>NC_089252.1:12617869-13314296 GCF_963930625.1 Muntiacus reevesi
GTTGCTTCCATGTCTTGAGTATTTGTAAACAGTGCTGCAATGATCACTGGCATACTTATATCCTTTTGAATCATGGTTTTCTCTGGATATATGACCAAAGGTGGGATTGCAGGGTTATGTTGTTTTGATATTCAATCGTTAAGTTGTGTTTGACTTTGTGAACCCACAGACTGCATCATGTCAGGCTTTCCTGTCCCTCACTATCTTCTGGAATTTGCCCAAGATCATGTCCATTGAATTGGTGATGCTATCCAACTATCTCATTCTCATGCACAATCATATGGTAGCTCATTTTTAAAGGAAAATCCATACGGCTCTCCATTGTGGTCATACCAATTCATACGCCCACCAACAGAGCAGGAGTGTTCCCTTCTCTCCACACCCTCTGCAGCATTTGTTGTTTATAGATTTTTTAATGATAGACATTCTGACAAGCGTGAGGGAATATCTCATTGTAATTTTGATTTGCATATATCTAATAACTAATGATATTGAACATCTTTTCATGTGCCTATCGGCCATCTGTATGTCTTCTTTGGAGAAAAGTCTATTCAGGTATTCTGTCCACTTTTTGAGTGGGTTATTTGTTTTGATGCCACTAAGCTTCATAAGCTGTTTTTAAATTTTGGAGACTAACCCTTTAATAGTCACATAATTGGCAAATATTTTCTCTGAATCTATGGCTTGTCTTTTTGTTTTGCTTACTGTTTCCTTTGTTGTGCAAAGACTTTTGAGTTTAATAGATTCCATTGATTTATTTTTGCTTTTATTCCCAATATTCTAGGAGATGGATCAAAAAAGATGTTGCTGTGATTTACACCAGAGAATGTTCTGCCTATGTTTTCCTTTAGGATTTTTATAGTGCCCTGTCTCATATTTAGGTCTTTAATTCATTTTGAACTTATTTTTGTGTATGGAGTTAAGAAATGATTTAATTTCAGATTTTTACATGTAGCTGTCCAGTTTTCCTAGCACCATTTGTTGAAGAGACTATCTTTGCAACATTGTGTATTCTTGTCTCCTTTGTCATAGATTAATTGGCAATAGGTTCATGGGCTTATTTATGGGATTCCTATCCTGTTTCATCATTCTATATTTCTGTTTTTGTGCCAGGACCATACTGCTTTGATGACCATAGCTTGGTAGTATAGTCTGAAGTCAGGGAACCTGATTCCAGCAATTCTGTTTTTCTTTTTCAAGATGGCTTTGGCTATTCAGGGTCTTTTGTATCTCCATACATATTTTGAGATTTTTGGTCCTAGTTCTGTGAAAAATGTCATTGGTAATTTGATATAGGTTGTGTTGAACTTGTAGATAGCCTTGGATAGTATAGCTATATTGACAATATTGATTCTTCCAATCCACAAACAAGGTATGTCTTTCCATCTGTTTATGTCTTCTTCACTTTCTTTCATTAACATCTTATAGTTTTTGCAATACATGTCTTTAGTCTTCTTAGGTAGGTTTATTCCTAGGTATTTTATTCTTTTTGATGCTATGGTAAATGTAATTGCTTCTTGAATTTCTCTTTCTGATCTTTAATGGTTAGTGTATAGATATGCAACAGATTTCTCTGTCTCAGTTTTGTAACTGAAACTTTACCAAATTTATTGATGAGTTTTCAGCTTTCAGTTCAGTTCAGTTGCTCAGTCATGTCTGAGTCTTTGCAACCCCATGGACTGCAGCACACCAGGACGCCCTGTCCATCACCAACTCCTGGAGTTTACTCAAACTCATGTCCATTGAGTTGGTGATGCCGTCCAACGATCTCATCCTCTGTCATCCCCTTCTCCTCCTGCCCTCAATCTTTCCAGCATCAGGGTCTTTTCAAATAAATCAGCTCTTCATATCAGGTAAGCAAAGTATTGGAGTTTCAGTTTCAGCATCGGTGCTTCTGATGACTATTCAGGATTGATTTATTTCAGGATTGACTGGTTGGATCTCCTTGCAGTCCAAGGGACTCTCAAGAGTCTTCTCAAACACCACATTTCAAAAACGTCAGTTCTTCAGCACTCAGTATTCTTTATAGTCCAATTCTCACATCCATACATGACTACTGGAAAAACCATAGCTTCTACTATATAGATCTTATTGGTAAAACAATGTCTCTGGTTTTTAATATGAAGTCTAGGTTGGTCAAAGCTTTTCTTCCAAGGAGCAAGTGTCTTTTAATGGCATGGCTGGAGTCAGCATCTCTAGTGATTTTGGAGACCCCCAAAACAAATTCTTTCACTGTTTCCATAGTTTCCCCATCTATTTGCCATGAAGTGATGGGACCAGATATCATGTTTTTCTTTTTTTGAATGTTGAGTTTTAAGCCAGCTTTTTCACTCTCTTCTTTCACTTTCATCAAGAAGCTCTTTAGTTCTTCTTCCCTTTCTGTCATAAGAGTTGTGTCATCTGCATATCTGAGGTTATTGATATTTCCCAGCCTGGAATTTCACACAATGAACTCTGTATACAAGTTAAATAAGTAGGGTTACAATATACAGTCTTGAGATACTCCTTTCCCAATTTGGAACCAGTCCATTGTTCCAGGTCCAGTTCTAATGGTTGATTTTTGATATGGATGCAGATTTCTCAGGAGGCAGGTGAGGTGGTCTGGTATTCCCACCTCTTTTAGAATTTTCCACAGTTTGCTGTGATCCACACAGTCAAAGGCTTTGGCATAGTCAGTAAAGCAGAAATAGATGTTTACCTGGAGCTCTCTTGCTTTTTCAATGATCCAAGAGCTGTTGGCAATTTGATCTCTGGTTCCTCTGCCTTTTCTAAATTCAGCTTGAACATCTGGAATTTTACGGTTCATGTACTGCTGAAGCCTTGCTTGGAGGATTTAGAGTATTACTGTGCTAGCATATGAGATGAGTGCAAATGTGCTGTAGTTCTAACATTTTTTTGGCATTGCCTTTCTTTGGGATTGGAATGAAAACTGATCTTTTCCAGTCCTGTGGTCATGCTGAGTTTTCAAATATGCTGGTATATTGAGTATATCACTTTGAAAGCATCTTCTTTTAAGATTTCAAATAGCTCAACTGGAATAAATAGCTCAATAGGTAACAAAACATAAAGGCCAGTACTTCTCAAGAGTTCCTTCATATTCTTAAAATTATTGAAGACCATCAAAAAATTTTTTTATATTTCAATCAAATATGGTGAAATTCACCATAAAAAATTTAAAAATCTAATTAAAATTATTATCATTTATATATTTAAATTACCTATAGTAAACTGATTATACAATAATATTAATAACAGATTTTTCTAAATGGCCTATATTTCCCCCACATTAGTGATAGAGTAACATTATTTTGTAATATTTCCAAATATCTTTAATGTTTGTCCTAAAAATGATAGTTGGGTTCACTTTCTACTACTTTATTCAATCTGTGATGAACATATTTTGGTTAAATCATATGCAAAAAACCCATTTGGAAACAGGAGAATATTTTCATAGCATTTGCAGAGAGTTGTGGATAATCTTCTTTTACAATACAGGAAAATAAAAGAAATATTTTCTTAAAAATTAGTCACCATGTGAAATACAAAGCCATGTCAATGAAATCTCAGACTCTCCTACTTCAAAACTCACTGCTTGACCTTCATTTTATATAGACAATTTACAAAGAAATACTTCAGTTCTGTCTCTCAGTCGTGCCCAACTCTTTGGGACTCCATGGACTGTAGTAACTCAGGCTTCCCTGTTAACCAGCAACTCCCAGAGCTTGCTCAATCTCATGTCCTTCCAGTCAGTGATGCCATTCAACCATCTCATCCTCTGTCGTCCCCTCCTCCTCCTGCCTTCAATCTTTCCCAGCATCAGGGTCTTTTCCAACAAGTCAGTTCTTTGCATCAGGTAGCCAAAGTATTGGAGCTTCAGCTTCAGCATCAGTCCTTTCAATGAATTTTCAGGACTGATTTCCTTCAGGATTGACTCGTTTGATTTCCTTGCAGTCCAAGGTCTCTCAAGAGTCTGCTCCAACACCACAGTTCAAAAGCATCATTTCCTCGGCACTCAGATTCCTTTATAGTCCAAATCTCACATCCATACATGACCACTGGAAAAACCATTGCTTTGACTAGACAGACCTTTGTTGGCAAAGCTATGTCTCTGCTTTTTAACATGCTGTCTAGTTTGGTCATAGTTTTTCTTCAAATGAGTGAGCCTCTTTTAATTTTATGGCTGCACTCACCATGTGCAATGATTTTGGAACCCCCAAAATAAAGTCTCTTACTGGTTCCAATGTATCCACATCTATTTGCCATAATGTGATGGGACTGGATGCCATAAATTTAGTTTTCTGAATGTTGAGTTTTAAGCCAACTTTTTCACTCTCCTCTTTCACTTTCATCAAGAGGCTCTTTAGTTCTTCCTTACTTTCTGCCATAAGGGTAGTGTCATCTGCATATCTGAGGTTATTGATATTTATCTTGGCAATCTTGATTCCAGCTTGAGTTTCATCCAGCCTGACATTTCACATAATGTACTCTACATATAGGTTAAATAAGCAATATTTAGCCTTGACATACTCCTTCCCCAATTTGGAAAGTCTGTTGTTCTATGTCCCATTCTAACTGCTGCTTCTTGACCTGGATACAGATTTCTCAGGAGGCAGGTAACACCGTCAGATGTCCCCATCTCTTGAAGAATTTTCCACCGTTTATTGTGATCCACACAGTCAAAGGCTTTGGCACAGTCAGTAAAGCAGAAATAGATATTTTTCTGTAACTATATTGCTTTTTTGAACATTTTTTTCAAATGTTGTGAATTTGACCTCTGGTTCCTCTGTCTTTTCCAAATTCAGCTTGAACAACTGGAAGTTCATGGTTCACATACTGTGAAAGCCTGGGTGGAGAATTTTGAGCATTACTTTGCTAGCGTGTAAGATGAGTGCAATTTTGCGGCAATTTGAACATTTCTTGGCATTGCTTTTCTTTGGGAATGGAATTAAAACTGACCTTTTCTGGTCTTGTAGCCACTGTAGCATGTTCCAAATGTGCTGGCATATTGAGTGCGGCACTTTAATATCATCAACCTTTAGGATTTGAAATAGCTTAACTGGTATTCCATCACCTCCACTAGCTTTTTTTGTAGTGGTGCTTCCTAAGGCCCACTTGATTTCACATTCCAGAATGTCGGGCTCTCAGTGAACGATCACATCATCGTGATTATCTGGGTCATGAATTTTTTTTTTTTTTTTGTATAGTTCTTCTGTGTATTCTTGCCATCTTTTCTTAACATCTTCTGCTTCTATTAGGTCCTTACCATTTCTGTCTTTTATTGTGCCTATCTTTGCATGAAATGTTCCCTTGGTATCTCTAATTTTCTTGAAGAGATTTTTAGTCTTTCCCATTCTTTTGTTTTCTTCTGTTTCTTTGCCTTGATCACAGAGATAAGCTTTCTTATCTCTTCTTGCTATCCTTTGGAACTCTGCATTAAATGGATATATCTTTCCTTTTCTCCTTTGTCTTTAGCTTCTTCTCTTATACCTTTGCCTTTAGAGAGAGAGAGAGAGAGAGATGCATCTGTTCTGTTCAGTTCAGTTCAGTGGCTCAGTTGTGTCTGACTCTTTGCGACCCCATGAATCGCAGCACGCCAGGCCTCCCTGTCCATCACCAACTCCCGGAGTTCACTCAAACTCATGCCCATCGAGTCGGTGATGCCATCCAGCTATCTCATCCTCTGTCGTCCCCTTCTCCTCCTGCCCCTAATCCCTCCCAGCACCAGTGTCTTTTCCAATGAGTCAACTCTCTACATGAGGTGGCCAAAATATTGGAGTTTCAACTTCAGCGTCAGTCCGTCCAATGAACACCCAGGACCGATCTCCTTTAGGATGAACTGGTTGGATCTCTTTGCAGTCCAAGGGCTTGGTAAAATCTTTGAAAAATACTGTTATAAAGTTATATAGTTTTTCTAAATGGTAACACAGTTATACAAAGCATCGAGTTCATTGGTTTTACTTTTAATTTTACTTAAACATTCTTTTAGAAGTGGTAGATTGTTAAGTTTATGATAAAAATCACAAGCTTTGCAAAGTTATTATTTTTCCCTTGCAAGCTCACATTTTATTATTGGTCACTGATATTGTCAGTAGTTCTTGAATTGTAAGGTTTACTTCTTTAATCCTCAAGATAATGTGCATTTAATTTTGAGTAACTATTGTTTGCCTGATAATCATTCTTTCAAGCAATGATAGTAATACAAAAAACTTGATTAATCAGCTCATAACTCAAACAATCATTTAATATTTTCACTTGACCACTGTACATTTGTAGAAAAACTTCTATGCAAACTTCCAATTTCATACACAGAATATTAAAAAGTATAAACTCGAGTTAACATTTAATTAAATTAACAATATTTACTGTTTCATCAAATTTATTCTTCAGTTAAACTGCCATTCTTTATACTGTGATCATGCAGCAACAAAAAATACACTAATGCAAGTTTGATTTGGTTCCATAGCCTTGATTCATTCTAAAGCATCCATTGTTTTACTCAATATTGTTTTTGCAGCATTGGTACACATGCAAGTACCATGAAAATAGTATGAAAATAGTTAGTAGTATGAAAACAATTTTGACCTCAGGAATCAACTGAAAAAGTCTGGGAATGCCCAGAGTTCTATGTCTCACACTTTGAGAATTGCTGTTAAGATAAGCCCTCATACTTGCTTTCTGATTTCATCCTTTGCTATCTTCTTTGTGATATCATTTGATAGAAGTCTCCATTTCATACATCTACAAATTTTCCCTTTCCTCTCCCCCTCTTCTGCATCAGCCTATAAAGTTGAATCTCTATTATCCCTGTATATCTTGTTATTGAAATACTGTCAACATTGATCTTAAAATATAGATAATAATTTAGTGGTATATGTTTATCCCTTTAAGGAAGCCAACAGTAGAAGTTTGAGCCAAACAGATGATGATATGGTATTTACATATAGCCAATACCATCAAAAGAAACTGTTTTACTAAAATTTATTCACAGGTGTGCTTTTCAACTTCTTCTCCACTGCAGTCTATGGCCATGCCATGTTAACCTGGCACATTCTAAACCTAATAATTTACACCTGGAAATTAGCTGAATTTCAATAGCTTCTTGTATGTGCTTCTCTCATACCATTGTTTACTAACCTGACTTCCCATTTTGCTTTGATTCCATAGGTAGATTTTGCAAAAAATCCCAGAGACATCTCAATTTTAAAGCTCATTAAGTGACTATACAATGTCTGTCACATATGATGTATTGTAATAATATCTTCCAGCTAAGAGAATCAGAAATTTCCCCCAAATTATGCAGCATTGAATTTTCTAGAATTAAAATCACCTCATTAAAGCTGAATTATCCTGTTTCTTACACATTTAATTTTGATTAATGCATACTCTGTAAGTACTAATTCACTTAAATATTTCTGGGATTTAATTAATAATAAAGTTAATCAATTTCTGAAAACTGTAACTCCCTGAATTCAATTCCATTAATTATTTTGAAATTATATTGTTTTATATTATGAGCCTAATTTGGTCAATTTTTTCTTAATTATAATTTAATTGTATTTTTTTATTTTTTACATTGAAATACTTTTTTATTGTTTAAGATGAGCTTTTAAATATCATTTTTACACTAGTTTTGCAACAATATTGAAAGACAGTTTTCCCAAATACCCCCATCCCCATATATGAATAGCCTCCCCCATTATCAACTTCATTCACAAGAATGATACTTTATTTTTCTACTATAATGAACCTACATTGAAGTGAAGTGAAGTTGCTCAATCATGTGCAATCCCATGGACTGTAGTTTACCAGGTTCTTCCATCCAGGCAATTCTCCAGGCAAGAGTACTGGAGTGGGTTGCCATTTCCTTCTCCAGGGGATCTTCCCAACCTGGGGATTGAACCTGGGTCTCCCACATTGCGGGCAGATGCTTTACCCTCTGAGCCACCAGGGAAGCCCAGATCATAATCTGTTTTATTATATTTTGTATTATTAGCCTAATTTGCTTAATTTAAAAATATATAAAACACTATATGTAGTGCAATGCTGAGGAAGTATTTTTACTGTTTTTTTTTTTTTTAATGTAAACTGTGTCATTAAATAATGCTTCATATTTGAATGACATGAAAAAGCAATCTCAATATGTTATGGAGATATCATAAATATTTCCTGTTTTCTGTCACTTGAATTAAATGTAGTAAGTAATTGGAAAAATACTCTTTCAGGTTGTGTTTAACTATGCAAATGTTCAGGTCCTGTTTTCTTTGCTAATTACAGCCAACTCTTCTGAATGAGTAATAGGAGTAGAACAATTGCCTTGAAATCCTCCCTTTACAAAGGAAAAAATGTACTGCAAAGATAGGCTTTTGCTTTGACAGCTGAACCATTTAGATTCTAGGGCATATGCAAAGATGTTTACACTTTAAGCAATATTTCCTGAAGGAAATGAATACCCCAAGACTGAGTTCTTAATGCACTCTGGGCTTGTATTACCTTGCCCTTTGACCATGAGTAGGATTAAAGGTGATAATTGTAAGGCTCATGAATAAAGTATCAACTTTAATTGAGTTTTGAAGTTTTGAAGGTTGAGGGATTTTTTTATAAACAGATAGTAAAGTAAAATTGCTTTTTGGTATAGAATAAGTGAGCAAATTCTGAGAATAAAGACAATGACATCAGGGATATAGAAGAGGCATAGTTGGGCACCCCAGGCAACAAATTCTTATTCTCTATCCAGTGTCAGTTCACATGGTCTTTCCCTCTGGACTGGAACTCTCTGTTACCACTGAATGAACAGAATTTTGGATTCTGTGGGAGAAGGCAAGGGTGGGATGTTCAGAGAGAACAGCATCAAAACATGTATATTATCTAGGGTGAAACATATCACCAGCCCAGGCTGGATGCATGAGACAAGTGCTCGGGCCTGGTGCACTGGGAAGACACAGAGAAATCGGGTGGGCAGGGAGGTGGAAGGGGGGATCGGGATGGGGAATGCATGTAAATCCATGGCTGATTCATGTCAATGTATGGCAAAACCCACTACAATATTGTAAAGTAATTAGCCTCCAACTAATAAAAATAAGTGAAAAAAAAAATCAGTCTTGAAGCCTCCCATTCTGTATCAGCAGATTCAGATTCACTGTATCTTGGCCGGGATGCCACAATCTGTATGACAAGTACTTTAAGATTATTCTAATGTAGGTAGGTGATCCATGAACCACTATGAGAAATACAACGCAACTCGACCTTCCAATGAGACTAATATTATGTCCTTCAACCCTCAGGTTTAAATTAATACTCACTGTTGTGATACTTTGGCAGTTCTGATCTAGAATTCCAGTTCTACCCATGGACTTCTTGTCTTCTTCATTTTGATCAGTCTGTCAACTTTTAACTCTCATTAAGTTTCTTGGCCCTTTCTTATTCAACTCCTGCCCATTCTTTGTCACTATCTTGGTATGCTGACAGGGACTTGAATCCCCTTGTTACCAACTGAAACTGCTTTCTGGCTGGTCACATGTCAGAGTAGATTGAATATTGCCCCTTACTCAAAGATATACCCATGTCCCAATTCTTAGGATGTATAAATGTGGCCTTGAAAGCATTTTCTTCTTCTTTTTTCTGAAAAGAATTATTAAAATTATATTTTTTGAAAATAGGTTTTACTAGAAATATATATTTTTTTTCAGTTTTATAGGTATAGCTGTCAAATTAAATTGCCATGTGTTTAAAATGTACCACATAATGATTTGATTTATATATGCTGTGTAAAAGAATTCTCACCATGGGGGTAGCTACAATACTCACTACCTCACATATTTACCTCATGACATACATTCTGAGCAAATTCCAATTATATAATGCAATGCTAGCTATAGTCACTGTGCTAAGCATTAGCTCCTCAGACCTTATTCATTTTTTACCAATCTCTCCTAATTTTCCCTGTCAACCACTATTCTAGTCTCTGTTTCTATTAGTTCTCACTTTTTTCATTCATAAGATTTGCTTTATTCCAAAGTTGCTTGTTATTTCACCACAAACACATTTTTTTTAAAAGACCCTTTCATAAACATTTGTTAAAATATTTGTGCTACTTGTGTTTCTGGATTATTATTATTTTACTCATTTTGTTTACTGAAACTACTTATTCAGTTCAGCAATTTGTGTATCTATCCATTCATTTAACAAAGCAACACTTTAAAAATAACAAAAACCCACTACATTTATCCACTTCTGAACATGAAAGAAAAATCAAGCTTTGAAGGAAGGGTAATGGATGCTGTCTTACACCACCCAGATCAAGACTAAAGCATTTATTCTGATTGTTGGGAGACTTGACAGCTGATGCCTCACAGCTGAGTCACTTCCTAGACTTTGCCCTTGACTGAAGACAGCTACCTTGCCCAAATTTACACTCCTCCTAAATATAGCCAGAATACATCCCATACATGCATGCATGCATGCACACACGCACACACACAGACACACACACATCACCTTCTTTTTATAACACTGATGACATTTAGGTGATTTCCACATGTTGGTTATTATGCATAATGCAACAATGAACACAGAATTCAGATATCTTTTTGAGATAATGATTTTGTTTCCTTTGGATATACACCTAGAAGAATGATTGCTGAATCCTATGGTAGTTGATTTTTAATTTCCTGAGGTTGCTCCCTACTATATTCCATAGTAGCTGAAACAGTTTCCATTTCCAGTGCCCCAGTGTTTTCTTTTCTCCAAATCTTCAGCAGCATTTGTTGTCTCTTGTCTTTTTGATAATAGACACCCTGAGAAGTATGAGGTGATATCTCATTGTGGTATTGATTTATGTTTCCCTGGTGATTAGTGATGCTGAGTGTCTTTTCATGTACCTGTCAGTTATTTGCATGCTTCTTTGACAAAATGTGATCTCAGATTCTTTATCCACTTTTTAGCTAGGTTACTTGGCTTTTTGCTATAGATTTATATACATTCTTTGTATGTTTTGGATATTAACCCCATATTGGATAGTTGGTTTGCAAATATTTTCTCCCAGTCCATTGGTTGCCTTTTCCTTCTGTTAATGGGTTTTGTTGCTGAAAAGATGCTTTTCAGTTTGATGTAGTCTTACTTTTTAAATTTTATTTTATTGCCTTTGCTTTGGTGTCAAGTCCAAAAGAACATTGCCAAGAAGTTTAACTCTATATGTTCTTCTAGGGGTTTTATGATTTCAGGAACTATATTTAATTATTTAATCCTTTTTGAGTTGGCTTTTCTGTATCATCTAAGATAGAGTCCAATTTTATTCTTTTGCATTTGGTTAATCAGTTTTCACAGTGCCATTTATCAAAGAGATTACCCTTTCCTTATTATATATTCTTTGCTTCTTTGTTGAAAACTAACAGGCCATATATGGCTTCTTAGAAGTGACACATGAAAGCAAATTGTGTTTTGTTTAAAATAAATTTATTTATTTTAATTGGAGGCTAATTACTTTGTAATATTGTATTGGTTTTGCCATACATTGACATGAATCCCCCATGGGACATGGGAGGGAGGTTCAGGATGGCAAACTTGTGTTTTAAAAATTAAAATAGCACAAGTCAATCTAAAGACTGACTTTGATTGCCTTCTGCTATACCTGCCCCAGCCCACAGAATATCACTGTTATCAATTTGGTGTATTCCTTTTTAAACATTTAAGCATTTATTTTCATAATTCATTAAGTATATATTATTCTTCAAATTGCTTCTTCCACTCTATACTGTGACTGAGAGATCTGTTTATATCAGTTAATAGACATCAGACTTTGCATCTGATAGACGAGGACAATAAGGGTTAACAAATACAAATGGCACTCTTAGAATCACACAACTATTTAGCAAGAATCCGGGACAACAATCCAGGTTTTAATTTCAGTTAAAACCCTTGATCTCTCAGATGTATTCAAGCAGAAGAATCCATTCACGCTACTTCATAGTGACTTTTTACTTTGGTTTTATAACTACTGCTCCTTTAAAGTTGACTTTTTTATTTACAGATATCTTTCTCTCACCAAATAACTCAAATTGGAAACTGACAGACACATAGTACAAATAATGTCTTTAAACAGTATTAAATTGCCAAAATCTAAAATGCTTGCTTACTTTTCTCAGTGTCAGAAAATAGGGGGAAATTCTATTTTATGTGAGTCTTTAACTGGTAATACATAGTAATCATTACAAAAAAAAATGTAAAGGACGCAAGAGAAGGCCTCCGTATTCTGATATAAGACAATATAGTGTTGGCTGGAAAACAAGAATCACTAAAATGAAAACCACAAGTATTGAGGCTTTCTTCCTCCCTCCACTTATATTTGAGGCTTTCCCTCTCAGATTAGGGCGTTCACAACCTGAGGAGAGAGTGAATAAACAACTGCATTTATTTCTGTGGTAGCTACATGGAGTGGGAAAGCCAGAAGTCATGCAATTCCTAGCTAAAATTGTTTCTCTATTTCCAGCAATTATGGTTAGTGCCTGAATTGTTCCATGCAAATTGTTTTCTACTATTTAAAACTATACCTATGAGCATAAAACACTACCATTTTCCAAAAATTGTAACTGCCTTACCACAGTATTATTTCCTCCATATAACACACCATGATTTTATGTAATTTGATTATAATTGTAAATTGTCTTAATTTTGACCAAACTATGTTGCTTATTTTATTTCCTCCTTGGAGTTGATTTTATAGTCTATTATTAACCAGTATTAGAAATATTCAAGATGTATTTCATTACTATCATAACCCAGACCATATACTTATATAAGTATTCTTTTTTTCAGTATTTGTAAATGAGTTCACTTTAAATGGGATCCTGCTAATAAAAATATTGTTCCTAACCTACTCATTTGAGAAGCAACAAGATTTCTCCAAGAAAAATATAGTCTGTGACATCTATGCCATTTGAGGGACAATATCTGACTATGCTAACATCCCTTCTCCATATTTTCACAAGTCACTAAGAGCATATTATATATAAAGATGTGATAGGAATAATATCCTGCTGCAAGGGTTCAGCTCAGCTTTGCTGTCTCCATTGTATGCCTTCCGCATTCTGACATAGACAAAGAGCTCTATCACGCTTGTTGTCCTGAACACCCTCAGTCCCTCAAATGATAAATTGCTGTTTCTAAAAGTTTATCTTTTAGGTGCAAAGATTTTATGAAGAGATTAATCCTTTGACTCATTAATATTTCAGCATCACTTGTTTTAATCAGATGAGCTAAGAAAATTGTTATGAATATGAATTCTGACTGAGAACAAAAAGTGCTAAACAGAAATAAAAATGAGAGATTCAAAAGTCCACTGTAAAGTCAATGAATCTTTCCACCTTTGACTTTTTTTTTCCTTCTCCTCTATCTTTGTTATAGACACTTAGAAATTTTCTACAATTAGGAACATATGAAAACCTATCTCAAAAGTGGTGTTAAATTTCTAATATGTTTCATTTCATTTCTTAATATAAACACATTTATGTTTTAAGGTCCTACAACTAGAGACCTAACTTTTTACAGAGTCTAGTGTACATCTGGGCAAATGCCCAAGTCTTTGGCTTTTTAATGTCCCTAATTATGCACATGTAATAACATTTCAATAAAGGCCAAGATACTGTGATAATTATCTTTTTTTTTTAACCTCAAAGCCTAATGGAGGCTAAGGTAGTAAGCAGAGATGATCAGTGTTACTTTCCACTTTAACAAACCTAATTTAGACCACTTTGAGAGTGGACCACCTAGAGATCTGCTAAGTCAACGTTGTGAATTTACTATGCAGTCCTACTCTAGGCAAAACAGAATCAGTTATATTACCTTTTTCCAAGACAACAAGATTGCAGGTAATTTTATTTTAGCCATTTTATCTCAAAGAATAGTAAATATTCTTAGTTTCCAAGTAAGCATCAATGCATATTTTATAGACATAATTCTAGTCATTTTATTTCCCAAATGGTTTTGGTGTTTATTTTTCACTTGCATTTTCATATGTTATGTTTTGTTTAGATTCAAAGGAACTCCAGATTCTGAACACTTAAGTTTCAGGCAACACAATGATGGATAAGATTTAATATGGGCAAAACCCTTTAGGAATGCAGATTTCAGCTTCTTAAGCAGGATTATTTTTTCTGAAGCACTAAGATATTGTAAGAACAGAGAATTTTTAAAAATAGCTTAAAAATGTGTACAATTCAATGGGACTTGATTAAGTTAGTATTAAAATACATTAATTCATGAGATTATACTAATTATACTAAGTCCAGTCCTGAGCTAGATTTTGAAAGTGAAAATCACTCAACCGTGTCTGACTCCTTGCAACCCCATTGACGATAGAGTCCATGGAATTCTCCAGGTCAGAATACTAGAGTGGGTAGCTGTTCCCTTCTTCAGGGGATCTTCCCAACCCAGGGATAGAACCCAGGTCTCCCACATTGCAGGAGGATTCTTCACCAGCTGAGTCACCACATGAGGTGGGAAAATAATGCCTATACATATGAAAACATTTTTAACAATGCAAAGTACTCTACTACAAGGTATATCCTAAGGTCTGAATTAGCGCTCCAGGTGAAATGTGCCATAGAGTTCAGAAATAGAACCTCAGGGTGTACATCAAAGAAAGTGAGCATAAACTGTGGCAAGAGGTGACACTGATCTGGGCCCTCAGTCATGGATAGGTTTGTTGTTGCTGCTGTTATTGTTGCTGTTTTTCATAGATTTAATTTTTTAGAGATGCTTTAGCTTCACAGCAAAATTGTGCATATAGGCCTTACACAGTCTATCCCAATATCAACCTCTTCTACCAAAGCGATGCGTTTGTCAAAATGAACATACACGGAAACATCATGATCACCTAAATTCCATAGTGTACATTAGGATTACTCTTGATGCTGTACAACCTATGGATTCTGAAAAATGAATAATGACATGTATTTACTATTGTGTATCAAGCAGACTAGTTTCACTGGCCTAAGTAAGAATTATCTGTGCTGCACTTATTCCTCTCTTCCATTCAGCTTCTCCTAAAAACTGATCATGTTATTGTCTCCATAGCTTTACCTTCTTTAGAACGCTGTATTGTTGGAATCATAAAGTATGCAGCTTTTTCATATTGGTTTCTTTCACTTAGTAATAAGAATTTAAGATTCTTTCATGTCATTTCATGGTTTGATGACTTCTTTTTAAACTTGAATGCTCTTGGTTACTCCACTCCTTTCATCTTGGTTACTTCCACATTCTGGCAGCTATGAATAAAATTGCTCTAAACACCCATACCTGGAAAAGAGATAGGCTACCCAGCCAAGTATTCTTTGTCTTTCCTGGTGGCTCAGATGGTAAAGAATCCGCTTGCAGTGTGGGAGACATGAGTGTGATCCCTGAATTAGAAAGATCTGTTGGAGGAGGGCATGACACCCACTCCAGAATTCTTGCCTGGAGACTCCCCAAGGACAGAGAAGCCTGGCGGGCTACAGTTCATGGGGTCTCAAAGAGTCACACACAACTAAGCTACTAAGCACAGCACAGCACAAGCATCCATACACAGTGTTTTGTGAAGACACTGGATATGGTGTATATGGCCCATGTAAATAAGATATGGGAAAATATTTGAATGAATTAATTTATTTAGAGATTACAATAATCCTTCTTTGTTTTTAAAATAAAGATAGAGGACTATATAACAATTTTGTAAACATGTGAGTATCTTGGGAAGTTTGATGAATATTCATATGACTATTTTTAATATATAAGTAAAGTATTCAGTTTGGGGTTGAGGCTGAATGCAGTATTTAAAAAAGGCAAGGAAAAAGGACAGCCAGTTCTGGGTCTCTACTTTGTATTCTGCTCTGCTCACAGACTTGGAGTGAAAGTCACTCAATTGTGTCTGACTCTTTGTGACCCCATGAACTGTAGCCTGCCAGGCTCCTCCGACCATGGAATTCTCCATGCTAAAATACTTGAGTGGGTAGCTGCTCCCTTCTCCAGGGGATCTTCTCAACCCAGGGATTGAACCCAGGTCTCCTGCATTGCAGGCAGATTCTTTACCATCTGAACCACCAGAGAAGCCCACAGACTTTGGATTTCAACCAAATACAAACTCTGCACTTATTCAGATCTTTCTCTCCTGAAGCCACTGAATGATGACCTATTTTGAATTGAGTATGTCTGTTGAAGGGCTCAAATTTTCTGCTATCCCAAAAGGCTTGTCAAAACTTTTTTCCAGGTACAAACAGAACGTAACTTCTGGTTAATATGAATATCTCCATTTTGTCTATTTCCAGTGATTTTTAATATCATCCTATAATTATACCTCTGCAGCTGTTGTATTACTTAACACTTTAATAATTATGTGTTTATGTAAGCTTAATAGGGAAGAGGTACAGTGATTTATCTGTATTATTTTTAATTTGATGTTTACATATATTTTAATTCAATATGTATATATATATATTAATTTGATGTATATATATATTAATTTGATATATATATATTTAGTTATATATATTTTTAATTATATATATATATGTATATATATATATATATATATATATATATATCTCCAATTTGGCAACGTAACTAAGAGAATATTGGACCATATCAAGTGAGTTTGTAATACCAAACTAGATTAATGATCTTGACCATTTTATAGCATATATCCCAAAAGACAAATATTCTGGACCTTTCTGTTGGCTCTTAAGAAGTTTTCCTTCCCTCCCTCCCTCTCTTCTTTCATGTTTGAAGAATTGCAAAAGCGAAGTTTTTTTTCCAAATACTGTTCAAGCTGTCTAGGAAAGAGTACTGAACAGAACTTACTTAGAACAAGATAAACATAAAATTCAACTCATTCTTGTTGATTATATTTTTATTCATTTTTGATGCTTATACCTTTGATGAAAGTTTGTTTGTATGTTATTTCTAACAGAATGACATTATGGAATAGCCCAAATAAAGAGTAGCTATGTTTACTTCACTTTTTTTGTTGTTGCACACAAGATGGCAGAGTAGAAGAATTTGAACTCATCTTCTCCAGCAAGAACTCCAAAATTACAACTCAGTGCTGAACAACCATCGACAGGAGAATGTTGGGTCCTACCAAAAAGAAATCCCACTTACAAGGGCAAAGGAGAGCCCCAGAAAGATGATAGGAGGGGAGACAGACACTTAGAATCAAACCCCATACCCGCCAGAGATGCTTCGGGGGCTCAAACAAAACCTTGTTTGCACCAGAACCGAGAGACCCCACAGAGACTGAGCCAGACCTTCCTTTGCATGTTTGAGGGTCTCCTGCAGAGGTATGGGTCAGCAGTGGCCTGCGGCAGGGTCACACAGCCTGTGGCATAAGCCCTCGTAGAGGAGGTTGTCATTAACCCCACCATAGAGTCGCCGAACAGATAGCCAACAAAGTGCAGAACAATTATACTAAATAAATTCTAACACTGTTAAGAAAGTTCTAGGACACACATGGATTTCCCAACCTGGGGATCTGGCAAAGAGACTGAAAACCCCCAGGGAATTTGCCTTTGGAGGCCAGTGGGATTTGATTACAGAACTTACACAGGACTGGGGAAACAAACTTTTGGAGGGCAACAGACAAACTCTTGTGCACACCAGGACCCAGGAGGAAGGGGCAGTGACCTTACAAGAGACTGACCCAGACTTGCCTGTGAGTGTCCAGGAGTCTATGGCACAGACGTGGGTCCGCAGCAGCCTCCTGCAGGGTCAGGGGCACTGAGGACAGAAGTACATGCACAGGATGTTTTGAAGGAGGTCACCATTATCTTCATTACCTCCACCATAGTTTGGTATCAGGTTAAACAGCAGGGAGGGCCACAACCCTGCTCATCAGAAGAAAATTGGATTAAAGATTTACAGAGCATGTCCCTGCCCATCAGAGCAAGACCCAGCTTGCCCCAGAGTCAGTTCCTCACATATGGAAGCTTCAATAGGCATCGTATCCTTATCCTTCAGAGGACTGACTGAATGAAAACACAATCACAGAAAACTAATCAAACTTATCACATGAATCACAGCCTTGTCTAACTCAATGAAATTATGAGCCAACCATGTAGGGCCACCCAAGATGAATGGGCCATGGAGGAGAGTTCCGACAAGACGTGGTCCACTGGAGGAGGGAATGGCAAACCATTTCAGTATTCTTTCCTCCATGAACAGTATGAAAAGGCAAAAATATAGGGCACTGAAAGGTGAACGTCCCAGGTCGGCAGGTGCCCAATATGCTACTGGAGATCAGTGGACAACTAACTGCAGAAAGAATGAAGACACAGAGCCAAAGGAAAAACAACACCCAGTTGTGGATGTGGCTGGTGATGAAAGTAAAGTCTGAAACTGTAAAGAACAGTATTGCATAGGAACCTGAAATGTTAGGTCCATGAATCAAGGTAAATTAGAAGTTGTCAAGCAGGAGATGGCAAGAGGGAATATCAGCATTTTGGGAATCTGTGAACTAAAAATGGTCTGGAATGGGAGAATTTATTTCAGATGACCAATATATCTACTACTGTGGGCAAGAATTCCTTAGAAGAAATGGAGTAGCCCTTATAGTCAGCAGAAAGGTCCAAAATGCAGTACTTGGGCACAATCTCAAAAATGACAGAATGATCTGTTTGTTTTCAAGGCAAATCATTCAATATCACAGTAATCCAAGTCTATCTCCAACCAGTAATGCTGAAGAAGATGAATTTGAATGGTTCTATGAAGTCCTACAAGACCTTCTAGAACTAACACCCAAAATGTATCCTTTCATCATATAGGACTAAAATGTAAAAGTAGGAAGTAGAGAGGTAAGTGGAGTAATGGGAACATTTGGCCTTGAAGAAGAAAATGAAACAGGAAAAATGTTAACAGAGTTTTAAAAAGAGAAGGCACTGGTCATAGCAAACACCCTCTTCCAGCAACACAAGAGAAGATGCTAACATGGACATCACCAGATTTTCAATACTGAAATCAGACTGATTATATTCTTTGAAGCCAAAGATAGAGATGCTCTATACAGTCAGCAAACACAAGACTGGGACCTGAATGTTGCTCAGATTATCAACTCTTCATCCCAAAATTCAGACTTAAATGGAAGAAATTAGGGAAAACCACTAGACCATTCAGTTATGACCTAAATAAAATTACTTATGATATTACAGTGTAAGTGACAAATAGATTCAAGTGATTAGATCCGATAGACAGAGTGCATGAAGAACAGTGCATGGAGGTTTGTAACATTGTACGGGAGGCAGTAATCAAGACCATCACCAAGAAAAATAAATGAAAAAGGAAAAATGGTTGTTTGAGGCGGTCTTTCAAATAGCTGAGAGAAGAAAAGCTAAAGGCAAAAAGGAAAGATATACCCATCTGAATGCAGAGATCCGAAGAATAGCAATGAGAGATAACAAAGCCTTTCTCAGTGATCAATGCAAAGAAATAGAGGGGGGGAGGGGAACGGGAAAAACTAGAGATTGCTTCAAGAAAATTAGAGGTACCAAGAGAACATTTCATGCAATGAAGGACAGAATAAAGGATAGCAATGGCATTGACCGAACAAAAGCAGAAGATTTTAAGAAGACGTGGCAATAATACACAGAAAAACTATACAAAAAGATCTTCATGACCCATATAACCATGATGGGTGGTCACTCACCTAGAGCCAGGCAACCTAGGATGTGAAGTCAAGTGGGCCTTAGGAAGCATCACGACGAACAAAGTTGGTAGAAGTGATGGAATTCCAGTTAAGCTATTTCATATCCTAAAAGATGATGCTGTGAAAGTACTGGACTCAATATGCCAGCAAATTTGAAAAACTCAGCAGTGGCCACATGACTGGAAAAGGTCAGTTTTCATTCCAATCCCAAAGAAAGACAATGCCAAAGAATGTTCAAGCTACCATACAATTGCACTCATCTCACACGCTAGCCAAGTAATGTTCAAAATTCTCCAAGACAGGCTTCAACAGTATATGAACCATGAACTTCCAGATGTTCAAATTGGGTTTAAAAAAGGCATAGGAATCAGAGATCAAATTACCAACATCTGTTGGATCATCAAGAAAGCAAGAGAGTTCAGGAAAAAAATCTTCTTTTTCTTTACTGACTATGTCAAAGATTTTGACTCTGTGGATCACAACAAACTGTAAAAAATTCTTGAAAAGATGGGAATACCAGACCATCTGACCTGCATCCTGAGAAATCTGTATGCAGGTCAAGAAGCAACAGTCAAAACAGGGTGTGGAGCAGCAGACTTTTTCAAAATTGGGGAAGGATTATGTCAAGGCTGTATATTGTCACCCTGCTTATTTAAATTATATGCAGAGTACATAAATGAAATGTCAGGCTGGATGAAGCACAAGCTGGAATCAAGATTGTTGGGAAAAATATCAGTAACTTCAGATATGCAGATGACTCGACCCTTGTAGTAAAAATGAAGAACTCAAGACCCTCTTGATGAAACTGAAAGAGGAGAGTGAAAAAGTTGGCTTAAAACTCAACTTTCAGAAAGCTAAGGTCATGGCATTTGAACCCATGGCTTCATGGCAAATATATGGGGAAACAATAGAAATGGTGAGAGACTTTATTTTTGGGAACTCCAAAATCACTGCAGATGGTAAGGGCAGTCGTGAAATTAAAAGACACTTGCTCCTTGGGCGAAAAGTTATTACCAACCTAGACAGCATATTAAAAAGCAGAGACATTACGTTGAAGACAAAGGTCTGTCTAGTCAAGGCTATGGTTTTTCCAGTAGACGTGTATGGATGTGAGTGTTGAACTATAAAGAAAGCTGAGTACTGAAGAATTGATGCTTTTGAACTATGGTGTTGGAGAAGACTCTTGAGAGTTGTTTGGACTGCAAGGAGATCCAACCAGTCCATCCTAAAGGAGATCAGTCCTGGGTGTTCATTGGAAGGACTGATGCTGAAACTGAAACTCCAATACTCTGGCCTTAATCAAATCCATTAGGAGTGTACAGTGGAAATGACAAAATGATTCAAGGGATTAGATCTGATAGAGTATTTGAAGAACTATGGACAGATGTTCATGACACTGTACAGGAGGCAGTTATCAAGATCATCCCCAAAATAAGAAGTGCAAAAAGGTAAAATGATTGTCTGAGGAGTCCTTACAAATAACTGAGGAAATAACTGACTGTTGTGATGAACTGGCTCATTGGAAAAGACCCTGATTCTGGGAGGGATTGAGGGCAGGAGGAGAAGGGGACAACAAAGGATGAGATGGTGGATGGCATCATGGACTCGATGGACATGAGTTTGAGCAAACTCCCATAGTTGGTGATAGACAGGGAAGCCTGGTATGCTGCTGTCCTTGGGGTCGCAAAGAGTCGGACACGACTGAGCAACTGAACTGATTTTTACTTCCCCATAAAGAGCATAGCCATTGGAGAAGGAAATGGTAACCCACTCCAATGTTCTTGCCTGGAGAATCCCAGGGACTGCAGAGCCTGGTGGGCTGCCTTTTATGGGGTCGCACAGAGTCGGACACGACTGAAGCTACTTAGCAGCAGCAAAGAGCATAGCCACTTAGAGTTGAAAGGTAGGTTTAGAATAAAACCTCCTAAAGCTCTCATGTTTAAGCTGAAACCACACAAGTCAAATAATTTTCCTGAGGTCATTTTTTTAATATAGAGCTGTCCTTTATTCTAAGATTAGAACGCATATGTAATTTATTCTTATAATTATCTCTCCTTTTAAAAATTAATTATTTATTTTACTTTACAATACTGTATTGGTTCTGCCATACATTGACTTGAATCCTCCATGGGTGTACATGTGTTTCCTATCCTGAACCCCCTTCCCACCTCCCTCCCCACACCATCCCTCTGGGTCATCCCAGTGCACCAGCCCTGAGCACCCTGTCTCATGCATCAAAGCTGGACTGGCGATTCGTTTCACATATGATAATTTATATGTTTCAGTGCCATTCTCCCACATCATCCCACTCTCGCCTTCTCCCACAGAGTCCAAAAGACTGTTCAATACATCTGTGTCTCTTTTGCTGTCTCGCATACAGGGTTATCATTACCATCTTTCTATATTCCATATATATGCATTATTATACTGTATTGGTGTTTATTTTTCTGGCTTACTTCACTCTGTATAGTGGGCTCCAGTCTCATCCATCTCATTAGAACTGATTCAAATGAATTCTTTTAAATGGCTGAGTAATATTCCATGGTGTATATGTACCACAGCTTCCTTATCCATTCGTCTGCTGATGGGCATCTAGGTTGCTTCCGTGTCCTGGCTATTATAAACAGTGCTGCAATGAACATTGGGTTGCATGTGTCTCTTTCAGATCTGGTTTACTCAGTGTGTATGCCTAGCAGTGGGATTGTTGGGTTATATGGCAGTTCTATTTCCAAGTTTTTAAGGAATCTCCACTCTGTTCTCCATAGTGGCTGTACTAGTTTGCATTCCCACCAACAGTGTAAGAGGGTTCCCTTTTCTCCACACCCTCTCCAGCATTTATTGCTTGTAGACTTTTGGATAGCAGCCATTATGACTGGCGTGGTGGTACCTCATTGTGGTTTTGATTTGCATTTCTCTGATAATGAGTGATGTTGAGCATCTTTTCATGTGTTTGTTAGCCATCTGTATGTCTTCTTTGGAGAAATGTCTGTTTAGTTCTTTGGCCCACTTTTTTATTGTTTTTTTTTTTTTTTTTTTTTTGCATTTCTTTTTTATTTATTTTATTTTATTTATATTAGTTGGAGGCTAATTACTTTACAATATTGTAGTGTTTTTTGCCATACATTGATATGAATCAGCCATGGACTTACATGCGTTCCCCATCCTGAACCCCCCTCCCACCTCCCTCCCTATCCCATCCCTCTGGGTCATCCTAGTGCACCAGCCCTGAGCACTTGTCTCATACATCAAACCTGTACTGGCGATCTGTTTCACAATTGATAATATACATGTTTCAATGCTATTCTCTCAGATCATCCCACCCTCGTCTTCTCCCACAGAGTCTAAAAGTCTGTTTTATTTTTCTGGAATTGAGCTTCAGGAGTTGCTTGTATATATATATATATATATATTTTTTTTTTTTTAGAATGTGCCACCATTGTTTTATTGTTTTGAGGCAAATCTTATGCTTCTGTTGCATGGTTTTGTTGCTAAGCAAGCCTGTTGGTGCTTGTATATTTTTGAGATTAATTCTTGGTCCGTTGCTTCATTTACTATTATTTTCTCCCATTCTGAATGCTGTTTTTTCACCTTGCTTATAGTTTCCTTTGTTGTGCAGAATCTTTTAATTTTAATTAGGTCCCATTTGTTTATTTTTGCTTTTATTTCCAATATTCTGGGCAGTGGGTCATAGATGATCCTGCTGTGGTTTATGTCGGAGAGTGTTTTGCCTATGTTTTCCTCTAGGGGTTTAATAGTTTCTGGTCTTACATCCTGAGATCATCTTAATGGTAGACAGAAATGGTGCCAAAATCACACAGTTTCTTGCATTATTGCATAATGCATACCTCATAATGTCTAAAGCTTTTATACATGTAATGGCAATTAAAATAAGTCACTCAAAAGAATGTCATAATTTGGATGAGGTGGTGGAGGTTTCATCCCTTTATGAGCATTTCCGTCATAGAAAATAAAGCAAAAATAATAGCTCAAGGGTACATTTGGTTAAATGATTCATATCTCTACTTGAGTGTACTCAAAATAATGGAGTATAAATACCAACACAACCCAATGTTTTTTCTGCATGCCTCTGTTCAGGTGCTGTCAACACACATGCCTGGTTATGTTACATAAAATGGGATGTGTGTTTATCTTTTGTGATTATATGTATAAATGTTTGATAGCAGTATACATTTTTAAAAAGAAGCTTGTCAATAATATGCTCATTACAAAATAGCTTTCTCCTTAACTTTAAGGCACATTTGTCATTTACCAGCCAATTAAATAAGAAACAGATCACAGATTTTTCAGTTGGGATATTATAAAACCACCACCTTTGTTTTGGTCACAACCTCTTTTGATTAATATAATCAAGATCATAGCTGTCCCATTATACAAGAATATTAAGAAATAAAATATCCATGACTTTGTATAGTTAATGGTGTCTCTACTTTGAAAGTGAAAGTGAAGTCACTCAATCGTCTCCGACTCTTTGCGACCCCATGGACTGTAGCCTACCTAGCCTACCAGGCTCCTCCGTCCATGGAATTTTCCAGCCAAGAGTACTGGAGTGGGCTACCATTTCCTTCTCCAGATCTTCCCCACCCAGGGATTGAACCCGGGTCCCCTGCATGGTAGGCATACACTTTACCATCTGAGCCAACTTATTTCCTTGCAAAATGTAATTTATTTTATTTTTTAAACTTTTCATTTTATATTGAAGTATAAAATAAAATTATATTTTATATAATTATCAGAACAATTAACAATGTTCTGATAATTTCAGGTGGAGAGAAAAAGAACTCAGTCATACATGTATGTGAATTCATTCTCCTCCAAACTCCCTTCCCATCCAGGCTGCCACATAGCATTGAGGAGAGTGCCCTATAGGACCTTGTGGGTTGTCCATTTTAAATATAGTAGTGTGTACATGTCAATCCCAACTATCCTTTTCCCTAGTCCTTCCTCCGGGCAATCATAAAAACCTCATCATCTATGTTTGTGAGTGAAAGAAAATAATTTAAGTAAACCACATAATACTATAGTTATATTTTATGCTATAAACAATATAATACATCTGTGGTGGAGTGAAGTCAAAATTTTAGCACATGATAATGACAAATTGGAAGAACTGATGCTAAATCTGCAGTTCCAATACTTTGTCTACCTGGTGCAAAGAGCTGACTTGTTGGAAAAGACCCTGATGCTGGGAAAGATTAAAAGCAAAAGGAGAAAAGGGCAACAGAGGATGAGATGGTTAGATAACATCACAATTCAATGGACAGGAGCTTGAGCAAACTCTGGGACATAGTGGAGGACAGGAAAGTCTGGCATGCTGCAGCCCATGGGTTCACAAAGAGTTGGACATGACTTAGCTTCTGAACAACAATGACAAAGAAGCCTAGTTCTAAGGAGAATATTTAAATTAAGCTTCATGCTATACCTGCACATTGGTGTATACATTGAGTAAATATTAGGTCAGTAGAAATTCTTCATATATCAAGATACCTGAAGGAATTTGGCTACCCTGAGTGTTTCTTTAAAAATATCACCTATTTTTTGAAACAGTGTATATTAACTTTGTATATAAAAAAGTACAATTGGTAGAAGTGTTACCCATTATATTAAAAGCATTTTAATTTTTAAAATAATTTTAAATTAACGTTTTATATTTTGGAGCAGGTTTGGTTTTATATTGAGTGGAAAGTACAAAGAATTCCTCTAACCTCCCCATTTCCACACTTTTACAACCTTCTCCACTCCCACTATCAACATTTCAAAGTAGAATGCTACATTTGTTACAACAGATGAAGCTACCTTAAGATATCTTTATCACCCAAAGTTCATAGTCTACATCAGGACTCACTCTTGTTGTTATACATTCAGTGGGTTTTGACAAATGTATAATAACATGTATCCACCATTGTAATAACATAAAGAACAACTTCACTGCCCTAAAAATTCTGTCTCATGAGAGCAAAATAAATAAATAAATAAATAAATAAAAATTCTGTCTCATCCTTCCCACACCCCAAACTCTCACAGCTACTGATCTTTGTAATGTCTTCATACTTTTGTCTTTTCATGTCATGTAGTTTGAGTCATACAACATGTAGCCTTTTGAAACTGTCTTCTCTTACTTAGTAGCCTGAGTTTAAGATTTATCCATATCTTTTTATGGCTTAATAGTTTGTTTCTTTTTAACATTGAATAATATTTCACTACGTGGATGTATCACATTTACTTTTCCATTCACGTATTAAAGGACATTTTGGTTGCTTCCAAATATCGGCAAGTATGAATAAAACTGCTATAAACATTTGTGTCCAGGTTTTTGTGTGTGGACATTAGTTTCAAATTCCTCTTAGTACATACTAAAGGCTACATTGATTGTATTTACTGGGTGGTCTTAAATCTTACAAAGCCTACTAGCAATGAATGAGTTCTTGTTACACATTCTCTCCAGGAGCTGGTGTCGCTAGGTTTCTGGATTTTGCCCATTGTACTATGTATGTAGTGATATCTCCTTGTTTTAATTTGCGTTTTTAATTTTAAATTGGAGTACAGTTGACTAACAATGCTGTGTTAGTTTTAGGTGTACAACAAAGTGATTCAATCATACATATACATTTATCTATTCTTCAAATTATTTTCCCAATTAGTTTGTTACAAAATATTAACAAGAGTTCCCATGATGGTTATTCATTTTAACTATAGCTGTGTGGTCATGTTAAAGGGTCCAAACTCCCTTCACTATCCTTCCTCTTCACCCTTCTCCTCTGGTAGCCATAAGTTTGTTCTCTGAGTCTCTTTCTTTCTTTCTTTTTTTTTTTTTTTTTGTAAATATTTTCTAGATTACACTTATGTGATATAATATAATATTATTATTTCTCTGTATGACTTACTTCACTTAATATGATAATATGCAAGTCCAACCATGCTGCTGCAAATGCCATTATTTCATTCTTTTTAATGACTGAATAATATTTCACTGTAATATGCACCACATCTTTTTTATCTATTCCTCTGTCAATGGACATTTATGTTGCTTCCAGGTCTTGGCTATTGTAAACAGTGATGCAAAGAACATTGGGGTGTATGCATCCACATTTTGCACCATGTATATGCCAAGAAGTGGGATTTCTGGATCATATGGAAGCTCTATTTTTAATTTTTAAAGGAA
Source organism: Muntiacus reevesi (assembly GCF_963930625.1). Taxonomy (NCBI): domain Eukaryota; kingdom Metazoa; phylum Chordata; class Mammalia; order Artiodactyla; family Cervidae; genus Muntiacus; species Muntiacus reevesi. The sequence continues at coordinate 12,644,713 of NC_089252.1, forward strand.
CTTCCATAGTGTTCCCTAAAAGTGGCTGTACCAATTTGCATTGTCATCAAAAGTCGAGGGTGGGATCCCTTCTTTCCAAACTCTCTCCAGCATTTATTGTTTATGTAATTTTGATGATAATCATCCTGACTGGTGTGAGGTGATGTCTCATTGTAGTTTTGATTTGCATTTCTCTAATAATTAGTGATGTTGAACATCTTCTCACCTGCTTCTTGATGATTTTATGTCTTCTCTGGAGACATGTTTATTGATGTCTTCTGCCTATTTTCTGATAGGGTTGTTTGTTTTGATAATATAAGCTGCATGAGCAATTTGTAAATGCTGGAGACTAACCCCTTATCAGGGCTTCCCAGGTGGTGCAGGGGTAAAGAATCTACCTGCCAATGAAGGAGATGCAAGAGACTTGGGTTTGATCCTGAGTTGGGAAGGTAATATGAATGCAATATGAAATGGCAATCTGCTCCACTATTCTTACCTAGAAAATACCATGGGCAGAGGAGCCTGGTGGGCTACAGTCCATAGAGTCACAAAGAGCTGGACATGACTGAGCACACACATACACAATCACTTATCAATCATATCATTTGCAAATATTTCTCCCATTTTATAGCTTGTCTTTTCATTTTGCTTATGGTTTCCTTTACTGTGCAAATGCTTTTGAGTTTAATTAGTTCCTATTTGTTTATTTTGTTTGTTTTTATTTCCATTACTCTGGGAGACAGATCAAAAAAACATATTGCTGTGATTTATGTCAAAGAGTGTTCTATCTGTATTTTCCTCTAAGAGTTTCAGAGTGTCCAGTCTCATACTTAGGCTTTTAATTCATTTTGTTGTATCCTTGTGTATGGTGTCAAATAATGCTTTAATTTCATTTTTGCATGTAGCTATCTACTTTTCCAGCACCATTTGCTGAAGATAGTGTCCTTTCTCCATTGTATAGCTTTGCTTCCTTTATCATAGATATTTAGCTATGGGTTTTATCTCTGTGGGTTTGTGTATGGGCTTTCCCTCCTATTCCAAAATCTAGATGTCTATTATTTTGCTCTTTCAATAACTATAGTTTTGTAGTATAGTCTGAAGTCAGGGAGATGATTCCTCCAGTTCCATTTTTATTCCTCATGGTTGCTTTGGCTATTCAGGGTCTTTATGTCTCCATACAAATATAGAGATTTTTTGTTCTACTTCTGTGAAAAATGTCATTGGTAATTTGATGATGACTGCTTTGAATCAGAAGACTTCCTTGGGCAGTATAATCATTTTGACAGTACTGAGTCTTTTAATCCAAGAAGATGGTATTTGATTCCATCTGTTCATGTCATCTTTGATTTCTTTCATAAGCATCTTATATTTTTCATAAAACAGATCTTTTGTCTCCTACAGTAGGTTTATTCCTAAGTGTTTTATTCTTTTTGATGCAATGATAAATGTTTCTTGAATTTCTGCTTCAGAACGTTTGTTGTTAGTATATAGAAATCCAACTGATTTCTGTGTATTAATTTTGTAAACTGAAACTTTCATTGATTAGATCTAGTAGCTTTTTGGCAGTGTCTTTAGGGTTTTGTATGTATAATATCATGTTATCTGCAAATAGTGAGAGTTTAACTTCTTTTCCCATTTGGATTTCTTTTATATCTTTTTCTTCTCCAATTGACATAGCCAGAACTTCCAAAACTATGTTGAATAAGTACTGAGAGTGGACATCCTTGTCTTTTTCCTGATCTTAGGAGGAAATGACTTGTTTGGAATTTTTCCTTCCTCTGCAATTTTTTTGGAACAGTTTCAGAAAGATAATTTTTAGCTCTTTAAATGTTTGACAGAATTAGCCTGTGAAGCCATCAGGTTTGGGACTTTCGTTGTTGGGAGTTTTTTAATCACAGTTTCAATTTCACTGCTTGTGATTGGGATTGCTCTCATCACATTTTCTATTTATTCCTGGTTCAGTCTTGGTAGACTGTACTTTTCTAAGAACATGTCCCTTTTTTCCAGGTTGTCTATTTTGTTGGCATATAATTGTTTGTAGTAGTCTCTATGAGCCTTGGAATTTCTGTGGTGGCAGCTGCAACTTTTCATTTATCATTTCTAATTTTATAGACTTAAATCTTCTTCCTTTTGTTTCCTGAAGAATCTAGCTAAAAACATATCAATTTTGTTTAAGTTTTCAAATAAATGACTTTTAGTTTCATTCATTTTTGCCAGTGTTTTCTTCATCTCTGTTTCACTTGCTGCTTTTGTCTTTATGATTTATTTCCTCTATTAACTTTAGAACTTGCTTGCTCTTTCTCTGGTCACTTTAGGTGCAAGTTTAGGTTGTTCATCTAAGATTTTTTTGGTTCCTGAGGTTTGATGTTATTGATATAAACTTCTCTGTTAGAACTGCTTTTGCTACATTCCATAGGTTTTTAGATTGTTATATTTAGCTTTCATTTGTATCCGGGTATTTTTGGATTTTGCTCTGATTTCTTTAGTAGCATATTGTTTATTCTTTATGTATTTTTGCTTTTTTACAGTTCTTTCTTGCAGTTTATTACTTATCTTATAGCATTGTGATCAGAAAAATGTCGATATATCATTTTTTTAAAAATTACCAAGGCTCACTTTGTGGCCCAGCTTCTAGTCAAGCCTGGAAAATATTCCATAGGAACACATGAAGTCAGTGTATTCTGATACTTTTGGATGGAAGTCCCTATAAATATCAATCGATTTCATCTGGTTTAACATATTATTTAAGGTCTGTGTTTCTTCATTGATTTTCTGTATGAATGATATGTCTGTTTTTAAAAGTGGAGTTGCTGAAGTCCCTCTATTTTTGTGTTACTGTCAATTTCTCTATTTTTGGCTGTTAGTTCTTGCCTTATAATATTGAAGTACTCCAGTGTTTGGTGCATGTATATTCACAAATCTTATGTCTTCTTTTTGGATTGATCCCTTGAGCATTCTGAAGTTTTCTTTTTTTAAACAGTCTTTAATTTAAAGTCTATGTTGCCTAATATGAGTGTTACTACTCCAGTTTTCTTTTGATTTCCATCTACATGAAATAACTTTTCCCATCATCTCCTCACTTTCATTCTGTATGTTTCCCCAGGTCTGAATTTGGTGTTTTGTAGACAGCATGTATACAGGTTGTATTTTTTTTTTTAATCCATTCAGCCAGTTCATATCTTTTTATTGGAATATTTAATCATTTTACATTTAAAGTAATATTATCAATATGTAAGTTCCTATTACCATTTTCATGGTTGTTTTGTGTTTTAGTAAGTCTTTTTTCTTCTCTTTCTCTCTATTCTCTTTTCTTGTAGTCTGCTGACCATCTTAGTGTTATGTTTGGGTTGCCTTTTCTTTTTCTTTTCTTTTTCTCTGTGTGTGTGTGTGTATCTATTGTAGCTTTGGGGCTTGCTGTTCCCATTAGTTTTTGGTATAGCAGTCTGTATAGTACAAGTTGTTTTAAGTTGTTGGTCTCTTTTCTGCCTAGAGAAGTCCTTTAGCATTTGTTGCAAATCTGGTCTGGTGATGCTGAGCTCTCTTACCTTTTTTTATCTGTGAAGCTTTTGATTTATCTGTCAAATTTGAATGGCATCTTCGTTGCATAGAATATTCTTGATTGTAAGTTCTTTCCTCTCTTTACATTAAATATAGCACATCATTCCCTTCTAGCTTGCAGAGTTTCTTCTCAAAAATCAGTTGATGACCTCATGGGTATTTCCACCTATGTTATTTGTCATTTTTCCTGTGTTGCTTTTAGTACATTTTCCTTGTCCTTAATTTTTGTCAATGTGTTTGTTATGTGTGTTGACATATTCCTTCTCAGGTTTATCCTCTCCACTTCTTGGACTTGGGTGAATTTTTTTTTTCTCATTTTAGGGAAATTTTCAGCAATTATCTCTTCAAATATCTTCTCAGGTCCTTTCCCTCTCTCTTCTCCTTCTAAATTCCCTATTATGAGACCATTAGTCCGTTTACTGCTGTCTCAGAGGTCTCTTAGGCTGGCTTCATTTCTTTTCTTTCTGTCTTTTTTATTCCCCACCCCCCCACCCCGCCCTTTATTCTGTTCTGTGACAGTGATTTCCACAGTTCTGCCTTCCAGGTCATTTACCCATCCCCCTGCCTCAGTTATTCTGCTTTTGACTTCTATTAGTGTGTTTTTCATTTTAGTTATTTTATTGTTCATCTGCTTGTTTGTGCTTCATTTCTTCTAGGTCTTTGTTAAACATGCCTTGTATCTTCTGGATCATTGCCTCCATACTTTTCCTGAGATCCTTGGTCATCTTTGCTATCATTTTTGTGAATTATTTTTCAGGTAGTTTACTTATCTCCAGTTCACTTAGTCGTTTTTCTGAAGTTTTATCTTATTCCTTCATCTGGGATATACACCTTTGCAAATTTATTTTGTTTTATTTTCTGTGATTGTGGATTCTGTTACATAAGCTGGAGGAGTGTATCTCTTCTTCTGCTGTCTGCCCTCTGATGGATGAAGCTATCTAAGATCCTTGTGCAGTCTTCCTGGTGGTTGGGCCCGGTGGTGGGTGGAGGTGGGTCTTGTTCTCTGGTGAGATATCCATGCTCATTAAAACTTTAACCACTACTCTACTGATGGGTGGGACTGTGTTCTCACTCACTCTTGGTTGTTTGGCTTGAGGCAGTCCAGCATTGGAACCTACAAGCTGCTTGATGTGGCTAATGGTGGCCTCCAGGAGGGCCCAGGTCAATGAATATTTCTCAGAATTGCTGCCACCAGTGTCCTTGTCCCTGCATTGAGCACTAGCCACACCTCCATCTCCTTAGTAGACCCTTCAGTGTTATCAAGTAGGTCTGGCCCAGTCTCTTATGGGGTCACTACTTTTATCCCCTGAAACCTGCTACACATGAGACTTTGTATGCCTCCTCCAGGAGTGGAGTCTGTTACCCTGGTCCTGTGGGAGTCCTGAGATCAAACCTCACTAGACTTCAAAGGTGGATTATCTGAGGACTCTTCTTCCTGTTGCCAGAGCCCCAGGCTGGGAAGCCTAATGTGGGGCTCATAACTTCCACTCCTTTGCAATAACTCTTATGGTATAGTTGTTTTCCAGTTTGTAGGTCACCCACTCAGCAAGTATGAGATTTAAATTTATTGTGATTTTACCCTGGTAATATCTTATCATGGCCTCTTCTTTATCCTTGGACATAGGGTAATATTTTTAGAAGATTTCAGTTGTTTTTTGTTTGTTTTTTTTTTCTTGATGGTTGTTCAGCAGTTATTGGTGATTTTGATGCTTTCATAAGAAGGGAATGGACTTGCATCCTTCTATTCTGCTATCTTGTGGTAAATTTTTAGGTTGTATTTTTCTGATGACAAATGATGTGAGGCATTTGTTCATTTGTTTGTATGCCATATTCATACTTCCATGTTCAGGGGTTTGTTAAGGTCACTGACCCATTTTTAAAATTTTGTCATTTCCTTATTACTGAGTTTAAATATTTTCAGTATATTTTGTACAGCAGTCTTTTCATAAAATATGTCTTTCACAAATATTTTCTCCTAGTCTATAACTTTTCTTCTCATTCTTTGACGCTGTCTTTCATTAATTTTAATAGTTTGTGCACTAAGTCGTTTTAGTCATGTCTGGCTCTTTGTAACCTTATGAACTGCATCCTGCCAAGCCCCTCCATTCATGGGATTCTCCAGCCGAGAATTCTGGAGTGGGTTGCCATGCCCACCTCAAGGGAATATTTTCCCCTCCCAGGGATTGAACCCTTATCAATTAATTTGATCACTATGGATTATGACTTTGATGTTTTACATAAAAAGTCATTATTAAAGTTCATCATCAAGAACATAATAATAAAAGGAAACAAACAAAAAAAGCAACTTGATTTTTTAAAAATGGAAAAGATCTAGACCTCTTCCAAAGGAGACATACAGTTGGCCAACAGGCAATTGAAAAGATGCTCAGCCTCACTAATCATCAGAGAAATACAAATCAAAATCACAAAGAGATATCATATGCCTGTCAGAATGATCATTATCAAATAGAAAACAAACTACAAGTGTTTGCAAGGATGTGGAGAAAAGGGAACACTCCCACACTGTTGGAAGGAATATAACGTGGAAAACCTGATGGAGTGTTACTCAAAGAATGAAAATAGAATTACCATATGATCCAGCAATCCTGCACTGGACATTTATCCAAAGAAAACAAAAAACACTAATTAGGAAAAGTGCATCCCTATGTTTGTTGCAATATTATTTACAATGACCAAGATCTGAAAGCAAACTAAATGCTTATTAATAAATGAATGGATAGAGAAAATAAATATATGCAATGGAATATTGCTAAGTCTTAAAAAGAATAAAATTTTGCCACTTGTAAGAACAGGATTTTATGCAAAGTGAAATGTCAGACAGGAAAAAAACAAATACTGTCTAATTTCACTTACATGTGGAATCTAAAAGAAAAAAAAAAGCCAGTATCACAAGACAGAAATGGAGTTAAAAATCCAGAACAAACATATGGTTGTCAGAGGACAGTAGGGTCAGGGAGGAAAATAAATAGATAAGGGAAATTAAGAGGTACAAACTACCAGCTGCAAAAGCAAGCAAACAAATAAAAAAAGAGTTGTGGGTGTGAAATGTAGAGTGTGCAGAGTATAGGAGTGTAGTCAATAACTATATATTTTAGTATGGGGACAGATCCTAACTAGATTTAACATGGTAATCATTTTAAGTGAAGAGCAATATTTAATCACCATTCTGTATAATAGAAACTGATATAGTATTATTATATTTCACAAACTAACAAATAAATTCATAGCAAAAGAGGTCAAATTTGTGATTACCAGAGGCTGGGGATGGGTGAGGAGGAATAGGATGAAAGCAATCAAAAGACTTAAATATACAATGACAGGATAAATCAGTTCAGTTCACTTCAGTTCCGTTCAGTTGCTCAGTCGTATCTGACACTTTACCATCCCATTGACTGCAGCACGCCAGACTTCCCTGTCCATCACCAAGTCCTGGAGCCTACTCAAACTCATGTCAGTCCAGTGGGTGATGCCATCCAACCATCTCATCCTCTGTTGTACCCTTCTCCCCCACCTTCAATCTTTCCCAGTCTCAGGGTCTTTTCAAATGAGTCAGTTCTTTGCATCAGGTGGTCAAAGTATCGGAGTTTCAGCTTCGGCATCAGTCCTTCCAATGAATATTCAAAACTGATTTCCTTTAGAATTGACAGGTTGGATCGCCTTGCAGTCCAAGGGATTCTCAAGAGTCTCCTCCAACACCACAGTTCAAAGCATCAATTCTTTGGCGCTCAGCTTTCCTTATAGTCCAACTCTCACATCCATACAGGACTACTGGAGAAACCATAGATTTGACTAGACAGACCTTTGTTGGTAAAGTAATGTCTCTGATTTTTAATATGCTGTTTAGGCTGGTCATAGATTTTCTTCCAAGGAGCAAGTGTCTTTTAATTTCATGGCTACACTCACCATCTGCAGGGATTTTGGAGTGCAAAAATATAGTCTCTCATTGTTTCCATTCTTTCCCCATCTATTTGCCATGAAGTGAAGGGATGAATGCTATGATTTTAGTTTTCTGAATGTTGAGCTTTAAGCCAACTTTTTCATTATCCTCTTTCCCTTTAATCAAGAGTTTCTTTAGTTCCTCTTCACTTTCTGCCATAAGGCTGGTGTCCTCTGCATATCTAAGGTTATTGATATTTCTCCTGGTAATTATGATTCCAGCTTGTGCCTCATCTAGCCCAGCATTTCTCATGATGTACTCTGCCTATAAGTTAAATAAGCAGGGTGTCAAGATACAGCCTTGACAAACTCTTTTCCCTATTTGGAGACAGTCTGTCATTCCATGTCCAGTTCTAACAGTTGCTTCCTGACCTGCATACAGATTTCTCAGGAGTCAGGTCAGGTGCTATGGTATTCTCATCTCTTGAAGAATTTTCTACAGTTGCTTGTGATCCACACAGTGAAAAGTTTTGGCATAGTCAATAAAACAGAAGTAGATGTTTTTCTGGAAATCTCTTGCTGTTTTGATGATCCATGCGCTGTAGGCAACTTGATCTCTGGTTCCTATAACTTCTAAATCCAGCTTGAACATATGGAAGTTCATGGTTCACATACTGCTGAAGCTTGGTTTGGAGAACTTTGAGCATTACTTTGCTAGAGTGTGAGATGAGTGCAATTGTGTGGTAGTCTGAACATTCTTTGGCATTGCCTTTCTTTGGGATTGGAAAGAAAACTCACTTTTTCCAGTCTTGTGGCCACTAATGAGTTTTCCAAATTTGCTGGCATATTGAGTACAGCATTTCATAAAATCTTTTAGGATTTGAAATAGCACAAATGGAATTCCTTTATTCCACTAGCTTGGTTCATAGTGATGCTTCCTAAATCCCACTTGACTTCACATTCCAGGGTGTCTGGGTCTAGGTGAGTGATCACACCATTGTGGTTATCTGGGTCATGAAGATCTTTTTTCTATACTTCTGTGTATCATTGCCACCTCTTCTTCATATCTTCTGCTTCTAGAAGGTCCATACTATTTTTTTTTTTTTTCTTTTGTTGTGTCCATCTTTGCATGAAATGTTCCCTTGGTATCTCTAATTTTCCTGAAAAAAATCTCTAGTCTTTCCCATTCTATTGTTTTCCTCTATTTCTTTGCATTGATCCCTAAGGAAGGCTTTCTTATCTCTCCTTGCTATTCTTTGGAACTCTGCATTCAAATGGGTAAATCTTTCCTTTTCTCCTTTGCTTTTCATACCTTTTATTTTCTCAGGCATTTGTAAGGCCTCCTCAGACAACTATTTTACCTTTTTACATTTCTTTTTCTTGAGGGTGGTCTTGATCACTGTCCCATGTACAATGTCACAAACGTCCATACATAGTTCTTCAGGCACTCTGTCTATCAGATCTAATCACTTGAATCTATTTGTCACTTCCACTGTATAATCATAAGGGATTTGATTTAGGTCACACCTGAATGGTCTAGTGGTTTTCCCTACTTTCTTCAATTGAAGTCTGAATTTGGCAATAAAGAGCTCATGATCTGAGCCACGATCAGCTCCCAGTCTTGTTTTTGCTGATTATATAGAACTTATTCATTTTTGGCTGCAAAGAATATAATCTATTCTGATTTCAGCATTGTTGGAAAAGGGTGTTTGCTATGACCAGTGACTTCTTTTGGCAAAGCTCTATTAGCCTTTGACCCTCTTTGTTTTGTACTCCAAGGCCAAACTTGCCTGTTATTCCAGGTATTTCTTGACTTCCTACTTTTGCTTTCCAATTTCCTATAACAAAGAGGACATCTTTTTTTGGTATTAGTTCTAGAAAGTCTCAGAGGTCTTCATAGAACCGTTCGATTTCAGCTTCTTCAGCATTACTGGTTGGGGTATAAATTTGGTTTACTGTGATATTGATTGATTTGCCTTGGAAACAAACAGAGATCATGCTGCCATTTTTGAGATTGCATCCAAGTACTGCATTTCGTATCTTTTGTTTACTGTAATGGCTATTCCATTTATTCCAAGAGATCCTTGTCTACAGTAGTAAATACAATGGTCATCTGAGTTAAATTTGCCCATTCTTGTCCATTTTAGTTCACTGATTCTTAAAATGTCATTGTTCACTATTGCCATATCCTGTTTGACCATTTCCAATATGACTTGATTCATGGACCTAACAGTCTATGCTCCTATGCAATATTGCTCTTTACAGCATCAGACTTTACTTGCATCACTGGTCACATCCACCACTGGGTGCTGTTTTTGCTTTGACTCCATCTCTTCTTTCTTTCTAGAGTTATTTCTCCACTGATCTCCAGTAACATATTGGGCATGTATCACCCTGGGGATTTCAACTTTCAGTGTCCTACCTTTTTGCCTTTTCATACTGTTCATCGGGCTCTCAAGGCAAGAATACTGAAGTGGTTTGCCATTCCCTTCTCCAGTAGACCACATTTTGTCAGAACTCTCCACCAAGACTTGTTCATCTTGGATGGCCCTACAGAGCATTGCTCATAGTTTCACTGAGTTAGACAAGGCTCTGGTCCATGTGATCAGATTGGTTAGTTTTCTGTGACTGTGTTTTTCATTCTTTCTGCCCTCTGATGGAGAAGGTAAGAGACTTATGGAATTTTCCTGATGGGAGAGACTGACTGAGGGGGAAATTGGGTCTTGTTCTGATGGATGGGGTATATTATTAGAAGTTGTTTAATCTTCAAATATTTTGGGATATTCCACCTATCTTCCTCTTATTGATTTCTAAACCACTTCAATTGTCTTCAAACAGATATTGTATGACTTCTATTGTTTTAAAAATTATAATGTATAATTTATGATTAAGAATGTCATGTATCTTGGTGAGTGTTCCATCTTAATTTGAAATTGATGTCTGCTCTCCTGTCATCTATAGATGTCAATTATTCTTGATTGAAAAGTCACTGTTGAATTACAAGATGTCTTTCCTAGACTTCTGACTACTGGATCTATCTATTTCTGTTACATATACCCTACTATATCATAGAATTCATCTATTTCTCCTTGTTTTTCCATCATCTCCACCAGTTTTTGCTATAGAAAACATAGCAGCAACAAACTTGTTACTCATATAAGACCAATTATAGTTCAGTGATAGACATTTATGAGTACACCGGTATTGAGAGATAATGAAAATATTTTAACTGATAGATCTGATTAATTTGTTATAAATAAGGTGCTGCATAAAGTGCTGTTAAAGGAAAATGTCCTATCTTGTTTTATAAGCTCTGTGTAAGACATATGGATCTGGGGAAGTAGATATTAAAATATTATTTTCCTGTATTTTTATAAAATAGAAAAGGTACTCATTTAATAGTAATAATAAACCCAGATCTACAAACTAAGAACAGCATAAATTACAGTAACATAAAATCAGCTGCTCTTCATTTGGAAATAAATTTAAAATCCACTACTTAGTCAATTATTAAAATAAATCTTTACAATGTCAAAAGGATAAGATCAGAAATTTTGTTTATTGTTTAAGTAGAGATTAATTTAATGATTCATACGCTTGAACAACAGACTGGTTCCAAATAGGAAAATGAGTATGTTAAGGCTGTATCTTGTCACCCTGCTTATTTAACTTATATGAAGAGTACATCATGAGAAACTCTGGGCTGGAGGAAGCACAAGCTGGAATCAAGATTGCTGGGAGAAATATCAATAACCTCAGATATGCAGATGACACCACCCTTATGGCAGAAAGTGAAGAAGAACTAAAGAGCCTCTTGATGAAATTGAAAAAGGAGAGTGAAAAAGTTGACTTAAAGCTCAACATTCAGAAAACTAAAATCACGGCATCTGGTCCCATCACTTCATGATAAATAGATGGGGAAACAGTGGAAACAGTGGCTGATTTTACTTTTCTGGGCTCCAAAATCACTGTAGATGGTGATTGCAGCCATGAAATTAAAAGATACTTACTCCTTGGAAGGAAACTTATGACCAACCTAGACAGCATATTAAAAAATGGAGACATTACTTTGCCAACAAAAGTCCGTCTAGTCAAGACTATGGTTTTTCCAGTGGTCATGAATGGATGTGAGAGTTGGACTATAAAGAAAGCTGAGCGCCAAAGAATTGATGCTTTCGAACTGTGGTGTTGGAGAAGACTCTTGAGAGTTCCTTGGACTGCAAGGAGATCCAACCATTCCGTCCTAAAGGAGATCAGTCCTGGGTGTTCATTGGAAGGATTGAAGCTGAAGCTGAAACTCCAATACTTTGGCCACCTGATGCAAAGAGCTGACTCATTTGAAAAGACCCTGGTGATGGGGAAGATTGAGGGCAGGAGGAGAAGGGGATGACAGAGAATAAGATGGTTAGTTTGCATCACCAACTCAATGGACATGGGTTTGGGTGGACTCTGGGAGTTGGTGATGGGCAGGGAAGCCTGGCATCCTGCAGTTCATGGGGTTGGAAAGACTCGGACTTGATTGAACTGAACCGAACTGAACACTTGCCCTCATTTTAAAGCCATGCATGAGGAGGTGTGATTCACTTTTTTTTTTTTTTCTTCAAATTTATGCTTTGAGGCAATTGAAAGAGCTTGCCACTAAGTAGCAAGTTAAGAATATTTGGAAATATTGATTGGCACCCATATTTTTCCCTGTCACCAACTGGCAAATTACCGGGAGTATCAAGATTAGCTAGGGGTAAGAGGGGTCACGGAGAAGGCAATGGCACCCCACTCTAGTGGGGGTGGATTTTTTCTTGCCTGGAAAATCCCATGGATGGAGGAGCCTGGTAGGCTGCAGTCCATGGGGTCGCGAAGAGTCAGACATGACTGAGCGACTTCACTTTCACTTTTCACTTTCATGCATTGGAGAAGGAAATGGCGACCCACTCCAGTTTTCTTGCCTGGAGAATCCCAGGGACGGCAGAGCCTGGTGGGCTGCCCTCTGTGGGGCCACACAGAGTTGAACACGACTGAAGGGACTTAGCAGCAGCAGCAGCAAGAGGGGTCAAGATGGTAGAATATCTCAAATCAAACAATTAGCAAGAGAGGAACACAGCCCCACCCATTAGGAGACAGGTTGTTTAAAGTCATACTAAGCTCACAGGCAACCAAAAATACTCTACTTGACACAGGCTTGCCTACCAGATTAACAAGACCCAGTTCAATGAACCAGAGAGCAGGCACCAGTCCCTCCTGCCAGGAAGCCTCACATGTTCCTGGACATACCTTACCAACCAGGGGGCAAACGCCAGAAACAAGAGAAACTATGCCCAGCAGCCTGCAGAAAAAAATATCACTAGCACAGTAAGTAAGGCAAAATGAGATACAGACAAATAAGTTACAGAAGAAGAAGCAAGGCAAAAGTATGAAAGAACAGCTAAATATTAAGGAGATAGGCAATCTACTTGAAAAAAAATTCAGAGTGATGGCAGTACAGATAACCCAAGGTCTTAGAAAGATAATGAAGCCATGGTTCAAAAAATTCATGAAATGCTTAAAAAGGACCTAGAAGAACTAAAGTACAAATAAACAATGAGAACCAATACAATAGTTGAAATGAAAACATACTAAGAGGAATCAATAGCAGAATAACTCAGGGAGAAAAACAGATAAGTGTTCTGGAAGATAGAATGGTGGAAATCACTGGTACAGAACAGAGTTTTTAAAAAGAGAATGAAAAAAAAAAAAATGAGGACAGTCTCAGAGATTCTGGGATAACTTGAAAAGCACTACATTAAATTATAAGGATTCTAGAAGAAGAAGAGAAAAAGGGACTGAGGAAAAATGTGAAGAGATTATAGTTGAAAATTTCCCTCACGTGAGATCTAGTCACCTAAGTGCAGGAGGAACAGAGACTTCCTTACAGAAGAAACTCAGGGAGAAACGTTACAAGACACACATTAATCAAACTAACAAATTTTAAATACAGAGAAGATATATTAAGAGAAACAAAAGGAAAGCAACAAATAACATATGAGGGAATTCCTATGAGGTTATGAACTGATTTTTCAGCCGATCAGAAGGGAGTAACACAGAATAATTAAAATGATGAAAGAAAGGAAACTACAACTAAAAATACTCTAATTAGCAAGGTTCTTCTTCAGTTTGGACAGACAAATCAAAATGAAAACAAGCAAAAGCTAAGATAATTCAGCACCACTAAACTGGGTTTTGATGAAAGTGAAAGTGAAAGAGGAGAGTGAAAAAGTTGGCTTAAATCTCAGCATTCAGAAAACTAAGAACATGCCATCTGGTGCCATGACTTCATGGCAAATAGATGGGGAGAAAATGGAAACAGTCACAGACTTTATTTTGGGGGGCTCCCAAATCACTGCAGATGGTGACTGCAGCCATGAATTTAAGACACTTGCTCCTTGGAAGAAAAGCTATGGCCAACCTAGACAGCATATTAAAAAGAAGAGACATTACTTATCAACAAAGATTTGTCCAGTCAAATCTATGATTTTTTCCAGTAGTCATTTATGGATGTGAGAGTTGGACTATAAAGATAACTGAGCACTGAAGAATTGATGCTTTTGAGCTGTGGTGTTGGAGAAGACTTTTGAGAGTCCCTTGGACTGCAAGAATATCAAATCAGTCAATTTTAAAGGAAATCATTCCTGAATTTTCATTGGAAGGGCCTTTGCTGAAGCTGAAACTCCAATACTTTGGCCATCTGATGTGAACAGCTGACTCATTGGTATAGACCCTGAAGCTGGGAAAGACTGAAGGTGGGAGGAGAAGGGGACGACAGAGGATGAGATGGTTGGATGGCATCACCGACTGGATGGACTTGAGTTTGAGTAGGCTTCTGGAGTTGGTGACAGACAGGGAAGTCTGGAGTGCTGCATTTCAAGGGGTCGCAAAGAGTCACACACGATTGAGTGACTGAACTAAACTGAAATTGGCTTTGGTACAAATGCTCAATTCTTCTAGCATTTAAAACTCCTCTAGGCAAGAAAAACAATGGAAGATAACAAAAGAGGAAGGGAAGAAAAAGACCTACATAAACAAAAGCAAAGTTATTAAGAAATGCCAATAGGAATATACATATAAATAATTACCTTAAATGTAAATGAATTAAATGCTTCAGCCAAAAGACATACACTGGTTGAAAGCATACAAAAACAAAGCCCATGTAAATAGTGTCTACTTGAGACATATAAAGACTGAATTTAAGGGGACAGGAAAAAAAAAAAAAAAAAAAGATCATGGAAATAGAAATCAAAAGAAAACTGCAATATAGTTACTCATATCAGGAAAAAAACAAAAAAACAAACAACAACAAAAACAGACTTTAAAAACCAGTGATGTCCTAAGATAAAGGAGGAATAGAATGGAGAGCCACTTTCACTCCCACAAATATAACAAAAGATCATCTGCATGTGGAACAACTTCCAAAGAACAACTTCTAAACCCTGGAGGAGGACAATAGACTTCCAGAGAGGCAAATCGATCTCCTCAGAATAAAGTAAGGTGAAGGATAAAGATGAAAAGGGAGGCAAATTATTTCAGGATGGAGATAGGTCCTAGGGAGGGAATCATGAAGGAGGTGATGTTTCCACCCGATAAGAAATCCTCTCTCAGGCTGCATCAGTGGGGAGCTTAGAAACATCAGAGGAAATCACAATGAGGCAAAACCAAGAAAATTCACCAGAGATTGCACCGAACAGCACTTACCAACTGAGAAATAGTTCACATACTTGCTTCTGCCAGCAGCAAGTGGAGGCTGGGTGCTAAGGCGTGATCTGTGTGGGTTGACCCTCAGGGAAGGGACTGGGGTTTAAAGCCCTGAAGACATTCTGAGGAGCTAATGTGACATAGCACAGACACTACAGGGAAAACTGAGAGCACCAGAGAAGCGAAGGTCCATTCCTTTAGGAAGACAGTTTAACACCACTACTAATGCTAATCCAAGATGGCAGAGTAGAAGGACATGTGCTCATCTTCTCCTGCGAGAACTCAAAATTACAACTTGCTGCTGAACAACCGTCGGACAAGAGAATGCTGGATCCCACCAAAAAAAGAAAAAGGTAGCCCACATCTAAGGGCAAAGGAGAAACCCCAACAAGACAACAGGAGGGGAAAAATTGCATTTTTGAATCAAAGCTGTACCCACCAGAGACTCCCAGAGGGCTCAAACAAAATCTTGTGTTCCCTAGGAGAACCCACAGAGACTGAGCCAGACCTGCCTTTGAGTGTGTGAGTGTCTCCTGGAAAGGTGTGGGTCAGCAGTGGCCTGCTGCAGGGGCAGGATATCTGAATGCAGCAGACCTGGGTAAGGCATAAGCCCTCTTCAGGGGGTTGCCATCAACCCCACCATAGAGACTGAACTCTGGTCTCCCACATTGTAGGCAGATGCTTTTACCATCTGAGCCACCAGGAAAGTCCCTAGAACTTACACAGGACTGGGGAAAGACTCTCAGAGGGCATGAACAAAACCCTGTGTGCACAAGGATGCAGGAGAAAGGAGCAGTGACCCCACAAGAAACTGACCCAGACTTGCCCATGAGTGTCCAGGAGTCCATGGCAGAAGCGAGGGTGAGCAGTGGCCTGCTGTTGGGTCTGGGGTACTGAGTCCAGCAGTTGGTGTACAGGACCTTTGGAAGGAAGTCACCATTATCTTCATTACTTCCACCACAGTTTGGCCTCAGATCAAACAACAGGGAGGGAACACAACCCAGCCCATTAACAGAAAATTGGTACAAGATTTACTGAGGCTGACCCCGCCCATCAGAACAAGACCCAGTTTCCTCCTCAGTCAGTCTCTCCCATCAGGAAGTTTCTATAAGCCTCTTATCCTCATCCATCAGAGGGCAGACAGAATGAAAACCACAGTCATAAAAAACTAACCAATGTGATCACATGGATCACAGCCTTGTCTAACTCAATGAAACTATGAGCCATGCCATGTAGGGCCACCCAAGATGGACTGGTCATGGTGGAGAGTTCTGACACTGGAGAAGAGAATGGCAAGCCATTTCAGTATTCTTGCCATGAGAACCCCACAAACAGTATAAAAAGGCAAAAAGAAAGGAAGCTGAAAGACGAACTCACCAGGTCAGTAGGTATACAATATGTTGCAGGAGAACAGTGGAGAAATAACTCCAGAAAGAATGAAGAGATGGAGCCAAAGAAAAAACAACATCTAGTTGTGTGTGTGCCTGGTGATGAAAGTGAAGTCCTATGCTGGAAAGAGCGATATTGCATAGGAACAGGGAATGTTGCATTCATGAATCAAGGTAAATTGGAAGTGGTCAAAGAGGAGATCGCAAGATTGAACATCAACATTTTAGGTATCAGTGAACTAAAATGGACGGGAATGGGTGAATTTAATTCAGATGACCATTATATCTACTACTGTGGACAAGGATCTCTTAGAAGGAATGGAGTAGCCTTCATAGTCAACAAAAGTGTCTGCAATGCAGTACTTGGGTGCAGTTTCAAAAATGACAGAATGATCGTTTCCAAGGCAAACCATTCACTACCATGGTAATCCAAGTCTATGCCCAAACCAGTAAAGCTAAAGAACCTGAAGTTGAAGTGTTATATGAAGATCTACAAGACTTTCTAGAACTAACACCCAAACAAGATGTCTTCTTAATTGTAGGGGACTCAAAAGCTAAAGTAGGAAGTCAGGAGATACATGGAGTAACAGGCAAATTTTGTCTTTGAGTATAAAACGAAGCAGGGCAAAGGCTAATAGAGGTTTTCCAAGAGAACACACTGGTCATAACAAACACCCTCTTCCAACAAGACAAAAGAAGACTCTACATGTGGACATCACCAGATGGTCATATCAAAATCAGATTGATTATATTCTTTGCAGCAAAAGATGGTGGAGATCTATACAGTTAGCAAACACAAGACTGGGAGCAGCTGACTGTGGCTCAGATCATGAACACCTTATTGGAAAATTCAGACTTCAGTTGAAGAAAGTAGGGAAAACCACCAGACCATTCAGGTAAGACATAATCAAATTCCTTACAATTATACAGTGGAAATGACAAATAAATTCAAATGATTAGATCTGATAAACAGAGTGCTTGAAGAACTACGGACAGAGTTTTGTGACATTGTACAAGATGCAATGATTAAGATCATCCCCAAGAAAAAGAAATGCAAAAAGACAAAATAGCTGTCTAAGGAGGCCTTACAAATAATGGAGAAAAGGAAAGACATGAAAGGCAAGGAGAAAAGGAAAGATCTACCCATTTGAATGTAGAGTTCCAAAGAATAGCAAACAGAGATTAGAAAGCCTTCTTCAGTGAACAATGCAAAGAAATAGAGAAAAACAACAGAATGAAAAAGATTAGAGATCTCTTCAAGAAAACTAGAGATATCAAGGGAATATTTCATGCATAGATGGGCAGAGTAAAGGACAGATATGATATGGACCTACTAAAAGCAGAAGATATGAAGAAGAGGTGACAATGATACACAGAAAAAGTATACAAAAAAGAATTTCATTCTCCAGATAACCACAGTGTTGAGATCACTCACTTAGAGCCAGACATCCTTGAATGTGAAGTCAAGTGGACTTAAGAAGCATCACTAAGAACAAAGCCA
Source organism: Muntiacus reevesi (assembly GCF_963930625.1). Taxonomy (NCBI): domain Eukaryota; kingdom Metazoa; phylum Chordata; class Mammalia; order Artiodactyla; family Cervidae; genus Muntiacus; species Muntiacus reevesi. The sequence goes on from NC_089252.1 coordinate 12,662,758, forward strand.
GTGGAAGTAATGGAATGCAGCTGAGCTATTTCACATCCTAAAAGATGATACTGTGAAAGTGCTGCACTCGGTATGCCAGCAAATATGGAAAATTCAGCAGTAGTCACAGAACTGAAAAAGGTCAGTTTTCATTCCAATCCCAAAGAAAGGTAATCCCACAGAATGTTCAAGCTATCAAACAATTGCACTTATCTCATGCACTAGCAAATTAATGCTCAACTTTTTGATGGCCACCTCATGTGAAGAGTTGACTCATTGGAAAAGACCCTGATGCTGGGAGGGATTGGGGGCAGGAGGAGAAGGGGACGGCAGAGGATGAGGTGGCTGGATGGCATCACCAACTCAATGGACATGAGTTTGAGTAAACTCCATCAGTTGGTGATGGACAGGGAGGCCTGGTGTGCTGTGATTCATGGGGTCACAAAGAGTTGGACTTGACTGAGTGACTGAACTGAACTGAACTGAGCTGAATATGTTTTAGGCCATGGCCTGCATGACACCAGCCACAGTGACATGTTGACTACTCTGGTTCTAGCTTTTTCTGCCTAAGTAGATCCTAACTATGAGGATACTGTTAAATCACATGCTGCATGGACATGGTCATTTAAATTTTAGAGGAATAGAATCTTAGCTCCGTGATGTGAGTGTCAGGGCCCCAGGAAGTCTTGAGTGAGCCTTCTCTGTATTCCTTGCAAACTGTCCTCACATTGGTTCCACTTCTATCCTCCCAATTGTGAACTGGTATGCAAAATGATCAGAAGAACAGGTTAATATTTTTGTCCCTAAAAAAAAAAAAAAAAAAAAAATCATATTCTCCAGTAAAGGATGTTTTCTTCAGTTGACTTTGTGATTCACATTGCACACTGAGAAGTTAAACAATGGTTTCACAGTGGTGAGGTCTGGAAAACATAAGATAGATTCTTAATCCTATATGTCCATGGAAAATATCTAGCCAACTGTTGCTTTTTCTGTTAAAGTCGAAACTCTTCAAACCTTGAGGTTTTAGCAATGCAGAAGAGAAAAATTTGCTTTCTATTGTAAATATTATATTTCAGTCACATACAAATATTAGTTGTATTTATGTAAAACAGGTTGACTAAAACAGGGATCTCAATAAATGTGTTAATATAAATATGAAAGAAAGAAGAAAACCTCTTTTATGTAGACTTCAATTAAAATACAATATTAAAAAGGCTGCAGCAGGAGTCCATTAAAAATTTAGTAACCTTCTGTGGTAAACATTAAGAAGCTATTACTCAAATTCTATTTAAAAGAAATTAAAATGTATAAGAAATACCATTACAAATCACAAGCTAATTTTCGAACAAAAGCTTAGCAACGGGCAGATTGTTTAATGTTATCCAAGTTTTTAGTTTCATACTCAATAATTCAGAGGCAGCAGCAGGCTTATGTTGATTCATAATTTGCTTCCATCTATCTCTCCATGGAATGACTCTGTGATGGAGAATCAGGCTTCATTTCCCATTTTCTATCTAAACTTGTATTTTCCAAGTTAAATTTAGTGATTATCAGCCAGAAAGTAACACTGTGTTCTCCCAGGTCCCACAGGTCACTCACCATTGCTTTCTCTGATTCCCACTTTAAGATACTTTGCACTGTTCCATGTAGCATCTTCCTGTTTCAAAACCATTGCCAAGGACAGAGAAAGTAAGTCTATTAGAAAATGTGTCCCCCTCCTTTCTGAAGAGAAATTACTTTTAAGCATACAGTGTTCCTTTCTTTTAATTTCATTCTTGAGTAATAATTTTGCTAATAGTTTCCATTATCTATTTTTGTCATCTTCAATGTTCATTATGTTCAGCAGAAGAAAAATGTTCTTTTGGATAAGGGGATGGCAAACCATTTTAGCATTCTTGTCTTGAGAATCCCATTAACAGTATGAAAAGACAAAAATATATGGCATTGTAGGATAAACCCCCAAAGTTGGGAGTGTCCAATATGTTACTGGAGAAGAGCAGAGAAATAGTTTCATAAAGAGTGAAGAAGCTGAGCCAAAACCAAAACGACACCCAGTTGTGGATGTGTCATGGTGAAAATAAAGACTGGTGATGTAAAGAGCAATATTGCATAGGAACCTAGAATGTTAGGTCCATGGATCAAGATGAGTTGGAAGTGGTCAAACAGGAGATGGTAAGAGTGAACACTGACAATTTGTTAACTAAAGTGGAAGGGAGTGGGTAAATTTATTTTAGATGATCATTATATTTATTACTGTGGACAAGAATCCCTTAGAAGAAAAGAACTAGCCCTCATAGTCAACAAAAGTGTCCAAAATACAATACTTGGGTGCAATCTCAAAAACAACAGAATAATGTCAGTTCATTTACAAAGCAAACCACTCAAAATCACAGTAATCCACAGTAATATTGTCCCAACCACAAATGTCAGAGAAGATAAAATTGAATAATTCTATGAATAACTATAAGAATTCCTAGAACTAACACCAAAAAAAGACATTCTTTTCATGATGTGGGACTGTAATGCAAAGCTAGGAAGTCAACAGAACCAGGCGTGAGTTTGAAATTGGAGTTCAAAATGAAGTAGGACAAAGGCTAACAGACTTTTGTCAAGACAATGCACTGGTCATAACACCCTCTTCCAGCAACACAAGAGATGACTTTACACATGAACACCACCAGATGGTCTATATTGAAACAAGATTGATTATATTCTTTGCAGCTGAAGATGGAGAAGCCCTGTACAGTCAGCAGATCAAGACTGGAAGCTGACTGTGGCTCAGATTATGAACTCCTTATTGCAAAATTAAGACAAATTGAAGAAAGCAGGGAAAACCACTTGGTCATTTAGGTATAACCTAAATCAAATCCTTTATGATTATACAGTGAAAGTGTGAAATGGATTTAACGGATTGGATCTGACAGACACAGTGCCTGAAGAACTATGGATGAAGGTTCATAACATTGTACAGGAGACGGTGATCAAAACCATCTCCAAGAAAAATAAATTCAAAAGTCTTTTTGAAGAAAATTAAGTATTTAATAAGTTAAAGAGTTATTTGTGTACTCCAAATCTACTAAATGACATACTGGAAAGCAGCTGAAAGCAAAATTCCCAAAATTTAAGGAAAAACTTCTTTCCTTCATGTTGTTACAATTTTTAAATCATCTCAGCAAAACTGTGATATTGCCCAAACTTAAAGGGAACCATTTACATAGAATACAGTGAGCTTACTTTGCTCAAACGTTTCTCATGTATAGTGTCTTCATTACTGATATTTTACCACAAAAGCTAGACATTTTAAGATGAGTCCTTGTTTCAAAGTTTTAGATACTTTTTAGAGTGTTGTTTCATAATCACTCAATAACAAAACCCAGTCTAGGAAAAAAGAATTATAAAAGATGGAACATCCTCAGAATATCAACTAGGTAAATCTCAACTGACTCTATCATTAAGAAGAGTTCTGATTATCAATATTTGTTTTGCTTGTGAATCTGAACCCGATAACAAAGGTGAAGCCATCCAAAGAGAAACTATATTTTCTAATACTGAGTAAAGCATTCAGACAAATAATTCCTGAATGATTATCATCTAAGAAGCCAGAACTGAAAGACTACAATGTGAAGGAAAAGTAAATTTATTCTAAAAATTGTTAAGACTTAAACCAAAGGAAAAAATGTGCGCATATAAATACATTTGGAGTTCCATCTGGGGGAGAACTCACCAATTAGAGCTTTCAACAATGTAATAGACTGCAAGGTAACAAAGAAGGGCAAGCAGCTTCACTCAGAGTTCAACCCAAGACTGTTGAAATGTTTTATAATGGGTGATGAAGCTACTTTGGAAACAGCTTTGTAATTCCTAAAAGTTTGCTTATAGACTTAATACACAACCCAGCAGTTCCACTTCCAGCTATACACTCCAAAGAAATGAAAGCATATAGCTACACACAAACTTGTACACAAAAGTTCAGAGCAGCTTTATTTTTAATAACCAAAAAGTAGGAGCAGTCAAAGTATTCATCAGTTAATGGATGGATAAACAAAATGCAGTATATCCACACAGTGAGATATTATTTGATTATGAAAAGGAATGAATTAGTGACATATACTACAATGTGGATGATTCTTGAAAACACAATACTGAGTGAAAGAAACCAGACACACAAGACCCCATGTTGTATGATTCCATTTGTAAGAAATGTCTAGAATAGTTACACACAGAGACAGAAAGTAGATAGTGGCTCTCAGGGACTGAGGGTGATGGGAAGTTTGGGGAATGACAGTTAAGGAGTACAGGATTCATTCATCTTTGTGGTGGTACAAATATCCCAAAATGCAGCATGGTGATGGTTGCACAATGCTGTGAATATACAAAAAGACAGCCAATTGTACACATTAAAAGTGAATTGTATGGAATATGCCTAATGACTTTTTCTGTCTCAGTTGTTGCTAGCAATTGTGTTTTCAACACATTTCTATTTATATTCATTTTAAGTAAATAACAAGGGCAAAAAGCACTAACATTTCAAATAATTTCAACTATCCTGATACTTCATTTTTAAGTATGGTGGCCCTGACAAGTGGACTCGCTAGCTGGCAGCCAGGGCTCGGTGAAGGTATAGCTCAAAATATGTGTATAGATATGCTCCCAAGTTCAACTTGAGGAGGAGAAGGCAATGTTCATGTTTGAGTTAGGTTTATTCAGAAACTAGATGTGAAATAATAATAATAATAATAATAATGACTGCTTAATAGCAATATACATTTGAACATGTATGTTTCTTTAGTAAGAGTTTTGATAAATTTGAAATATACTAGGAAAAGAAATTAGAACCAAATGTTTATGGAGGCCTGAATCACTACTAGAGAATGTAATTTATAAACCACTAGATTAGATCACATTTCACAATTTTTGTTCTTTATTATTTTATTTAGTTTAAAGTTACACATGAATATCTATTTGTCTCCATCCAAAAAACCTGATGGATTGATTTTTGATATTTGAAAACTAAGTAGAATAACCATTTGTGTTTGATCATTTGGATGGAAGTGTTTAAATTTATCTTCAGTGGTAATCCATGGCACAAACTTTTAAAAGAAACACATGGAAATTTATTTAGGCCAATTATCACAGTTTAGATTGTGATGAATTTTTTCCATAGTGCTCTGTGAACCTGAATTCTTTCTCAAAAACATAAAACACTGATGTTCTATATGAGGGTATCTGATACAACCCAACACAGATTAACCACCCACAGGTATATTTATAGTCTTTTTAATTTATTTTTTAATGGGAGATAAGTGCTTTACAATATTGTGTTAGTTTCTGCCATAGATCAACATGAGTCAGCCATAGGTATATACATGCCCTCTCCTTCGTGAACCTCCCATCCACCTGCCACCCCATCCTACCCCTCTAGGTTGTCACAGAGCACTGGGTTTGAACTCCCTGCATAATATAGCAAATGTCACTCTTTATTCATATTATATATTCTACATGGTGAAGTATATGTTTCAAAGCTACTCACCCAATTTGTCACACTCTCTCCTTCCACAGCTGTGTGCACGTTTCTGTTATCTATGTTCACATCTCTATAGCTGTTATGCTAATAGGCTCATCAGTATCATTCTTCTAGATTTCACATATAAGCATTAATATATTTGTTTTTCTTTTTCTGACTTACTTATACTACTACTTATACTAGATTCTAGGTTCACCCATCTTTGTTAGAACTGAGTCAAATGTGTCTCTTTTTATGGCTGAGTAACACTCCATTGTATAGCATGATCACAACTTCTTTATCCATTCATCTGTTGATGGACATCTAGGCTGTTTCCACGTCCTACTATTTATAAACAGTACTGCAGTGAACATTGGGTATATATGTATTTTTCAGTTCTGATTTCCTCAGGATATATGCTCAGTAGTGGAATTATTGGCTAATATGGTAGTTTTCTTCCTAATGCTTTTTTATCTCCATACTATCCTCCATAGTGGCTATACCAATTTACATTTCCACCAATGATACAACAAAGTTACCTTTTCCCCACACCCTCTCTGACATTTACTGTTTGTAGATTTTTTGACAATGGTCATTGTGACCAGTGAGATGGGTATCCTCATTGTAGTTTTGATTTGCATTTCTCAAAAAAAGACATGTGTGATGACTGTGTAGATCACAACAAACTCTGGAAGATTCTTCAAGAAATGGGAATACCGGACCACCTTACCTGTCTCCTAAGAAATCTCTATGCAGGTCAAGAAGCAACGGTTAGAACCAGACATGAAACAATGGACTGGTTCCAAATTGGGAAAGGAGTACATCAAGGTTATGTATTGCCACCCTGCTTACTCAGCTTCTGTGCAGAGTACGTCATGCGAAATGTTGCACTGGCTGAAGCACAAGCTGGAATCAAGATTGCCATGAGAATTACCAATAGTTTCAGATACTCAGAGGACACCACTCTTATGGCAGAAAGCGAAGAAGAACTAAAGAGCCTCTGATGAAAATGAAAGAGGAGAGTAAAAAAGTTGGCTGAAAACTCAACATTCAAAAACTAAGGTAATGGCATTCAGTCCCATCACTTCATGGCAAATAGATGGGGGACCAGTGACAGACTTTATTTTTTGGGAGCAAGTGTCTTTTAATTTCATGGCTGCAGTCACCACCTGCAGTGATTTTGGAGCCCAAAAAATAAAGTCTGTCACTGATCCTTGGAAAAAAAGCTATGACCAACCTAGATAGCATATTAAAAAGAGGAGATGTTACTTTGCTGACAAAGGTCCATTTAGTCAAAGCTATGGTTTTTCCAGTAGTCATATATGGATGTGAGAGTTGGACTATAAAGAAAGCTGAGTGCTGAAGAATTGATGCTTTTGAACTGTGGTGTTGGAGAAGACTCTTGAGAGTCCCTAGGAATGCAAGGAAATCCAACGAGTCAATTCTAAAGGAAATCAGTCCTGAATATTCACTGGAAGGACTGATATTGAAGCTGAAACTCCAGTCCTTTGGCCACCTGATGCGAAGACCTGACTCATTGGAAAAGACCCTGATTTGGGAAGGACTGAAGATGGCAGGAGAAGGAAACATCAAAGGATCAGATAGTTGGATGGTATCACTGACTCGATGGACATGAGTTTGAGCAAGTTCCTGGAATGGTATTGGACCAGGAAACCTTTTGTGCTGCAGTCCATGGAGTCGCAAAGAGTTGGACACAACTGAGCAACTGAACTGACTATAAGCTTATTTTATTTGCTATTTTTTTGGACGTTGACTGATGTTTTGCATTTGGATTTTATGTGGATAATTTTTTAAACTTTGAGGTTCCAATTATTGTTTTAAAATTGCCACATATGGTACATCTCATTACTTTTAATTCAGGGCAGTCTTAGTGAAAACAAACACAAAAATCTCTAACTCTGAGCTCTCTCTGATTCTTCTTCCTTCTTTATCTTTTCTTTCTCTCTTCCTCACCCACTCGACTTGCTATAACCTTCACAATGGTAAAAACTTTCCTTCTACCTCTGAGTACATGTGTATTGTCCCAGTAACTAACAAAAACTGGTCTCATCAAGCTAAATGGGCACAAAATAATCATGATACCAAAAATTAAGCTCATACAAGCTGCAAACCATATCATTTCTTGGTAACAACGCAGACCTCATAAACCTAAAGAAGATAAAGGAAAGAAAACTTTGTTATTTTCTTGCTTGTTGCTTGTTACAGGCTATGTGAGAGTATAATCTGTAGGTATAACACATTTTTTAAGGAGTTACCTTCATTGGATAAAATTGAATGGTGGTTACTGATTGGAATAACATATCTTCTATCTCTTGCTCTTTTTCTCTCTCATAAGACTTGTCATATGTGACTTGTCATATCTTACAAGGTCACTCTTTTTTTTTTTTTCTTTTTTTAAATGTGTAGGTGCATGTCTTAGGGATTTAAAAATTTCAAAACTAGTTTACTTATGCAAGGCGTGCTTACATCTAGAATACTTATGCAAAGAAAGTGACTCCATGTTGTTTGAATTCTTCAAGGGACAGAAAAACTGAAGACTGATGAAATGCAGTTCTGAAGTAATCTTTTAAATATATTACTTTAGGTTCTGTGACATTATTGTGAAAAATTAAAGTGTGCAATACTTGATGCAAATGTACTGCAAGTTAACACGAGACTAACATTGGGAGGTAAGGGTCTAGATGTCATGCTTTTGTCAGCATACTCTTTTAAGTCTTCTATGTCTGAGCTGTGGTTTCTCTTTTATTCTTTCTTCCTTATTTGGACTGTAAGTATGATTCAGATATTCTTGTATTATTTACTGTGTAATAAAGAAAAAACTTTAAAAAAATCACTGCATCTACCCTTACAAAGTGTTTTTTGCTTTTTAATATGACCTCAAAAACATGGTGTCATTGTATCCTTAAAAATGTAATTATGAATATTATCAGTAAACCTCTTTAGCAGAGAGACACAGTCACATAATTTCACAAAGTCTCTGCATATCACAGAGTTATTAGGGCAGAACTGAAGGTAGGTTCCAGGTCTCCTGCCACTCCACCAGCGCTCCAGACTGGGCCATTGTGTTCTGTTATCTTCATTAATGTACTGTAAAGCATTTGGAAACCAAGCATTGCAGATGACACAGAGTGGAATATTTGATTTAAGAAAAATTGAGACAATTCCTTTTCAAACTGTTACTCTCACCTCTCTCCACAAACATTCACACAAGCTTTTTAAAATATGAGTGAAGTTATCAAAAAATTTCAGAGCCTAAATTTTGGATCTAGAATTTTACACATGATTTGTTATTGAGCTAATAATAATTAGTGCCATTTAAGAACATTACTCATATGTGTGGAAACTTTGAACAGAATAGAAAACAGTTCTCAATATTGCACAAGTTACTCCCTAGTTGGAGATAAAATAGTTTCAAATACAAATGCAACTAGTAACTAGTAACAAGGAAATAATACACTTCACACATGTATGATGTACATACGTGTTTGGGATTGACCAGTTGATTGGACCTCAAATTGCTGCACGTGCAATGCACCGTCTTCTTCCCTAACTCAATTCCTACTATGAAGTTTTGTTCAGGCAAGTCTTCTCTGACCTCCTTGATTAGACTAGCAACTCCCATCCCCCACCTTAAATTGTTATATTTTCAACAGTCTCACTTAATATAGCTTCTATTTTTCCTTTATTTGTGTAGCTATTAATGTCTTCCTTTGCCATTTGACTCTAAATTCTATGAGATTAGGAACTGTGCTCCTTTTTGTACACTCTTGTGATACAATAGCTTACACAGTGTTGTATACAAAATACGTAATCAGTAAGTGCTTCTTTTGAATTAATTTATTAATTTTCTCTGCCTAACTAAACTTGAAAGGAAGGGTAAGTGGCCAGTCAGGATGGCTGCTATCCAAAAGTCTACAAGCAATAAATGCTGGAGAAGGTGTGGAGAAAAGGGAACCCTCTTACACTGTTGGTGGGAATGCAAACTAGTACAGCCACTATGGAGAACAGTGTGGAGATTCCTTAAAAAACTGGAAATAGAACTGCCATATGACCCAGCAATCCCACTTCTGGGCATACACACTGAGGAATCCAGATCTGAAAGAGACACGTGCACCCCAATGTTCATCGCAGCACTGTTTATAATAGCCAGGACTTGGAAGCAACCTAGATGCCCATCAGCAGACGAATGGATAAGGAAGCTATGGTACATATACACCATGGAATATTACTCAGCCATTAAAAATAATTCATTTCAATCAGTTCTAATGAGATGGATGAAACTGGAGCCTATTATACAGAGTGAAGTAAGCCAGAAAGATAAAGACCAATAGAGTATACTTACACATATATATGGAGTTTAAAAAGATGGTAATGATAACCCTATATGCAAAACAGAAAAAGAGACACAGATGTACAGAACAGACTTTGGGACTCTGTGGGAGAAGGAGAGGGTGGGATGATCTGAGAGAATAGCATTGAAACAAGTACACTATCAAGGGTGAAACAGATCACCAGTCCAGGTTAGATGCATGAGACAAGTGCTCGGGGCTGGTGCACCGGGAAGACCCAGAGGAATGGGATGGAGAGGGAGGTGGGAGAGGGGATCAGGATGGGGAACACATGTAAATCCATGGCTGATTCATATCAATGCATGGCAAAACCCACTACAATATTGTAATTAGCCTCCAACTAATAAAAATAAATGGAAAAAAAAAAAAAAAAGCACTGAACATACTCCAATGTTAGCTGTCAAGTAGGATTTGGTGAATTTGGCACTATTAATATTTTAGTTTAGATCATTATTTTTTGTGCTGTCTTATGCATTGTAGGATGTTTAGTATCATCCTTGGCCTCTAGCCAGTAGATGTCAATATTACTTCCTCCTATTCCCTCCCTTCACCCGTAAATCTTCATAACCATAAATGCCTCCAGACATTGTGAAATGTTCCCTGCATGCAAAACCATCCCTGATTGACTACCATATGTAACTCCATGGCTGATTCATGTCAATGTATGACAAAACCCACTACAATATTGTAAAGTAATTAGCCTCCAACTAATAAAAATAAATGAATGCAAGGGATTTCTCTGTGTTAATTTTATATCCTGCAACTTTACTATATTCATTGGTTAGCTCTAGTAATTTTCTGGAAGAGTCTTTAGGGTTTTCTATGTAGAGGATCATGTCATGTGCAAACAGCGAGAGTTTCACTTCTTCTATTCCTATCTAGATTCCTTTTACTTCTTTTTCTGCTCTGATTGCTGTGGCCAAAACTTCCAACACTATGTTGAATAGTAGTGGTGTGAGTGGGCACCCTTGTCTTGTTCCTGATTTCAGGGGAAATGCTTTCAATTTTTCACCATTGAGGGTGATGCTTGCTGTGGGTTTGTCATATATAGCTTTTATTATGTTGACGTATGTTCCCTCTATTCCTGCTTTCTGGAGAGTTTTAATCATAAATGAGTGTTGAATTTTGTCAAAGGCTTTCTCTGCATCTATTGAGATAATCATATGGTTTTTATCTTTCAATTTGTTAATGTGGTGTATTACATTGATTGACTTGCAGATATTAAAGAATCCTTGCATTCCTGGGATAAAGCCCACTTGGTCATGGTGTATGATTTTTTTAATATGTTGTTGGATTCTGTTTGCTAGAATTTTGTTAAGGATTTTTGCATCTATGTTCATCAGTGATATTGGCCTGTAGTTTTCTTTTTTTTTGTGGCATCTTTGTCTGGTTTTGGAATTAGGGTGATGGTGGCCTCATAGAATGAGTTTGGAAGTTTACCTTCTTCTGCAATTTTCTGGAAGAGTTTGAGTAAGATAGGTGTTAGCTCTTCTCTAAATTTTTGGTAGAATTCAGCTGTGAAGCCATCTGGTCCTGGGCTTTTGTTTCCTGGAAGATTTTTGATTACAGTTTCAATTTCCTTGCTTGTGATGGTTCTGTTAAGATCTTCTATTTCTTCCTTGTCCAGTTTTGGAAAGTTATACTTTTCTAAGAATTTGTCCATTTCATCCAAGTTGTCCATTTTATTGGCATAGAGCTGCTGGTAGTAGTCTCTTATGATCCTTTGTATTTCAGTGTTGTCTGTTGTGATCTCACCCTTTTCATTTCTTATTTTGTTAATTTGGTTCTTCTCTCTTTGTTTCTTAATGAGTCTTGCTAATGGTTTGTCAATTTTGTTTATTTTTTCAAAAAACCAGCTTTTAGCTTTGTTGATTTTTGCTATGGTCTCTTTAGTTTCTTTTGCATTTATTTCTGCCCTAATTTTTAAGATTTCTTTTCTTCTGCTAACCCTGGGGTTCTTCATTTCTTCCTAGAGAAATTAAGGAAACAATATCATTCACCATTGCAACAAAAAGAATAAAATACTTAGGAGTATATCTACCTAAAGAAACAAAAGACCTATACATAGAAAACTATAAAATACTGATGAAAGAAATCAAAGAGGACACAAACAGATGGAGAAACATACCATGTTCATGGATTGGAAGAATCAATATTGTCAAAATGGCTATTCTACCCAAAGCAATCTATAGATTCAATGCAATCCCTATCAAGCTACCAACGGTATTTTTCACAGAACTAGAACAAATAATTTCACAATTTGTATGGAAATACAGAAAACCACGAATTGCCAAAGCAATCTTGAGAAAGAAGAATGGAACTGGAGGAATCAATCTGCCTGACTTCAGACTCTACTACAAAGCCACAGTCATCAAGACAGTATGGTACTGGCACAAAGACAGAAATATAGATCAATGGAACAGAATAGAAAGCCCAGAGATAAATCCACGAACCTATGGACACCTTATCTTTGACAAAGGAGGCAAGGGTATACAATGGAACAAAGACAACCTCTTTAACAAGTGGTGCTGGGAAAACTGGTCAACCACTTGTAAAAGAATGAAACTAGAACACTTTCTACCACCATACACAAAAATAAACTCAAAATGGATTAAAGATCTAAATGTAAGACCAGAAACTATAAAACTCCTAGAGGAGAACATAGGCAAAACACTCTCCGACATAAATCTCAGCAGGATTCTCTATGACCCACCTCCCAGAATATTGGAAATAAAAGCAAAACTAAACAAATGGGACCTAATGAAACTTAAAAAGCTTCTGCACTACAAAGGAAACTATAAGCAAGGTGAAAAGACAGCCCTCAGATTGGGAGAAAATAATAGCAAATGAAGAAACAGACAAAGGATTAATCTCAAAAATATACAAGCAACTCCTGAAGCTCAATTCCAGAAAAATAAATGACCCAATCAAAAAATGGGCCAAAGAACTAAACAGACATTTCTCCAAAGAAGACATACAGATGGCTAACAAACACATGAAAAGATGCTCAACATCACTCATTATTAGAGAAATGCAAATCAAAACCACAATGAGGTACCATTACACGCCAGTCAGGATGGCTGCTATCCAAAAGTCTACAAGCAATAAATGCTGGAGAGGGTGTGAAGAAAAGGGAAGCCTCTTACTCTGTTGGTGGGAATGCAAACTAGTACAGCCACTATGGAGAACAGTGTGGAGATTTCTTAAAAAAAACTGGAAATAGAACTGCCATATGACCCAGCAATCCCACTTCTGGGCATACACACTGAGGAATCCAGATCTGAAGGAGACACATGCACCCCAATGTTCATCGCAGCACTGTTTATAATAGCCAGGACATGGAAGCAGCCTAGATGCCCATCAGCAGATGAATGGATAAGGAAGCTGTGGTACATATACACCATGGAATATTACTCAGCCGTTAAAAAGAATTCATTTGAATCAGTTCTAATGAGATGGATGAAACTGGAGCCCACTATACAGAGTGAAGTAAGCCAGAAAGATAAAGAACATTACAGCATACTGACACATGTATGTGGAATTTGGAAAGATGGTAATGATAACCCTATGTGAAAAACAGAAAAAGAGTCACAGAGGTACAGATCAGACTTTTGAACTCTGTGGGAGAAGGTCAGGGTGGGATGTTTCAAAAGAACAGCATGTGTGTTATCTATGATGAAACAGATTACTAGCCCAGGTGAGATGCATGAGACGAGTGCTCAGGCCTGGTGCACTGGGAGGACCCGGAGGAGTCGGGTGGAGAGGGAGGTGGGAGGGGAGTTCAGGATGGGGAATACGTGTAACTCGATGGCTGATTCGTGTCAATGTATGACAAAACCCACTGAAATGTTGTGAAGTAATTGGCCTCCAACTAATAAAATAAAATTAAAAAAAAAGAAATGAAAAAAAAGAAATAATTGCAGTCTTATTTCTCATATTTTCACAGAATGAGTGTCTACTTTATCAAAGCTAACCTACTTTCACTCATATAAATCCACCTTATACCATCTTTATGCCATTGTTTAAGGTAGTATTTTTTTGTTTCTTCTTTAATTTCCTCTAGATCTTACTCACACTATAGAGCTTGATTTTTATTCTTAGCTGTTAGATGAGGCTTTCTTATTAGTCAAGGTCCTAGTAAGAAGCAGATGACATCTCAAGTAGGTATAACAATATATATACAAAAGTAGGCAAAGTGTAGGCAAGGGGGAAAAAAAGGGATAATGTAGAATCCCACAGTTGATAAGATACTAAGACCTGAGAAGTCAAACCAAAGTGAATTCTTAGAGAGGAAGCTAGAGAAATAAGCTGTTTGATGTCATTCTTCTTCACATCAATTCCTTCTATAATTCCCCATTGGCTGAGCCATAGAGAAAATTATAGAATAAGAAAAACTATTAATGTATCCCCATAGGTCAAACTGTTGGGGTAGAGGATCAAGGAAGAGAAGGATAGAGTGAAGCTGGTAAAACAGAGTGCAGTTAATTCAACTGACTTTTTCTACCTTTGTAAGCAAGACACAATCACCCTGTGCATTTATAGCACATATAATTCACATTATTTCTGAGAAATTGACTTCCATGGCACAGAATAGTGCTTTTTTAATTGCCTTTTTTGTTTTTTAAACAAATCCTGTTTATCTGCTAGCCAACCAATGACAGTGAATCTAAAACCTTTAAAAGCAGGTACTGTGTGCTGATTGTAGTGTATTCTCTTGGACACATTTGCTTACTAGAGACAAGTTTTTTTTTTTTTTTTTTAACTATTTATGATACTTTGTTACTGTGTAATTTTGATTTCCAGGTGGAAAGAGTGAGAAGTACAAGGATCTCATGCTTGCTCTCTTCTAATCTTGAACCAGCTTCTCTAAGCAAAGTGTTCTTTCCTTATTCTTACATCTTCTTTACACCTCAGCTCCACTGTAATTATCCCGCCACCTGCATGCACCAAATTTGGTTATATATATCTATCAGTAGACAAGCTATTTCATTTTCTTGTTTGGACCCCTTTCATTATTTGATAATGATGACTCCTTCTTTAAACTTTGTCTTTCCTCTGTTTCTGCAACAATGAATCTTCTTTACTCTACCTAATTCTCTAATCATTTCTTCTTTTCTACATTGTCCCATATTCTTGATGAGCCTTATGAACGGGAAATGTTTTCTAGATTCATTTCTCTTTTGCCATAAATAGGTTTTGTAGGTAATATTGTAGGCTTTATTTATTTCATTCCTACCTACACATTCGTAATTTCTCAATCTGTTTCATCAACCCATGTCATTTGATGTTGCAGAGGCCCTCAATTTACTTTTCAAATTAAGCTGTCTCTCTTCTTTCTCAAGGAAGAATTTTTATTGTCTTTATGTGTGTGTGTGAAAAAAATACTATTTACCTGAGAAATGTCAAAACCCAAAGACCTCAAAATAATATTCTAACTAATACTCTAGCCAGCTCACCTTTCTAATTCTCCAGAGCTTGTCATTTATAAACCCAGTTAATGTTTTAAGTAGCTTTGAAATCTGTTTAGTACTTCTCATCTTTCTTATAATATGCTATATGTGAAACTTTGGACAGCTTTGCATTATCTATTGTCAGAATCTCTTGTCTTTTGTGTACTGTAAGTAAGAACTGGCTGAAGCTGATCCTGTCCTTCTACTGCCAGGAATTAGAAGTGATTTTCAGAATTCAACAATGCTAGTAAGTTAGCCCAAAGCAGAAAGAAAATATCAAATAGCTCCAAGTTAGATCATAAAAAAGCCAGTAGCTAAAAATACAGCATACAAAGTCCAAAGAGGAAAAATCAAGATGGTAAACCTAGGAGAGAGTCAAGAGTCAAGAATAAGAAGGAGATGTATAAAATGAGAGGTAAATCATTAGTAGAATTGACATTAAAAATATTTAATAATGTGTATGGTTTTGGTACATGCTCACCAGAAAGGGTGCTGGGCAGAGGGCAGGTAAGAACAATGTCTTAAGTAGATATTGGTGGACTGCCCAAGGAGGGACCAATATGAGTGGAATAGCAAGTGCAATGCTCTTCTGGAGCTCAAGGTAGTGGTTTTTTGCCACCTGGTAAGAATTAATATAACTCAGTTATAATTTGGCTAGATGTCAGCCCTGGGGGAAACTGAAGAAAAATGGTAAAATATCACTGAAGTGACTGCAAAAGTGAACTCCCAGGTCCTTGCATTGTTTATTATTATTTAGTCACTAAGTTAAGTCTGACTGTTTTTCATCCCCATGGACTGTAGCCCATAAGCTCCTCCTCCAGGGGATTTTCTAGGCAAGAATACTGGAGTGGGTTGCCACATCCTTCTCCAGGGGATATTCTTGACACAGGAGTTGAAACTGGCTCCTGCCAAGTCTCTTGCATTGCAGGCAGATTCTTCACCACTAGGCCACTGGGGAAGTCCCAGGTCCCTGCATATGCTGTGCTTAATAAAAAATATATTTTCTAGAGCTATCCAGTTTCTTGGTATATGTACAAAACTATCAACGATTTTTCTCTCACTAATTGCATTAGTGGAATCTTCCACTTTTTGTCAACTTCCAATTTAAAGTTGGTTAACACTGCAGAGCCTTGAATTCTATAAGCATACTCTGCTTTCCTATTATTTTGTTCCTTTGCTTATGCTATTCTTGCTTCCTGGAACGTCTCACAAGTGTCAACATGGAGAACTTCTACTTGTCCTTCAAGGAGCTAAAGTGAAAAGAGAAAGTGCTAGTCACCCAGTCGTGTCTGACTCTTTACTACCCCATGGACTGTAGCCTCTGTTTACAGAATTCTCCAGGGAAGGTTACTGGAGTGGGTTGCTGTTCCCTTCTCCAGGGGATCCTTCTGAGCCAGGGATTGAACCTGGGTATCCTGCATTGGAGGCAGATTTTTTATTGTCTGAGACACCAGGGAAGCAAGGCTCGTCTCACTCCTTCGAGAATGATCCTTCATTCTTGAATTAGTTTATATCCCCTTTTTTCTTGACTAAAGATGAATAAATGAATGAATGATCTTATGCTCCATCATGCATTTTTTTAAAAACCATTCAGAATGTGCCATCGTGTTAAACTGCCTTGTTTCTAGCTCCACGTTTAGGCATTCAGTTTCTGTTTAGGGTCAGAATTTTGATGATATATATTCATCTTAAAATCTCTAACTTTATGTGTACCATCTGTTGGGGAGAAAGTTTTCTCTCCCTTCATAGGTTATTCTGGCTAGTCTAGGAATTAAATTGACATGAGACACATTAAAAGGAGAAAATTGAACAAAAATTTAATAACATGTGTATGTGGAAGAGACCCAGAAAAACTTTAAGACTAAGGGATAACATGAACAGAGTGAATTCATTTGTATTTGCAGAATATAATGTATAAAATGTACATATACAGGTATACTATATATAAGTTATGTATAAAGGTGTGTTTTATTTAAATATGAAAATATATAATAAAAACCCACTGGGCTGAGACTACAACATCATAAAAGACAATAAGGCTTAATTTAGAAGAAGAAAAACAACAAAACCATACTTAATAAGAATTTAATCCAATAATCTTGGAAATAAGCAATTCATGAATTGCAACATTTTCTATGTTTGACATATTACTTACATGATATTCCAAATCTCTAGTGATTTTAATGAAATGGAACTAAAGGGTTTTGCATCAAGTTTTAGAATACCAATTCAGGGATTGCACCATTTACATTATCTTGTATAGTTCTATTACCTGTTGAATATAAACTTGGTAACTCTGTGATTTAGCTGCTACCAGTTGCTCTTCAGCTATGCCATTTCATCATATAATGCAGAAAGAGAAACATTTGTTTTGGGTATGAATATCTCACTTCTGCTCAAAAGCTGAGCTTCTTATCACCTCTCTCATCCTTTGTAGCTTGTTTTTCTGAACAAATGATTTTTCTGATCTAAGAATTTGTATAGTATCAATATGACTGTCTGTCCTCAATTTGGTGATTTCTATATATTTTATGACTTTTTTTCCCCCCACTCTAATTGTTCCTACACAGAACCACACTAATTGTTGATTTAATGCATTATCTTTATGCTTTGACTATCACCGCTCTCCCAGATGCTGCTGTATGCTGTCCAGATGCTCCATAATCTGCTTCATCTTATCTAACCAGCTGTGATATTGACCACATCAACTCAGAATCTACCTTTCACTACAATTAGTGACAAGCCTGCAGTATTTTTTATTTACTGTTCATTGCATGTTCTATGTTCCTTGACATTCTCAGCTAAGTGAACATGATCTGTTAGTGCTTAGAGCAATATCTCCAGGTTCAACGTTAACTTCAAGGTCAAATGTTAGATACCAGGACCTCCACAAAACAAACAAACAGACAAACAAAAGAAACCTTAATGACTGTGCATAGAGTTCACTTTTTCCTACATATTTTCAAATATAAGTGTCACCATTATTGTTTAGTCAGTTCAGTCATGTTCATGACTGAACATGTTTAGTCAGTTCAGTCATGTTCATGGTATCTTTGTGATACCATGGACTGTAGCCCACCAGGCTCTTCTGTCCATGAAATATTCTAGGCAAGATTACTGGATTGGAATGCCAATTTACACTCCAAGGGATCTTCCAGAACTAGGAATCAAATCTGCATCTCCAAGTCTTCTGCACTACAGGCAGATTCTTTACCACTAAGCCACTGGGAAGCCCACAAAATCCAGTATTTATTTAAAACTTAGTTGCATTCATGGAGGAAAATATTCATATTTTATAAGCTTTGTATTATACCTTTTAAGAGTCTACCTCTTTCATGTGTAAATCTGGTCCTTAAATTTCTGAGACAAAAAGGCTCACATTCCATACTTTTAAAATGTTTCTCACAGTGTCAAGTGTAATATGTAGTAAAAATAAGAAAGTATAATTATAGTTTCTCATAGATCCAGTTTACCTGGTTTTGCACATTTTGAGCAATTCTTGTGATGGCAAATCCTTTAATGTGAAGCCATTTTTAATTCTGGTTGAAAAGCTAACTCATATTTATGTCATACTTTATTCTTTTAAAGAAGTATTGTATATAGTATCCCATTTTATCTTAACAGTTGAGCATATTAAGCAGATGTCATTAATAATAATGGTTACTGTTATAATAAAAACTCATGAAATATCAAAATAACATGACTAATGTATTACTTTAATATTATGTACTCTAGCATAAACACACAGTTCACATTTAAATTAATATTTATGCTATATAATATTTAATAAATGTAAATAGGAAATTATATAAAATGTTCTATAGTAACCATGATAATGATTATTTATTATAAATGACTACTTACTGAATGCTTGCTTTGTGTGTGCCCTCTACAAGATACTTTATAAATCTTATAGTTTATTCTCCAACAGTCCTGAAAGACATTACTATCACTGTTTTATCTATGAGGAAATTTACATTGAGAACCTAGCTAGTTTCAAGTCATACAATTATTATATGACCAACCAAAATTTCAAGCCCAGATTTCTATGGTTCCATAGTTCCTTCCTTTTTCTCCAAGGTTAGGTTTCATCTCCATATCTCCACTTAAAGATAAATTATGCTCATAAGAAGCAGTGCAGACAGACTTTGAATTTCAATCTAGTTTTACTTCCATTATACTGCAAATGCCTTCAAAAGCTATGCTAATCTGTTATTTTAGACTGCTTTATTACATATCACATTTATGAAATTAAAAAGTTAACATTTTAGAGGAAACAATTTCAAACCTACTTGAATTTTACCCAATTAATTATTCAAAGATGTTGTTGGATAACAATCATGAAACTGTTATAGGCAAACTGGCCTCAATATGAGTTTTTCTTTATGTCAACAAAACTAAAAATCTAATACTTTGTCTTTCATTCTGTGAAACCATGTAAGTAGGTTTTTTTTTAAAAGTATTTAAAAAGGATCAACGTTGAGAACACAATGATCAAATAATGAATTTAGACCCAAGTGAATTCAGACCTGCTTAAAAAACTGATGCAATTCAAACACATTTTCTCTTCCTCCGGGTCCCCTACTGCCTGGGTGAGTCCAGGAATGCCATTCTCTGAGATAATCAGGAGTTTATGTAGGCTGTATCTAGGCAATTGAATTAAGCTAGGCCAAATTTAAATCGGAAATGCAATCTAGCTCTTGCTCTTGTTTACTTCAGAGCTATATTGCAGTCTGAGAAGCTAAAATACCACTACTACTAACAATAATAATAACTGTTGTTGTTCAGTTGCTCAGTCATGTCCGATTCTTTGTGACCCATGGACTATAGCATGCCAGGCTTCCCTGTCCATCACTATCTCTCAGATCTTGCTTCAATTCATGTCCATTGAGTCAGAGATGCCATCCAAGCATCTCATCCTCTGCCACTCCCTACTCCTGCCTTCAGTCTTTCCCAGCATCAGGGTCTCTTCCAATGAGGCAACTCTTCACAACAGGTGGCCCAAGTATTGGTGCTTCAGCTTCAGCATCAGTCCTTCTAATGAATATTTAGGACTGGTTTCCTTTAGGATGGACTGGCTTGATCTCCTTGTAGTCCAAGTTATTCTCAAGAGTCTTCTTCAACACTACAGCTCAAGAGCATTAATTATTCAGCATTCAGCCTTCTTTATGGTCCAATTCTCACATCATACATGACTACTGAAAAAAACATAGTTGTGACTATACAGACATTTGTCGACAAAGTAATAATAAAACCACCTAAATCTAGATTCTTGTTATATGATGCATCGCCAAAAGAACAGCAGCAAAGCACCCTCTGGGAGATTGTTGGCAATGCAGAGAAGGCAACTTGTTATAAGCACTTCAAAACTAATTACTGCGTATATAAAAATACCTTCAGTAAAGCCTCTCCATTTAACTAACTGCTGTTGAATTCTAAGAAGTTTGTATATGCAAAACAATAGCTGCTCATTATGTCCCTTTATACATTCTTTTATACAATTCCAACAAAGTCCATCAGATTTTAAATGGACTGAGTTAGATTTTATCATTAACCTAAACTCATGATCTAATATTAATTGAGGTGACTCTGGAAGTTAAATGGAATATTATTCAAAACATATATGGATATCCATTAGAAACTTAAAATTTTAAATTTGTTGTAATACTTGTGAACAGATTCAAAGGCTTGCAGAATTTATTTTTGAGAAACAGTCCTTGTATAAGCATAGCATTGCAACTATTTGAAGGATTATTTTAAAATGAATTCATCACTGGGAGGGATAAATATAAGTCACACACACTGGACTAGATCAGTCTATCAGATATTCAATCAGTATGAAAAAGCCAAGTTAGTTGTTAATCCTTTATTCCTTCTCTCATTTCTTTTCTTTTTTCTGTCTCCCTCTTTTCACACACACACAAAATTCCATTAGAAATATTGTTAAATGTATTGTTATAGACTCTAGAGATGCAAAATAAGGAAGATACCCATCTTATCTTTGAGAAGGTAAAATTCTTTTACACAAAATTACATGCCTGGGCAAGTTATCATATAGCAGGTATAATAAATATATGAATGCATAAGAACAGATCCTCCCAGACCAAATACATCATTCAGAAATAGTCGACTTTGAAAATATTTCCCTAATGTCAATGGCAATAAGCAGAAAAATTTTATTTCTTTATCACAGTCTGGTCAATTTTGAGTTGGCAAAGACTTCTACTTCATGCGATCCTCATTAAGAGATTCACACTAAGGGAAGGAACTTGTCTGAATATTCATGGTTCTCAAGGCAGTAAAATTGGAATTTGAAGATTTGTACACTAGTACTTAAACTTCTCCTTACACCTTATTTGTCAAAACACATCACATGGCCATACTACACTGAAAAGATGGCCAAGATACACAACTCTCCTATGCCCTGGAAAGATGGAAAGTTAGAAATAGTTGATAAACAGCACTAAAAGCATTTATACCAAGAGAACTTTTTAGCGCCTATCACATATAACACATAACTACGCATGCTTTCAGGTCTCTGAGTTTTCTTCTGCTTGAAAACATCTTATTTATGTATTTTCAGGCCCAGGCTTTCCATCTTTATATAGAATGCTCAGTATTTACATATAAGTGGCTCATTTTGTTGTTCAGTCACTAAGTCATGTCTGACTCTTTGAGACCCCGTGGACTGCAGCACACCAGGCTTCCCTGTCCTTCACTGTCCCAGAGTTCACTCAAACTCATATCCATTGAGTCAGTGATGCCATCCAACCATCTCATCCTATGTCATTGAGTCATGATGACATCCAATCATTCCATCCTCTGTTATTCCATTATCCTGCCTTCAAACACCAGGATCTTTTCCAATGAATTGAATCTCTGTATCAGGTGGCCAAAATATTAGAGCTTCAGCATCAATACTTCCAAAGAATATTGAATTGATTTCCTTTAGAATTGATTGGTTTAATTTCCTTGCTGTCTCAAGAGTCTTTTCCAGCACCAAAATTCAAAAATATCAATTCTTCAGTGCTCTTCATGCAATTCTTCAATGCTTCTTCATGGTCCAACTCTCACAGCCATACATAACTACTGGAAAATCCATAGCTTTGACTATACGGACCTTTGTCAGCAAAGTGATGTCTCTGTTTTCTCATACTCTGTCTAGGTTTGTCATCGCTTTTCTTCCAAGGAACAAGTGTCTTTTAATTTCATGGCTTCAGTCACTGTCTGCAGTGATTTTGGAACCCAAAAAGAATAAAATTTATCACTGTTTCCATTGTTTTCCCCATCTATTTTCCATGAAGTGATGGGACCAGATTCCAAGCTGTTAGTTTTTTTGATGTTGCGTTTTAAGCAAGTGACTCATATTACTTTATTTATCTTATGCTTGCTTGACAAAATATCTGGGTCTTTTCATTCTAGGATAATTAATTTTTGTAGTATCTGTTGACTTTGCTCTTCATCCTTGTACATATATTCTCTTGACATTTTGTGTCTTTTATTTAGTGTTCACATATCCAAAATTCTAACACCTTGCCAATGTTTCAGATGAATCATTTAATTCTAGTTACATTGTTCAATTTTTTTGGATTTTTTACTAGTGTTTATTTTTATCTATTGGCTACTTGGCATTTTACCTACTTTTAAATTTATCTATTTTACTAAAAAATTCAGATCCTATTATTGAGGAAATTAAACACAAAGTTTAATCATTTCATTGTATAGAAGGCTTTTAGCTCCTACTAGATCTTTACAGCCTACATGGCATTCCTGGATCAACACTCATCTTTTCTGGTCTCTGACATTTGTAACATCCTTTAAACATAGTCCAGCTTTTTGTTTTCTGGCTGTGGCACTACTTAAAATTCCTGCTTTACATGTCCTTGCACATACATGTCACCTACAAAAATCAAAAATGCCTTCAATGTGAAGAATGTCTTTTATTTGTTTGCTTTTTGTGTGTTTATATTTAGTTGTTGGAGAAGGAAATGGCTACCCACTCCAATATTCTTGCCTGGAGAATGTCATGAACAGAGGAGCCTGGCAGGGTATTGTTCATGGGGTCACAAGAGTCAGACATGACTTAGTAACTAGATCACCATCACCATTTTTAGTTGGGGCATGCAAACTCCTAGTTGCAGCATGTGAACTCTCAGTTATGGCATGTGGGATCCAGAGATCAGGGATTGAACCCAATGTCCCTGCATTGGGACCACAGAGTCTCAGTCACCGGACCGCCAGGGAAGTCCATGAATAGTTTTTGACCTTTCAAAAATGTTATTTGTTATGTGGTCCTATCATTTAATAGTCAGTGTAAAAATATATAATGCTAAAATTGCTCTAGAATCAAAACAGCATTTAAGCTTTTCATGTCTGTGCTAATCATTCCCTTCCAGATCTCCCATTTGGTCTATAGCTGAATGAGAGATGACACCTAAGAAATTGATAACAAATACACAAAATCCAAGAATTGGAAGAGTATTATGAAGTCATCTACATGAACTTCCAAGCCAAAGTCTGAAATTTTCAGCATATTCATAAAACTGAAGGGTATGAGTCTGACTTTCCAAAATGGGAGAGTGGCATGAACTAAAGCAAAGTCAGAAAAACTTTAAAACCTCCTTCAGGACATTGAAACCAAGCAGATTCTATGAATACCTCCCAGGAACAAAAGTTCCTTTCTGTCCTCCATTTCTTATTTGTTAAAAAAACAAAAACAAAAGCAGCTTTAGTTTCCTATGCATTACCAGAGAAATATAAAGAAACAAACAAGGAAAAGACCCAATCTGTCTGTCCACAAGTATGTAGATCCCAGATTGGTTGAAATGAAGATTGATGATTAAGATTGCTGAAATATAATCCCATTATCTCCCCACCCACCAACCAGAAGAATGAACCACCCAGGCTCTTTACTGGGCCCTGAAAAATGCTGTGCTTTCTTTCACTACAATATATATCAATGTCAATATATTGACTTTGCAGACTCAAGTTCTACTCAGTAACAAGATAACAATTGGAAAGGTTAACCTGAAACTTAGGATTCAGAAAAGCTAATTTGAGGTCACAGTGTCCAAAGGTCACGTGAAAGAAGTAGTTTAGATTCCATATCTTAAGAATCAAGGTTTCATATTGGAATTGGTGAGAAAGTGTTAAACGTTTCATGTGGAGCAGTTGATATGTTTACCTTTTAAATTAATCCAAGGAATTTTTTCAGGAGTAATGAGATTTAATGTCATAGACAGTTTTTTTTTTTTTTTTTGTTTTGTTTTTTTTAAAGAAGTAGTTCCTTATATTACAGTCAATAAATTTCCTTGCTTAATGGATTGGTCATTGCAGAGAATAGCCTTTTTTATGTCTAGGTAACTGAATGCTGGTGACCTAAATGTACCTTTCTTTTTGGATTTTTATGGTAATGATTACATGAGTTAAGGGAAGAAACTGTATACTGAAGTTCATCAAGAAAAAAATAAAAGTTACTTTAATGCTTTATTGTGACTTGTGTTTCTGATATATATGGTGATAATCCAACTAAGAGCTATTAATAAGCATGGCTTTCTTAGATTAGTTTAAAAGCAATATAAAGGGGTTATACTGTAAATGAAAGCAATGGTTTCTTTTCTGTAGGTAATTTGTACAGAACTATTTGTAAAAACCCACAACAATGAATCACATTACTTCTTACAATGACTCTAAAACTCCTTAAATGTTATTTTGTTGTTGCTGATGTTCTCTTGTTAAGCCACGTCCAACTTTTTGTGACCCCCTGGACTGCAGCACACCAGGCTATGCACTATCTCCCAGATTTTGCTCAAATTCATGCCTACTGAGGAGATGATGCCATCCAACCATTTCATAATCTCTTGCCCTCTTCTCCTTTGTCTTTAATTTTTCCAGCATCAGGGTCCTTTCCAGTGAGTCAGCCATTTGCATTACAGGGCCAAAGTATTGGAGCTTCAGTATCAGTCTTCCCAATGAATATTCAGTGTTGATTTCTTTTAAGATTGACTGGTTTGATCTCTGCAGTACAAGGGACTTTCAAGAGAATTCTCCAGCACCACAACTTGAAAGCATCAATTCTTTGGCACTCAGTCTTCTTAATGGTCCAACACTCGCATCTACACATGACTACTGGAAAAACCATAGCTTTGACTATACAAACCTTTTCAGTAAAGTGATGTCTCTGCTTTTCAATACACTGACTAGGTTTATCACACCTTTCCTTCCAAGGAACAAGCATTTTTTAATATCATAGGTAGAGTTATCATTCACAGTAATTTTGTAAAAAAAAAAATGTTATTTTACAAAATTTTAATTCTCTGTCTACTCTCTTTCTTCCTCTTGATTGAAGTATAGTTGATTTGCAATGTTGTGTTAGTTTTCTAGTGTAGAGCAAAATGATTCATATACATATGTATATATATAACCTTTTTTAGATTATTTTTTGTTATAGACCACTAGAAGTTATTGAAAATATTACCTTGTGTTACACAGTAAGACTTTGTTGTTTATCTATTTTGTATCTGTTAACCCCAAATTCCTAATTTATCCTTCCTTAACTACTTTCCACTTTGGCAACCATAAGTTTGATTTTTATGTCTGTAACCCTATTTCTGTTTTGTGTATAAGTTCATTTGTGTCATATTTTAAATTCCACATATAAGTGGCATCATATGGTTTTTGCCTTTATCTTTCTGAGTTACTTCACATCATATTTAGGTCCATCCATATTGCCATAAACGGCATTATTATTTTTTTTTTCTTTTTATGGCCAAGTATTGTTCTCCTGTGTGTATAAATCACATCTTCTTTACTCATTAATCTGTTGATCCACAACCAGGTGGATTCCATGTCTTGACCATTGCAAATAGTGCTAGTGCTGCTATGAACATTGGGGTACATGCAGCTTTTTAAATTATGGTTTTCTCTGGGTAAATGTCATGGGTGGAATCCTGGAACTTATTGTAACTCTATTTTTAGATTTTTAGGAGACTCCATAATGTTTTCCATAGGGGCTACAGTAATTTATATTCCTATCAACAGGAAGGAAGAATTTCCTTTTCTCCACACCCTCTCCAATATTTATAGTTTATAATTTTACTTTTTAGTTTTTTATTTTTTATTTTATTATAATTTTATTTTTAGTTTATAATTATAATTATAATATTATATATATTTAGACTTTTTGATGATGGCCATCTTGATCAGTGTGAGGTGATGTCTCATTGTTGTTTTGACTTGCAATTCTCTAAAAAGTAGCCAATATTGTGTGTTTTTTTAAAGTGTCTGTTAGCTATCTGTACGTTTTCTTTGGGGGGGAAAAACTGTTTATGTTTTCTGCCCATTTTTGGATTGTAATGATTGGGCTCTATTTTTTGTTATTATGTTATGTGAACTGAAAGCACACACATTTCTGATTAAAAAAAAAAATCTCCAGAAAATAAGCATAGAAAGAACTCACCTCAACATAATAAAGTCCATATATGACAAAACCATAGCAAGCCTTATGCTCAATGGTGAAAAATTGAAAGATTAAAGAGAAAACAAGGATGTCCACTTTCACCACTATTATTCAGCATACTTTTGGAAGTCTTAGCCACAGTAATAAGGAAGGAAAGAAAAATAAAATAAATCCAAATAGAAAAAGATATAAAACTGTCACTGTTTGTAGATGACATGATACTATGCATAGAAAATCCTCAAGATGCAAGCAGAAAATTGCTAGAGCTAATCAATGAATTTAGTAAAGTTGAAGGATACAAAATTAGTACACAGAAATATCTTTAATTATTGTACATTAACAATGAAAATTCAGAAAGAGAAATTAAAGAAACAGTTCCATTTAACAATGCAACAAAAAGAAAAGAAAAAAAAAATCCTAGGAAAAATCTACCTGAGACAAAAGATCTGTATGCAAAAAACTGTTAAGACTCTCATAAAATGAATCAAAGATAACATAAATGGATGGAGAGATAAGCCATGTTCTTGGAATGGAAAACTCGATATTTTGAAAATGAATATACTAATACACAGATTCAATACAATCCTTACTAAATTGTTAATTTTTCACAGAACTCAAACAAAAATTTACAATTTATATGGAAACACTGAATAGCCAAAGCAACCTTGAAAAAGAAAAAGAGATTTGGAGGAATCGGCCTTCCTGACTATGGTCATCAAGACAGTATGGCACTGGCACAAAAACAGAAATATAAACTAATGGAATAAAACAGAAAGCTCAGACACCTATGGGCAACTTATCTTTGACAAAATAGGCAAGAATATACAACATAGAAAAAGCAGCCTCTTCAATAAGTGATGCGGGAAAAACTGAACAGCTACATGTAAAGGAATAAAATTAGAATAATTCATAACACCATGAACACAAATAAACTAAAAATAGATTAAATTCCTAATTGTAAAGCCAGAAGCTATAAAATTTAGAGGAAAACATAGGCAGAACACACTTTATCAGTTGCAATGAAGCAAGTGGCAAAGGATTAATCTCCAAAATAGACAAACAGCTCATGTAGCTCAATATAAGAAAAGCAAACAACCCAATCAAAAAATGGGCAGAATATCTAAACAGACATTTCTCCAAAGAGAAAATATAGATGGGAACAAACACATGAAGAGCTGCTCAATATTGCTCATTATTAGAGAAGTGCAAATTAAAACTTCAGTGACATATCATATCACACTGGTCAGAATAGCCATCATCATCACACACACACACACACAAAAAGTCTACAAATAATAAATGGACATAATAAAGATGAAAGTGAACCCTCTTGCACTGTTGGTGGGAATGTAAATTGATGCAGCCACTATGGAGAACATCACGGAGATTTTTAAGAAACTAGGAATAAAACTACAATATGACCCAGGAATCCTACTACCACAGGGCAAATACTCTGGGGAAAACCATAATTCAAAAAGACACATGTACCCTAATGTTTATTGCAGCATTATTTACAATAGCCAGGACATGGAATCAACCTGGATGCCCATCAGCAGACGAATGGATAAGAAAATTCTGGTACATGTACACAGTGGACTATTAGCCATAAAAGGAATGGAATTAAGTCAATTGTGGTATGAATGAACCTAGAGCCTGTCCTACAGAATAAAGTAACTCATAAAGTTATATATATATATATATATACATACACACATACATATATATATATATATATATGTATACATATATATCAGATTCACTTTATTGTACAGAAGAAACTAACAAAACATTGTAAAGCAATTAACCCCTAATTATTTTTTAATGATAAAATTTCTAGATCAAAAAGTTGTATGAGCTGTTTGCATAGTTTGCAGATTAAGACCTAATCAGTGGCAACATTTGCAAATATTTTCTCCCAGGACATAGGTTGTCTTTTCATTTTGTTTCTTGTTTCCTTTGCTGTGTAAAAGCTTATAAATTTGATTAGGTCCTATTCATTTATTTTTACTTTTGTTTCTATTGTTTTGGGAGACTGACCAAAAAAGTCCATTGTTACTATTTATGTCAACCTGTCTTGCCTATATTCTCTCTCAGAGTTTTATATTGTCCCATTGTATATTTATGTATTTTGAGCTTATTTTTGTGTATGGTGTGAGAGTGGGTTTTAACTGCATTGATTTACATGCAGCTGTCCATCTTTCCGGTCACTACTTACTGAAGAGTCTGTCTTTTCTCCATTATATACGCCTGCCTCATTCATCACAGATTAACTGAGGTGTGTGGGTTCTTTTCTGGGCTTTCTATTCTGTTCCACTGATCCATGTCTGATTTTGTGCCAATAGCACACTGTTTTCATTGCTGCAGCTTTGAAGTCCTGAAGGGTCTGCCTCCACCTTTGTTATTTTCCCTCAGAATTGCTTGGGTGAATCTGGGTCCTTTGTGATTCCATATAAGTTTTAGGATTATTTGTTCTAGTTCTGTGACAAATGCCATGGTTAATTTGACAAGGATTGGATTAAATATGCAGATTGCTTTGGGTAGCATTGCAATTTTACCAATATTAATTTTCCAATTCAAGGACATGGGATAATGTCCCTTTACTTCAAGTAATCTTCAGTTTTCTTTATCAATGTTTCATAGTGCTCAGAGTATAAGTTTTCACCTCCTTGGGCAGATTTATTTCAAAGTATTTAATTTTTTTGATGAAATTTTAACTGAGTTTTTTTTTTTTAACTTTCCCTTTCTGATATTTCACTGTTAGTATAAAGAAATGGAGACAATTTCTTCATGCTAATCTTATATCCTGCTACTTTTCTGAATTTGTTTACCAGTTCTGATAGTTTCTGTGTGAAATTTTTAGGGTTTTCTATATATAATATCATGTTATCCGCATATAACAACAATTTTACATCTTTCTTTCTGATTTGAATACTTTTTATTTCTTGTTCTAGTTTGATTGTTGTGTCTACAATTTCCAATACTACGTTGAATAGAAGTTGTGAGAGTGGGAATTCTTGTCTTCCCGAGTTTAGTGAGAATGTGTTATGTTGGCTGTGGATTTGTCATGAAAAGCTTTTATTATGCTGAGATATGATCCCTCTGTACCCACTTTAGTAAGAGTTTTTATTGTGAATATATGTTGAATTTTATCAAATGCTTTTTCTGCATCTACTGAAATCATTTCATTTTTATCCTCTTTTGCTCATGTGGCATATCACATTGATTGTTTGGTGTGTGTTGAACCATCTCTGTGACTTGTATGAATCCAACTTGATTGTGGTATATGACCTTTTTTTGCATTTTGTTGGATTTAGTTAGCTAATACTATGTTGAGAGTTTTTTCATTTATATTCACCAAATGTATTAGACTTGTTTACCAGCTGAGACACCAGGGAAGCCCATATTAGCCTGTAATTTTATTATGTTTTGGTAGTGTCTTCTTTTTGTATCAGGGTATTGGTGGCTTCATAGCATGACTTCTTTTTTTTTTTTAATTTAAGTGACCTTTATAAATAAAGATGGTTTGGAGTGGGAAGAAGACAAAATATGAATGAGAAAATGAATGGCTTAGGGCAACAATATTTGTTTTGTTATTCCTCTTCCCAAACCCCTTTTCCTTCTCTTCCCCATACTGCACCACAGTCTTTGGACTTTCTACCTTTTTACCTTTTTTTTTTAATGGAATATTATTAATTTTCAAGATTGTGTTAATTTCTGCTATATAACAATGTGAATCAGCCATATGTACACATATATTCCTTCCTTTTTTGTCTCTTTCCCATTCCTCTATTTCACCTTTTAGGTCAACATAGAGAACCATGCTGAGATCCCTGTGTTCTAGAGCAGCTTCCCACTGACTGTTTTGCACATGGTAGTGTGCATATGTCAACACTACACTCTCAATTCATCCCACCCTCCCTTTCTCACCGTGTTTTCACATTCACCCTCTATATCTGCACCTCTATTCCTGAATTGCAAATAGGTTCATTAGTATAATTTTTCTAGATTCCATATATCCACATTCAGTTAGGTCCACTTCAGTTTCTCAGTCGTGTCCAAATAGTTGCAACCCCATGGTCTACAGCACAATAGGCTTCTCTGTCCATCCCAACTCCAAGAGCTTGCTCAAACTCATGTATATTCAATTGGTGATGCCATGCCAACATCATGTCCAACTCTTTGCCACCCCATGAATCGCAGCACGCCAGGCCTCCCTGTCCATCACAAACTCCCAGAGTTTACTCAAACTCATGTCCATCGAATCGGTGATGCGATCCAGCCATCTCATCCTCTGTCGTCCCCTTCTCCTCCTGCCACCAATCCCTCCCAGCATCAGGGTCTTTTCCAATGACTCAACTCTTCACATGAGGTGGCCAAAGAATTGAAGTTTCAGCTTTGGCATCAGTCCTTCCAATGAACACCCAGGACTTATCTCCTTCAGGATGGACTGGTTGGATCTCCTTGCAGTCCAAGGGACTCTCAAGAATCTTCTCCAACACCACAGTTCAAAAGCATCAATTTTTCGGTGCTCAGCTTTCTTCACAGTCCAACTCTCACATCCATACATGACTACTGGAAAAGCCATAGCCTTGACCAGACAGACCTTTGATGGCAAAGTAATGTCTCTGCTTTTTAATATGCTATCTAGGTTGGTCATAACTTTCCTTCCAAGGAGTAAGTGTCTTTTAATTTCATGGCTGCAATCACCATCTGCAGTGATTTTGGAGCCCAAAAAAATAAAGTTTGCCACTGTTTCCACTGTTCCCCCATCTATTTGCCATGAAGTGATGGGACCAGACGCCATGATCTTAGTTTTCTGAATGTTGAGCTTTAAGCCATCTTTTTCACTCTCCTCTTTCACTTTCATCAAGAGGCTTTTTGGTTCTTCCTCACTTTCTTCCATAAGGGTGGTGTCATCTGCATATCTGAGGTTATTGATATTTCTCCCGGCAATCTTGATTTCAGCTTGTGCTTCTTCCAGCCCAGCATTTCTCATGATGTACTCTGCATATAAGTTAAATAAGCAGGGTGACAATACACAGCCTTGACATACTCCTTTTCCTATTTGGAACCAGTCTGTTGTTCCATGTCCAGTTCTAGCTGTTTCTTCCTGACCTGCATATAGGTTTCTCAAGAGGCACACAGGTTTCACAGTTTATTGTGATCCACACACTCAAAGGCTTTGGCATAGTCAATAAAGCAGAAATAGATGTTTTTCTGGAACTCTCTTGCTTTTCTGAAGATCCAGTGGATATTGGCAATTCGATCTCTGGTTCCTCTGACTTTTCTAAAACCAGCTTGAATGCTACTCTACGTTCAAGGTCAGGAGGGGCGGCTGTGAGAAGATACCCCTCGTCCAAGGTAAGGAGCATCGGTTGCACTTTGCTGAAGCAGCCTTGAAGAGATACCTCACGTCCAAGTTAAGAGAAGCTCAAGAAAGATGGTAGGTGTTGCAAGAGGGCATCAGAGGGCAGACACACTAAAACCATACTCAGAGAAAACTAACCCACTTGATCACAGGACCACAGTCTTGTATAACTCAGTGAAACTGAGCCATGCCATGTGGGGTCACCCAAGACGATCGGGTCATGGTGGAAAGGTCTGACAGAATGTGGTCCACTGGAGAAGGGAATGGCAAACCACTTCAGTATTCTTGCCTTGAGAACCCCATGAACAGTATGAGAAGGCAAAATGGTAGGATACTGAAAGATGAACTCCCCAGGTCAGTAGGTGCCCAGTATGCGGCTGGAGATCAGTGGAGAAATAACTCCAGAAAGAATGAAAGGATGGAGCCAAAGCAAACACAATGCCCAATTGTGGATGGGACTGGTGATAGAAGCAAGGTCCGATGCTGTAAAGAGAAATATTGCATAGGAACCTGGAATGTTAGGTCCAATGGACATGAGTTTGTGTCAGTTCTGGGATTTGGTGATGGACAGGGAGTCCTGGTGTGCTACAGTCCTTGGGGGGTTTGCAAAGAGTCAGACACGACTGAGTGACTGAACTGAACTGAATGGTATTGATAAAAAAGTTGAGAAAGATATATCTTATACACTAAACCTTAAGAAGCTAGCATTTCTGGTAGTATCACTATCACTTTAAATTTAGTAACTCGTACTAATAGAGAATTAGTCTAAATCAAGTAATATGACTTATTCTTTGATTATTGCTCTAATTGTTCATGATTATTTGTTGAGTCCACTCTTTAGTGTATTTTTGAAGTCGTTGATAATTTATATGAAAAATTATATGTCTTAACCATTCTTTCAGGTATGTACAAAATAAGACAAAAGTAGTTTCAGGAGGGAGTGCAACCAAACACAGAAGACCTGACATTTAGTTTAAGCAAGTTTTCAGTTGGTAGCCCCTTTTTTCTCTAACTAAAAAGATACTAAATTATCTAAACTATATTAAAAATTAAAAGATGATAAACTATCTTAACCATGTAAAATGATAATAAATTATCTTTATTTCCTTTTAAGTCAACTTTTTCATGAAAATTATATATTCTTAATCTTATATATGTTTTTATCATGGCATAAATATAATGCCATAGATATCATGGCATATCTTATCTCTATACTGGGATAAGATATAGAACTATCCTTTCTCTTTAGAAATAAACAACTCTTTAGCAATAGTATGAGAAAATAGACTGGGGTGATAAATTTCCAGACAAGATTATGACTGTGCATACCATTTATGTGTGTTCTTTGCATGCATTTATAACCTCTTTTTCTATGAAGTACATAATTTTCCATATTTTCTTTATATGGTTTAGTAGAATATTGTCCTCCAAATGTGCAAAGTAGCCAGCAGCTGTGATACAGAACTTTGTGTTAATGTTTACCAATTCCAAACAGTAACTCAGCCTTTTCAGAGGTTTCACACAACTCTTAGGTAATAGAATAAATGCTAAATGATTTTGCTTCTACTTCACTGAGGAAAACAACCTTGACAGATGACATGCTAAACCCTTCAGATTTTCATTAATCCTTTGTTCATATTTATTCTATTACTCTGAGAATTCTAGCTAGCTTCCCAATTGAGTCTGGAGCTCATTAGAGTCTGTTGGGTAAATTCTAACTCATCATCCACCTTATGTCAAAAGAAACAGCCTTGAGTCTTTTTATCAATTCTTTATGCATGAGAATAAGCAAAAATTTTACTTTAACATTTTTAGTATAAATTGTTACCTACACCAATAATATCCCTTGGAAATTCTAAGTAAATTCAAATCTATATTCTATTTCAGATGAGATATGTACTCACTTTGTAATAAAATAATCTAATCTCTTGCTTTTTTACTTCTAAGGGATACTAGTTTCCATAATAGCATAATAGCACAAACTGTAAATGTTTTATTTGATATTTTTACTCTCAGTATCTATGATACTGTTTTCAGATATCACTTTTTCAGATACCTGCAGTGTTCTCAGACCACAATCTATTCATTCAAGGCTCCTCGAAGCATACGAAAGGGCATGCAAAGACACAATCTGAAAGAAAGCATAAGGGTCTGAGGACTGCCTCTTGTCAAGGAAAGTTTGAAAGAATTAATGACCCACCCAGAATAAAATGATCTGTTTTAAAAAATTTAAGGTAAGAAATTTATACATTGAAAGACTCAGAGGCATATACTTTAAAAGACTCATATCATCAGGATAATGAACTCAACACAGGAATGTAAGAATATCTGAACAATTATAACCAATACAAGATATATTTTAAAGAAATACACTGCCCCCCATAAGCATATCATAGGCATCATCCTTTGAAATTACTGTGATAGAAAGCCATTTTCTTCAAAGAAAAAAAAAGTAATTATTTTTATATGTTATGCTTAGAAATTCCTGTTTGCAATTAACTGTCTTGCATTTTATCTATACTGTTATATATGCATTTCTTTACTAGAATTGTATTGAAAATTTTATAACTGTTAACATTTCTAAATACTAAAGTTAATAAATTTGGATTAATTTATCTGCAACATGTTAATGTAGAATAGTAACAATGTATAGTCTACAGGCCTCTAAGGAGATCAAAACTGTTTTCACAATAATACTAAATTGTTATTAGCATCCTTTACAGTGTAGTTGCTGACCCTTTACTTACCATAAATCAAAGTGAAGTTCAGTCAGTCGTGTCCAACTCTTTGCAACTCCATGGACTATACAGTCCATGGAATTCTCCAGGCCAGAATACTGGAGTGGGTAGCCTTTCCCTTCTCCATGGGATCTTCCCAATCCAGAGGATGAACCCAGGTCTCCCACATTGCAGACAGATTCTTTACCAGTTAACCCACAAGGAAAGCCCAAGAATATCAAAGTGGTGATATTAAATCATAGTAGTGATTAGTGATTATTTATATTGTTTATTGCCATGCAATTTTTAAAAATGTAAATTACCTAGCTTCACTTAAAATGTCTCTGATGAATGAGTAAAAATTTTGAATTTTACTGAATTTCTATCTTTAAGTATATGTTTCTTTAATATTTTGTTGACAAAATAGGATATCTATATAAGGTACTTTGGTGGCATATAGAAATGCAATGGCAGTTACAGTTTCCCTATACATAAAGATTTCTCTTAGATTGGAAATTATATTAATACATGTAATACTTTTGATATTTTGGCTATGGTTTTTCCAGTAGTCATGTATGGATGTGAGAGTTGGACGGTGAAGAAAGTTGAGTGCTGAAGAATTGATGCTTTTGAACTGTGGTGTTGGAGAAGACTCTTGAGAGTCCCTTGGACTGCAAGGAGATCCAACCAGTCCATCCTGAAGGAGATAAGTGCTGGATGTTCACTGAAAGGACTGATGCTGAAGCTGAAACTCCAATACTTTGGCCACCTCATGCGAAGAGTTGACTCATTGGAAAAGGCTCTGATGCTGGGAGGGATTGGGGGCAGGAGGAGCAGAGGACGACAGAGGATGAGATGGTTGGATGGCATCACTAACTTGATGGACATGGGTTTGGGTGGACTCCGGGAGTTGGTGATGGACGCAGAGGCCTGATGTGCTGTGATTCATGGGGTCACAAAGAGTCAGACACGACTGAGTGACTGAACTGAACTGAACTGAATCAATATAATAATCTTCAGATGATCAGCATCACTCAGTAAACTAATATTTTCCAAATGGTCAATACATGATTTACAAAATAAAGCATGAGTATAAAATCCATTCAAAATGTGATTTTGAGGAATATATTTAAATATAAGAAGGCAAAAGTCATTTAGTTACGTGGTTTGGGGAAATTAACAAGATGGCGCCAGTCAGGCTCCCTTGCTCCATGCTCTCAGGCCATCGCTACCCGCATTCTGTAAACAATGACTCTGCCTGGAAGTGTCATGGCCGAGTTCACTTATAGCACTGCACATGTGCATCATGAGGTACTTTCTTGGCCATGGGCTACTTTTGTTCTATAAGTATGTATAAGCTTCAACTGGAAAAGCCCAGAAGGGTTGTGTGTGGTTATGTCTGCTGCTACAGCTGCTGTGCCAGTCCAAAGGGAATGAACGTGTGCAGTTTCTATGGCTCTTCACATTTTCTTCCAGCCTCTTAGCTCCTCCATTGCCTACCATCAGTTCAATGAACTGTGTGCACAGTCAGATATAGTGAGACAACTGGCGTCACAAGCAGGATCAGCAATATAATTGGTGCAGTCGTCAGGATACCCAGGAGGTAGAGGAGCCTGAGGCTCCACAGAAGAAAAATTGTGAGGATACCCAGCAGGAAGAAGAGCCTGAGGCTCCACTGGATGGAGGAAGCCAGTGACCACCATAAAACATGTGGTACCTTGTGGCTGCCATCCTCTCGGTGTGGGCTCCGGTGGAAGGCTGGGAAGCGGTGGACGGTTCACTGGGTAGCATTCAAACAGCGTTACAGGGAGTGAGTTCCTTTTTGGCAAACAAGTGGTACTGACTTCTGCTGGCACCGTGGGGTGGATTTTCCTGACTGCCTTGAAGGTGAATATGGATAGTACTGTCCATGATGTTGTGCCAGTGTGCAATGTGCAGAAATGCTTGGAAGAGCTGGAGCGATGTATATTGACATTAGTGCAAGAAAATTGTGGCCCTGAAGAAGCCAGCATCTCTGACAGTGAGGCAGTAAGTGATGGTGATGATGGACTAAGGATGGACTGAGGTTATGAGACTAAGGATGATGATGATAAATGTTGTGAGACCATGGATTCCCGCTTGGCAGCAAGGCACTCTGTGCAGCAGAAACTGAAGCATTAGCAGCCCTATGGCCTGGGGTGGGGGCATTCTCAAGGGACCCCAATGTGACTGAGTTCATGACATAGCGACCATATACTCTGGTAGAGTTGGTTGACTTGGGTACATAATTTCATCAAAAGCCAGGGGAATCCTTGGCAGTGTGGTTCTTGCGACCTTGGGACACAGGGGTGGATGGTATCCTATATTCTGAGGAAGAGGTAAAATGGTTGGCATCTATAACCACTCACCCCTCATTGAGACAAAAGTTGCACAATGCTAGGCACATCATGTAAGGGGTGCCTAACCAAATGCACACCCTCATGAAATGGATTAACTCTGTCATCTGCACCATGCGGTCAAATGCAGGTGAACTCTCAGGTCGTGTAAGTAAATGTCATACCTATGCTGAGGCTGAGTTGACCCAAGTCGTGATAGAACTGGGCATGAAGCAGTCAATATTTAACCCTAGTACCTGAGGCCCAGATGATGAGCATTTTCTGGTGGCATGCAAAACACAATTTTGAACAATGCCCAGTCTATCTCTTTTGGGTCCCTGGCTTCTATTCTTGCACCCTATGTGGGCACCCTATCTATGAGGTGACCTCGATGGTGGCTAGCTTGGGAGAAATAGATGAATGGCAGCAGGCAAAGGGGATTAGAAGTGTGAAGACCCAAAGGGAGACCGATCTGGTAAAGACCCCGTCCAGGTGACAAGAATGCAAGTGTGGTTTGATTTGCTGGCAGTGGGAGTTGACAGAAATAAAACTGATAGCCAGTCTAATGATCTTCTCTTAGAGCTATGGAGGGAATTGAGACTGGAGCAGCAGTTTATCAAGTTTGGGAAGCACCCACAGCAAAAGATATGGGTGGTTTAGTTAGAAGATTACATAGTGCTTGAGGATGTTCCTTGAGATGAGATGATGCCTTTTTCCATTTTGAATAGGGCTCACATAAGGTGCCCTCCTAAACAGCCCAAGCAGGGACTGGAGGCCCCATGTAGGGCTTGCAATTCACTGTCACAAGCTAATGTACAGAATAATGGCCCTGTTTGGCACTGGTGCTGAACACAACCTAGGTAAGAAGCCATTTTTTAAAGGTAAGAAGTTGTGACCTTACCTTTGAAAACTGGATGGTTCCCTATGTGGTGGTATACAGTAAAGGCTGTGTCCTATGACATGCTACTAATCTCTGATTTTATTTCAGATTTAGAACAATGTAGACGCATTTGGCATCATTTGGGTGGTCTGTGAATACTTCAATGATCCTCATTGAAGAGGTGCATCTGGCAACTGTGGGGGTTTTCCAGGGCCTAAATAAAAACCCCGCAGTAGTAAAGTTGTCCCCATGGAGGCTTTGCTGCAATTTCACAAGGACAGATAGTGAACTAGACTTGACCATGGAAGATAAAAACATTCCAAATGCAGTAAGTGGCTCTTCTAGTCTATTAGGGCAAGGAGTGCAACATGAGTTCCAGGTGATACCTGGTGTTGAGTTTTGCTACGTATTGGGGATGTAACTGTTTGTTGTCATAGCTACTGCTATTGCAAGAGGTAAATCCAGGGTTAGCGTTACTTACCAAGGAATTCGCAGAAGATGGACTGTGCATGTATACTGAGGCAAGAGACCATGAAAGGGCGGAATGTGGGGAAATTAACAAAACGGCACCAGTCAGTCTCTTGCCCCAGGTTATCACACCCTCTCACCCCATGTTCTGCACACGTTGACTTTGCATGGTTGTGTAATGACTGAGATCACTTATAGCACTGCATAGGCACATCACAAGGTACTCGCCTGACTACAGGCTGCTTTTGTTCTGTAAGCATATATAAGCTTCACCTGGAAAAGACCAGAAGGGTTTTGTGTCATTATGTTATATTATATCTGCTACTACAGCTGCTGTGCCAGTCGGAAGAGAAAAAATGTGTCTGCAGTTCCTGTGGCTCCTCACATTTTCTCCCAGCTTCTTAGCTCATGCCTTGCCTACCATGGGTTCTGTAAACAGTATGCACAGTGAGATACAATGAGACAATCGGTATCAGGAGCATGATCAGTAATACATAAGGTTTCAGATTGGTAAAACAGCAAAGAATATCCCCACTTATCTGGAAAGGCTATTCAAATACTTCTCCCTTTTCCAACTTTGGAAGCCCAGATATTCTGCATGTACTACAATAAAACAGTGAATTGTAGAACATTAAATAATTCTAAGGGTCTTCCCTGGTGGCTCATTCAGTAAAAAAGTCTACCTGCAATGCAGGAGACCTGGGTTCAACTCCTGGATAAGGACGATCCCCTGGAGAAGGAAATGGCAACCCAATCCAGTATTCTTGCCTAGAGAATTCCATAGACAGAGGAGTCTGGTGAGCTACAGTCCAACTGAATCCAATTTTCTTATATCTAGCCAGATATTAATGAGTTTTTAGAAATGTAACTCAATGCCATTTTTCTCCCCCATATTTTCTGCCAAATGCATTTTAATACAGTTGTTAATGTTAAAAGAGTTATCATTGTTATTTTTCATTCAACTCATATAATTAAAAGTCAGTTTTAATTTTTAATACGGTAAATATCAATAGATGTAACTTTACATGAATTAGGAGTCATTGATCTAAAATCTTAGTTTTTAGTCTTATATTTTGTTATTCAAAGAAAAGTTCCTGTTTTCTTTTGTTCTCAGTATTTATTTTACTTTTAAAAAATATCTGTGCCGGTTAAAATGTTCTCAATTATCTTCAAGCCATCTGTTAAGAATCCTCTCTCTCCATTTTGATATTCTCAGAGGGTCCCAAGCCCTGCACATTCTACCTCATATCC
This sequence comes from Muntiacus reevesi, assembly GCF_963930625.1. NCBI lineage: Eukaryota > Metazoa > Chordata > Mammalia > Artiodactyla > Cervidae > Muntiacus > Muntiacus reevesi. The sequence goes on from NC_089252.1 coordinate 12,702,556, forward strand.
TCTTTTCCTGATTAGGGCACATCTAGGAAACATCTGGAATGCAAAAGTAGGCAGTTAAGAGATACTTGGAGTAAAAGGCAAATTTGATCTTGGAGTGCAAAATGAAGCAGGGCAGAGACTAACAGAGTTTTGCCAAGAGAATGCAATGGTCATAGCAAGAACCCTCTTCCAACAACACAAAAGAAGATTCTACACATGGACATCATCAGATGGTCAATACTGAAATCAGATTGATTACATTCTTTGCAGTCAAAGATGGAGAAGCTCTACACAGTCAGCAAAAACAAGACCGGGAACTGACTGTGACTCAGATTGCGAACTTCTTATTGCCAAATTCAGACTTAAATTGAAGAAAGTAGGAAAAACCACGAGACCATTCAAGTATGACCTAAATCATATCCCTTACAATTATACAATGGAAGTGACAAATAGATTCAAGAGATTAGATCTGATAGACAGAGTGCCTGAAGAACTATGAATGGAAGTCCATGACACTGTACAAGAGGCAGTGATCAAGACCATGCCAAATAAAAAGAAATGCAAAAAGGAAAAATGGTTGTCTGAGGATGCCTTACAAATAGCTGAGAAAAGAAGAGAACCTAAAAGCAAAGGAGAAAAGGAAAGATATGCCCTTTTGAATTCATAGTTCCAAAGAACAGTAAGGATATTAAAATCTTCCTCAGAGATCAGTGTAAGGAAATAGATGAGAACAATAGAATGGGAAAGACTAGAGATCTCTTCAAGAAAATTAGAGATACCAAGAGAACATTTCATGCAAAGAGGGGCACAATGAAGGACAGAAATGATATGGACCTAACAGAAGCAGAGATATTAAGAAGAGGTGGCAAGAATACCCAGAAGAACTAAACAAAAAAGATCTTCATGACATAGATAATCACAATGGTGTGATCACTAACCTAGAGCCAGACATCTTGGGATGCAAAGTCAAGTGAGCCTTACAAAGCATCACTATGAACAAAGCTGGTGGAGGTAATGGAATTCCAGTTGAGCTATATCAGATCCTAAAAGATGATGCTATGAAAGTGCTGTTCTCATTATGCCACCAAATTTGGAAAACTCAACAGTGACCACAGGACTGGAAAAAAAGTCCGTTTTCATTCCAATCCCAAAGAAAGGCAATGCCAAAGAGTGTTCAAACTACTGCACAATTGCACTCATCTCACACGGTAGCAAAGCAGTGCCTAAAATTCTCCACACCAGGCTTCAATTGTGTATGTGAACTGTGAACTTCCAGATGTTCAAGCTAGGTTTAGAAAAGGCAGAGGAAGCAGAGTTCAAATTACCAACATCCGTTGGATCATCAAAAAAGCAAGACAGATCCAGAAAAATTTCTACTTCTGCTTTATTGATGATGCCAAAGCCTTTGACTGTGTAGATCATAACAAACTTTGGAAAATTCTTAAAGAGATGGGAATAGTAGACCACCTTACCTGCTTCCTGATAAATCTGTATGCAAGTCAAGAAGCAACAGCTAGAAGTGGATATGAAACAACAAATTGCTTCCAAATTGGAAAAGGAGTATGTCAAGGCTGGATATTGTCACCCTGCTTATTTAACTTATATGCAGTATACATCACATGAAATGGTGGACTGGATGAAATACAAGCTGGAATCAAGGTTACCAGGAGAAATATCAATAACCTCAGATATGCAGATGACACCAACCTTATGACAGAAAGCAAAGAAGTACTAAAGAACCTCTTGATGACAGGGGAAGAGGAAAGTGAAAAAGTTGGCTTAAAACTCAACATTCAGAAAACTAAGATCATGGCATCCAGTTTCATCACTTCATGGCAAATAGATGGGGAAACAATGGAAACAGTGAGAGGCTCTATTTTGGGGGCTCCAAAATCACTGCAGATGGTGATTGCAGCCATGAAATAAAAAGATTCTTGCTCCTTGGAAGAAAAGCTATAACCCACCTAGACAGCATATAAAAAAGAGACAACACTTTACCAACAAAGGATCATTTAGTCAAAGCTATGGTTTATCCAGTAGTCATGTATGGATGTGAGAGTTGGACTATAAAGAAAGCTGAGCGCCGATGAATTGATGCTTTTGAACTGTGGTGTTGGAGAAGACTCTTGAGAGTCCATTGGACTGCAAGGAGATTCAACCAGTCTATCTTAAAGATATCAGTCCTGAATATTCTTTGGAAAGACTGATGCTGAAGCTGAAACTCCAATCCTTTGGCCACCTGAGCGAAGAACTGACTCACTGGAAAAGACCCTGATTTGGGAAAGACTGAAGGAGGAAGGAGAAGGGAACAACAGAGGATGATATGGTTGGATAGTATCACTGACTTGATGGACATGAGTTTGAACAAGCTCCTGGAGTGGTGATGGACAGGGAAGGCTCGCGTGCTGCAGTCCATTGGGTCACAAAGAGTTAGACACAACTGAGTGACTGAATTGAACTGAGGAAACAGAAATTGACAGAGTTCAGATCATCCCCACTTGGTAATTAAAAATGAGTTAGGGATTCTGAGCTGTGGTCAGGAAGCAATGATAAAGAACTTAAAGTGCATTAAGTAGTTGATTCAGTCACAGTGGCATGTGATAGATGACACCAATTTTGAGTACAAAGGTCATGAGTTAATCATTTGTATCTTGTTACATATGGATGAAAGCCTGGGAATACAAGGAAGACATTTATCTTTAATTTCCTAAGAATATAAACCACAATTTATTATGAAATGAATATTCCTTCCTGTCCAATTTATGCTTGAAATGTGTATTGTTATCTTGGAAATGTTGATGTGTTTGGTAAAAATTCCCTTGGACATCTTGACTTTTAGTTTTTTTTTTTTTTTTTTTCTTCACATTTTTTGATATATAGCCCTCCATCTGTGAATCTGTTCTTCAACTATTACTATAATGCTTCAGTTACAAGCAGCTTGATTTACTAGTTAGTCAGAATGGCTTAAAGCCCTTTTGCTCACATTTTCCTTTTAGACTTGAATGTAATTAAATTATTTCATTACCAGACTGTTATCTTAAAAGCAGCACAACACCTTGAAACTTAAACCTGTAGCCTGTCCTATTCTGGGTTCAGTCCTCTGCTAGTTATAATAATTAGATTCAATTTCTAAAAAGGGAAACATTTCTTGAAAAATAGTTAGAGTTCTTCCTGCAATTTAATTTTTACAATGCATGCTTCCATTTATATTAGAGAACTGTCTTTTGTAAAATGCTTTATAGGACTATTAATAAATACTTTGGGAAGAAACTAACATTAGGTTGAAATGTACCAAAATATGCATTAATTGCCCCATAAAACATGCTCTGTTGAGTCCTATTGCTCAAATTAGGTGGAGTTGCCAAGGCAACACTTTTATACTATACCACTATGACTAAAAGAAGGCATACTAAATTCAGTGTTTCACTTACAGGAAGGCTAATGAGAAAGCTGCACAGAAACGTACATCTCATTGTTTACAGTTGACTATAAAGACACTCACGCTGATATAAAATATTCAATAACAAATTACTAAACTATATTAAGTGGAGATCAAAGCAGATCAGATACCATAGATACTAGTTATTTTAAATGGACTGGTGAAACTGTCGGGTAAAGCTTTCCATATAGGCACCAAAGTCATGTAACATGTGCACATAAAGATATTCTTTTAACTTTTTAACACTGTATTACTAACACATGAGAAAAGCAATCAGTCTTATGCTTCAAATGAGATTCTAAGGCCTGACCCACATTAGGGTGTTTTAACTATTTCTTCACTCATTGTTTCTCTGTAGTTTATTATTAAGTACCATATACTTTGATAGTGGCTGAATGGTTGTTAGATTTTTTTTTTTTTTTTTTAATCTAAAATCTTACCCTTCACTAGGAAAGAGCATTACATAAGGTAATGCTTGTTAGTTTATATAACAATCAACAGCAAATATATAATTGGTTTAATAACATGAGACTTTATTCTAGTTCATATCATTATCTGCTATAGGTTGAATAACTCTGCTGGGTGGTTTCTTTCCAAGTAGTAACTCAGGGACCTAGAATTCTTCCATCTTGTAAAGCTGTCATCTTCACACAAGATAGGTACAGATGCCATAAAAGGATAAGAAAACATGTGATTATCCAGGTGATTTTATGGTGGATGTGAAGTATGATATACAACATGAATAGAACATATGTTTGTTAATATTTGAATCCCTCCGGGGAGCCTGGTAGGGACAGATCTGAGCCCCAGGGAAACTGATGAGCCCCAGATGAAGACTGATGAAACTTGGAGTGACTAGTATATTGCCCATAAAACTATAAGCACTCAGTCAGTCCTTGTCAGTGGGGTAGGATGAGGCCTATTTTAAATAACAAAATAAGTTCTAGCAAGGCAGAGATTAGATTTACTTGTGAACAGTTCTACAGGAGGCTATTCAATTAAAAAATAGTAGCAGAAAATATTAGGTAATACAAATTCCTTAGTAGATATTGAAATCATCAAAATATATCAAGATTTGCCTTATGAAGTGATGAAACTCTTTATTAGTAACAGCGTAACTATCTCTGGAAATGATCTATCAGAATTATTTTTTGAGAATTTTTTTTGAGTATGCTAGTTGATCTCTGATTTTCCTTGCAAATCTAAAAACCTAAGTTTAGATATTGAGGATTGTGTGTATATGATGAAATGATGAAAGAAAGTGAAAGTGAAGTCGCTCAGTCGTGTCCGATTCTTTGCGACCCTGTGGACTGTAGCCCTCCAGGCTCCTCCGTCCATGGGATTCTCCAGCCAAGAATACTGGAGTGGGTTGCCATTTCCTTCTCCAGGGGATCTTCCTAACCCAGGGATCGAAACTAGGTCTCCTGCATTGCAGGCAGGCGCTTTAATCTCTGAGCCACCAGGGAAACATTTTGCCAAATACAATTACATATACGGAAGTTGTGACATATAGCAAACCAAACTTGGGTCTGTCATTCACATTCAGTAAAGACAGTCAACTGACACAGGATTCTGGTGAATGAAAGTGCAATGCTTACTGCAAGGCCCAACAAGGATTATAGGCAGCTAATCCTCAAAATTTCCAGTGATCATATATGGATGTGAGAGTTGGACTGTGAAGAAAGCTGAGTGCCAAAAAATTGATCCTTTTGAACTGTGGTGTTGGAGAAGACTCTTGAGAGTCCCTTGGACTGCAAGAAGATCCAACAAGTCCATCCTAAAGGAGATCAGTCCTGGGTGTTCATTGGAAGGACCGATGCTGAAGCTGAAACTCCAGTACTTTGGCCACCTCATGTGAAGAGGTGACTCATTGGAAAAGACCCTTATGCTGGGAGGGATTGGGGGCAGGAGGAGAAGGGGACGACAGAGGATGAGATGGCTGAATGGCATCACCGACTCGATGGGCATGAGCTTGAGTAAACTCCGGGAGTTGGCGATGGACAGGGAGGCCTGGCATGCTGCAATTCCTGGGGTCACAAAGAGTTGGACACTACTGAGCGACTGAACTGAACTGACTGAACTGAATCCTCAAAAGAACTAAATTCCCTGAGGATCTCAGGGAAGGGTTTTTAAAGGCAAGGTGAAAGAGAGTAGCAGGTTGCATACTTATTTCATGTACAATTCCCTAACTGGTTGTGGGTTAAGTAATAGAGTGTCACAGTGATTAACATATTCAGTCCCTAGGACCCAGCTGGTCTGTTGGTTATACGCTCAAGAGTCATCATGCGTTTAGCTTCTTGCATCTGATGAGGGGTTCTGTACCTGTAAAATGACACAGGAATGTGTACCAGACACTGTTATCTGTGTCCATCTGTTCTTAGTGGCTCAGTTGTGTCTGACTCTTTGCAACACTGTGGGCTGTAGCCCGCCAGTCTCCTTTATCCATGGGGATTCTCCAGGCAACTATACTGGAGTGGGAATGAGTTGTCATGCCCTCATCCAGGGGATCTTCCCAACCCAGGAATCGAACCCGGGTCTCCCACATTGCAGATGGATTCTTTACCATCTGAGCCACCAGGGAAGCCATGTCCTTCTGGGAGGACTAAAGATTCTATGATCCTGCTATATGGCTGATCTGTGGTTTTAATTGTTCCCAGTTCTCTTGGCCCAGCTGCTATATTTTGCTATTAATGCTCACATTCTTCAAATCATTAATTCTTTTCTTTTCAAATCATTAATTCTTAAGCTAGTCTTTTGTAACTCAGAGAAGGCCTGGAGACGAAAGCTAAGTACAAATAAGAGGCAGACAGGCGGAAGACATGAGAAGAGGGAAACAGGATGGTCCCATAGGATACTGCTCAGTTACCAGGTGACATATTGTGGTATAAAAATGATTAATTAAATATAAAAAGACAATTATATGAAGACTCACATATCTTATCATTATGCTTTAAACTAATACTGTAATTCATTATAATTCAGGGACATTTATAGTTATATCATGTCCAATTACTTGTTGTAACTCTCTTTATACCAACTTATTCCTAAACCATCAGCAAAATAATTTTGTTTAACAAAATCATTATGTTTAACAAAATCATTTTGTTAAACAATTTAACAAGTTGTTAAAATGAATAAAATAATTTCCACATTTAATCAGAAAATAAAAAGACAAAAGATCTGGATCCTGACCTTTACATCTCCATCAGGTTGCTTGCTCATCAATCAGATCATTAACTGAAAGACTATCACAGGTATAAACTAAAAAAGGAAATTGCTTATCATGTTGCCATATTGTATAAAATATTCAAATAATTCTGTAGAGTCTTTTCTCAAGAAAACTATTCCCAGATTGAGAGATTATTTTAAGGTATGCAGAAGTTCTCAAATGTTGATTCAAAATTTATGTTCATCTTTTCTATGGTTTCATGTCATAAACATGAAATAAGCTAGTATACTTTTCAAAATATTCAGTTTCATAAAGAAAAGTTATGAAAAAGAAAAAGTTCATGATTGCACATGTGAAATAAGCTCAACAAAGAGTAATTAAAAATCCCACTTAGCCCATGAAACGTCCCCTGGGTAGTCTATTTTCATGTTTTCTATTGCCCTGTACTTCCTTGGTATATATAAATTTAAACAATATGACTCTGAATTTATACATGTTTCATCTTTAATTATTTTTTTAATGTTTGCCATTGGTGAAAATCTTGTTTCTCTAATTATGGTATTAAAACTTTGAAGAGTAGCCTGTATTGAAATATATAATTAATAATGAATGATTAAAAATAAGCAACTAGAAAATTTCTTATTTATTGATGAAAATATATTCTAGCATGTGAATTATATGAAACACATAAAGTGTTGGTGCAGTATTCAAATATCATCAATTTTGAAAAAAAAAACAATTCATCAATTCTATATTTAAACAAAGTTAACCAATACTGCCACATACACAAGCAGGTGCAATTTACAAATAATAAAAATTAGAAAAGAAACCTAGATGCTTATGAGGATAGTCACTGAATTTATCTTTGAGAAAATTAATGTATAACATGCAACTGATCAGGTGAAAAACATTTTTACCCCATTAGTTTAACATTCATAAAAAGGAGTCAAGTAACTTTGAATTCACAAGGATTTGAGTCAATCAATATTTCAGTTAGCTACAACAATTCATAAGAATTATTTCTAAACTCCAGTTCAGTTTAGTTGCTTGGTCGTGTCCGACTCTTTGCAACCCCATGGACTGCAGTGCACCAGGGTTCCCTTTCCATCACCACTCTCATGCTGGATCAAGCTCATATCCGTTAAGTAGGTGATGCCATCCAATAATCTCATCCTCTGTCATCACCTTCTCCATGTGCCTTCAATCTTTCCCAGCATCAAGGTCTTTTCCAATGAGTCACTTCTTTGCATCAGGTGGCCAAATTGTTGGAGCTTCAGCTTCAGCATCAGTCCTTCCAATGAATATTCACGACTGATTTCCTTTAGGATGGACTGATTGGATCTCCTTGCAGTCCAAGCGACTCTTGAGCCTTCTCCAACACCACAGTTCAAAAACATCAGTTTTTTGCACTCAGCTTTCTTTATGGTACACCTCTCACATCCATATATGACTACTGGAAAAGCCATAGCTTTGATTAGACAGACCTTTGTCATTTCCAACCTTATTGAGACATAATTGATACATAATATTTTGTAAGTTTAATATGTACGGCATGATTTTATACACTTATATATTGTGAAATGTCTGCCACAATAGGGATAGGTAACAACCATTACCTTACATAGTTACCATTTTTGTTTGTTTCTTGTAGGTGAGATCACTAATATCCATTCTCTTAACCGCATTCAAGTATATAATACAATATTGGTAACTATAGTCACCATGCTATAACTTAGTTTCCTAAAATTTATTCATCTTATGATTAGAAATGTATACCATTTGACCAACTTGGTCACTCAACCTAGAAAATAATTGTTCTACTCTGTTTCTATGAGCTTAGCTTCGTTTTCTTGTTTTTTTTTTTTTTTTAGAACATACATGTAAGTGAGATTATGTGATATTTGTCTTTTTATGACTTAGTTCACTTATAGTGCCTTCAAAGTTCATTATTATTGCAGGAAAGGTCAGGATTCCCTTTTGTTTATGTTTTAATAATTTTCCATTGTATAAGTATATTACTTCTTAATTATCCAGTCATCTATCAGCAGATACTTAGGCTATTTCCATATCTTGGCCAGCATAAATAATGTCGCAATGAACATGGTAATAGAGAAAGCACCTCAAGATCCTGATTTTATTACTTTTGATATACACTCAGGTGTAGTTTTGCTAAATTATATAGTAGTTCTACTTTTAATTTTTAGAATACTCCATACTGTTTTCCATAGTGGCTGCCCCAAATACACTTCCACCAACGGTGCATAAGGATTCTATTTCCTCCATATACTTGCCCAACACTTGCTACATATTGTCTTTTTAATAGCAATGATTATTATGGTTTTGATGATGATCATAATGATCACTATGGTATTGACTTGCATTTTTCTGATGATATCAAGCATCTTTTTATGTACCAAGTACCCATTTGCATGCATTTTTTGAGGAAAAATATATCTATTTAAACCCTATGCTCATTTCTAAGTGAATTTTTTGTTTGTTTGCTTTGCTATTGAGCTGTGTGAGTTCCTTATATATTTTGGATATTAACCTCTTTTCAGATATATGAATTACAAACATTTCTCTCATTCTGTAGGTAGCATTTTCATTCTGTTTATTCCTGTTTGTTATGAAGAAGCTCATCCTGAGTCTCCTGCTTTGCAGGCAGGTTCTTTAACTTCTGAGCCACCAGGGAACCTAGTTTAACATAGTTCCACTTATTTATCTTTGCTTTTGTGTGTGTGCTTTTGTGTTGTATTCAGAAAATCATTGTTGAGACCAATGTCAAGATTTTCTCTAATGTTTTCTTCAATGAGATTTATGATTTTAGGCCTATGTTTAACTATTTAAACTATTTCAAGTTTATTTTTGTAAGTGGTGTAAAATAGAGGTTCAATTTCATTCTTCTGATTGTGATTATTCACTTTTCCCAACACCATTTAGTAAACAGATTGCTCTGTTCCAATAGAGTATTACTGGCTTTCCTGCCAAGCAATATTTTACTATATGAGTTAATTTCTGGGACTCAATTCTATTTCATTGATCAATGTTTCTGCTTTTATGCTAATACAACACTGTTTTGACTACAATAGCTTTATGATATAGCTTGAAATCAGTTAGTGTAATGCCTCCAGCTTTGTTCTTTTTCAAGACTGCTTTCATTATTTGAGATCTTTGATGGTTCCATACAAATCTTAGGATTTTTATATTTGTGTGAAAATATGATTGAGATTTTGATAGGGATTACCACAAATTTATATGTAGCTTTGGGCTTCCCTGGTGGCTCAGATGATAAAGAATCTGCCTGCAGTGTGGGAGATCTGGGTTAATCCCTGGGTCAGGAAGTTTCCCTGGAGAAGGGAATGGTTACCCATTCCAGTATTCTTGCCTGGAAAATTCCATAGACAGAGGAGCTTAGCAAGCTAGAATCCATGAGGTTGCAAAGAGTCAGATATAATTGGGCAACCAACACTTCCACAGGTAACTTTGTGTAGTAACAATATTTTAGCAATATTAATTTTTAAATGCATAAACATGGAATATCTTTATTTCCATCTTCTTTAAATTCTTTCATCAAAATCTTAGTTTTCAGTATATAAGTTTTTCACCTCCTTAGTTAAATTTAATATTAAGTACTTTGTTGTATTCAATGCTATTTTAAATGGAGTTGCTTTTCATGTTTTTTAGATAGCTTATTATTTATGTATAAAACTATAATCCTATATACTGCTGTAGAAGACTCTTGAGAGTTTCTTGGACTGTAAGGAAAGCAAACCAGTCAGTCCTAAAGGAAATCAACCCCAAATATTCTTTGGAAGTACTGTTGATGAAACTGAAGTTCTCATATCCTGACCAGCTTCTGCAAAGAGCCAGTTCATTGGAAGAGACCCCAATGCTGGGAAAGGCCAAAGAGAATGGGGTGGCAAAGGATAAGATGATTAGATGGCATCACTGACTCAAAGGACATGAATTTGAGCAAACTCTGGGAGGTCATGGAGGACAGAGGCCTGGTGTGCTACAGTCTATGAGGTCATGAGGAGTTAGACATGACTTAGTAACTGAATAGCAACTATATATATACTTAGTATCATCTGTAAACAGAGGCACTATAACTTCTTCCACTCCAACTAGTATGTCTTTGTTTTTTTTTTTTTTTTTTTTCTTTTTTCTTTTTCTTGTCTAATTTTTCTCAGGAGTAGTACTATGCTGAATAAAAGTGGTGAGAATGCACATACTTGTCTTACTCTTGATTTTAGAAGAAAAGCTTTCAACTTTCCACTGTTGAGAGTGATGTTCAGCTTGGAAATATTGTGTACGATCTATATTAAATTAAGTTATATTTCATATATGCCCAATTTGTGGAGAACTTTTTATCATGAATTGCTATTATATTTTGTTAAATGTGCTTTCTGTAATGATGGAGAAAATCATGTAATTTTTATCCTAAATGTGATGTATCATATTTATCAGTTTCCATATATTGAACCATTCTTGCATCTCAGGGATAATTTGCTTTGATCATAGTATATGATCTTTTTAATGTAGCTGTTGAAATTGGCTTGCTAACATGTTGAGAAGTTTTGCATCAGCACTTGAAAGGTTGCATCAATGAGTAGTGAGTTACAACAGGATTCGTGATGTCTGGAGGAGAGGATTTCAATCCAGGGTCAGAGACAAGGCTAAATCACTTGAAGCTTTCATGTAATAAAGCTTTATTTAAGTATAAAATGATACAGGAAGCTTCTGACATAGACATCAGAAGGGGACAGAAAGAGGGCCTGCCTTGATGATTTTTAGCAAATACTTATATATCTGTTAAAAAAAATTGCCTCAAAACTGAGACAGCTGCATCAGGCTCCTCTCCCACAACATGCATTTTGAGATAACATTGGCACAAGATGAGTCATTCCTGGCCATAAAACAATTCAAATTGCCGGGGTCCAGCCTCGGCAGGATCCAGGGGTACCCTCAGGATGAACAGTGTCAGCGAGAGAGAGAGAGAGAGAGAGAGAGAGAGAGAGAGAGAGAGAGAGAGAGAGAGAGGCCAGACAGGGGGTGCAGCAGAGTCTGGCAGAGTCTGGCAAATCTTTATTTTTTTTACTGTAGCTTTTATATTCTAAGTTAGTACATTTTTAAGGGGAAGAAAGTTTAATGTTACATCAGCTTATCCTTCACAAAACCAGGGTGTTTCCTGCAACTTCTTTGTGAGAGTCTTATATATTATCTTCTGGCCTCGGGGCCTACTGACATTTTATGACCTAGGTGAATGCAAAGCTGTTTTCTGTAATCTATTCTTTAATGAACACAAAGGTCAGTCCTTTTGCAGAAGTTATCAGTTAGATTTATCTAAAAGGTTTACCACACAAAGACTCTGCAGCTCCAGTGAGGCAGCCCCTGTTTAGCATTCCTGGTTAAAATTAACAATTCTAAACTCTTATTTTTCTAAATCTTTAACTATAACCACTTTTAGAAAAATACTTTTATGGTCTCTAATAGGGCTTCCTCACCCCCAAAGGGCTCTGTGCCTATTAGGGCCTTTATGTGATCAGGTTCTTTATGCTGTTTTATGATTAGGGTATTATAAGCAGTCATGCGTATTAGTACCAAGGGCATAAATGCATTTGCCAAACAAACTAAAATGCCAGCAAAAGGAGTTTAAATTAAAACACTCCTTTCACCCCTGGATAATCTCATAAAATACCACCACCCAGGAAATTTATTGATTAAAGTTCTAAATTGATTCTTATTTGGAAAGAGATCGGGGAAGGCCTTCTGCCTGTGTCACAGAAATTAGGGAGTAGTCTATTGAAGCAAGCATCAGAAAGACAGATATCATCTTTAAGGTGAGTGCCTGGGGCAGCTTTTTGGAATCCCTGAAAACCTGATCTGCCTTGCAGAAAACTTGATCTGCCTTGCAGAAAACTTGATCAGGTTTTCTCCCTCATGACCTTGTCATGGGTGGGATCTCCTGTGCTGCTCCCGGCACAAATGAATCTTAAAGAAACACAGATTTCCAAGCAAATACATAGTTTCATTAATATATCTTAAGAGAACATTTCCATGAGTAAGACATACTGGTTTGTTGAGCCATAATTGTTAGGGGAAGCACACTGATTGAAACCGCCCACCCTGCCCAGGCACCATAGTAACCATTTGCATAAGTTGTTTTATGGCAGGAGATCCTGATAAGGAATACGGAACTAATAAGCCACCACCAACTGGAAGAGTTTGGGAAAGGTCGAGAGGAGACCCTGCCTGTTCGTCCACTTCCCAGAATCCCTCTCGCTAGCATTCATCTTGGCTGAGTGATGCGTGCGCCACCAGGAAAAACTGAATTAAAATGATTGGCCAAAGACTCCCCGGAAATTAATCCCATCACCATAAAACCCAAGACTGTGAGCCACGCGGCAGAGCAGTTCTCCTGGGTTCCCTTACCTACTGCTCTCCACCCGGGTGCCCTTTCCCAATAAAATCTCTTGCTTTGTCAGCACATGTGTCTCCTCAGACAATTCATTTCCGAGTGTTAGACAAGAGCTCAGTTTCAGTCCCTGGAAGGGGTCCCCCTTCCTGCAACATAATCAGTTCAAGGTTTGAGATTTAGGACCAAAGGACTTGTAGAAAGGCAGATTCCAAAGCAAATACATAGTTTATTAACATAGCTTAAGAAAAGCTTTTACATAAGAAAAATGCATTGGTTAGCTCAAGGTTTGAGAAAAGTTAAGGGAAGGCAGAACCAGGTGTTGTCATGACCACACAGAATTTAAAAGAAGTCGCCTTTTAATTTTGTGTGGAGAAGGAAAAAAAAAAAAAAAAAAGTCTGCCACTTGCAGTCTGTTTTCTCTGCTTGGGGACCCCCTACTCTTCCTATCTATTACCCTCTCATTCACCCCTTTTCTTTTAGGAGAATTATGCTGTTCGGGGAAAGGGGCAGCATTCTCATTCCATAACTACTTCTGAACTGATAAGGGGTGTCGTCTCTAAATTGGTGAGGCAACATATTCTCCTAACCCTCATATTGAGGTTCTCTGATCCAGGGGTCCCAAGTAGTAGTTGGACAAAGCTGTGGCAGTTATAGGAGTTTGAGCAACTATTTTGTGGTGACCCAAGGATGAAAGAACAGATAAAACCAAGATGGGTCTTGGAATGCAAGAATGGAAAAACCAGACCCTTATCGTCCTTCCCTCCCCCATGCTGTAACTATTAATGGAACAGTATAACCTGTCTCCTCTTCTATCCCATAGGGAGAAGGTGTTTGCCCTACTCTTCCCCCACCCAGTATACATGCCTCATCCAATCAGCAAATAACTCACAAGACCCCTATCCCACTCCTGTACCCTGGGTATAAACGTGGACTAAGGGCACTTGCTCAACGTTGGTTCTCCCTTGAGTTGCCCTGCTGTTCTAACAGCATCTCCCACTCTAATAAACTTTATTTCTCTCTCATTCTTTCTCATGTCTGGAAATTCTTTCCCAACCTGCACTGAACCACAACACATTTTTAACTTAAAAGCCTTCATGCAGCTAGAAACAAATCCAGCTACACGGTTACAGAGGCAGGGAGCGAACAGCAGAAACAGAACAATCAGAATTATTGAAATTAGGATAGTTTTTCAGCATGAGAAAAACGTTAGCTAACGTCTCCCAAAGTAAAGTGACTGAGGCTTCAGTAGTATCCATAGCCTAAATCATCTAATTCGTGTGTTTAGTAAAGTGAGTAACATTAGTGCTCATTTCTGGTATATATGTACAACCCTGGGTATGAATAATGGCATAAGTTCCTCCATGTGTGGCTCTTAAAATAGACCAATCTATTTCATAAAACCACCTTTCTAATTTGTGTTTGTTCAGCATTAAGAGCTCAAATAACTTTTTGAGACTCGTACATCCTATTGAGTAAAATTAGTCAGAGCATCAACTCATAGCAAAACATCTGTAGTTCCCAGAGGGAAAAACTATTCCAACCAAATAATCATACAAGTGAAATACAAAAGTTGTCCAGTGAGTTCTAAGGTATGGCAAGTTAGCAGGCTTCTCTAGAAGCTCTGAAAAGATGAATCCATGAGTAGAAACTAGACCTAGGGGGCATTTCCCTATCCAGCCAGGGAAAGTTATACCCAGAGGTAAGAGTCACATATCCAGTAGGTCTTCTTTGGAGCAAGCCAGCATGACAGTGATCCAGCTCCAGTCAGTGCCTAGCCAGGCAAAAGGAGGACCTGAACTGTGATTGGAAAACACGGGAAGGATTACATTGCATATGTTGCCTGAGGCAAAAATCCCAGTTGTTTCCAGTCCTTATAATTAAGTTGTCAGCTAACTTCTGGGGATGGCTCTATTTGTTCTGAGCATATGGGGGCATAAGATATTAGTCAGCCCTTTTCAGTTGTTAACCATATAACCTCATCCCATATTTGATAAACGTTGGGTAAAAAGCCACAAGATCTAGATCCATCTACCTTCTTACGTGCAGTAAAATAGTCACTAAACCAAGACAATGTATAATCAAAGTTAAAAGTCACATTCTATCCATAGATAAGGTGCAAAGTATTGTGCCAGTCCATTTTAGGATTGCTAGTTGTCATCAGATTAAGAAGAGGCATCACATAAAATTGTTGTTGGCATCGGTAGTCATGGACTTGGAGAAAGTCCTTTCCCTGAAGTGGAGATGCCCACCACAGGAAGCCTTCCACCGGCAAAGAGGAGATGGCTCTGCAGACTCAGCGATTAGACCGACTGTGGAATGCGGCATGGGAGTGAGCCCAGGACGGGAAGGACTTGTCTTGAGGGTCAAATGACAGACTCACGATTTTTGGAATTAGCAGAAACAGGCTCACATAGATTATCAGGCCCATTTGAAAAGTAAGAAAGTAAAAGCAGAGAGAAGAAAGACATACAATGACACCCCTTAGCCCTGGTCAGTGTGCCACCTCTTAACTTCAGTGTGGTAAACCCATGAATCAATTCCTGGCACTTTGACAGCTGTGGGAGAAGAAAGAAAAACCTGCTAAGGGCCTTCCCAGAGAGGCTCAAGGGGTTGCCCCATTAGATCCTAATGTCTTTATCAGGAACTCAGTTCCTGGCTCAAACAGAGGAGCCATTGACTCACAGAGTTACTGTAATGTTTGTTGAAAAGTTGAAAGTTGAGTTACATAATTAGATAATTTCAAGGTCTATAACAATGTCTATGCATAAGAAGGGCCTTACATAAATACATTCAAAGGAGGACAGTCCCTTCTTTTGGGGGGGTGCAGTCTGAGCCCTCATTAAAACTACGGGTAAAGTTTTAAGCCAATTATACTATGTCTCTTCAGTTAATTTACCTAGATGCCTCTTAATATTAGCTTCTTCAATCTTTTCTGAGGTTTGAGATTTCCAGGAACAGAGTAAGTGATATTCTATTTCTAGAGCTTTTTGACACCCTCTGATTTACAGCAGCTTTATAGGCAGAGGCATTGTCATTCTGAAGGCTCCCCAGCAGCCCAAACCTGGAAAGAATTTCATGGATTAAAATTCTTACAACCTCCCTTAGCCAGCTCACTACAGCAGGGAAAATCTTCAATCCATCCAGTAAAGGTATACTTGCACACTTGTAAGCAAGAAAATCCATTTGCTTTTGGCATATGAGTAAAATCAATATCCCAGTTTTCTCCAGGATATTTTACACTTTGTTGTAACACAGATTTTTCTAGTTTTTCAGTCTTCGGGTTATTTTTCTGACAGACCTCGTGTCTCTTGATAATGTTCTTTAAAGTCTTTCATTACATTTTCATCTTCAAACAAATGAGAAGCCATCTGGTATGTGCTCTCAATGCATAAATGAAAACTTTACTTTGGTGTAAACCCTTTTGAATTTTCCATTGAGCATTTTCAGCAATTATTAATAGCCCATCCTCATACTGTAAATATCCTTTACTAGTAATCTTTGCTCCTTTTTTCATATATCTTTCAAGTTCTTCATCAGTATATTGTGGCTTCTGCTGTTCAACAGGATCTGTCCAGATCAAAGGTGTCTGTAGTGAAGAAGTTTCCTAAAGCACTGCCTTTCTGGCTTGGCAGTCAGCCAACTGATTACCTCCAACTACTTTACTCCTGTCCCTGCTATGCACTTCTTAGTGCATAATGGCTACTTCTTTAGGAAAATATACAGCAGTTAAAAGTCTGTCAATTCAGTTCAGTTCAATCTCTCAGTCGTGTCCAACTTTTGCAGCCCCATGGCCTGCTGCATGTTAGGCTTCCCTGTCCATCACCAACACGTGAAATTTGTTCAAACTCATGTCCATCGAGTTGGTGATGCCATCCAACCATCTTATCCTCTGTTGTCCCCTTCTTCTCTGGCCTTCTATCTTTCCTAACATCGGGGTCTTTCCCAGTGAATCACTTGTCATTGGTTGGCCAAAGTATTGAAGTTTCAGCTTCAGCGTCAGTATTTCCAATGAATATTCAGGACTGATTTCCTTTAGGATTGACTGGTTTGATCACCTTGCAGTCCAAGGGATGCTCAAGAGTCTTCTCCAACACCGCAGTTTATCAGTTCTTTGTCACTCAGCTTTCTTTATAGTCCAACTCTCACATTCATACATGACTACCAGAAAACCATTGCTTTGACTAGATGGACCTTTGTCAGTAAAGTAATGTCTCTGTTTTTTAATACGCTATCTAGATTGGTCATAGCTTTTTCCCAAGGAGCAGATGTCTTTCAATTTCATGGCTGCAATTATCTGCAGTGATTTTGGAGCCCAAGAAAACAGTTTGTCACTTTTCCCATTATTTCACCATCTACTTGCTATGAAGGGATGTGACCAGATACCATGATAGTCGCTTTTTGAATGTTGAGCTTTAAGCCAGCTTTTTCACTCTTCCCTTTCACTTTCATCAAAAGGCTCTTTTGTTCCTCTTTGCTTTCTGCTATGAGGGTGGTATCATCTGCATATCTGAGGTTATTGATACTTCTCCCAGCAATCTTGATTCCAGTTTTACCGGATTCCTGTCCAGCATTTTGTATGATGTACTCTGCATATAAGTTAAATAAGCAAGGTGACAATATAGTCTTGATGTACTCCTTTCTCAATTTGGAACCAGTCCATTGCTCCATATCTGGTTCTAATTGTTGCTTCTTGATCTGCATATATATTTCTCAGAAGGCAGGTAAGGTCTGGTACTGTCATCTCTTTAAGAATTTTCCTGTTTGTTGCAATCCACCCAGTCAAAAGCTTTAGTGTAGTCAATGAAGCAGTAGTGGGTTTTGTTTTATTTATTTATTTATTTTTCTTGGAATTCTCTTGCTTTTTCTACGATCCAATGGATTTTGGCACATAAAAGTTTCTCAATTTCTTTGAAATGCTTAATAGGTTTTCCTGTTGCATTTTAAATTGTTTTTCTTTCCATATTGCAACATGAGCATGAAGTCAAACAAGCATGCTTAGAATCAGGGTAGATATTTACTCATTGCCCTTAGCTTAACTCAAGAGCTCGGGTCAGAGTCACAAGTTCCACTAGTTGGGCCCCCATTCCCAGGGTGGTGGGGTTTAGTCTTTAGAAGAAGACTTCTTCTAAAACCTATTCAAACATCACCAGGGGGTAACCTGCTTTCCATTTCCCATCCTGAACAAAAGAACTGTCATCTGTATATATTTCCATGTCAGAATTATCTCATGGGGTATCCATTAAAATCTTCCTGAGATGCATAGTTTAAAGTTAAACATTGAGACAAATCATGAATGTGTGTTTCATTTTACTTTTCAGGAAGGAAAATGGCAGGATTAAATTTCCACAAACTTCAAGCTTACATATTGGTCCTTCTAACTATCAATTCAGTTCACTCGCTCAGTCATGTCTGACTCTTTGTGATCCCATGGACTGCAGCATGCCAGACTTCCCTGTCCATCACCAATTACCATGCTTGCTCAAACTACATAGTCTGTGATGCCATCCAACCATCTCATGCTCTGATGCCCTTCTGTAATCCTGCCTTTAATTTTTCCCAGCATCAGGGTTTTTTTTCCCAAGGAATCAGTTCTTCGCATAGGGTAGCCAAAGTATTGCAGCTTCAGCTTCACCATCAGTCCTTGCAATGAATATTCAGGACTGATTTCCTTTAGAATTGACTGGTTTCATCTTGAAGTCCAAGGGACTCTAGAGAGTCTTCTCCAACACCACAGTTCATCAACTCTTTGGCACTCAGCTTTCTTCATACAGTACAACTCTCACATCCATACATGAGTACTGGAAAAGCATAGCTTTGACTAGACGGACATCTGTTGGCAACATAATGTCTCTGCTTTTCAGTATGCTATCGAGGTTAGTCATATCTTTTCTTCCAAGGAGCAAGCATCTTTTAATTTCACGGCTGCAGTCACAATCTGCAGTGATTTTGAAGATGAAGAAAGTAATCTCTGTCACTGTTTCAATTGTTTCCCCATCTATTTGCCATTAAGTGAGGGGCAGGATGCCATGAACTTAGGTTTTTGAATATTGAGTTTTAAGACAGTTTTTTCACTCTCCTCTCACTTTCATCAGGGGGCTTCTTAGTTCCTATTCACTTTCTGCCAGAAGGGTGGTGTCATCTACATATCTGAGGTTCTTGATGTTTTTTCCTGGCAATCTTGATTTCAGCTTGTGCTTCATTCAGGCCAGCATTTCACATGGTGTACACTGGATATAAGTTAAATAAGCAGGGTGACAATATACAGCCTTGACGTAGACCTTTCCCAATTTGAAAGCAGTCTGTTGTTTCACGACTGGTTAAATGTTTGCTTCTTGGCCTGCATGCAGATTATACAGGAGGTAAGTTAAGGTGATCTGGTATTCCCATCACATTAAGAATTTTCTGCAGTCTGTTGCGATCCACACAGTCAAAGGCTTTGGCATAGTCAATAAAGCAGAAGTAGATGTTTTTTGTTTTTTTTTTTTTGTTTTTTCTGGAACTCTCTTCTTTTTTCTATGACTCATCAGATGTTGGCAACTTGATCTCTGTTTCTTCTGCCTTTTCTAAATCCAGCTTGAACATCTGGAAGTTATCAGTTCACATACTGTTGAAGTCTGGCTTGGGGAATTTTGAGCATTACCTTGCTAGCATGTGAGATGAGTGCAATTGTGTGGTAGTTTGAAGGTTCTTTGGCATTGTACTTCATTGGGATTGAAATGAAAACTGACTTTTTCCAATTCTGTGATCACTGCTGAGTTTTCCAGATGTGCTGGCATATTGAGTGCAGCACTTTCACAGCATCATCTTTTAGGTTTTGAAATACTCAACTCCATCGCCTCCACTATCTTTGCTCTTAGTGGTGCTTCGGAAGGCCTGCTTGACTTCGCATTCCAAGATGTCTGACTCTAGGTGAGTGATCACACAGCAGTAGTTATCTGGTTCCTGAAGATCTCTTCTGTATAGTTCTTATGTGTATTCTTAGTGCTTCCCAGATGTCTCAGTGGTAAAGAATTTGCCTGCCAAGTAGGAGACCTGATGTCAATCCTTGGGTTGGGAAGATCCCCTGAAGAAGGGACTGGCTTCCCACTCCAATATTCTGGCCTGGAGAATTCCATGGAGAATCTATGGGGTCGCAAAGAGTAGGACATGACTGAGTGACTTTCACTTTCACTTTTCTGTGTATTCTTGCCACCTCTTTTAATATCTTCTGCTTCTCTTAAGTCCATTCCATTTCTGTCCTTTATTATGTCCATCTTTGTATGAAATGTTTCCTTGGTATCTGTAATTTTCTTGAGGAAAGCTCCAGTATCTCCTATTCTATTGTTTTCCTCTATTTCTTTACACTGATCATTGAAGATGGCTTTCTTATCTCTCCTTGCTATTCTTTGGAATATTTGAATTCAAATGTGTATGTCTTTCCTTTTCTCCGTTGCCTTTCTCTTCTCTTCTATTCTCAGCTATTTATATTGCCTCCTCAGACAACCATGTTTCCTTTTGCATTTCTATTCCTAGGGGATGGTCTTGATCACTGCTTCCTGTACAATGTCAGGAGCCACCATCCATAGTTCTTCAGGCACTCTCTCTGATAAAATCCCTTGAATCTATTTGTCACTTCCATTGTAGAATAATAAGGGATTATGATTTAGGTCAAACCTGAATGGCCTAGTGGTTTTCCCTACTTTCTTCATTTGAGGTGTGAATTTGGCAGTAAGGAGCTCATGAACTGAGCCACAGTCAGCTCCTGGTCTTGTTTTTGCTGACTGTATAGAGCTTCTCCATCTTTGGCTGCAAAGAATATAATCATATGATTTTGCTATTGACCATCTGGTGATGTTCATGTGTAGAGTCTTCTCTTATGTTGTTGGAAGAGAGTGTTTGCTATGACCAGTGTTTTCTCTTAGCAAAACTCTGTTAGCCTTTGCCCTACTTAATTTTGTACTCCAAGGTCAAATTTGCCAGGTATCTCTTGACTTCCTACTTTGCATTCCAGCCCCCTATAATGAAAAGGACATCTTTTTGGGTGTTAGTTCTAGAAGATCTTGTAGGGTTTTTTTTAGAACTGTTCATCTTCAGCTTCCTGTGGATTATTGGTATGGGCATTGACTTGGATTACTGTGATATTGAATGGTTTCCCTTGGAAACGAACAGAGATCTTTCTGTCATTTTTGAGATTGCACCCACTTCAGACTTTTTTTGTTGATGATGAGGGTTACTCCATTTCTTCTAAGGGAATCTTACCCACAGTAGTAGATACAATGATAAACTGAATTAAATTTGCCCATTCCAATCATTTTAGTTCACTGATCCCTAAACATCGATGTTCACTCTTGCCATCTCCTGTTTGATCACTTCTAATTTAAACTGATTCATGGACCTAACATTCCAGGTTCCTATGCAATATTGCTCTTTATAGTATCAGACTTACTTCCATCACCAATCACATCCACAACTAGACGTTGTTTTTGCTTTAGCTCTATCTCTCATTTTTTCAGGAGTAAATTCGTCACTCTTTTTCAGTACCATATTGGACACCTATTGACCTGGGGAGGTCATCTTTCAGTTTCACATATTTTTGCTTTTTCGTTCTGTTCATGGCATTCTCAAGGTATGAATACTGAAGCTTTTACCATTCTCTTCTCCAGTGGACCACGTCTTTTCAGAACACTTCACCATGACCCTTCCATTATGGGTGGTTCTACACAGCATGGCTCATATTTTCTTTGAATTAGAAAAGGCGGCTGCGTGGGTGCAGGAGGGCCGAGAGGAGCTACTCCACGTTCAAAGTCAGGAGGGGCGGCCGTGAAGGAGGTACCCCTCATCCAAGGTAAGGAGCAGCGGCTGTGCATTGCTGGAACAGTCATAAAGAGATACCCCAAGTCCAAGGTAAGAGAAACCAAAGTAAGATGGTAGGTGTTGTGAAAGGGTATCAGAGGGCAGACACACTGAAACCATAAGCACAGAAAACTAGCCAATCTGATCACAGGAGCACAGTCTTGTCTAACTCAGTGAAACTAAGCCATGCCATGTGGGGCCACCCAAGACGGACGGGCCATGGTGGAGAGGTCTGACAGAATGTGGTCCACTGGAGAAGGGAATGGCAAGCCACGTCAGTATTCTTGCCTTCAGAACCCCATGGACAGTATGAAAAGGCAAAATGATAGGATATTGCAAGAGGAACTCACCAGGTCAGTAGGTGCCCAATATGCTACTGGAGGTCAGTGGAGAAATAACTTCAGAAAGAATGAAGGGATGGAGCCAAAGCAAAAACAATACCTAGCTGTGGATGTGACTGGTGATAGAAGCAAGGTTCGATGCTGTAAAGAGCAATATTGCATAGGAACCTGGAATGTTAGGTCCATGAATCAAGGCAAATTGGAAGTGGTTGAACAGGAGATGACAAGAGTGAATGTTGACATTTTATGAATCAGTGAACCAAAATGGACTGGAATGGGTGAATTTAACTCAGATGACCACTAGATCTACTACTGTGGGTGAATTTAACTCAGATGACCACTATATCTACTACTGTGGGCAGGAATCCCTTAGAAGAAATGGAGTAGCCATCATGGTCAACAAAAGAGTCTGAAATGCAGTACTTGGATGCAATCTCAAAAATAACAGAATGATCTCTGTTCGTTTCCAAGGCGAACCATTCAATACTATGGTAATCCAAGCCTATGTCCCAACCAGTAACGCTGAAGAAGCTGAAGTTGAATGGTTCTATGAAGACCTACAAGACCTTTTAGAACTAACACCCAAAAAAAGATGTCCTTTTCATTATAGGGGACTGGAATGCAAAAGTAGGAACTCAAGAAACACCTGGGGTAACAGGCACATTTGACCTTGGAGTATGGAATGAAATAGGGCAAAGACTAATAGAGTTTTGCCAAGAGAACGCACTGGTCATAGCAAACACCCTCTTCCAAAAACACAAGAGAACACTCTACACATGGATATCACCAGATGGTTAACACTGAAATAAGATCGGTTATATTCTTTGCACCCAAGGATGGAGAAGCTCTATACAGTCAGCAAAAACAAGACCAGGAGCTGACTGTTGCTCAGATCATGAACTCCTTATTGCCAAATTCAGACTTAAATTGAAGATAGTAGGGAAAACCACTAGACTATTCAGGTGTGACCTAAATCAAATCCCTATGACTATAGAGTGGAAGTGAGAAATAGATTTAAGGGACTAGATCTGATAGAGTTCCTGATGAACTATGGATGGAGGTTCATGACATTGTACAGGAGACAAGGATCAAGACTATCCCCAAGAAAAATAAATGCAAAAAGGCAAAATGGTTGTCTGAGGAGGCCTTACAAATAGCTGTGAAAAGAAGAGAAGTGAGAAGCAAAGGAGAAAAGGAAAGATTTTCTCATTTGATTGCAGAGTTCCCAAGGATAGCCAGGAAAGATAAGAAAGCCTTTCTCAGTGATCAATGAAAAGAAATAGAGGAAAACAAAAGAATGGGAAAGACTAGAGATCTCTACAAGAAAATTAGAGATATCAAGGGAACATTTCATGCAAAGATGGATTCAATAAAGAACAGAAATGGTAGGGACCTAACAGATGCATAAGATATTAATAAGAAGTGGCAACAATACACAGAAGAACTATGCAAAAAAGATCTTCATGACCCAGATAATCACAATGGTGTGATCACTCACCTAGAGTCAGACATGCTAGATTGTAAAGTCAAGTGGGTGTTAGGAAGCATCACTATGAACAAAGCTAGTGGAGGTGATGGAATTCCAGCTGAGCTATTTCAAATCCTGAAAGATGATGCTGTGAAAGTGCTCCACTCAATGTGCCAGCAAATTTGGAAAATGGAGCAGTGGCCACAGGACTGGAAAAGGTCAGTTTTCATTCCAATCCCAAAGAAAGGCAATGCCAAAGGTTGCTCAAACTGCCACACAATTACACTCATCTCACATGCTACAAAATAATGCTCAACATTCTCCAAGTGAGGATTCAACAGTACATGAACTGAGAACTTCCAGATTTTGAAGCTGCTTTTAGAAAAGGCAGAGGAACCAGAGATCAAATTGCCAACATCTGCTGAATCATCAAAAAAGCAAAAGAGTTCTAGAAAAACATCTATTTCTGCTTTATTGACTATGTCAAAGTCTTTGACTGTGTGGATCGCAATAAACTGCGGAAAATTCTGAAAGAGATGGGAATACCAGACCACCTGACTTGCCTTTTGAGAAACCTATATGAAGGTCAGGAAGCAACAGTTAGAACTGGACATGGAACAACAGACTCGTTCCAAATAAGTAAAGGAGAGCATCAAGGCTGTATATTGTCACCCTGCTTATTTAACTTCTATGCAGAGTACATCATGAGAAACGCTGGGCTGGAAGAAGCACAAGCTGGAATCAAGATTGCTGGGAGAAATAGCAATAACCTCAGATATGCAGATGACACCACCCTTATGGCAGACAGTGAAGACAAACTAAAAAGCCTCTTGGTGAATGTGAAAGAGGAGAGTGAAAAAGTTGGCTTAACACTCAACATTCAGAAAACTAAGATCATGGCATCTTGTCACATCACTTCATGGCAAATATATGGGGAAACGGTGTCAGACTTTATTTTTTTGGGCCCCACAATCACTGCAGATGGTGATTGCAGCCATAAAATTTAATAAGACACTTACTTGGATGGAAAGTTATGACCAAACTAGATAGCATATTAAAAAGCAGAGACATTACTTTGCCAAAAAAGGTCTGTCTAGTCAAGGCTATGATCTTTCCAGTGGTCATGTATGGATGTGAGAGTTGGACTGTGAAGAAAGCTGAGTGCCAAAGAATTGATGCTTTGGAACTGTGGTGTTAGAGAAGACTCTTGAGAGTCCCTTGGACTGCAAGGAGATTCAACCAGTCCATCCTGAAGGAGATCAGTCCTGGGTGTTCATTGGAAGCATTGAAGCTGAAGCTGAAACTCCAATACTTTGGCCACCTCATGCAAAGTGTTGACTCATTGGAAAAGCCCCTGATGCTGGGAGGGCCTGGGGGCAGGAGAAGAAGGGGACGACAGAGGATGAGATGGCTGGATGGCATCACCGATTTGATGGATATGAGTTTGAGTAAGCTTAAATTTAGTTTGCTATTTCCTGTCGATGAGAGAGAAAAAAGCAGTAACAAGTGCCGTTTTTCTACTGGAGGCATTCCTCCATCCTCCAGATGGGAGTGGAGCCAAGTCTTCCACCTAAGCTTCCTTCCCTGGCCAGAGTTAGCCAGTCCCTTACCAACACAGCTGTCCCATCATCGTCCCTCCCCATTCTACCATAGAGGTGGGGTGGAGATGTACCAGGGATAGACCTGATGACATCCCAGACTGATGTCCAGTTCTTCACCATTAAATCCTTCCTCTGCCTCTGTCACCATAGTAATCAGAGTAACTTTCCGGTATGCCTCCCAAGCTAAGAAAGCTAGGGGAAACATCTTCTCCCGGGTGCATGTGCATGGTCCTCAGTGTATTCCTGACCACGATAAGACCAGTAAATCATAAAGGGGTGAACAAAAAACAACATGTCCCTTCTAAGCATTACCACACTAGTATAAGTGATAGCAAAAAAGATGGTGAAGGGCCAACCAATGAGGAAAAAGTGATTTTTGACCTCAAGTTATTAGGGCTAGTCCTTCCAGTTCATTCACACTGATCCCACAGAAAGAATATCTAAGGAGTTGTGACAAAAATCACCAGAGGGCCTTCCCTGGTCCACTAAGAGCTAGCTTTTCCAAGGGAAGAATCCCACTGTGCTTCCAATCTGAGTAGCTTCTATCCTGAGAGATGCTCTTATCAAGCTCCGCCTTGCTTCCAAACATGCTCCTGTTGTAACTTTTAACTCCTAGCAAGGCTAGGCACTTCCTGACTACCAATCAAAGCTTGGGACCTAAGCAAAAGTACACAGAAGCAGCATAGAACACAAGTCCCTTGAAAGTTTATGATTCAGCAGATTAGGTTAGTAGTTTCAATTCCCAAGGCAGTTACAAAATGGGCAAAGAGACCAGGAAAATTCGACTTAGAAAGGAAAGTTCAGTCCACACACTTTGCTCATTTCTGGCCTCTCCCCTCACGGGGTTCTTGGGTGCTTCTTGGCATTGGCAGGTCAGTATAAACACCTGACAAGGCCCCCCTTTGGGGAGCTGACTTCAGTCATTGTGATGCACCATGAAACTGCAGACCAGAGCTCAGTGCGCAGTTCATGGTTAATTCCACACTCATGCTGCTTTCATGCAAACAGGCACACTGTAGGGTCACTAAAGTACAGTAGAAAATGTATTTACTAAGAGAGCAAAGAACTAGAGCTCCAAGCACCCTTATCTTGCCTTGAAGATCCCAGATGAACACCCAAGATGAAAGGTTGCAACAAGGAGCTGTGAACTACAGCAGGATTCATAACTTCCCGAAAAGAGGATTTCAACCGGGGGTCAGATAGAAGGCTTTATCACTTGAAGCTTTTGTGTAATAAAGTTTTATTAATGTATAAAGGGATAGAGGAGGCTTCTGACACAGACATCAGAAGTGGGGCAGAAAGAGTGACCCTCTTGCTAGTTTTTAGCAAGAAGTTATTTATCTGTTAAAGAATCACCTCAAAACTTAGAGAGCTGCATCACGTCCCTGTACCACAACATGCATTTTGAGATATCATTGACACAAGATGAGCCATCCCTGGCTGTAAAATAATGACATGAGTCTTAAAGGAAATGCAGATTTTCAAGCAAATGCATAGTTTCATTAACATATCTTAAGAGGACATTTCCAGGAATAAGACAAACTGGTTTGTTGAACCATTATCAGTTCAAGGTTTGAGTTTTAAGTCCAAAGGACTCGAAAAAAGGCAGATTCCAAGGCAAATGCACAATTTATTAACATAGCTTAAGAAAAACATTTTCATAAGTAAAATGCATTGGTTAGCCCAAGGTTTGAGAAGAATTAAGTTCAGGCAGAACCAGGTATTGTCATGACAACAGAGAATTTAAAAGAAACCTCCTTTTAATTTTGCATAGAAAAGTATGGGAAAAAAAATCTGCCACTTTTAGTTCATTTCCTCCTGCTGCTTAAGAGAAAAAACAAACAAAAAGTCTGCCACTTGCAGTCTATTTCCTCCACTTGGAGAATGCCTACCTGCCTACCTGTTACCCTCTTACATTCCTCAGGGATATTGACCTGTAGCTTTTTTTCTCAGTGTCTTTTTGTGGATTTGAGTAGAGTAATGCTGGTTTTGTAAAATGAGCTTGGGAGCATTCCCTCCTCTTCAGTGTTTTGGGATGAGTTTTAGAAGGATTAGCATTAATTCTTTAATTTTTGATAGAATTAACTAATGAAACAATCTATTTCTGGGCTCTAAGTTTTGGGAAGCTTTTAATTCAATATCGTTACTTCTTTTTGGTATGTTCAGATTTTCTTATTCCTCAAGATTCCATCTCAGTGGGTTGTTTATTTATAGAAATTAATTTCTTTTCAGTTCAGTTCAGTTCAGTTGCTCAGTCATGTATGACTCTTTGTGACCCCATGAACTGCAGCATGCCAGGCCTCCCTGTCCATCACCAACTCCCGGAGTTTAGGTTATCTAATTTGTATGTAATAGTTTGTAGCAGTGTCTTATGATTCTTTGTGTTTCTGTTGTATTGATTGCAATGTCTCTTTCATTTTTTTTTTTTTATTTCAGCAATCTCTCATTTTTCTTACATTAGCTAAAGAGTTATCAATTTTGTTTTTCTTTAGAAAATGACTTCATTTTGTTAGACTTCTTCTTCTTCTTTCTTTCTTTTTTTAAATTCTTGTTCTGGTCTCAATTTCATTTACTTCTTCTCTTGATTTTGCATCTTTTTAATTGTTTTCTTCTCCTGAATTTCTGTTTTGTTCTTTTGATGATTTCCATATCTTTATTGCATTTTCAGTTTATTTCTGTACTGTGCTCCTGAATTTATTGAATTTTCTTTCTATTTTCTTGTAGCTCTTTGAAATATCTTCTTGTTGTTGTGCTAGTCACTTCAGTCATGTTCAACTCTTTGCAATCCCATAGACTCTAGAAAACCAGGCTCTTCTATCCATGGTATTTTCCAAGCAAGAACATTGGAGTGAGTTGCCATTTCTTAATCCAAGGGAACTTCTGCACCCAGGAATTGACACTGTGTCTCTTATGTCTCCTGGATTAGTAGGCAGGATGCTTACAACTAGCACCACCTGAGAAGCCCTGAGGTTTCATAAAACTATTCTGAATTCTCTCTTTTTTTAAATTTATTTATTTTTCAATTAAAGGATAATTGCTTTGCAGAATATTGTTTTCTGTCAAACCTCAACATGAATCAGCCATAGGTATACATATATCTCCTCCTTTTAGAACCTCCCTCCCATCTTCCTCCCCAACCCTTTCCTCTAGGTTGGTACAGAGCCCTTTTTGGAGTTTCCTGAGCCATACAGCACTTTTCTATTGGCTATCTATGTTACATATAGTAATGTAAGTTTCCATGTTACTCTCTCCAGATATCTCACACTCTCTTCTCCTCTCCCCATGTCCATAAGTCTATTCTCTATGTCTGTTTCTCCATTGCAGCACTGTAAATAAATGCTTCAGTATCAGTTTTCTAGATTCCATATACGTGTTAGTATACAATATTTATCTTTCTCCTTCTGACTTACTTCACTCTGTATAATAGGCTGTAGGTTCATCTACCTCATTAGAACTAACTCAAATGCATTCATTTTTATGATTGAGTAATATTCCATTGTGTATATGTACCACAACCTCTTTATCCATTTATCTCTTGATGAACATCTAAGTTGCTTCCATGTTCTAGTTATTTTAAGCAGTGCTGCAATATATAATGAGATATATATGTCTTTTTCAGCTTTGGTTTCCTAAGGGTGTATGCCTAGGAGCGGGATTCCTGAGTCATATGGTGGTTTTATTTGCAGTTTTTAAGGAATCCCATGCCATCTTCCATAGTGGCTGTTTCAATTTGCATTCCCACCAATAGTGCAAGAGCATTCCCTTTTCTCCACACTCTCTCCAGCATTTATTGTTTGTGGACTTTTTGATGATGGTCATTCTGACCAGTGAAGTTTTGGTTTGCATTTCTCTAGCAATGAGCAGTGCTGAGCATTTTTTTCATGTGTTTGTTAGCCATCTGTATGTCTTCTTTGGAGAAATGTCTGTTTAGGCCTTTTCCTCATTTTTTGATTGGGTTGCTTGCTTTTCTGGTCTTGAGTTGTATGAGCTGCTTGTATATTTTGGAAATTAATCCTTTGTCAGTTGTTTCATTTGCTATTATTTTCTTCCATTCTGAGGGTTGTCTTTTCACATTGTTTAGAGTTTCCTTTGCTGTGCAAAATCTTTTAAGTTTAATCAGGTCCCACTTGTTTATGTTTGTTTTTATTTCCATTAGTCTAGGGAGTGGGCCATAGAGGATCTTGCTTTGATTTATGTCATTGAGTGTTCTGCCTATGCTTTCCTCTCAGAGTTTTGTAGTTTCTGGTCTTACATGTAGGTCTGGAATCCATTTTGAGTTTATCTTTGTGTATGATGTTAGGAAGTGTTCTAGTTTCATTCTTTTACATGTAGTTGTCCAGTTTTCCCAGCACAATTTTTGAAGAGGCTGTCTTGGCCCCATTGTATATTCTTGCCTCCTTTGTCAAAAACATGGTACCTGTAGCTGCATGGGTTTGTTTCTGGACTTTCTATCTTGCTCTATTGGTCTATATTTCTGTTTTTGTGCCAGTATGAACCTGTCTTGATGACTATAGCTTTATAACATAATCTGAAGTCAGGAAGTTTGGGTTCTCCAGCTCCATTCTTCTTTCTATAGATTGCTTTGGTTACTCAGGGTCTTTTGTGTTTCCATATGAATTGTGAATTTTTTTTGTTCTAGTTCTATGAAAAATGCCATTGGCAATTTGATAGGGATTGCATTGAATCAGTAAATTGTTTGGTAGTATAGTCATGTTCACAATATTGATTCTTTGTACCGAGGAACATGGAATAACTCTCCATCTGTTTATGCCACCTTTGATTTTGTCAGTGTCTTATAATTTTCTGCATAAAGTTTTTTGGTCTACTTAGGTAGGTTTTTCCCTAGATATTTTATTCTTTTTGTCACATTGGTGAATCAGATTGATTCCTGAATTTCTCTTTCTGATTTTTCATTGTTAGTATATAGAAATGCAAGTGATTTCTGTGTATTGATTTTTTATCCTGCGATTTTGCTAAATTCACTGATTAGCTCTACTAACTTTCTGATAGTGTCTTTAGGGTTTTCTAAGTATAGCATCATGTCATCTGCAAACAGTAAGAACTTTACTTATTCTTTTCTAAACTGGATTAATTTCATTTCATTTCCCCCCCCTTCTGATTGTTGTAGCTAGGCCTTCCAAATCTATGTTGAATAATAGTGGTGACAGTGGACATGCTTGTCTTGTTCCTGATCTTGGGGGGGGATGCTTTCAGGTTTCCACCATTGAGAAAAATCTTTGCTGTAGGCTTGTCGTACATGGCTTTTACTATGTTGAGGTAGGCTACTTCTATGTCCATTTTCTGAAGAGCTTTAATCATAAATAGGTGCTGAATTCTGTCAACGGTTTTTTCTACATTTATTGAGATTATTAATGGCTTTTATCTTTCAATTTGTTAACATAATGTATCACATTGATTCGTTTGAATATACTGAAAAATCCTTGTATCCCTGGAATAAACCCAACTTGATCATGGTGTATGAACTTTGTAGTATGTTGTTGAATTCTGTTTTCTAAAATTTTGTTGAAGATTTTTGCATCTATGTTCATCACTGATATTGGCCTGTAGTTTTCTTTTTTTGTGTGCTGCCTTTGCCTGATTTTGGTATTAGGGTGATAGTGGGCTCATAGAATGAGTTGGGAAGTGTCCCTTCCTCTGCAATTTTTTGAAAGAGTCTTAGAAGATATGCATTAGCTCTTCTCTAAATGTTTGATAGAATTCTCCTGTAAAGCCATCTGGTCCTGAGCTTTTGTTTTTGGGAGATTTTTGATCACAGCTTCAACTTCAGTGTTTGTAATTGGATTGTTCATAATTTCTGTTTCTTACTGGTTCAGTCTTAGAAGGTTGAAGTTTTCTAAGTATCTGTCTATTTCTTCCTGGTTATCCATTTTATTCCCATATAATTGTTCATCATACTCTATATCAGAGTTTCAGCTTCAGCATCAGTCCTTCCAATGAATATTCAGGACTGATTTCCTTTAGGATTGACTGGTTGGATATCCTTGCAGTCCAAGAGATTCTCAAGAGTATTCTTCAACACCACAGTTCAAAAGCCTCAATTATTCAGCACTCAGCTTTCTTTATAGTCCAACTCTCCCATCCCTAAATGACTACCGGAATAACCACAGCTTTGATTGGATGGACCTTTGTTGGCAAAGTAATGTCTCTGCTTTTTAATAACATCCATTTACCATTTCTGAATATTGTAAAAGAGACTATCATGAGAACTGCTTTCAAATATCTATTATATCACACTTCTTTCTGCAACTCAGGAGATGAGTTATGTGAAGGAGATAAAAATGACAGTCCTCAGTAGTGAGAGCTAGTAAAATCTATGGGAGAAGATGAAATTGCCAAAGGAATGCATGCAAAAGTAATGTAATAGAGTAGAGAGTGTAATTGAAAACTCATTAAATAATAATAATAAGAAGAAGCCACTCAGCGAAAAAGGTCCAAGATAGGAAATCAAGAGTAAAATATTAGAGAGGTTGAAGGAGAAGTAAAGTAGAGTGTCTTGAACACAAAAGGAGGGCCAATTGCATTCACAGTGGTTTAGCTCTGAAGTTTACCTCCATGTAAAATTTAAGCAGATTAAATTAAAAGTGCATATTTCTTTAAATATAAACCATTATATAACATAAATATCAAGATCTTGAGGAGAGCTGCTAGCATCTGCAACCTAACTCTGTGTAAAGTGAATCAAGTTACTAATAAAATGAAAATAGAAATAAGGGCTTAAGAAAAATGTGCCATGTTCAAATAAATATATATAGAACCAATTGTTTGTAGCTACATAGAGTCATACTAAAAATAGATGAAATGTGTTGTGTCATAAATGGGATGGCAAATCCTACAAAGGAGTAGATGGAGGTGTCATTTTCACACGAATGTCATCTCTTTTTTTAATTAACCAACATTTATTGAGCCAGACCATGTGTTAGACACTTTTTAAGTGCTAAGGATATGACAGTGACTGAGACAAACACAATCTTAACTTCTCAGAGCTTATAGACTAGATGAAGAAAATAGATATAAAAACTATATACTAATAATTATTTTAATTTAAACTATGATAATCCCAATAAAAGACAAGTGTGAGATCTATAATAATATGTAATGGGAAATTTAAGCTTGTTTGGGAGACTCTGGGAAGGCTTTCTATGTGGAGATGATATTCTAGCTGAGAAAACTGTAAAATGAAGAGGTAGAAGAAATGCATGTGTAGGAGATAAACACAAAAGTTGCTCACTACAAATAAACTAAAAGAAAACTAATATGTATAGAGGAAGGTATACTTTAGTTTCATGGAGAAACGTATTCTTTAGATGGAACTAAAAAGTTAAACAGGATCCAGATCATACAGAGTTCTGTGAGGTTTCAGTCTTCACTTTTACATGTATATTACTATATGTAAAATAGATGACCAATGCAAATTTGGTGCATGAATCAGGGCACCCAAAGCTAGTGTTCTGGGACAACCCAGCAGGATAGGATTTAACCTACCAGGCTCCTCCATCCATGGGATTTCCGCAAGACTATGTAGAGTGTTGTGTTTCTTTCTGCAGGGAATTTCCCTGACCCAAGGATTGAACTCAGGTTTTCCACATTGCAGGCAGATGCTTTACTGTCTGAGCCACCAGGGAAGTCCAATCAAGATGAAAAGGCATAGTATTGTCTCAGATGAAGAAGCAAGATAAATCTTCAGGGGTGAGGGAGTGGGGATTGAAGCAGATGTATTCAAACTTCCATGATCCAGGATCTCAGGAAAAGAATGGGGAAGATGTAAGAAGTGTTTACCAAAGATCTAAAAGAACTAAGGAACAAATAAACAAAAATACACAGTAAAGGAATCAATAGCAGGATAACAAAGGCAGAAAAGCTGCATAAACGACCTGGAAGATACAATGGTGAAAATCACTGTTGCAAAACATAATATAGGGGGAAAAATTAAAAAAAAAAAAAAAAAAATGAAGAAAATATAAGAGACCTCTTGGACAACATTAAATGCACCACTATTCATATCATAGGGGTCCCAGAAAGAAGAGAGAGAGAGAAAGGAACGAAGAAAACATTTGAAAAGATAATATCTAAAACTTCTATAATATGAGAAAGGAAATAGTCAACAAAGACTAAGAAGTGCAGAGAGTACCAGGCAGGAGAAACTCAAGACACATAGCAGTCAATCTGATAAAAATTAAAGACAAAGATAAGGTATTAAAAGAAACAAGGGGAAAAGACAAATAACATGCAAAGGAACTCCCATAAGATTATCAGCTAATTTCTCAACAGAGAATCTACAACCCAGAAGGAAATGGCACTGTTAAAAGTGAAAATTGCTCATCGTTTCTGACTCTTTGTGACCCCATGGACTATATAGTTGATGGAATTCTCTAGGGCACAATACTGGAGTGGGTAGCCTTCCGCATCCCCACGGGATGATCCCAACTCAGGGATTGAACCCAGGTCTCCCACATTGCAGGCAGATTCTTTGCCAGCTTAGCCACAAGAGAAGCCTAAGGATACTGGAGTGAGTAGCTTTTCTCTTCTCCAGTGGATCTTTCTGACCCAGAAATCAAACAGGGCACATTTTGTTCAAATTATATTCCAAGTAATGAAATGAAAGAAACTACAACCAAGAATACTCTACCCAGCAAAACTCTTGTTCAGAGCTGATGGAGAAATAAAAGGCTCTGCAGACAACCAAAATTAATAGAATTTGGCACCACTAAACCAGCTTTACAAGAAATACTAGAGGAATTTTTCTAGACAAGAAACAAAACAGATCTACAAAATATTTTTAAAAAAATTAAGAAAATGGTAATACACCCAGACACATCAATCTGTTTTGTTTCTCAGGCGTGTCCAACTCTTTACAACCCCATGGATTGCAGCACACAAGGTTTCCCTGTTCATCACCAGCTCCCAGAGTTAGCTCAAACTCAAGTCCATTGAGTCGGTGATGCCATCCAATCATCTCACTCTCTGTTGTCCCCTTCTCCTGCTTTCAATCTTTCCCAGCACCAGAGTCTTTTCAAATGTGTCAATTCTTCACATCAGGTGGCCAAAGTATTGGAGTTTCATCTTCAGCATCAATCCTGCCAATGAATATTCAGGACTGATTTCCTATAGGATGGACTGGTTGGATTTCCTTGTAGTCCAAGGGACTCTCAAGAGTTTTCTCCAATGCCACAGTTCAAAAACATCAATTCTTCAGCACTCAGCTTTCTTTATAGTCCAACTCTCACATCCATACATGGCTACTGGAAGAACCACAGCTTGGACTAGATGGAACTTTGTTGGTGAAGTAATGTCTCTGCTTTTTAATATGCTGTCTAGGTTTGTCATAACTTTTCTTCTAAGCAGCAGCGCCTTTTAATTTCAAGGTTGCCGTCACAGTCTGCAGTGATTTTGGAGAACCCCAAAATAGTCTCTCACTGTTTCCATTGTTTTCCTCATCTATTTGCTATGAAGTGATGGGACCAGATGCCATGAACTTTTCTGAATATTGAGTTTTAAGCCAACTATTCCACTCTTCTTTTACTTTCATGAAGAGAGTGTTTAGTTCTTCTTCACCTTCTGCCATAAGGGTGGTGCTATCTGCATATATGAAGTTATTGATATTTCTCTCAGCAATCTTGATTTCAGCTTGTGCTTCATCCAGCCTGGCATTTCACATGATGTACTTTGCATATAATTTAAATAAGCAGGGCGACAATATACAGCCTTGTCATACCCTTTTCCTGATTTGGTACTAGTCTATTATTCCATGTCTGGTTATAACTGGTGCTTCTTAACCTGAATACAGATTTTCCAGGAGGCTGGTAAAGTGGTCTGGTATTCCCATCACTTAAAGAATTTTGTTAAATTGTTTGTTGTGATCCACATAGTCAAAGAATTTGGCATAGGCAATAAAGCAGAAGTAGATGTTTTCCTAGACCTCTCTTGCTTTTATGATGATCCAACGGATGGTGGCAGTTTGACCTCTGGTTCCTCTGCCCTTTCTAAATTCAGCTTCAACACGTTGAAGTTCAGGGTTCACACACTGTTGAAGCCTGGTTTGGAGCATTTTGAGCATTACTTTGCTACCATGTGGGATGAGTGCAATTGTGTAATACTTTGAACACTCTTTCATTGCCTTTCTTTGGGATTGGAATGAAAACTGACCTTTTCCAGTCCTGTGGCCACTGCTGAATTTTACAGATTTTCTGGCAATTTGAGTGCAGCACTTTCACAGCATCATCTTTTAGGATTTGAAGTAGCTCTACTGGAATTCCATCACCCCTACTAGTTTAGTTCATAGTGATGCTTCCTCAGGCTCACTTCACTTCAGACTCCCGGATATCTGGCTCTAAGTGAATGACACCATCCTGATTATCTGGGTCAGCAAGATCTTTTCTCTGTATTTCTTTCATGTATTGTTGCCAACTCTTCTTAATATCTTCTGCTTCTGTTAGGTCCATACCAATTCTGTCCTTTATTGTTCCCATCTTTGCATGAATTGATGAAAATGAAGGACATTATGTGATGTTCAAATGTTCAATCCAAGAAGATGTAGCAATTATAAATGTATATGCACCTAACCTAGGAGTACCTCAATATGCAAGACAAATACTGATAACCATAAAGGGAGAATTTGACAGCAACACAGTAAGAATGGAGGTGCTTAATATCCCCACTTTAATCAATGGACAGATCATTCAGGCAGAAAATTAATAAGGAAACAGAGACCTTAAATGACACTTTAGACAAGTTGGACTTAATCAATATTTACAGAGCATTCCATTACAAAAGCAGTAGAGTATACATTCTCCTCAAATGTATATAGAATATTGTTCAAAATTCATCCAGTGCTGGGCCACAAAGTGAGTCTTGGTAAATTTAACAAGACTGAAATCATATCATGCATCTTTTCTGATCATAACACTTTGAAATTAAAAATAAACTGTAAGAAAAAAAAACTACAAAACACAAAAATGTGTTGGCTAAACAACATGCTATGAAATAATTAATGGATCACTGAAAAAAAATTAAAGAAATAAATGAAAAATTAATCTAAAGATGAATTAAAATATGAGCACAATGGGTTGAAACCTATGGAATGTAGCAAAACAGTTCTAAGAGGAAAGCTATAGCAATAAAATCTCACCTCAAATAAAAAGATATCAAATAAGCAACTTAAATTTACACCCAAAACAACTAGGGCAAAAAGAGCAAGTAAAACCTAAAGTTAGTAGTAGAAATCATAAAATTCATAGCACAAATCAATGAAATGAAAGCAAAGAAAACAATTGCAATAATGAAACCAACAGATTGTTCTTTGAAAAGATAAATACAACTGATAAACCTTAAGCCAGACTCATCAAGAAAAAATGGAAGAGGACTCAAATCAGTAAAATTAGAAGTAAAAAAGTAGAAGTTACAATTAATTCCACAGAAATAGCAAGAATCGTAAAAGAATACTAAGGGCAACTGTATACCAATAAAATGGACAACCAGGAAGAAATGGACAAATTCTTAGAAAGGTACAGTCTATCAAGGATGAACCAGGAAGAAATAGAACATATGAACAGACAAGTCACAAGCACTGAAAGTGAAACTGTGATTTAAAGCATCCCAACAACAAAAGTCCAGGCTTCATAGGTGGCTTCATAAATGAATTCTACCAAACGTTTAGAAAAGAGTTAACACTAATCTTTCTGAAACTGTTCCAAAAAATTGCAGAGGAAGGAAAACTTCCAAAATCATTTTATGAGGCTACCATTATTCTGACACCTATCCAGACAGAGAGATTACAAAAAAAAAAAAAAAAAAAAGAAAAGAAAAGAAAGAAAAGAAAATTACAGGTCATTAAGGAACCACTAATGAACATAGATGCAAAATTTTCAACAAAATACTAGCAATGAAAACCCAGCAATACACTAGAAAGATCATACACCCTGTTTAAGAAGGATTCATACCAGGGATACAAGAACGTTTCATTATATGCAAGTTAATCAATAGGATACTTCACATCAAGAAATCAAAGAATAAAAACCATATGATCATCTTAATAGGTGCAAAAAATGCTTTTGACATAATTGAGCATCCATTTATGATAAAACTCTCCTGAAAGTGGACATAGAGGAAACATTCCTCAATGTAATAAAGGCCATATATGACAAACCTACAGCAAGTATGCTGCTTATTGATGAGAAATTGTAACCATTCCCTCTAGATCAGGAACAAGACAAAGATGTCCATTCTTACCAGTTTTATTCAACATAGCTCTGAAAGTTCTAGCTACAGCAATCAGAGAAGAAAAGGAAGTAAAATGAATCCTAATTGAAAAAGAAGTTAAACTGTCCCTGTTTGCAAATGACATGACATTGTACATAGAAAACCCTGAAGATTTTACCAGAATACTACTAGAGTTCATCAATAAATTTGGTAAAATTTCAGGTTACAAAATTAATACACATAAATAAGTGGCATATGTATAGACTAAAAATGAAAGCTCAGAAGGAGAAATTCAAGATATAGTACAATTTACCATCACATCAAGAAGAATAAAATTCCTAAAATAAACCAACCTCAGGAGACAAAACACTTGTACACCAAAATCTATAAAATGCTGGTGAATGAAATCAAAGATGACATAAACAAATAGAAAGTTATACAATGTTCATGGATTGGAAGAATCAATATTGTCAAAATGATTATTCCACACAAGGCATTCTATAGATTCAATGCTATCCTTATCAAATTACCAATGGCATTTTCATAGAACTAGAACAGAAAAATCTTAAAATTTGTGGGAGAACACAAAAGACTGCAAACAGCCAAAGCAATATTCAGAAAGTAAAACAGAGGTGGAGGAATCAGGTCTCCCTACTTTAGAGTATATTACAAAGCTACAGTCATCAAAACAATATGGCACTGGCAGAGAAATGGGAAAAAAAAAAAAACAAAAACAAAAAAACACAACACATCAATGGAACAGGAACATGAACGAAAACACATAAATAAGCCCAGACATTTATAGCCAATTGATCTATGATAAAAGAGGCAAGCCTACACAATGTTCTCAAGACAATATGAATGGAGAAGAAGCTCGTGAAAGCATGTTAAACATTGCTCATTATTAGAGAAATACAGATCAATACTAAAATGAGATATCACCTCACAATAGCCAGAATGGTTATCATCAAAAAACCCACAAACAGTAAATACTGGAGAGTGTGTGGAGAGAAGTGAACCTGTCTAAAGTTTTGGCGGTAATACAAATGGGTACAGATACTATGGAGAATGTTATGGAGAGTCCTGAAAAAGCTAAAATAGAGCTATCATATGACCCTGCAATTCCACTCCTGGATATATATCCAGAGGAAAAAAGAAAATATGATCTGAAAGGATATATGCACCCCAATATTTGCTGCAGCACTGTTTGCAATACCCAAAACATGGAAGCAACTTAAATGTCCATTGACAGAGAAAAGGATAAAGAAGATGTGGTACGTATGTGTTGCTATTGTTCAGTAGCTAAGTCATGTCCAACTCTAACCTCATGGAGTATGGCACACCAGGCTCCTCTGTCCTCCACTATCTCCAGGAGTTTGTTCAAATTCATGCCCATTAAGTTTGTGATGGCATCTAACCATCTCATCCTCTGTTGACCCTTTTGTTTTTGCCTTTAATTTTTCCCAGCATCAGTTTCTTTATCAATGAGTTGACACTTTGCTTCAGGTGGCCAAAGTATTGGAGCATCAGCTTTAGCAACATACACTCCACGATTGACTGATTTGATCTCTTTGCAATCCAAAGGAAGCTCAAGAATCTCCTCCAGAACTACGATCCAAAAGCATCAATTATTTGAGTCTCAGAATTTTTATGGTCCAACTATCATATATGTGCCTGACTACTGGACAATCATAGGTTTGACTAGATGGACTTTTGTTGGGACAGTGATGTCTCTGTTTTTTAATATGCTGCCTGGGCTTGTCATACCTGGAGAATGGAAAGGCTACTCACTCCAGTAGTCTGGCTTGGAGAATTCCACGGACTATATAGTCCATGGGGCCATGAAGAGTCCGACACAGCTGAGTGACTTTCACTTTCACTAGGTTTGCCATGGATTTCCTTCCAAGAAGTAGGCATCTTTAAATTTCAAGGTTACAGTCATATTCCACAGTGATTTTGGAGCCCAAGAAAAGAAAATATATCACTTCTTTCATTTATTTACTCTTCTGTTTTCCAGGAAGAGATGGGACCAGGTGCCACAATCTTATTTTTTTAATGTTGTTTCAATTCAGCTTTCTCACTCTCCTCATTTACCATCTTTAAGAGACACTTAAGTTCCTCTTAACACTTTCTGTAACTAGAGTGGTTGTTGCTGTCCAGTACACAGTCATGTACAACCCTTTGTAACCCCATGGACTGCAGCATGCCAGACTTAAATGACCTTCACTATCTCCCAGAGTTTGCTCAAACTCATGTCCATTGAATTGATGATGCCATCCGCCATCTCATCCTAGGTTGCTCCCTTCTCCTCCTGCCCTCAGTCTTTCCCAGAATCAAGGTCTTTTCCAATGAGTCAGCTCTTCACATCACATGGCTGAAGTATTGCAGTTTCAGCTTCAGAATCAGTCCTTTCAATGAATATTCAGAGTTGATTTCCTTTAGGATTAACTGGTTTTATCTCCTTACCATCCAAGGGACTCAAGAGTTTTTCCAGCACCACAATTCCAATGCATCAATTATTTGGCATTCAGCCTTCTTTGTAGTCCAAATTTCACATCTGTACTTGACTACTGAAAAAATCATAGTTTCGAATATACAACTTTTGTTGACAAGCTGATGTCTCTTCTTTCTTATAAGCTATTTTTGCTTCTTGTAGCTTTTCTCCCAAGAAGCAAGAGTCTTTTAGTTTAATGGCTGCAGTCACTGTTTGCAGTGATTTTGGAGTCGAAGAAATAAAATCTGTCATTGCTTACATTTTTACCCCATTGATTTGTCAGGAAGTGATAGGACTAGATGCCATGATCTTAGGTTTTGGAATGCTGAATTTTAAGCCAGGTATTTTACTCTCCTCTTTCAGTTTCATCAAGAGACTCTTTAGTTTCTCTTCACTTTCTGCCATTAAGGTGGTGTGAACTGCACATTTGAAGTTATTGATATTTTTCCTGGCAAGCATGATTCCAGCTTGAGCTTCATCCAATCTGGCATTTCACATGATGTATGCTGCCTATAAGTTAAAAAAAAAAAAAGAAAAAAAGGGTGCCAATATAAAACCTTCACATACTCCTCTCCAAGTTTTGAACCAGTTCATTGTTCCACATCTGGTTCTAACTTTTGCTTCTTGACCTGGATACCTCAGGAGGCAGGTAAGGTGATCTGGTATTCCTATCTCTTTAACAATTTTCTACACTTTGTTGTGATCCACAAAATCAAAGCTTTAGCGAGTCAATGAAGCAGAAGTAGGTATTTTTGGAATTCCCTTGCTCTTTCTATATTGAACAGATGTTGGTAATTTGATCTCTGGTTCCTCTGCATTTTCTAAATCCAGTTTGTACATCTGGAAGTTCTCAGTTCATGTGCTGTTGAAGCCTAGCTTGAAGGATTATGAGCATTATCTTGCTAGGATGTGAAATGAGTGCAGCTGTGTGGTAGTTTAAACTTTCTTTGGAATCGCCCTTTTTTGGGACTGGAATAAAAACTGACATTTTCAGTCCTGTGGCCACTGTTGAGTTTCCAAATTTGCTAATATATTGAGTGCAGCACTTTAGCAGCAGTATCTTTTAGTTTTGAAATAGTTCAGGTGGAATTCCTTCATCCTCACTAGTTTTCTTCATAGTGATGCTTCCTAAAGCCCACTTGACTTCACACTCCAGGATGTTTGGCTCTAGGTGAGTTACCACACCATCATGGTTATTCAGGTAATTAAGGCTTTCTTTGTATAATTCTTCTGTGTATTCTTGCCATCTCTTCTTAATCTCTTTTGCTTCTGTTTAGGTCTATACCATTTCTGTCCTTTATTGTGCCCATCTTTGCATGAAATGCACCCTGGTATCTCTAATGTTCTTGAAAGTTTTCTAGTCTTTCCGATTCTATTGTTTTTTCTCTATTTTTGCATTGTTCACTTAAGAAGGTTTTCTCATTTTTCCTGCTATTCTTTGGAAATCTGCATTCACATGGGTATATATTTCCTTTTCCTTAGCCTTTTGCTTCTCTTCTTTTCTCAGCTATTTGTATGGCTTCTTCAGACAACCATTTTGACTTTCTGCATTTCTTTTTCTTGTGGATGGTTTTGATCACTGCCTCCTGTACAGTGTTAGAAATCTCTACCTATAGTTCTTCAGACACTGTCTATCAGATCTAATCCCTTGACACTATTTGTCACTTCCACTGTACAATCATAAAGGATTTGGTTTAGGTCATACCTGAATGGCCTAGTGGTTTGCCCTACTTTCTACAATTGAAGTCTGAATTTGGCAATATGGAATTCACGATTTGAGCCACAGTCATTCCTGGTCTTATTTTTGATGACTGTATAGAGCTTCTCCATCTTTGGTTGTAAAGAATATACTCAATCTGATTTGGGTATTGACCATCTGGTGATGTCCATGGGTAGACTCATATCTTGTGTTGTTAGAAGAGGGTGTTTGCTGTGACCAGTTCATTCTCTTGGCAAAACTCTGTTAGCCTTTTCTCTGCCTCATTTTGTATTGTAACACCAAACATTCCTGTTACTCTAGATTTCTCTCGATTTCCTATTTTTGTATTCCAGTCATCTGTGATGAAAAGGACATCTTTTTTAATTAGAGTGGTATCCTCTGCATATCTGAGGTTTTGATATTCCTCCCAGCAATCTTAATTCCAGCTTGTGATTCATCCAGCCTGGAATCTCACATGATCTACTCTGCGTATAAATTAAATAAGCAGGTTAACAACAAACAGCTTGTCAAACTCCTTTCCCAATTTTGAACTAGTTAGATTGTTGCTCCATGTCCTGTTCTAACTGCAGCTTCTTGACTCACATACTGGTTTTTCATGAGACAGATAATATGGTCAGATACTCCCATCTCTTTAATAATTTCCCACAGTTTGTTGAGATCCACAGTCAAAGGCTTTGGACTAGTCAATGAAGCAGTAGTAGATGTTTTCTTCTGGAATCACCTTGCTTTCTCCGTGATCCAACAAATAGTGGCACTTTGATCTCTCATTTCTCTGCGTTTTTGAAACCCAGCTTGTACACGGAAGTTCTTGGTTCACACTCCTGAAGCCTAGTGTGGTACATATATACAATGCGATATTATCCAATAATTAAAAAGAATGAAATGATACCATTTGTAGCTATGCAGATGGACCTAGAATTTGTCATACTTAGTGAAGTAAATCAGAGGAGGAATGTCATATGATGTCCCTTTTATGTACAGTCTCAAAATAAGTGATACAATTAACTTACAAAACAGAAA
Organism: Muntiacus reevesi; assembly: GCF_963930625.1. Classification (NCBI taxonomy): domain Eukaryota; kingdom Metazoa; phylum Chordata; class Mammalia; order Artiodactyla; family Cervidae; genus Muntiacus; species Muntiacus reevesi. The sequence goes on from NC_089252.1 coordinate 12,745,253, forward strand.
CAGACTCACAGTCTTAGTGAATGAACTTATGGTTGCCTAGGGGAAGGACGGGGGGAAGAGATAGCTAGGGCTTTGAGGAAGGACATGTACACAGTTATGTTTAAAATAGATAACCATTAAGGACATACTGTGTAAACCTGTAACTCTACCCATTGTTATATAGCAGCCTTGATGAGAGTACAACATGGGGGAAAATTGATACATGTAAATGTATAGCTGAGTTCCTTCATCGTTCACCTGAAACTATCACAACATTTTTTTATTAATTGATTATACATAATGCAAAGTTTTAAAAAGTGGTTTTTAAAAGACAAATGATTTTTTTTTTCTTTTTAAGTGACATGGATTAAAGAGATCATTTCAGCTACTGAGAGGAAAATGGATTAGTGGAGTTGAGAGAGAATAAGAAAATAAAAACTAGGAGGATTTTGTAGTAGTTTAATCAGGAAATAGAGGTGGCTTGAAGTATGGCAATGGCAACATAAAAGTGAATGTGTAAATTTAAAATATTTTGAGACATATATCTTAGTGTGAAAATGGATATGAAAGATGACTATTTATGAGAAATCCTAGAGTGAGAAATTTTGCTTTGTATGAATGCTTTGATTAGATTACTTCTAAGATCTATTTCAGATAGTCTGTAATCTCATTATTCTGTAACATTTTAATGACTACACATATAACAATTTTGAAGAAAAGAGACCAGATTTTGAATTTATTGCCCCAGGCCCACTGGGGACACGGAAGACAGGGAAGGCAGGGATGTAAGATTTCATTTGATTCATTGCATCCTTTTTTAAAAATTAATTTTTATAGGAGTATAGTTGATTTGCAATGCTGTTTTAGTTTCTACTGTACAGTAAAGTGAATCAGATATACATATACCCACTCTTTTCTTTTCTTTTTTTTGTTTTTTAGTTTCCTGTTCCCACATTATTGCAGAGCATTGAGTAGAGTATCCTGTGCTCTATAGTAGGTTCTTAGTAATTATCTATTTTATATATAGTAACATGTATATAGGGCTTTCTCAGTGGCTCAGTGGTAAAAAACCTACCTGCAATACAGGAGCTGTAAAAGACACGGGTTTTATCCCTGGGCCAGGTAGAGCTGGAAAAGGGAATGGCAGCCCAGTCCAACATTCTTGCCTGGAGAACCTCATGAACAGTGAAGAATTATTTATTTTGGGCTTCCTGGTGGCTCAGCTGGTAAAGAGTCCACCTGTAATGTGGGAGACCTGGGTTCGATCCCTGGTTTGGGAAGATCCCTTGGAGAAGGGAGAAGCTACCTGCTGCAGTACTCTGGCCTGAGAATTCCATGGACTATATAGTCCATAGGGTCACAAATTTATTGTTTCTCCTCTTTCCCTCTTGGCATCCATATGTTTGTTTTCTATATCTTAATTCACTTCATACTTGTTTCTTCAAACTCCGAAAGCCTGACAGAGGTTCCCTATTTACTTATTTTTCAGAATACTAAGTACCCACCTGATAAATTCTGAAGTTAATATGTTGGTAGCATGACATCAGTGGAGGATAACAAGTAATTACAAACAAATGTTAAAATTAAAATAAACAATGTCTGCAATAAGACTGGCTATATTTCCTTGGATTGATTATGATTAAAGACCTGTAAAAATCCTCCCTCCACAATGATTCTCCAACATGCTGAAATTCTCAAGGAAGGATCATTTATGCCTCCACCTGCATCTTAGTTGTCACTAGACTCTCTCTAACAGAGGGACAGGATATTTTAATTAAACTTTTGTGAATAAAGACAAAATTCTTTTCTAAAACAATTGTCTGGAAGTTAGTGGCAACCTGATTATCATCAGGCAGTGTAGCCATTAATTAGTTAGATGCCAAAGGTTGATGGGAGGGATTGCAGAGAAAGTATGTCAGAATGGAAGAAAAAAATACAATTTAATTTTCCTTGACAAATTTTCCTTCCTACAGTTCCATCAGAAGGGCAATCTGATCGAAGATCTGTAGCTGTCTTTCTAATTTAATATCTGTTGGTAATTTATTTTTGCTATAATTGATTTTAGTTCAATAAATTTTAGAGAAGGAAAGTCAATATTATAATAAAATATTGGAAATTGAAGTAAACTTTTATCAAATGCTCATAATCTTGATGCTTGAAAAACAACAACAGAAAACCAAGAAAGGGACTGTAGTTTCCTGGAAGTAATTTCAGTTTTAACTTTCTATGAACTTGAGGTAAATTTTTTAATATTAATTTTTAAAAATTCCAGACTCACAGAATTAATATTACTAGCAGTGAATATAAAGGAAAACTTCTTGAGAAAATTCTTTAGTAAAACTTCCTGAAATCAGAAAGATCATCACACATAGTGGGCACTCAATGAATACTGAATCACAAAAGACAAAACAATTTTAAGTGTTGAAAAGACATGCTAAAGTTCTAATAGATAATGGCTCAAAAGATCAAATAATTAAAACTATATACTATGATTACTACCAGAGAGAAGTTAACTGCATGATGAACAGACTGTAGCCATGGCATAAACTGGTCCATCTTAAGTAGTACTGGATCTGTGGCTATCACAATTCCAATAACTGGTCTTAAGAAAATGGATTAACACTATTGTTCATAGTAATCTATATCTCTGTGGGCATCAAAATAATTGTAACTTGTTGTATCTGTATATGTAATCAGGAAATTAAAATGATCAACAAATGGAGGAAACAGACTCGGGTCAATATCTTCCACTTTATGGTATCTTATGTTATCATGAAGAAGGTACAGAAGGCAGGTCTTTGCCCCTAACCTCGTGAAATTCACAATCACAGAAAACTAACCAAACTTATGATATGGATCACAGCTTTTTGTAACTTTACCATGGTGGAGAGTTTTGATAAAACGTAGTCCATTGGAGGAGGGATGCAGACCACTTCAGCATTCTTGATGTGAGAACACCATGAAGAATATGAAAATGCAAAAAGATATGACCCTAAAAGATGAATCCCCAGGTTCATACGTGTCCAATATGCTACTGAAGAAGACTGGAGAAATAACTCCAGAAGGAATGGAGAGGCTGAGCCAAACCAGAAACAAAGCCAAGTTGTGGATATGTCTGGTGGTTAAAGTAAAGCCTGATGCTGTTATTGCATAGGAAGTTAAAAGGTTATGTCCATGGATCAAGGTAAACTGGAAATGGTTAAACACGACATTTTAGGAAACAGTAAACTAAAATGGATTGGAATAGGTAATTTAATTCAGATGACCCTTATATTTACTACTGTGGGCAAGAAACCCTTAGAAGAAATAGAGTGACCATCAAGGTCAACAAGAGTCTGAAATGCAGTACTTGGGTGCAATCTCAAAAATGACAGAATGATCTCAGCTCATTTCCAGGGCAAAGCATTCTATATCACAGTAATCCAAGGTCAGGCCCTAACCAATAAAACTGAAGAAGCTGAGATTGGATGGCTCAATGAAGACCTATAAGATCTTCTAGAACTAATGCCAAAAAGAAATGTCCTTTACATCACAGGGAACTGGAATGCAAAAGTAGGAAGTCAAGAGATACCTGGAGTAACAGGCAAGTTTAGCCTTAGAGTACAAAATGAGGCAGGGCAAAGGCTAACAGAATTTTGACAGACAATTCACTGGTCATAGCAAATACCCTCTTCCAGCAACACAAGAGATGAGTGCACAGTGGATATTACTGGAAGGTCAATACCAAAATCAGACTGATTATATTATTTGCAGCTACCTTTGGAGAAGCTCTATACAGTCAGCAAAAGCAAGACCTAGAGCTGACTGTGGCTCAGATCATGAACTCCTTATTGCCAAATTCATACTTAAATTGAAGAAAGTAGGGAAAAATAGGTCATTCAGGTATGACCTAAACCAAATCCCTTACGATTATATAGTGGACGTGACTAATAGATTCAAGAGATTAGATCTGATAGAATGCCTGAAGAGCTATGGATGGAGGTTCATAGCATTGTGCAGGAGGTGATGATCAAAACCATCCCCAAGAAAAAGAAATGCAAAAAGGCAAAATGGCTGTCTGAAGAGGCCTTACAAACAGCTGAGAAAAGAAGAGAAGCAAAGGGAAAGGATAAAAGGAATGATATACCCATCTGAATACAAATTTCCAAAGAATGGCAAGGAGAAATAAGAAAGCTTTCTTAAGAGAACAATGCAAAAAAATAGAGGAAAGTGATAAAATGGGGAAGACTGGAGATCATTTCAAGAATATTAGAGATATCAAGGGAATATTTCATTTAAAGATGGGCACAATAAAAGGCAGAAGTGGTATGGACCTAACAGAAACAGAAGACATAAAGAAAAGGTGGCGAGAATGCACAGAATTGTCCAGAAAAAGGTCTTAATGACCCAGATGACCGTGATGTTGTAGTCACTCTCCTAAAGCTAGATGCCCTGTAGTGTGTAGTCAAGTGGACTTTAGGAGTCAATACTACAAACAAACCTAGTGGAGGTAAAGGAATTCCAGGTAAGCTATTTCAAATCTTAGAAGTTGATACTGTTAAAGTGATGCCCTCAATAGGTTAGCAAATTTGGAAAACTCCATTCAAACTACTGCACAATTGCACTCATTTTGCTCGTGAGCAAGGTAATACTCAAAATCCCTCAAGGTACACTTCAACAGGACATGAACTGAGAACTTCAAGATACACTAGCTGGATTCAGAAAAAGCAGAGGAACCAGACATCATATTAACAACATCCATTGGGCAGTAGAAAAAACAAAGGGATTAAAAAAAAAATCTACTTCTGCTTCACTAACTACACTAAAGTCTTTGACTGTGTGGATCTCCGCTTACCTGCCTTTTGAGAAACATGTATGCAGGCCAAGAACTGACAGATAGAATCAGTTATGGAAAAACAAACTAGCTCAAAACTGGAAAAGTAGCATGTCAAGGCTGTATATTGTCATTCTGCTTATTTAACTTATATACAGAGTACATCATGCAAAATGTCGGGCTAGATGAAGGTCAGTCTAGAATCAAGATTGCTGGGAGAAATAGCAATAACCTCAGATATGCAGATGACACTACCTTAATGGCAAAAAACAAAGAGATACAAAAGAACCTCCTGATGAAGGTGAAAGAGGAGAGTGGAAAAGCTGGTTTAAAACGCAACATTCAGGAAACTAAGATCATGGCATCTGGTCCCATCACTTCACGACAAACAGATGGAGAAAAAAATGGAAACAGTGAAATACTTTATTTTCTTGGGCTCCAAAATCACTAAGAATGGTGACTGCACCCACAAAACTAAAAAAAAAAAAAAAAAAAAAGCTTGCTCTTTGGGAGCAAAACTATGACAAATCTAGACAGCATTTGAAAAACAGAAGCATCACTTTGCCAACAAAGGTCTGTATTGTCAAAGTTGTTTTTTTTTTTTTTTTTCCCCAGTAGTCCTGTATGGATGTAAGATGGACGATAAAGAAAGCTAAACGCCGAAAAAGGCATACGTTTGAATTGTGGTGCTGGAGAAGACTCTTGAGGGTCCCTTGGACTGCAAGGAGATCAAATCAATCAATTCTAAAGGAAATCAGTACTGTATATTCATTGGAAGGACAAATGCTCAAGCTACAATACTTCAGCCACATGATGCAAAGAGTCGACTCTTTGGGAAAGATCCTGATATTGGGAAAGATTGAGGGCAGGAGGAGAAGGGGGTAACAGAAAATGAGATGCTCAATGGACTCATCAGTCCAATGGGTCTGAGTTAGAACAAGCTCTGGGACATGGTGAAGGACAGGACAGCCTAATCTGCACAATCCGTGAGTTCTCAAAGTGTTTTACACAACTGAGTGACTGAGCAACAACAACAATATCTCATAGAAATAAAATAATGTCTGTCAGAGGAGATTCATATATAGCTCATTTCCTCCTTTCTTCTTTTGTCTCTGTCTGTGTCCCTTATACCTTAATTATTAAAAAAAAAAAAAAAAAGAGAGAGAGATCACTAGGTAACATTTCACCTAACTTTTGATTTATTCCCTACTAAATGTACACAATACCTTCCGTAATCTGTTGATTCATTCGCTATCTTAGAAGAAGTCAACATGAAGAATTCATTAGTTAAAGAATGACTAGTTCTCAATCCTTATTATGCCCCTTAGCAATCCTGCAGACAGACTGCAAACGGATGAGAAAATATCTGAAGAAAGATCATGGGAACTCAGCCCGACTTTATATAATGGATAATGAGGCAGAGCTTGACCTCCTCTCCCGATGATTTTTCCCTGAGAGATCAGTTGGTAAAGAATCTGTCTGCAATTCAGAAGACCTCAGTTCCATTCCTGGGTCCAGAAAATCCACTGGAGAAGGGATAGGCTAACCAGTCCAGTATTCTTGGGGTTCCCTTGTAGCTCATCTGGTAAAGAATCTGTCTGTAATGCCAGAGACTTGCTTTGACCCTGTATTGGGAAGATCCCCTGGAGAAGGGAAAGTCTACCCATTATAATATTCTGATCTGGAGAATTCCATGGACTCTATAGTCCATGGGCTGACAAAAATCGGACACAACTGAGTGACTTTCACCTGCATTTTACCTGATGATTCACTGAGATTCTTTCCCCCTTTCTGTTTAAAAACTATTTTAGTTGAAAAGCATCTTTGGAGGGTGTTTTTTTTTTTTGTTTTTTTTTTTTTTGGCACATTAGTCCACCTTCTTTCCAGATTGCCAGCTTTCATATTAAAACAACTTTCCATTCTGCCAACATTTGCTCTCAAGTAGTCACTTTTGAGCAGTGAACAGCTGAATCTGAGTTCAGCAACAGTGAGAAAGAAATTCCTGATTATAGACTTATAGATCCTAGGTGTTTTCTCCATGCTTTAAGTGAAAAAAAAAAAAAAAAAAAAAGATTGTGACACCACTGAATTAAAAGCGTGCTATCCTTCTTCAGAGTACTACATCCATAATCATGAACTGTTTAGTTTCCTAAGTGATCCTTTAAGATTTCAAGTTCCTTTTTAGATTATAAGCATAATTTCCTGTCCTCTACATTTCTTCTACACAACTAGAAAGTAAGTTAAGGATCAGGGAAGGAGATTAGTATTTCAGTTCAGTTCAGTTCAGTCGCTCAGTCGTGTCCGACTCTTTGTGACCCCATGAATTGTAGCATGCCAGGCCTCCCTGTCTATCACCAACTCCCTGAGTTTACTAAAATTCATGCCCATCGAGTCAGTGATGCCATCCAGTCATCTCATCCTCTGTTGTCCCCGTCTCCTCCTGCCCCCAATCCCTCCCAGAATCAGAATCTTTTCCAATGAGTCAACTCTTCGCATGAGGTGGCCAAAGTATTGGAGTTTCAGCTTCAGCATCAGTCCTTCCAATGAACACCCAGGACTGATCTCCTTCAGGATGGACTGATTGGATCTCCTTACAGTCCAAGGGACTCTCAAGAGTCTTCTCCAACACCACAGTTCAAAAGCATCAAATTTTCGGCTCTCAGCTTTCTTCACAGTCCAAATCTCACATCCATACATGACCACTGGAAAAACCATAGCCTTGACTAGATGGACCTCTGTTGGCAAAGTAATGTCTCTGCTTTTTAATATGCTATCTAGAGTAGTATTTACCAAGGTACTATTGTGTACATGTTCTCCGTAGATACAGGTGTTTATATAATTTAAAGCTTTCAGTCACCCTATGAGGTTCTAACTTTTTATTACTTGATAAAAATGGGCACATATGAATTTTGAGATACCTAATATTAGCCAACAGATGAATGCAGGAAAAAAATGTGATTTTAACTTATTTATATTGCTTTTATCAAATGTCTGTTATCCACTAATCTGATGGTAGGAACTAAATCTTCTCTTTATTTCAAGAGGAAGAAATCATGGCTGGATGATTTGCAAGGCAGGTGTCAAGTAATCTTTGCAGTTCATTCTGTTTTGACCTTATGTCACTGTTCTGATAACTAATGTCTCTGGAAGAACACAGCATATACATTTGCAGAATGTTATAGAGGAGGATTTAAGAGATCCAAAGGATACTAGTCCTGTTGATTAGATGGGATAGAAAGGGTATTATATTCTGAGGAAATATGATGAGTTCAGTTTAGACAAAAATGGATGAAAATTGCATGTGAAAGGAAAGAAAAATACCAAAATATGTGCTAAAATATTTCAAGGTGTTTTTCTTTAATATACTTAAAAATAATGATCATCTTTCTGAACTGAATTTAAATCCTATTGTATACTAACTGCATAGACTCCATCTCTGTTTTTTGTTTGTTTTGAAAATAAGAACTATAGCATCCACTTCATAGGAAAGCCTAGTGGAAGATAATCCAATGAAAAAACTATAAATCCCTGCACTCAGCACCCAGCTCACTGTGGTCAGGAAAAGTTGTGGGTGATACTGCCTTTGTTTCAAGGCAGAGGAAATATTTTAAATGTTCATGTCAAATTTTCTACAGCTTTTGACAGAGTCAATATTTTTCTGTGGAATAGAAATGCCTCTCACCAGTGTCAAATAATTGATAGTCATTTCCATTATTTTTTGTTATATATTATTTCTCATAATGTTAAAAAAAAAATAGTCCTCTCCCATTAACAAGAAAGACTCAAAGATTTTTCATTCCCCTTTCATGAAATGGCAATGATATGAATAAACATTTACTGCAAAGCATGAACTATTTCCTCTAATAAAAATGTACCATGCAAGAATTCCATCACTTTTATTGAATTCTTTTTTTTTTCTCATTTAAACTGTTTTCACTGAGACGTTCATATGAACCACTTTTAAATCACACATAGAATTCAGAAGTACAAATAATGTGTCCAGGACCTCACTATTTTAACCTTAAAAAAGAAGTAAGCCCATGTTGACTTACATTTTCATCCTTAGTAAGTAATGTGGAAGCAAACATCTCAATGAATACAAAACTGACTAGTTAATTGGCTAAATAATTTATATGTATTATATGATAGACTATTCAATGATTTTTTAATATTCAATGTAATATTCTATAAATGATACATTTGATTTGACTTAGGTAGATATTCCTTCTTTAAAATGAGGATTCCAGTGAATTAAAAAATTAGTGACTTGACTGATATTACCGAGGTAGTATTAGAACCAGGAATAATTCATTTTGCTCTTTGCATCTGGTGCAATTCTCTGCTGAGTTCTTATTGAATGTTTCTGAGTGGGATTGTATGTGGCAGACTTAGAAAATGCTTAAGCTCACCTTTATCCACAGGCACATGAAAATTGCAAGTATTCATAGAGCATTTATTGATCATAAAGATGGAAGGATTAGGGAAAAAAAAGTTTCTACAACTAAAAATATAAAGAAGCTACAATGAGAACTGGTAGGAGAGACAAAGATCCATACACTTGGATAAGTGACCCACAAACAGGAGAATAATTACAACTGTAGTGGTTCTCCCAAAAAAACAAGTGGTCTGATCCCCACAAGAAGTTTCCTAGTCCAGATATCCTACACTGGAAGTTAAGATCCCAGAACATTTGGCTTTAAGGTCAGTGGTGCTTATTTTCAGAAAAGCCAGAGGGTTTTGAGAAATAGAAACTCCACATTTAAGAGGGCACACAAAATAATATGCCTCAGGACCCAGGATAAGAGAAGTAATTTGAAAAGAGCCTAAATCAGACCTACCTGCTGATAACAGACAGAGTGCAAGAGAAGTAGGAGACAGCTGGAGTTCATTTTGTAGATGCATTGTTGGCAACTATTTTGGAGCACTCTATCAGGTGGACAGTGGTGCTGATAATGATCATCTTGGAATAATCCTTCTATCTTAAAATGCCAGTATAAGGCTTTTCACCACCCTGTCAATATCCGCAATGGAATACCTCAGCGAAGCAACTAGCCAGACAAAGACAAACCCCACTCGCCAGCATGTCTGCTGATGACTGAAGACTCCCTAAGTCCACAGCCATCTTGGAATCTGGTTCTGTTCACCAGAGAAGACAGGACCAGCCCCACAGAGTAGTATACAGACACAAACCCTAGGAACCCCAGAGCCCTGCATCCAGAGACTCACTTTCTGTGGACCAATGCATCAGTACTAGACCCTAAGGGTCCTACAACCAAAGACCTTGGGATCCAGCTCGATTCACTGGTGAGACAGCCTGTTCCTCAGCCCTGCCAAGCACTGGGCTGAATCAAATCTGGAATCCTGGACCCTGAAGCAAGAGACCCCAGAATTTGTCTCTGCTAACCAGTGGTCCAGCACTAGTGCCAGGCTACCAGTAAATGAGCAAAAGGTCCAGGAACCCCTACCTACCAATAGCAGATAACATGACTTACAAAGCTAGTAGAAGAATGAAAATACAAAAGTAGTAAAATCATCTAATATGCATAGATAGTAAGGAACATAAAAATGATGTAAAATATGATGCCAAAAACCAGTAAATATGGGTTGAAAGGAAGAAAATTGCTGAGGTGTTAAAATTCATTTGAACTTAAGATATCAGCAATTTAATCATTGTTGTTGTTCTTGTTCAGTTGCTAAGTCATGTCTGACTCTTTGCTACCCCATGGACTGCAGCATGCCAGGCTCCCCTTTCCTCAGTGCCCCCTGGAGTTTGCTTAGATTCATGTCCATTGAGTCAGTTATGCTATCTAACCATCTCATTCTCTGCTTCCCCCTTCTCTTTTTGCTTTCAACTTTTCTCAGTGTCAGAGGAGAGAGAGAGGATGAATGATTGCTATATATTAATTTAATTTTCTTTATCATTCTTTAACACCATACACAAAAATAATCTGCATTAAAAACATAAATTTAAGACCAAACACTATAAAACTCCTGGAGGAAAACATAGGCAGAACACTCTCTGACATAAATTGCAGCAATATCTTTTTCAATCCATCTCTCAGAATAATGGAAATAAAAACAAAATAAACAAATAGGTCTTACTTAAATGCAAATATTTCTGCATAACAAAGGAAATAATAAACACAATGAAAAAATAACCCACAGATTAGGAGAAAATATTTGCAAATTATGTGACCAAGAAGAGATTAGTCTCCAAAACCAGCAAATAGCACATGATGCTTAATAGTATCAAAACAAACAACCTAATCAACTAATGGATAGAAGACCTAAATAGACATTTCTTCAAAGTAGGTATACAGAGGGCCAAGAGACAAATGATGATATTTTAAATATCACTAATTATTAGAGAAGTGAAAACCAAAATTACAATGAGATATGACTTCACAATTGCCAGAAAAGCTATCATCAAAATATCCACAAGTAATAAATGCAGGATAGGGTATGGAGAGAAGGGAACTCTCCTACACTGTTGATGGGAATGTAAATTGGGATAGTCATTATGGAGAACAGTGTGAATGTTTCTTAAAGAGATAAAAACAGAGTTACAGAGTTTCTGTATAATACAGCAATCCCATCCCTGGGCATATATCTGGAGACAAACATGATCTGAAAATATACATGCAACCCAATGTTGATTGCAGCAATACTTGCAGTAGCCATGACATGGAAGCAACCTAAATGTCCATTGACAGAGGAATGAATAAACAAGATGTGGTATATATATACAATGGAATATTACTCAGCCATTAAAAAAAAATGAAATAATACCATTTTCAGCAAAGTGAATGGGCCTAGAGATTGTCATAGTGAATGAAGTAAGTCAGACAGAGGAGAAATATACTGTGACATTTATTATATGTGGAATCTAGAAAGAAATGATACAGATGAACATACTTAAAAACAGAAACTGACTCACGGACTTAAGAGAATGAACTTACGGTTTCCAGGAGAAAGATGAGGGCAAAGGAAGGGATGGAGCTTGGGACATGTACAGGCAGTTATATTTAAAATGGAAAGCCAAGAATGACCTACTGTACAGCACAGGGTTCTCTACTCAATGTTGCATGTCGGTTACAACGGATCCATAGAAATACAAAGGACTGTAACAGAATACACTATTATATGGAAATTAAATGGACAGCACAGAAGAAACAGTAAAATATTCTAGAAATGTGCTATTCTGAAGACTGAAGCAATGAGAAATTGTCAGTAATTTCATTACCAGTAATAAAATTGAATCACTAAAAATCAACCTCCTCCCTTTGCACCCAAAAAACCCACAAAAGCTTAGGACCACAGACTTCAAATGTGAATTCTACCAAAAATTTAGAAAAGACTTGATGCCTATCCTCAAATTCTTAAAAATGTTACAGAGGGAAGAATGCTTCTGAACTCATTCCATGAGGCCAGCATCATCATGACACCAAAACCAAAGATATCACACACACAAAAATAAAATTACAGACTGATATCACTATTGTTGACAAAGGTCTGTATAGTCAAAGCAATGGTTTTTCCAAGAGTCAGTTATGGATATGAAGGTTAGACAATTAAAAACGCTGAGTGACAAAGAATTGATGCTTTTGAACTGTGGTGTTGGGGAAGACCCTTGAGAGTACCTTGGACAGCAAGGAGATCAAACCAGTCATTCATATAGGAAATTAAACCTGAATGAATATTCATTAGAAAAACTGATGCTGAAGCTGAAACTTCAGTACTATGGCCACCTGATGTGAAGAACTGACTCATTGGGAAAGACCCTGATGCTGGAAAAGATTGAAGGCAGAGATGAAGGGGACAGAGGATGAGATGGTGGGATGACATCCCCGACTCAATGGACATGAGTTTGAGTAAGCTGCGGGAGTTGGTGATGGACAGGGAAGCCTGGCATGCTGAAGTCCATGGGGTGGCAAATAGTCAGACAGGAATGAGCAGCTGAACTGAACTGAGGAAATACAAAGAACCAAACAGAAATGAAAAATGCATTAACTGATTTTTTTTTTTAAATGCACTAGAAGAAATTGTTAGCAAACTAAATTTCATAAAAAAATTAGTGAGGTGGAAGACGAATAGTGGAAATCACCAATTCTGAAAAGAAATAAGAAAAAAAGAATGAAAAATGAAGATAATTTAAGAGACATCTGGACAACATCAAGGATACAAAGATCCACATCATAGTTGCAGAAAGAAAAGAGAGAGATGAATGGGATGAGAATATATTTAAAGACACAATAGTGGAAAACTTTTTTAGTCTAGGAAAGAAAACTACCTAAGTGCAGAGAGTCTCATACTGTATTAATCCAAAGAGGAACATACCAAGATACATTGAAATAAAAATTATAAAAATAAAAGATAAATAAAATGCTAAAATCAGCAAGGAAAATGAAGCAAATAACATACAAGGGAACTCTCATAAGGCTCTCAGCTGATTTTTCAGAAGAAACTCTGCATGTATAATTAAAGAAATTAAAGAGAAAAATCTACAGTTGATAATTCTCTACCAAGGAAAGGCTCTTATTCAGATTTGATGGACAGTTCTATAGATATGAAAAGGAAAATGAATTCATTATGAATAAGTCACTTTACAACACATATTAAAGGAACTTTCTATGCAAAACAAAAGGACAAAAATGGAAACAGGAAAATTACAAACAGATCAGTTCACAGGTAAAGGCAAACATACAGTAAAGGTAGGAAGCCTTTCACACAGAAAAACTAGTAGGAAGTTTAACAGGACAAGTAAGATCATCTGTATCCACAGTAAGCAGTTAAGGGATACAGAAAACAATTGGATGTAAAATTTGATATCAAAATCATTAATCACTGGGGAGAAAAGGACAAATGTGGGGTGTTTAAAGTACATTTGAAATTAAGATATAGGTAGAGAGATATAGAGAGATAAATGAAAAACTCTTGGTAACTTCAAACCAAAAATCTATAATAGATATACATACAAAAAGCAAAAGGAATCCAAATATAAAACTAAAGATAGTCATTAAATCATAAGAGAAAAGAACAAAAGGAGAAAGTGTGTGTATGTGTGTGGGGGGGTACTACAAAAACAAATTAAAAACAAGTTAATCAAATGGCAATAAGAACATACATTTTGGGGGGGAGGAGGTGCAGTCCCAAGATGGCAGAGGAATAGGACCTGGAGATCATTTTCTCCCACACAACTTCATCAAAGATCATTTGAATGCTGAGCACCTTCCAGAAAACAACTTCTGAATGCTGGCGGACACTAGGCACCCAGAAAGGCAGCCCAATCTCTTCAAAGGGAGTTAGGACAAAATATAAAAGACAAAAACTGAGATTAAAGATTTAAGGATGGACACCCATCCTGGGGAAGGAGTTGGGAAGGAGGAGAAGTCTCCACACAGAAGGAAACCAGGAAGACATGTCCCACAGGCACGTCTGTGGGGGAGTTTTGGAATCTCAGAGGGCAACATAACCAGGAAGAGAAAAAAAAAAAAAAAAACTCACAGAATACTTGCCTAACCACAACTGGCAGATGAGAAGTGACCCAGATGCTCACATATGCCACCAGCAACTGATGGCTGGGCAGGAAGACGTGGCTGTACCAGCAATACTTAGGGTAAGGACTGGGCCTGAATGCCCTGGGGACAATCTGAGGGAGCTAATGTGAGATAGCAATCCAAACCGTGGGTCACCAAAGAAGCAAACAAACAAAAAGAAAAGAAAAACTTTCCTGTGAAAGGCTCTAATGGTGCCCAGTGAACCCTGGTACACTCACAGAATAAGGGATTGACCAAATACCAAAGGAGAGCAAGCCAGTTGCCATATAAGGTCCTCCCTCCCTGAAGGCAGAGAAGCAGGTGTGCAACAGCCAGAGCTGGAAGGAGAGAGGCTGCTGCATTCTCAGCCCCAGAGACCTCATCTTCCACCAAACTGTGAGCAGGCTCCCAGCTGCTAGACTCGTCTTCCTGGGATTCTGGACTTGTGACATCTGCCAGGAGTGTCTGAAATCAGCACCCCAGGTGACACACGACACACCTGGAACCGTGCTCGCATAAAATAGCCGGGAAATCAAGTGGCAGGGACTGGGCAGGTGAACAAGATGCATGGCTCGCCTGGGACAGAAGGCTTGCCAAGCACCTGGTCACCTGAGCTGCCTGGACCTGGGAAGGGCACAAAACGCATGGCCCATCTGGGTCTGTGCCCTTGCAGAGTACCCAAGAACCTGAGTGACTTAGACCTGGGAAGTGCACGAAACACAAAGCTTACTTGGGACGGTGCCCTTGTAGAGCACCCTAGAGCCTGAGCAGTGTAGACCTGGGAAGCACACACTACCTTGGGCTGTGGCAAACTCAGTGTGATCCATCCACTGTGAGCACTCCCCACATATACTAGTGGTATTTCTTTGCAGTATCCCTTCCTCCCCACAATACAACTGAACAAGTGAGCCTAAATAAGTAGTCACCTTCACCCCCTTGGGTCAGGGTGGAAATTAGACACTGAAGAGAATTGGAAACAGAGGAAGCCAGAATAAACAAAGAAAGGGGAACTACTCTGGAAGTAACACGTGTAGCAGGTTAAAACCATGCATTTAATACTAGATATATTTGAGAGGAACCTATAGACCTTGAATTCTGAAGGAGATGGGAATACCAGACCACCTGACCTGCCTCTTGAGAAATCTGTATGCAGGTCAAGAAGCAACAGTTAGAACTGGACATGGAACAGCAGATTCGTTCCAAATAGGAAAAGGAGTATATCAAGGCTATATATTGTCACCCTGCTTATTTAACTTCTATACAGAGTACATCACGAGAAACATTGGGCTGGAAGAAGCACAAGCTGGAATCAAGATTGCCGGGAGAAATATCAATAACCTCAGATATGCAGATGACACCACCCTTATGGCAGAAAGTGAAGAGGAACTAAAAAGTCTCTTGATGAAAGTGAAAGAGGAGGGTGAAAAAGTTGGCTTAAAGTTCAGCATTCAGAAAACTAAGAGCATGGCATCTGGTCCCATCACCTCATGGAAAATAGATGGGGATACAATGGAAACAGTGTCAGACTTTATTTTTGGGGGCTCCAAAATCACTACAGATGGTGATTGCAGCCATGAAATTAAAAGTCGCTTACTCATTGGAAGGAAAGTTATGAACAACTTAGATAGCATATTAAAAAACAGAGACATTACTTTGTCAACAAAGGCCGGTCTGGTCAAGGCTGTGGTTTTTCCAGTGGTCACGTATGGATGTGAGATTTGGACTGTGAAGAAAGCTGAGCACCGAGAAATTGGTGCTTTTGAGCTGTGGTGTTGGAGAAGACTCTTGAGAGTCCTTTGGACTGCAAGGAGATCCAACCAGGCCATCCTGAAGGAGATAAGTCCTGGGTGTTCATTGGAAGGACTGATGCTGAAGCTGAAACTCCAATACTTTGGCCACCTCATGCGAAGAGTTGACTCATTGGAAAAGACCCTGATGCTGGGAGGGATTGGGGCAGGAGGAGAAGGGGACGACAGAGGATGAGATGTCTGGATGGCATCACCTACTCGATGGGCATGAGTTTGAGTAAACTCTGGGAGTTGGTGATGGACAGGGAGGCCTGGCGTGCTGCAATTCATGGGGTCGCAAGGAGTCGGACATGACTGAGCGACTGAACTGAACTGATAGACTTTGAGAATAAGTACAAGCTGTAACAAGGGACTTTCTGACACTGAACTGATCCCACACTGCCCACAACAACTCCAGAGAAATTCCTAGATATATTTTTACTATCAGCACATTTTAAATTTTTAAAATTTAGTTATTACTCCTTTAACTTTCATTTCTATAGCTTATATTACCTTTCCCCCATAAAAATCTATTTGTTTTAAAAACAAATTCCATATATTTTTAATTATTGTGATTGATTATATTTTGTATTTTTATATTGTATTTTTGAGAGTCTAATCTCTATTGTGTTTCTATTCGTTGCTGTTTGATATTTGTTATCAATTTTGCATCTCTAAGAATCTAAACTTCCTCATCCATTTTCACTTATGGATTTGATATCTCTCTACCCTTTTGACACTTCCTTTTCTCCTCCAGGTCACCTCTATCTCCTTCCTCCTTCTTCTCTTCTCTACATAACTCTGTGAATCTCTCTGCATGTTCCTGCCTATGGAGACTTGTTTCACCAAAAAAACCTAGGGGTTTTATCTTCTATGCTGTATGGATGGAGAAGTCTTGAGGCTACTGTGAGAAAAGGACTGAAAGCTGGAGGCAGTAGAGTTAATTCCAAAACTTGAGAAGATCCGAGAATGCCAGGCTTCAGGGAAACTTAAAAGGCAAGAGCTCACCCAAAAGTCTCCATACCTACACTGAAATCAAGCTCCACCCAAGAGCCAGCAAGTTCCAGTGCAAAATGTGCCATGCTAATTCTCCAACAAAACAGGGAAACAACTCTAAACATTAAAAGACAGTCTGCCCAAAGCCATGTCAAACCCATAGACACTGCAAAACTCACTAGTGGACACTTCATTGCTCTCTAGAGAAAAGAGATTCAGTTCCACACATCAGAACACAGACTCAAGCTCCCCCAACCAGGCAACCTTGATAAGCCATTCGATCAAAATCACCCACAGGGAGCAGACTCCACAATTAAGAGAACCATAAACTTCCAGCCTGCAGAAAGGGCACTCAAAACATAGCAAACTGAACAAAATGAAAAGGCAGAGAAATATTCAACATGTGAAGGACCATGAGAAAAATCCACCAAACGAAACAAAGAAGGAGAAGACAGTGTGTCAACAAGAAAAATAATTCAGAATAATGATAATAAAGATGATGTAAAATATAGAAAACAAAATGATGTTACAAATAAATAGAGACAAGGAATGAGAAGATGCAAGAAATGTTTAACAAAGACCTAGAAGAAATATAGAAGTGTTCATCAATAATGAACAATACAGTGACTCAGACTAAAAACACTCTAGAGGGAACCAACAGTAGAATAACTGAGGAAAAACAGAGGAGGTGGAATATAGAATGGTGGAAATAAATGAAGCAGAAAGGGAAAAAAAGATTAAAAATAAATAAATAACGACAACCTCAGAGACCTCTGGGACAATGTTAAACACCCCAACTTTCAAATTATACATATCCCAGGGAAGACAAAATGAAAGTGCATGAGAAAATACCTTAGGAGATAATAATCAAAAACTTCCCTAAAATGGGGAAGAAAGTAGCCACCCAAGTCCCAGAAGCACATAGATTCCCAAACAGTATAAACTCAAGGCAAAACACCACAAGATACATATTAATCAAACTAACAAAGAGCAAATATTAAAAGCAGCAAGGGAAAAGCTACAAATAACGCATCAGGGATCCCCATAACATTAAGAACAGATCTTTCAATAGAAACTCTCCAGGTCAGAAGGGAATGGCAGGACAACTTAAAGTGATGAAAGAGAAAAACCTACAACCAAGATTACTCTACCCAGCAAGGATTTCATTCAGATATGAAGGAGAAATAAAAAACTTTACAGAGAAGCAAAAGCTGAGAGAATTCAGCACCACCAAACCAGCTCTTCAACAAAAGTTAAAGGATCTCCTCTAGACAGGAAACACAGTAAAGGGTTGTAAAAACGTACCTAAAACAACAAAGTCAATGGTAAAGGGATCATGCTTATCAATATTTACCTTAAATGTAAACGGGCTATATGTTCCAGCACAAAGACAAAGATTGGCTAAATGGATACAAAAACAAGACCCCTATATATGCTGTCTACAAGAGACGCACCTCAAGCCTAGGACCCCATACAGACTGAAAGTGAAGGGCTGGAAAAAGATATTTCTTACAAATGGGGACCAAAAGAAAGCAGTAGTAGCAATACTTATATCAGATACAGTAGACTTTGAAATAAAGACTGATATAAGAGACAAAGAAGAACATTACATAAAGATCAAAAGATCAATTCAAGAAGAAGATATAACAATTATAAATGCATATGCACCCAACATAGGACCACCTCAATATGTAAGGGAAATGCTAACAAGTACGAAAGGGTAAATTAACAGCAACACAGTAATAGCGGGGGACTTTAATGCTCCAGTCACACATATGGACAGATCAACCAATCAGAAAAGTAGCAAGGAAACACAAGCTCTAAATGATACAATGGACCAGTTAGACTTAATTTATATCTATAGGACAGTTCACCCAAAACCAATGGAATTCACCTTTTTCTCAAGTACACATGGCACATTCTCTAGGATAGATCATATCCTGGGCCATAAATCTAGCCTTGGTAAATTGAAAAAAATTGAAATTATTTCAAGCATCTTTTCCAATCACAATGAAGTAGGATGAGATGTCAGTGACAGGGGAAAAAAAAAAGACTATTAAAAATGCAAACATAAGGAGGTTAAACAACAATCTTCTGAATAACCAACAGATAATGAAAGAAATCAAAAGGAAATCAAAATATTCATAGAAACAAATGAAAATGAAAACACAACAATTCAATACCTATGGGGTTCAGTAAAAGCAGTGTTATTAAGATGAAGATTCATAGCAATACAAGCCTACCTTAAGAAACAAGAGAAATATCAAATAAACAACCTAACTTTTCATCTAACACAACTAGAAAAAGAAGAAAAAATGAATCCTAAAATTAGTAGGAGGAAAGAAATTATAAAAATCAGAGCAGAAATAAGTGAAAAAAAGCAATGAAGGAGAGTATAGCAAAAATCAGCATAACTAAAAGGTGGTTCTATGAGAAGATATATAAAACAGACAAATCACTAGCCAGATTCAAGAAAAAAAGGGGAAAGAATCAAATCAATAAGATTAGAAATGAAAATAAAGAATACAGACAACACAGAAATACAAAAGATCATGAGAGTACTATGAGAAATTATATGCCAATAAAAAATGGACAACTTGGAAGAATGGATAGATTCTTATATAAATATAACCTTGCAAAACTGAACCAAGAAGAAATAGAAAATCTTAACAGACCCATCAGAAGCATGGAAATCAAAACCATAATAAATAATCTGTCAACAAACAAAAACCTAGGACTACATGGCTTCACAGGTGAATTCTACCAAAAATTTAGAGAAGAGCTAACACCTACTCAAACTCTTTTAGAAAATCGCATAGGAAGGCAAACTTCCAAATTCATTCTATGAGGTCACCACCACCCTAATACCAAAACCAGACAGAGATGTCACACACACACACACACACACACACACACACACACACACACACAATTACAGGTCATTATCCCTGGTGAATATAGATACAAAAAACCCTAAACAATATTCTAGCAAACAGCCTCCAACAACATATTAAAAAAGGTCATACATCATGACCAAGTGAGCTTTATCCCAGGGGTTCAAGGATTCTTCAGTGTTCACAAATCAATCAATATGATACACCATATTAACAAACTGAAAGATAAAAACCATATGATTATCTCAATAGATACAGGGAAAGCCTTTGACAAAATTCAACACCTATTTATGAGAAAAACTCTCCAGAAAACAGGCATAGAAGGAACATACTGCAACATAGTAAAAGCCATATATAACAAACCCATAGAAAATATTATCCTCAATGGTGAAAAATTGAAAGCAATTCCTCTAAAATCAGGAGCAAGAAAAGTGTGCCCTGTCTCACCACCATTATTCAACATAGTTTTGGAAGTCCTAGCCACAGAAATCAGAGAAGAAAAAGAAATAAGAATAATCCAGATTGGAACAAAAGAAGTAAAATTCTCACAATTTGAATTAACCTGCTCTTGTACATAGAAAACTCTAAAGGAATTGCCAGAAAATTACTAGAGCTAATCAGTGAATATAGTAAAGTTAAATAAAATTAATAAACAGAAATTCCTTGCATTCCTATACACTAATGATGAAAAAACAGCAAAGAAATCAAGGAAACACTCCCATTCACCATTGCAACAAAAAGAATTTAGTGCTTAGAAATAAATTTACCCAAAGAAACAAAAGGCCTATATATAGAAAACTATAAAACACTGATGAAAGAAAACAAAGATGACACAAATAGATGGAAAAGTATGCCGTGTTTGTGAATCGGGAGATTCAATATAGTGAAAATGAGCTACCCAAAGCAACCTGTAGATTCAATACAATTCCTATCCATCTACCAATGGTATTTTTCACAGAACTAGAAAAAATAATTTCAAAATTCTATGGAAACACCAAAAAACCTCGAATAGCCAAAGTAATCTTGAGAAAGAGGAATGGAACTGGAGGAATCAACCTGCCTGACTTCAGACTATACTACAAAGATACAGTCATCAAGACAGTATGGTACTGGCACAAAGACAGAAATATAAATCAATGGAAAAAAATATAAAGCCCAGAGAAAAACCCATGTACCTATGGACACCTTATCTTTGACATTGGAGGCAAAAATACACAATGGAGAAAAGGCAATCTCTTTAACAAGTGGTGCTGGGAAAACTGGTAAACCACTTGTAAATGAATGAAGCTAGAACACTTTCTAACACTACACACACATACACACACACACACACACAAAGCTCAAATGATTAAAGACCTAAATTTAAAACCAGAAACTATAAAACTCTTAGAGGAAACTAGGCAGAACACTATCTCACATAAATCCCAGCAAGATCCTCTATGATCCATTTCACAGAGTAATGGAAATAAAAACAAAAATATGCAAAGGGAGCCTAATTAAACTTAAAATCTTTTGCACAGAGAAGGAAACTATAAGCAAGGTGAAAAGGCAGCCTTCAGAATGGGAGAAAATAATATGAAATGAAGCAGCTGACAAAGAGTTAATCTTCAAAATATACAAGCAACTCATGCAGCTCAATACCAGAAAAAAAAAAAAAAAAAAAAAAGGCCCAATCAAAAAATAGGCCAAAGAACTAAACAGACATTTCTCCAAAGAAGACAAATGGATGACTAAGAAACACATGAAAAGAAGCTCAGCATCACTCATTATCAGAGAAATTCAAATCAAAACCACAATAGGTACCATCTCATGCTGGTCAGAATGGCTTCCATTAAAAAGTCTACAAACAACAAATGCTGGAGAGGGTGTGGAGAAAGGGAAAACCTTTTACACTGTCGGTGGGAATACAAACTAGTACAGCCATATGGAGACCAGTGAGGAAATTCCCTAAAAAAACCTGGAAATAGAACTGCCATATGGCCCAGCAATCCAATAACTGGGCCTACACACCTTGTAAATCAGAATTGAAAAAGACACTTGATATCCCAGTGTTCATTGCAGCACTGTTTACAATAACTAGGACTTGAAAGCAACCTAGATGTCCATTGGCAAATGAATGGATAAGGAAGTTTGTGGTACATATACACAATAGAATGTTACTCTGCTATAAACAAACAAACAAACAAACAAACAGAAAAACAATGCATTTGAGTCAGTTCTAATGAGGTGGATGAAACTGAAGCCTATTATGCAGAGTAAAGTAAACCAGAAAGAGAAACACCAATACAGTATATTAATACATATATGTGGAATTTAGAAAGACAATAATGAAGACCTTATATGCAACACAGCAAAACAGACATGGATGTAAAGAACAGACTTTAGGACCACGTGGGAGAAGGCAACGGTGGGACAATATGAGAGAATAACATTGAAACATGCATATCACCATATATAAAATAGATGATCAGTGCAAATTCAATGAATGAAGCAGAGCACCCAAAGCTGGTGCTCTGGGACAACCTAGAGGGATGGGGTGGGGATGGAGGTGGGAAGGGAGTTCAGAATGTGGTACACATGTACACCTATGACTGATTCATGTTGATGTATGGCAAAAACAACCACAATATTGTAAAGCAATTAGCATCCAATTAAAATAAATAAATGAATTTTTTTAAAAAAAAGAACATACATTTCAATTATTACCTTAGATTTGAACAGAGTAAATGGTTTAACCAAAAGATAAAGATTGGCTGAATGTATACAAAAAGAAATCCATATACATGTTGCCTACAGTAGACTTACTTCAGACATACAGACACATTTAGACTAAAAGTAAAGGGAAGGAAAAAGTATTCCATGTAAATGGAAATTAAAAGAAAGTTAGAATAGTAATACTGATATCAGACAAAATAGACTTTAAAATAAAATAAAGACCCTTACAAGAGACAAAGAAGGACAGTTCAAAATGAACAAGGGATCAATCTAAGAAAAAGATGTAACAGTTGTAAATATTAGTGTATATGCAATCAACATAGGAGCACCTAAATATATGAGGCAGACGATAACAGGCATAAAAGTGGAAACCACAGTAACACAATAATAGTAGCAGATTTAACATCCCACTTATATAAATGGATAGATCATCCAGACATAAAATCAATAAGGAAATACAAGACTTAACACATTAGACCAAATGGACTTACTTAATATTTACAGAGCATTTGACCCCAAAGTAGCAGATTATATGCTCTTGTCAACTGCATATGGAATGTTCTCCAACATAGACCACATTCTGGACTGAGAAAAAAAGAAGCATCAGTCAATTTAAAAAAAATTGAAATCATATCAAGCATCTTTTTTTTTTTTTTTAACCACAATGCTATGAGAGTAGAAATCAACTACAAGAAAGAAAAAGGGGAAAAAAACCAACCAAACAAACAAGAAACCCTACAAAACACACAAACACATGGAGGCTAAACAATATGTTACTGAACAACCAATGAATCACTGAAAGCATTAAAAAGAAAATTTAAAAATACCTAGATAGGATAAAAAATGAAATCATGACAATACAAAACCTGTGGGATGCAGCAAAAGTAATTCTAAGAGGGTATTTTAGAGTAATACAAGTTTAACCTAAGAAACAAGAAGAATATCAAACAATTAACTTCACCTTACACCTAAAGCTACAAGAGAAAGAAGAACAAGCACAACCCAGGTTAGTAGAAGGAAGGAAATCATAAAGATCAGAACAGAAATAAATGAGAGAAAAAAATAAGGACTGTTAATGAAGCTAAAAGATATTTCCTTGAAAAAAATTAAACAAAATTGTTTAACTTTAAGCCATACTCACTAAGAAAAGAAAAAAAAAAAGAGGACATAATTAGCAGAAATGAAGAAGAATGTACAACTGACACCACAAAAATACAAAGCATGATGAGATTACTATAATCAACTATACACCAATAAAATAGACAATCTAGAATAAATTAATAAATTTTTAGAAAGGTAAAATCTTCCAAGAATGAATCAGAAAGAAATATAAAATATTAACAGATCAATTGTCAGTACTGAAATTGAGTGTAATTTAAAAACTGCTAGCAAAAAAGTACACAATCAAATGATTTCACAAATGAATTGTACCAAGGATTACAGCAGCATTATCACCTATCCATCTGAAGCCATTATAAAAAATTGCAAAGAAGAGAATACTTCTGAACTCATTTTGTGAGGCCACCATAGTTTTGATTTAAAAAAAACAGTTAATGACATCACAAAAAGGAAAATTATAGATCAATATCACTGCTGAACATAGATATAAAAATCCTCAACAAATTACTAACAAACTGAATCCAACAGTAATTAAAAGGATCATAAACCAAAATCAAATGAGATTTATCCCAGGAATGCAAGAAGTTTTCAATACCCATGAATCAATCCATTTGATATATAATGTCTTACATAAATGAAGAATGAAAATCATACACTCATCTCAATAGATTGATTCCTACATAAAATACTTCAAGATATAAACTTTCAAAACTGCAAACATACATTCACATGTCAAATCATGTAAGTTAGTCCATAGGTCTGGTGTACATTGTCACGTCATGCATATGCATCTTCTACAAGCGGTTGTGCTTTTGTGCACTTTACAGTGCTTTGTAGATTACAATAGCAAAATATCTTTATTTCTAGTCCAGGATGTATGGAAGCAAGTGTAAAAGCGGTGGTGATGCAGCTGGTACTGATAGTGCCAGCTGTTGTACCACTGTAGTTTTCAAGTTACAGTACAGGTTAATAATGTTTATTTTTCTTTGCTTTTTGTGTATCATTTGTGTGAAAAGTATTATAAACATGTTACAATGCAGTATTATATAACCAATTGTGTTAGATGGGTATCTAAGTTAACTTTGTCAGACCTATGAATGTGCTCTCAGAATGGAACTAGTTCCTATGTAGGGACTTACTATAAATCATCTCATATAATCATCTCAGTGAAAGATATGATCATTTTGATAAAACTCCACATCATTTTATGACTTTAAAAAAAGCTCTCCAGAAAGTTGACAGAGAGGGAATATACCTCAACATAATAAAGGCCGTATATGGGCTCTCTGGTGGCTCAGACAGTAAAGAATCTGCAAATCTGCCCACAATGAGAGTGACATGGGTTTGATCCTTCGGTTGGGAAGATCCTCTGGAGAAGGAAATGGAAACCCACTCCAATATTCTTGCTTGTAGAGTATCATGGACAGAGGAGCTGTGGACTACAGCCCATGGGGTCACAAAGAGACAGACATGACTGAGCAACTAACATGCATGGAAAGTTGACAGTTAATGTCACACTCAATAGTGAAAAGCAGACAGCATTGCCTCTAAGATCAGGGACAACACAAGGATGATCACTCTTGCCACTTTTATGCAACATATTATTGGAAGTCTTAGACATACTAATCAAAGAGAAAAAAGAAAGAAATCCAAATTAGAATCAAAGAAGTAAAACTGTCACTGTTTTCAGATAACATGCCAATATGCATAAAGAATCGGAAGAAACAATCCAATTTAACATCACATCAAAAGAACAAAACACCTAGGTGTAAACCAACCTAAGAAGACAAAAGACCTGTACTCTGAAAACTATCAGATGCTGTTGAACCTAGCTGAAGAGAATACAAACAGATGGAAAGACATTCTATGTTCTTAGATAAAAAATTATCAGTATTGCTAAAATAACCATTCTACTCAAGGCAATCTACAGATTCAATGCAAACCCTTTCAAATTACCAATGTCTTTTTTCACAGAACTGGAACAAAAGATTTCAAAATTTGTCTGGAAACACACACACACACACACACACACACACACAAACGTGGATAGCCTCAATCTTGAGAAAGAGGAAATGTGCTGGAGAAATCAGGTTTACTGATCTCAGACTATATCTCAAAGATTCAGGAACCAAACAGTGTGTTACTGGAAAAAAAAAAAAAGGAGAAACATAGATCAATGGAATAGGATAGAAACCCCAAGATAAATCAGCACACCTTTGTCAAATAATCTATGACAAAGGAGGGAAGAGTATACAGTAGAGAAAAGACTGTTTCATCTATGACTGGTGCTGGTAAAACTGGATCAATGAGATCAGAACATTTTCTCACAAAGATAAACACAAAATGGATTAAAGATCTAAATATAAAACAAATGCTCTAAAAGTTCTAGAGGAAAATATAGGCAGAACTTGAATGACATAAATCACAGGAATCTTTCTTTATACCCATTTCCTAAAGTCATGGAAACAAAAGCAAAATAAATTGGATCTGATTGAACTTAAAAGCTTTTGCACAGAAAAGGAAATTATAAACAAAATTAAAAGGCAACCTACAAGTTGGGAGAAAATATTTGTAAACAATGAGACCAACAAGAAATGATTTCAAAACATACAAAGAACTTACAAAGAATTTGCAAAGCTCAATGTTAAAAACAAACAAATAACTTAATCAAAAAAGAGCAGACAGTCTAAATAGACTTTTCTGAAAAGAGGTTGTATAGATGGCCAACAGGCACATGAAGAGATGCACAACATCATTAATTAATAGAGGAATGCAAATTAAAGCTAAAATGAGATACCACCTCATACTTGTCAGAATAGTCATCATCAAAATGTCTACAAAAAATAAGTGTTGAAGAGGGTGTGGGAAAAAGGGAACCCTTCTAACACTCCTGATAAAAATGCAAATTGGTGCACTATGGGGACCTGTAGTGAAGTTCTTAAACACTAATAATAGAGCTGTGTTATTATCCTGTAATCCTGCCCCTGGGCATATATCTGGAAAAGACAAAAACTGTCATTCAAACAGATGAATGTACCCCAATATTTACAGTGCTGTAACATTATTCAGACCAGCCAAGCCATGAACACAATCTAAATATCTATTAGCAGAAGATAAACTTAATGTTCGCAAATTGGAAAGGGTGGGGGGGGAATAATGTGGTTATTTGGATTTAACAGATACCACTATATATAAAACAGATAAACAACAAGGACCTACTGTGTAGCACAGGAAACTATATTCAGTAGCTTGTAATAATCTATAATGGAAAAGAATCTGAAAAATAAAATATATTCTTGGTCAGATTATTTTCCATTATAGGTTATTATGAGTTAATGAATATCTATCTATCTCTATATATAATGCATTGCATATATGTATATACAATGCATTATATACATATATATATATACATGAATCACTTTGCTCGATACTATAAATCAAATATATTTTAATTTAATTAATTAATTAAAATAATAAATGCATTTTTCATTTAATAAATTTTTTAAAATCTAGAACTAACTTAAAATTAAACATTATAAGCAAATATGTAACAGTTTCTAAATTTAAATTTCTGTATGTTCTCATTTGTATGTTCCCCACAGAAAATAAATGCAAAAAGGTAAAATGGTCATCTGAGGAGGCCTTACAAATAGCTGTGAAAAGAAGAGAAGTGAAAAGCAATGGAGAAAAGGAAAGATAGTCCTATTTGGATGCAGAGTTCCAAAGAATAGCAAGGAGAGATAAGAAAGCCTTCCTCAGCGATCAATGCAAAGAAATAGAGGAAAACAACAGAATGGGAAAGACTAGAGATCTCTTCAAGAAAATTAGAGATAACAAGGGAACATTTCATGTAAAGATGGGTTTGATAAAGGACAGAAATGGTGTGGACCTAACAAAAGCAGAAGATATTAAAAAGAGGTGGCAAGAATACACAGAAGAACTGTACAAAAAAAGATCTTCACGACCCAGATAATCACGATGGTGTGATCACTCACCTAGAGCCAGACATCCTGGAATGTGAAGTCAGGTTTGCCTTAGAAATCATCACTATGAACAAAGCTAGTGGACGTGATGGAATTCCAGTTGAGCTATTTCAAATCCTAAAAGATGATGCTGTGAAAGTGCTGCACTCAGTATGCCAGCAAATTTGGAAAAATCAGCAGTGGCCACAGGACTGGAAAATGTCAGTTTTCACTCCAATTCCAAAGAAAGGCAATGCCAAAGAATTCTGAAACTAGGGCACTATTGCATTCATCTCACACGCTAGTAGAGTAATGCTCAAAATTCTCCAAGCCAGGCTTCAGCAATACATGAACTGTGAACTTCCAGATGTTCAAGCTGGTTTAAGAAAAAAAGGAACCAGAGATCAAATTGCCAACGTCTGCTGGATCATTGAAAGAGTAAGAGAGTTCCAGAAAAAACATCTATTTCTGCTTTATTGACTACGCCAAAGCCTTCGACTGTGTGAATCACAATAAACTGGGAAATTCTGAAAGAGATGGGCATACCAGACCACCTGACCTGCCTCTTGAGAAACCTATATGCAGGTCAGGAAACAATAGTTAGAACTGGACATGGAACAACAGACTGGTTCCAAATAGGAAAAGAAGTATGTCAAGGCTGTATATTATCACCCTGCTTATTTAACTTACATGCAGAGTATATCATGAGAAACGCTGGGCTGGAAGAAGCACAAGCTGGAAACAAGATTGCTGGGAAAAATATCAGTAACCTCAGATATGCAAATGACACCACCCTGATGGCAGAAAGTGAAGAGGAACTAAAAAGCCTCTTGATGAAAATGAAAGAGGGAGTGAAAAAGTTCTCTTAAAGGTTAGCATTCAGAAAACTAAGATCATGGCATCTGGTCCCATCACTTCATGGGAAGTAGATGGGGAAACAGTGGAAGCAGTATCAGACTTTATTTTTGGGGGCTCCAAAATCACTGCAGATGGTGATTGCAGCCGTGAAATTAAAAGAAACTTACTCATTGGAAGGAAAGTTATGACCAACCTAGACAACATTTTAAAAAGCAAAGACATTACTTTGCCAACAAAGGTCCGTCTAGTCAAGGCTATGATTTTTCTAGTGGTCATGTATGGATGTGAGAGTTGGACTGTGAAGAAAGCTGAGTGCCAAAAAATTGATGCTTTTGGACTGTGGTGTTGGAGAAGACTCTTGAGAGTCCCTTGGACTGCAAGGAGATTCAACCAGTCCATCCTGAAGGAGATAAGTCCTGGGTGTTCATTGGAAGGACTGATGCTGAAGCTGAAAATCCAATACCTTGGCCGCCTCAATGCGAAGAGTTGACTCATTGGAAAAGACCCTGATACTGGGAGGGCCTGGGGGCAGGAGGAGAAGGGAACGGCAGTGGATGAGATGGCTGGATGGCATCACCAACTTGATGGACATTAATTTGAGTAAACTCTGGGAGTTGGTGATGGACAGGGAGGCCTGGCGTGCTGCAATTCATGGGGTCACAAAGTACTGGACACGACTAAATGACTGATCTGAACTGAACTGAACTGATGTTCTCATTTGAAACTTCGGCATCCTCTTATAGTTGATTAACTATAGCTATTATTTTAAAAATACATAGCTAGGAAATGACCGAGAAGGGAGTCAAGTATAGGTCTCTTTGAATTTAAAGCAGAGTCTATATTCTATACATACATTGTCAAAAGCTTTTTTTTTTTTTTTTTTTTTTAACTTCCCAAGAATACTAGATAATTTGCTACCCTATGGACCACCAGGCACCTCTGTCCATGGGATTTCCAGGCAAGAAAACTGGAGTGGGTTGCCATGCCCCTCACCAAGGGATCTTCCTGACCCATGGATCTAACTTGTGTCTCCTGCTTTACAGGCAGATTCTTTACTGATGAGTCACTAGGGAAACCCCAAGACAATTTCAAGCATTTTCAAACCTAAGTTCATTTGCCTGATGCACAGTGAGGCTAAACAAATCAATATGTTACCATCTGTGATGCCTGAAAAATCACAAGGAATGTGGTGACAGATATGGGGAGCATAGACCTGACTTTCAAAATAGCTGCCACTGAGGCTCTCAGAGAAAGATCCAAGAGGCTACTATGGGTGAGTGATCAGGCAAAGTAAACAAAAGAAAAAGCTCACAGCTCAAAGATTTTCCTTTGCTTTTAGTGGAGAAATGGTGGCACAAATTCCCATCTGTCCTTCTCAGTATTATAAAGAAAAACAGCAACTACATTGCACTGAGATATGTTGTTTCTGATCCAAGAATGTAGACATTTAAGTAGTTTTCAAATAAGTAGGAAAAAGAGGGATTTGTGCTATTTTAGAATGTAAATGCTGAAAGGAATATGTAGAAAGTGCAATTTATAGTTGATGACTGTTACGTCCCACATATCAGAATATATAAGAAAAAAGAAATTTCACAAGTAAATTAGTCTTTCTGTTTTCACAGGGTAAGCATTTATTTATTTATACATTTATCTTATTTTATTTTTTAAAAAATTATTTATTTTAGTTGGAGAACAATTACCTTACATTGTTGTGATGATTTTTGCCACACAGCATCATGAACTGGCCACAGCAATACGTGTGTCCCCCACAACCTGAAGCCTCCTCCTCTCATGCTCCCCACCCTCTCCCTCTGGGTTGTCCAAGAGCACCAGCTTTGGGTGCCCCGCTTCATGCATCAAACTTGCACTAGCCATCTGTTTCACATATGGTAATGTATATGTTTCAGTGCTCAAACTTCTCCCACTGAGTTCAGAAGTCTGTAGTTTATATCAGTGTCTCCTTTGCTGCCCTGCATTTAGGAAACATGTTTGCTTTTTTGCAGTTTGAAAACACTTTTGGAGATTTTATTTTAGTGAAGTAAGATACACTTCTTAGATTTTTACTGTAAGTCAACCATTCATCAGGTGATAAACTTGAACAAGATATTTACTATTGGTTTGCCTCAGTCACCTTATATTAAAATAGGAATGAAAAGTGTACCACCTAAAGGGATTGGATTATATATATGTAATATATATATATTATATATAATATATATATTCTACTAACTGACATAATCATACATATTGTATTGAATTTTATTTTCCATATATATATATATATATATATATACACTCATAGCTGATTTGGTAAATAATTTGCCTGCAATACAGGTGCCCTGGGCTTGATTCCTAGGTGGAAAAGATTCCCTGGAAAAGGAAATGGCAACCCACTCCAGTATTCTTGCCTGGAAAATCGCACAGACAGAGGAGTTGGCGGGCACCAGTCCATGGGGTTGCAAGAGTCTGACACGACTTAGCGACGAAACCACCACCACCACATGTCATACCATAAGTGCTCATAATTTTTGGCTCTTCTGAAGTCTCATAACAGTTCAATCAGCTATTCTTCACATTTCATGGATGAGAAATCTGAAGTGCACGGATATTAGGTAACCTGATTAAGGTTACAGACTACTCAGTGGTAGTCAGAGGTACTCTTTACACAGTATTACATTTGGGTTCATATGGGTATTAATTAATGATCTTATTTATAGTCTATTTCTAAATCACACTGACTTCTCTCTTCATAGAATCTTTATTGAACTTTCATGTGTGTGCTCAGTCGTGTCCAACTCTTTGCGACTGTGTGGAGCCCACAAGGAACCTCTGATCATGGGACTTTCCAGGCAAGAAAACTGGAGAGGATTGCAGTTTAATCTTCCAGGGGATCTTCCCCACCCGGAGATCAAACCTGTGTCTCTTGCATTGCAGGAAGATTCTTTGCCGATTGAGTCATCTGGGAAGCCCTTCTATTACCCTTACTTTTTTGCTAATATTTTTGAGTATTTGTATTTCTATTTAACATCTAATAAGCTCTGTAGGATAAGAAGAGTGTTTATAATTCTATTACATCCTTTACAGATCCTAATATATATTGTAAAAGAAAAATTGTAGCAGGCATTTATTAAAAATGGAGGATAAAAGACTTTAGGACTAGAAGTTGAATCGACTGCAATAAGAGAATGTTGACTCAATTCCAATGAATCTAAAGGTAGATTATTAAACATTGACATGCATGCTCAGTCTCTCAGTTGTCTCCAACACTTTGTGACCCCATGGACTGTAGCCCACCAGGCTCCTCTGTCCATGGGATTTCCCAGGCCAGTATACTTAAGTGAGTTGCCACTTCCTTCTCAAAGATACTGGAGTGAGGCAATGAAAAACAAAAACCCAAGAGATGTTTGATCAGTGTGGCTAGGTCATTTGTGTTTGCTAATTGTCTCTTATTGAAGTTAGACTGCTACCCCTGCACAGAGGTTGGGAAGTAAGTGGTCTGTCAGTCTTACGGATTAAATTTCAAAGAAATAAATCCCTGGTCCTGGAGAATGACATTCCTGAGTTGTAGAAGTTTTCCGTCTCAAAGAAGTAGACCACAGATACACAGCTGCAAATTTTCTAAAGTAAATGCTCTAATGCTTTATTAGTTTATTCCTTAATTTATTCTTTGGAATCCAAAAAGCTATCAGCCAAGTATCTTATTTTTAAATATGTAATAGTTGTGCTAATATTTTTGTGGGGGAGTAGTTTATGTAGAAAATTCAAAAATAATATATAGTCAATCAATGAGTTTAATGAATCATAACTAATTTCTGTTTAGAGAGGTTTTTTTTCAGTGCTGCAACTGGCAAGCAGTCAAATACATCACCTCGTGTGTGTGCTCTGCTGTCTGCCAATTTTCTGAAGGAAGAAATCAAAAGCATTAAGATGCTCATAACAGAACTAAAGAAAATACATGCAATACAAAAATGGCTATTCAGATTTAAGCATTTGAAAAGTTTAAGTCTACTAGGAGTTTTTAGTGTCTAGGACTCTAGAGAAGGGATACAGGCATCAGTGGAGAGTAAAAGCTGGCAGTGTTGACTGAAAAGTCACTAGCAAGGCACTAGTGATAGAAACCCTATATTGAATGACTTTTTAAAATGTGAATTAGCTCCATGTATGGTTATTGTCATTTTTATTTCAAAATATAGTTTAAATGTTCATGTGTTCACTTGGTCTTTCTTAAGCATCAGTTTTAATCAGTGGCAGTGTATTTTAGAAAAGGTCCTTAGGCAAAGCCCAGTAGAAACATACATAAGTAATCATTAGTCATCACATGTTAGGATATTTTACATAGTTAATAGACCAAAAGAAGAGGAGAAAGAACTGACAGTAAGATTTTCAAGGGTTAACTAAAGCTATCTATTCTTTTGATAGATAAAACCTTTTCATATGGAGCTACCATATGCTTGGTAGGTGTGTGTGTGTGTGTATCACCAAAAAATACAGCCACAACCTGAAAGCAGACAGTTACTTTATTTGGTGTCTCCTGCTCTTGGAGTCCTAAGAAAGGGCTCATGTATACATGTTCTAAAAGCACAGCAGCCAGCCACAGAGAGCATTAGGACTTATTTTGTAATTGAATGAGAGATTCTTTAAATTATATAGGACCTTACAATTTTTGATAAGTTTATGCATAAGATTCTACATAAATCCCATAACCCTTTTGCCCCTACCCTGAACTGCCTCTCCCTCCTTGCATCTCCCCATGGGTAACCACTGGCTTGTTCTTTATGCTTGTGAGTCTGCTTCTTTGCTTTTTTTTGTTGTACTTACTAGTTTGTTGTTTTATTTTAGGTTCCGCATGCAAATGATATCATTGAAAGCTTTGAATAGAAAGTTCCTGATTGTTGAAAGAGAATTTTCAAAGAGAAGTATTAAGCTAAATAGGTTAATTTGGTATGTTGAAGTACTTGGGAGTATTTTCAAATGAATAATACATTTACTTAGGTTATATTGTATGATGAATGCTAATAATATAGATATTTTAGAAATTATACAGAGTTTCTAAAATTCTTATATGCACTGGTAAAATGTTATCAGTCATAATTCTAGACATTATCTTAAAGTGCTGTATGTCATAGCAATAATTGAGTGTCTTTGACAATTGTGTTGTAATCCAATTTTAAACATACCTTCTTAAGTCTTTTTGTGTCTTTCATGAAGATGGGAGTCTGCTGAAGCCTGGCTTACCATGGGAGGAATGACTTATTTAGAAGGAAACGGTGAGAAGTAGCTTAATCTAAGAACCAGAGAAAATTCACTAAAATCATGTTTATATAGAATTTAGTAGAAAAAAATAAGATATTAAATTACACATAAAATATTAGAACTGTATATGATTTGTATTATACATGTGTACACAAAATATTTTGAATATCTTTTATAAATTTGTAAGCATAAATTTATGCTTAACTTTTGATTGGCATTTTATACTTAATTGGCACAATTGAAGGTTAAAAATTTTTGCAGATACCCCCTTTTCTCTCTTTTTATGGTCTTGAAAAGTTGGTCAGTCAGTGTAAAAAAGGCGTTTGTGTGTAACTCAGGCCAACCTACACAGTCTTTTAACTAGACTAGCCAAATCTTCACCTAAGCCTTCTAAAAACGCAGAGTTATGCAAAGGAGTATTTTGGTGATTAGAGAATGGCTCAGATATCAAGCTAGAAAAATGCTAAAAGCTTTCATTTGTTAAAAC
This sequence comes from Muntiacus reevesi, assembly GCF_963930625.1. Lineage (NCBI taxonomy): Eukaryota > Metazoa > Chordata > Mammalia > Artiodactyla > Cervidae > Muntiacus > Muntiacus reevesi. Next base: position 12,779,655 of record NC_089252.1, read on the forward strand.
TTCAAATAATCCAGAATTGATTCATTCAATCTTTGCTTGCACTGTCCAGTCTATGGTTTTTGAAAAATGATTTAGGATAAGTTCAGGCAAGTTTTGAGCAACTTCTTTGGTTTCAGTGCAAGACTGTGGAATATGTGATTCAAAGTCCAGTAAGGGGTATTTACATTCTGCTTTCTCTATTCTTTTTTTTTTCCACTTTGCTTTCAGAGACTAACAACTACATTAACTGATATAGATCTGAAAATTCGAGGTTGCAGGACCAGATGGTTAACTCAGTTCAGTTCAGTTTAGTTGCTCAGTCATGTTCAACTCTTTGTGACCCCACTGACTTCAAAATGCCAGGCTTCTCTGTCCATCCCCAACTCCCAGAGCTTACTCAAACTTGTATCCATCGAGTTGGTGATACCATCCAACAATCTCATCCACTGCTGTCCCCTTCTCCTCCTGCCTTCAATCTTTCCCATTATCAGGGTCTTTTCCAGTGAGTCAGTTATTCGCATCAGGTGGCCAAAGGATTGCAGTTTCAGCATCAGTCTTTCCAATGAATATTCAGTACTAATTTCTTTTAGGATTGACTGGTTGGATCTCCTTGCAGTCCAAGGGACTTTCAAGAGTCTTCTCCAACACCACACTTCGAAAGTATCAACTCTTTGGGGCTCAGCTTTCTTTATAGTTCAACTATCACCTACATACATGATTACTAGAAAAGCCATAGCTTTGACTAGACAGATCTTTCTCTGAAAAGTAACGTCTCGGCTTTTAACATGCTGTCTAGGTTGCTTATAGCTTTTCTTCCAAGGAGCAAGTGGCTCTTAATTTCATGGCTGCAGTCACCATCTGCAGTGATTTTGAAGCCCCCCCCCAAAAAAAAAAAAATAAAGCCTCTCACTGTATCCATTGTTTCTGCATTTATTTGCCATGAAGTGATGGGACTGGATGCCATGATCTTAGTTATCTGAATGTTGAGTTTTTAGCCAACTTTTTCGCTCTCCTCTTTCACTTTCATCAAGAGACTCTTAAGTTCTTCTTTGCTTTCTGGCATAAGGGTAGTGCCATTTGTGGCTCTCAGGTTATTTATATTTCTCCCAGCAACCTTGATTCCAGCTTGTGCTTCATCTAGCATGGTATTTTGCTTGATGTACTCTGCATATAGTTTCATTGAGTTAGAGTGCTGCACTTAATTTGCCAGCAAATTTGGAAAACTCAACAGTGGCCATGGGGCTGGAAAAGGTCTGTTTTCATTTCAATCCCAAAGAAAGGCAATGCCAAAGAATGCTGGAACTACCACACAATTGCACTCTTCCCACATGCTAGCAAAGTAATGCTGAAAAGTCTCCAAACCAGGCTTCAACAGTATGTGAACCATGAACTTCCAGATATTAAAGCTGGATTTAGAAAAGACAGAGGAACCAGAGATCAAATTGCCAATATCTGTTGGATCATCTAAAAAGCAAGACAATTTCAGAAAAATATCTACTTCTGCTTTATTGACTATGCCAAAGTCTTTGACTTTGTAGATCACAACAAACTATGTAAAGTTCTTCAAGAGATGGGAGTACCAGACACCTGACTTGCCTCCTGAAAAATATATATGCATTTCAAGAAGCAACAGTAAAAGCCAGAAATAGAACATCAGACTGGTTCCAAATTGTGAAGGGAGGGAGTACATCAAGGTTGTATATTGTCACCCTGCTTATTTAACTTATATGCAGAGTACAACATGCAAAAAGTCAGCTGGATGAAGCACAAGCTGGGATCAAGATTACTAGGGGAAATATCAATAACCTCAGATACGCAGATGACACCTCCCTTATGGCAGAAAGCAAAGAAGAACAGAGTCTCTTGATGAAAATGAAAGAGGAGAGTGAAAAAGCTCTCTTTTTCAACATTTCAGAAACCTGAGATCATGGCATCCAGTACAGTCACTTCATGGTAAGTAGATGCGGAGACACTGGAACCAGTGAGTCTTTATTTTTGGGGACTCCAAAATCACTTCAGATGGTGATTGCAGCCATGAAATTAAAAGATGCTTGCTCCTTGGCAGAAAAACTATCAACAAACTAGAAAACATATTAAAAAGCAGGGACATTACTTAGCCAATAAAGTTCTGTCTTGTCAAAGCTATGATTTTTCCAGTACTCATGTTTGGATGTGAGGGTTGGACTATAAAGGAAGCTAAGCATGGGAGAATTGATACTTTTTACTGTAGTGTTGGAGAAGACTCTTTAGAGCCCCTTGGGCTTCAAGGAGATCAAACCAGTTAATCCTAAAGGAAATCAACCCTGAACATTCGTTGGAAGGACTGATACTGAAGCTGATGCTCCAGTACTTTGGCCACATGATTCGAAGAACTGACTCTTTGGAAAAGACCCTGATGCTGACAAAGATTGAAGACAGAAGGAGAAGGGGACAATAGAGGATGAGATGGTTGGATGCCATCACTGACTCAATGGGCATGAGTTTGAGCAAGCCCCGGGAGTTGGTGATGGATAGGGAAGGCTGGCGTCCTGCAGTCCATGGCATTGCAAAGAGTTGGACATGACTGAGCCACTGAACTGAACTGAGCTGATAGAATTTCATGGAGCTCATCAACACCCTGAATTTTGTCTATAAACTGCTAGACAAAAAAGAAAAAAAAAAAAAATCTACCCTTCTATAGAGTTTAGATATAACCTTAGTGTTTATTATTTAGTAGTAATTTTAAAAAATCTAGAAGGAAATATCTAAGACAGAAAATGAGCATGTTAAGACTATGACACAACATAGCATAACAAAACATCAGTTTAGCTAACACTCTTCTAAGTTAGTTCTAAGATAAATAGATAAGCTTTCAATAGTTCTTATTTATAGTAGAGTACATCTTATCCCCCGTGATAGTTGGTGATTTATGTGAAAATAAAATGGTTAAAGTAGGATAGTTTTTAAAACTCTCACATAGCTAAACAAATACTTAAGTTTATATTTATAGATTCAAATTTATCTATGAATATTTTTCAATTCATTTTATAGTTTTGGCAATTTTGACCCTTATTATAGAAAGATAAAAGAATATTTATACATCTAAGCTGTTTGCAATTTGGACTGAGAATGCATCAGCTTTAATTTTTTTATTTTACTTTTTTTTAATTAAAAATATTTTAATAAATAATTGCATTGGTTTTGCCATACATTGACTTGAATCCTCCATGGGTGTGCGTGTGTTCCCCATCCTGAACCCCCCTCCCACCACCCTCCCCATCCCATCCCTCTGAGTCATCCATCAAAAGCCTTGAGCAGTATTTCTGGAAGAGACACTCAGAAGCTAAATAATCTTAGTGAAAGTGAAAGTCGATCAGTTGTGTCCAACTCTTTGTGACCCCATGAGCTATTTAGTTCATAGAATTCTCCAGGCCAGAATACTGAAGTGAGCAGCCTTTCCCTTCTCCAGGGGATCTTCCCAACCCAGGCATTGAACCCAGGTCTCCCACATTGCAGGCAGATTATTTATCAGCTGAGCCACAGGGGAAGCCCGAGAGTACTGGGGTGGGTAACCTAACCCTTCTCCAGCGGATCTTCCCAACCCAGGAATTGAACTAGAGTCTCCTGCATTGCAGGCAGATTCTTTACCAACTGAGCTATCAAGGTAACCCAAAATAGTTTTAATGAAGTAACTTAAATTATATGCCTATTTCCTGATACTTTTGTACTGTTATTAGCTTTGGATGAAATAAAATGACAACTATATACATAAAAGGCATTGGTAAATATGTTATCAATATCAAAATAATAGCAGTCATAGCAATAATTTTGAACATGAATAAGTGGAACTGGAACAGGATAGGTTTTAACTGCACAGAAAACAAAGGAATAACACAGAGATACATAGAAGTCAGAAAGAGACTAAAAATAGATTTGGCAATGACCATCAGAATTATAAACATGGTGCTAAGAGACCAGCAACTAAAAGTAATATTCCATTTATATAAAGGCTTTTAACTGAGTACCCCTGAAACTACAGATGGAGTTATAAATCTCTGATCAGTGGGGCCACAAAGGATTAGTTCAAATTCAGAATGACTTTTCATCAAAAGATGAGGTGGAAAAAAACTTTGAATAGGAGTGAGCAAGTGACTTATGAGTCCTGACAACAGCATTCATAATCACCCTGAAAAAATAGTTAAAACATTTTAGTTTGATTTCTCTATCTATAAGAGGACATATATATATATCCCAAGAATCTTGTTATTATTCCTACTCCTCTTGTCTGATTTTTTGTAATGTTATATATATATTTATATCATAAATCAAAATATAATTCATATTAGGATTTGAAAATGTTTGGAAATAGTTCTTCAGGAACTCTAAACTAGGAATCATATAAAATAATTCCAAGCACTTTTTCAGCTCTTCTAAAATTTATAATTTTAATATGTTCTATAATATAGCTATGTGACTAATAACACAATTTGCTAGGAACAAAAGCATCTTTTCATGCCTTTTATTATCTGTGAAAAAGTACACACACCACACACACACATGTATCTATATAAAAGTTTTAAGGTAATCAAAGCTAGTGGCATACATGAAATGAGGACATAAACTTTTACTGTCTTTCAAATAGCCATTTCCCCCTTTGTTTATTTTACCAGAACATAAGCTTTCAGTCTGCTCAGGAACCAGAGCACACATAAAAGCAGGCTTTGTGTAAATACATTGGGATTTTATTTCTCATTAAATTCACATGTTAGACTGCTAATAACATGAAACCAAAGGAAGAAAACCAAATGGAATATATTTAAAAAGTCAATTTTATTTGGCCAATAAAGAAATAATTTCTTATAGTATAGGCAAAGAAAGGATATAAAGACTGGAGAATGAAAAATCCAACTTCTTTATCCACATGCAGAATAAACCTCAGCCAAAGGAGAGAAGATTACAGAAGAGTAAGACAGGGAGATCGCCAGCCTCCCCACAAACACATCAAAAACTCATCAAGATATGGAACAACTCCTATAAAACAACCTCTCAGTTCAGTTCAGTCACTCAGTCATGTCTGATTCTTCACGACCTCATGGATCACTCATGCCAGGCCCCCCTGTCCATCACCAAGTACTGGAGTCAAGTTATCTCCATTCGGAGTCAGTGATGCCATCCAACCATCTCATCCTCTGTCATCCGTTTCTCCTCCTGGCTTCAATCCTTCCCAGCATCAGGGTCTTTTCAAATGAGTCAGCTCTTCACATCAGGTGGCTAAAGTACTGGAGTTTCAGTTTCAGCATCAGTCCTTCCAATGAACACTCAGGACTGATCTCCTTTAGGATGGACTGGCTGGAACGCCTTGCAGTCCAAGGGACTCTCAAGAGTTTTCTCCAACACCACAGTTCAAAAGCAGCAATTCTTCAGCACTCAGTTTTCTTTATAGTCCAACTCTCACATCCATACATGACCACTGGAAAAACCATAGCTTTAACTAGGCAGACCTTTGTTGACAAAGTCATATCTCTGCTTTTTAACATGCTATCTATGTTGGTCATAACTTTCTTTCCAAAGAGCAAGCGTCTTTTAATTTTATGGCTGCAGTCACCATGTACAGTGATTTTGGAGCCCAAAAAGATAGTCACACTGTTTCCCCATCTATTTGACATGAAGTGATGGGACCAGATGCCATGATCTTAATTTTATAAATATTGAGCTTTAAGCCAACCTTTTCACTCTCCTCTTTCACTTTCATCAAGAGGCTCTTTAGTTCTTCCTCACTTTCTGCCATAAGAGTGGTGTCATCTGCATATATGAGGTTATTGATATTTTTCCTGACAATCCTGATTCCAGCTTGCGCTTCCTCCAACCCAGCATTTCTCATGATGTACTCTGCCTATACGTTAAATAAGCAGGATGACAAGATATATGCTTGACGTACTCCTTTTCCTATTTGGAATCAGTCTATTGTTCCATGTCCAGTTCTAACTGTTGCTTCCTGTCCTGCATACAGGTTTCTCAAGGCGGGTCAGGAGCTCTGCTATTTGTATCTCTTTCAGAATTTTCCACAGTGTGTTGTGATCCACACAGTCAAAAGCTTTGGCATAGTCAATAATGCAGAAATAGATGTTTTTCTGGAACTCTCTTGCTTTTTTGATGATCCACTGGATGTTGGCAATTTGATCTCTGGTTCCTCTGCCTTTTCTAAAACCAGCTTGAACATCTGGAAGTGCACGGTTCACATACTGCTGAAGCCTGTCTTGGAGAGTTTTGAGCATTACTTTACTAGCGTGGGACATGAGTGCAGTTGTGCAGTAGTTTGAACATTCTTTGGCATTGCCTTTCTTTGGGATTGGAATGAAAGCTGACCTTTTCCAGTCCTGTGGCCACTGCTGAGTTTTCCAAATTTGCTGACATATTGAGTGCAGCACTTTCACAGCATCATCTTTTAGGATTTGAAATAACTCAACTGGAATTCCATCACCTCCACTAGTTTTGTTTGTAGTGATGCTTCCTAAGGCCCACTTGACTTCACATTCCAGGATGTCTGGCTCTAGGTGAGTGATCACACCATCGTGATTATCTGGGTCACAGAGATGTTTACTGTACAGTTCTTCTGTGTATTCTTGCCACCTCCTCTTGATATCTTATGCTTCTCTTAGGTTCATGCCATTTCTGTCCTTTATTGAGCCCATCTTTGCATGAAATATTCCCTTGGTATCTCTAATTTTCTTGAAGAGATCTCTAGTCTTTCCCATTCTATTGTTTTCCTATATTTCTTTGCACTGATCGCTGAGGAAAGTTTTCTTATCTCTCCTTGTATTCTTTGGAACTCTACAGTCAGATGCTTATATCTTTCCTTTTTTCCTTTGCCTTTAGCTTCTCTTTTTTTCATTTATTTGTAAGGCCTCCTCGGACAGCCATTTTGCTTTTTTGCATTTCTTTTTCTTGTATACAAATAAAAGACTAAAATTTAATATCCTAAAATTTTACTAGTGGGCTTATGCCCAGGATTTAACATTTTGAATTATTTTAACATCAGGATTTTATAATTTTCCAAAATTTTCATCTATTTACTTTGTGTTTAGAAGAAAAAATAATGCTGAGTAATAGTCCCTATTTGAATAGCCATCTATTTCTATTCCTTCAGGGAAGCCTAGGAAATATTAATAGAAGATTGGTTCCTCCATTATCAATTCTTACTTGACCTCTTTAAAAGCTGAGCTCCCTGACAAAGTGAATTTGCACACTAATTAAAGCTGACATCACACTGGAACACTGTAAGGTTTGTTTGGTTATTACTGTTTAGCTTCTTTCAGGAGAAACCTGATGATAATTTTAAAAAAATCTGTTATTATTCAGCTCGATTTCTACTCCACTGAAGTCTCTGCTCACTTGAAGGGTATTCTGCTTTAGAGCCTGTAATGTTGCTACTCACCCTATAGCACTGATATCCTGACAGTTCAGATATCCAGTTCTTCAAACTCCAGTGCCCTGAAGGAAATTATGGATCCTGTTTTCTGTTCCTTCTTATTAATTATTGCTCTCCTCTGGCACTTTTTCAGATATCATCTTACTTTCCCCATAATCACACTCCTTGCTTGTGCTGCCTTCTCTGTGACAAGTTCAGATTTGGACTGGTTTATAAACACTGGCTCAAGAACTTCTACTAGGCAGAAGCTATTTTAAGTCTTTGTTGAAATGCCACACCCTCTAAGTAGCCTCTTATTTCTCCAGCTACTTGATGTTAGCCTTTCACATGACAGACTTTGCATCATAATTTGTGTTATAACTCTGTGTCACCCTTTGAGTCAGAAAGTACTTGTGTGATGGAGTGGAAACTATACTGATTTGGGAAGTAAATACATGATTTGCCTTGAGGCTTTACCACCTGCTTAACCATCTACTAACTTTGATTAAGTTTTTGGTTAAGTGATTTTTGAGAAGTCATTTTCCCTAAATAGACTTGACTTTATTGTCCCATACAACTCCAAAATCTCTACCAGGAGCCAATAAGATAATGTACACACAACAGGTTTGCAAATTACTAAGTATTCAAAAGCAAAGCGTTTATGCCATCTTTCATACTTCAGATCTGAACAGAGTCTGATTATTTTTGCACTCTGTAATACCCTAAACAGGGTTTGGTATCTTCTGAGTACTGCAGAAGTAATGCTACTGAAGTTAAGAAATAAATAATTGATTCATGAGATACTCATGCAACATTAATCAAACATAAAAGTTTAAGAATAATTTAACCCTCAGATTCCTTTTTTTGATCAAGAATTTCCAACTTTGTTAAAAATTAATGCTCTGATATGTCTCCTGTGCCTCACACCCAATTTCTTTTTATGGAGCTTGCCTCATTTATGGACAGATTGCTCCTGTCTCAGGTGTCTTTCATTTACAATCATCTCTCGTGTTGCCCCATATTTCTTATTAATAGTTTTTGAAAAGCAAGCCAATTCTTCATCCCAGCACAGCCACTGCAGCTTTCCTTTTGGATCTTGTTCATCTGTTTACAAGGCAACAAAACACACATAAACATCCTTGACACAGCTCAGTGGTGGGAAAATATGATAGTAATAATTTTGGTTTTCAGGCAAATAGTGAGTTTAAAAATGATTACAGCATGCTGCTGCCATATGACTTACCTCATATAAATGATGCTGATAGAAACAAGGATAAAAATGTGCTTTGTGATGCTAATGGTATTAACACCTAAGATGATAATTAGAGTGAGGATACAAATAAAATAACTTATTTCTATGTCAGAATAGATTTGTGAATTTCTGTACCTTATTTATTATAAAGATCCTTTAACGTTAGTAAGGCACTGACTATTAGCTCAAGTAATAGGTAAGGAAACTGAGGTATTAGGTAACTTTTTCATGCTCTGTTCAGTTATGAAGTTTATATAAAGTAGTGTAGCTAACCTTATGTGTTCATCACTATATATCATATATAATATATATTATATATAAATAATTATATGTAATAGTTATAGATAATATATATTTATATCTTTATAAATATATTTATATATTATATATATTTAATATATACTATATATTTATATATTACATGTTAATTATATATGTATATATTTTTATATATTGTATTTATATAATTATTATTTATATATATTATATATTTAATAGTGATATATATTTTTGTATTGCATAGTTGGAATTGCTTACTTAACATTTGTTTTTTAATTTTTATCCTTAATTGTATTCTCTTTTTTTAAAAATTGTATTCTCTTATCCTATCTTTATCTGATTGTGAATAAGATTTATACAAGACCCATAAAATAGTCAAGCATTCATTTTCCAATATTACTGAAAAATATTATTTGAGAGAAAATATCGATTTCTTAAAAATAGTAGAAGATTAGGCCAAGTATTTTTAAGTTTAGGTAGGAGAAAGGCAGTAGCTTTTATTTTTCTTATTGAGCATTTCACTATTATTATAAATTACTGATTTATTCACTTTTCTTAGGAGGGTGTAAGTTTATATTTCTTAATTATTCCAAAACATTGCAGAGGAAGAAATACACCCAAGCTCATTCTATGAGGACACCATCACCCTGACACCAAATCCAGACAAAGATATCACAAAAAAGAAATGTATAGACCAATATCACTGATGAATATAGATGCAAAAATCTTCAATAAAGTACTAGCAACCCCAATCCAACAACATATTAAAAGGATTATACACCATGGTCATGTGGGATTTATCCCAGAGATGCAAGGATTTTTTAATATCCACAAATCAGGTGACACACAACAAGAAAATAATGAATGGAGGGGAAAAACAAGATGGTAGAAGAGTAGAAAAATGTGAAGTTCATGTCTCTCTACAAATGCATCAAGAAGACATCACTGGATGGAGTATTTGTCATGGAGGGCTGGCTGAACACTAGCAGAAGACCATGAACCAGACAAGAAAGATTCCTGGATAACCAAGTAGGACAAAAGAAAGAAGGGGAAAAGAAGAGGAGAGGAAGCAGGATGGAAGCTGTGTGCTTTGGGGAGGGAGTAGAAGGATCAGAGAGGTTCTTACCTGAGAGAACAGAAATCCCCCCTTCACTGATACAGAGATCAGTCAGAACAGAGGGAGAGAATATCAGACTGTTGGAAGAGAGTGAAACAACCTTTCAGGCATGACAGAGTAAAACCTACCTAGATGGTCAATGCCACAGTCCTGTTCATCCCAGCCTGGAATGTGTGTCCACCAATGCACATGGTAGCTGGGTGCTGGAATGTGAGAACTGGAGAGCAGACCTGAGAAAGGCTGCTACTACCTGTGAGGAGACATGCTGAGGGGGCAAGAGTGAGGAAATCTGCAACAGAGAATGCAAATGGAGGAAACTAGGATTGCCATAGGAGCAAGATGCCATTACTGAGTGACACACAGGGACTGGAGCTGCCATGGCAGAGCCTCTCCCATGTGCCAGCATCTATCCCCACAGAAGCCAAAAGGAAGCTAAGAAGACCCTGCTGGGGTCGGCTTCTCGCACTTATGGCCAAACACTAGGATAGTCTCCCACCAGGGCCAAATCTCTCATACCAGTGGCCACCGGCTTTCTTGTGTGTGTTTCACAGTCAATAGGGCTGGATCTCTTATAGCTACTCATTCTCCCATACACTCCCATGACCCCTGCAGTCATGCTACCTCCTTGCTCTGTCCTCATTGGGGCAGACTAGAGGGTTCCACGGCTGAGTCTCTGGGGCCAAGGAACTAAGGAAGAAAAGCTGAAAGCATTCCTTGAGCTGAAAAAATTGATACCCCTGTTACTGACTTGATAAAAGCAGCACCTATAAAACATCTGAATGGATGAATGCTCCTATATTCAAGGCAGACCTAGCTTTAGCATCTGTAGACTTTGTGGACCCATATACAGGGGGCTTGGACCGGGCCAAACCTGAGATGCCTCTATAACACCCATAAGTCTAGATCCATGATTACTACAATCCTGGGACCTGACTTCAGTAAATCTATTCTTGAGGCTTGGTAAAAACAATGTTTGGGAGACACCAGGGCCAATTACTCATATATCCATAATTAAGGTGAGGCCAAGAGCAGTTCCAGGATCAGTAATACCTGAGACCTTACACAGTGGATGAAAGGTGAGACAACAGAGCACACTCACAGATGAACATCTCCAGAGGAGAAATGCTCAGTAGCTTCCTTCTCATCAGGAGTGCTCCAAGCTCACACCACAGAAACACATCTAAGAAACAGAACTGCGGCCTCCAGTCTAACAATGAGGAAGCAGTTCTTGCCCCTGATAGGGCAGTGACAACCACAGAGCAAAGGGAGGCTCTGCTCAATAACTAGGGCAGGCTCTGGTCATCACAACACTAATCAAATCCCACACAATAGATCTGGATTTAGTAGCTGTGTGCTGTGTGAGAATATACATGTGGAGATAGGACAAAACTAGGGTTCAAGCTGCCTACATAGGTCCCACAGCAGGGCCAAGTGCACAGTTACTGCATTACTGAGACCTAACCTCAACAGACCTGACCAGTGGCTGTATGATAATATCTGAGAGTCACCAGGGTCAATTGCTAGCATACCTACATTTAAGGTGGGACTAAGAGCAGTTCTAACAACAGTATATTTTGTGATCCTTTGTAATGGAGAAAGGGACAAAACAGAGCATAATCACAGACTAATATCTCCAGCAGAGAGAAACTCAATGGCTTCTAACCCACTAGACGTGCTCCAATCTCTCCTACCTCACATCACAGATCAGAATCACAGCTAAGTAGCCAATTTGGGGGCCTCTACTCCATCAACCAAGGAGCAGACCCCATTCCTGACAAGGCAGTGACAACTGCAAAGCAAAGGGGTTTGTTCAAGTTCAATATCTAGAGCAGGCTCTGAAAAACAAAAGACAGATAAAACCCCCTACCAAAGGGATACAACACAGCCCTCTGAATCAAACTCAACCCTCCAGAGGGCAAACACCAGAAGAGAGACAAACTGTGATCTTGCAGCCTGCAGAAAGGAAACCAAAAACACAATAATTTTGATAAAATGAGATGCAAATATATTGTTGACAAAAGAGCAAGAAAAAAAAAACCTGCAAGAACAATTAAGTGAGGAAAAGACAAGCAATTTATCTGAAAAGGAATTCAGAGTAATGATAGTAAAAAAAAAAAAAAAAAAAAAAAAAAATCCAAGATCTCAGAAACAGAATGGAGGAATGGATCAAGAAGATAAAAGAAACCTTTAGCAAAGACCTAGAGCAACAAAAGAACAAACAGAGATGAACAAGAAAAGAACAGAAATGAAAAGTACATTAGAAAAAAATCAATATCAGAAAAACTGAAGCAGAAGAATGGGTAAGTGAGCTGGAAGACAAATGTAGAAACTTCTTCTGTGGAACAGAATGAAAGAAAAAGGAAGGAAAAGAAATGAGAAAAGCCTCAGATACATCTGGGACAACATTAATCATTCCAAAACTTGAATTATAGAGGTCCCAGAGAGGTAGAGAAAAAGTGTCTGAGAAAATATTTGAAGAAATTATAGGTGAAAAATTGCCTAACATGGGAAATAGAAATGACCACTAAAATTCAGGATGTGCAGAGAGTCTTATATATGATAAACTTTAGGATAAACATGCCAAGACATATATAAATGAAGCTAACAAAAACTAAGCACAAAGAAAATTATTAAAAGCAACAAATAGCATACAAGGAAAATGACTTAAGATTATCAGTTTATTTTTTAGTGGAAACTCCACAAGTCAGAAGTCAGTGGCAGGATATATTTAAAAGTGATGAAAGGGAAAAAACTACAACCAGGAATACTCTATGCAGCAAGGGTTTCATAGAGATTCAATGGAGATATCAAAATCTTTCCTGGAGAAGGAAAAGGCTACCCACTCCAGTATTCAGGCCTGGAGAATTTTTCTCTACAGACAAGCAAAAGCTAAGACAGTTTATCACCATCAAACCAACCTTACAATAATTGCTAAAGACATTTTTCTAGGCAAAAAATACACAGAGAAGAGAATAAAAGACAAAGAGAAGGAAAAAAAAAAGACATTAAAAAAATAAGCACAATCCAATTAAGAAAATATCAATAGGAAAATGAAGTGAAGTGAAAGTCACTCAGTAATGTCTGACTCTTTGCAACCTCATGAACTATAAAGTCCATGGAATTTTCCAGGCCAGAATACTGGAGTGGGTAGCCTTTCCCTTCTCCAGGGGATCTTCCCGACCCAGGGACTCAATTCAGGTCTCCCACATTATGGGTGTATTCTTTACCAGCTGAGTCACAAGGGAAGCCCAAGAATATTAGAGTAGGTATTCTATCCATTTTCCAGCAGATCTGCCCAACCCAGAAATTGAACCAGGGTCTCCTGCATTGCAGGCAGATTCTTTACCAACTGAGCTACCAGGGAAGCCCCAATAGGAGCATACATATCAATAATTACCTTATGTAAATAGATTAATTGCCCCAACCAAAAGACACAGACTGGCTGAATGATTAAAAAAAAAAAAAAAAAGACCCATATATATGTTGTCTACAAGAGATTCACTTTAAACTAGAGACACATAGAGACTGAAGATGAGAGGATGGAAATAAATATATTCCATGCAAATGGAAATCAAAGAAAGCTGGAAAAGTAATGCTCATATCAAAATAGATGTTAAAATATAGACTCTTACATGGGATAACGAAGGACACTACATAGACTAAGTGATAAGTACAAGAAAAAGATATAATAATTGTAAATAATTATGCCCCCAACATAGGAGCACCTCAATGCATAAGGCAAATAATAACAGTCATAAAAGGGGAAATTGACTGCAACACAATAATAATGGTGTCTTTAACATCCACGTATACATCAATAGACAGATCATCCAGACATAAAATTAATAAGGAAACAAAATATTTCAATGAAATACTAGACCAGGTTAATTTAATTAATATTTATAAGATAGTCCATCTGAAAGTGGCAGAATAACTTTCTTCTCAAGGGTATACAGAACATTCTCCAGGATAGATCACATCTTGGGTCAGAAATTAAACTGCTGAAAATTTAAGAAAGTTAAAATTGCATCAAATATCTTTTCTGACCACAACACAATGAGATTAGAAATTAATTAGAGGAAAAAAATGCTGGAAAAAAATACAAACTCATGAAGAGTAAGCAATAGACTACAAATAATCAAAGGATCATTGAAAAAATCAAAGAAGAAATAAAAAAAATACCTAGAAAAAAATGACAATGAAAACATGACAATGCAAAACCTATGGGATCCAGAAAAAGCAGTTCTAAGAGGGAAGTTTATAGCAATACAATCTCACCTCAAGGAACAACCAGAAGAAGAAGAAGAAGAGCAGCAACAAAAACTCAAATAAAAACCTAAACTTATGCCTAAAGCAACTATGGAAAGAATAACAACAAAAAGAGTTTTCATAAAGAAAGAAAGTATAATGGTCAGAGCAGAAATAAATGAAATAAAGACAAATGCAACAATTGAAAAGATGAGTGAAACTAAAAGCTGATTCTTTGAAATGTAAACAAAATTAACAAACTTTAGCCATCCTCAGAGAGAAGAAATTTTCTAAGACTGAATCAGAAAAATATAGAAGATATCAACAGGTCAACCAGAAGCAAAGAAATTGAAGCTGTGATTAAAAATGTCCCAACCAACAAAAGTCCATGACCACGTGTCTTCACAGGTGAATTTTATCAAGCATTTAGAAAATAACTAACATGCATCCTTCTCAAACTCTTCCAAAAAATGGCAGAGGGAGAAATACTCCCAAGATAATTCTACAAAGCCATCATCACCCTGATATCAAAACTAGGCAATGATATCACACAAAAAAGAAAATTATACGGCTATATCACCAATGAAAGTGAAAGTGTTGTAACTTAGTCATGTCCAACTCTTAGCGACCCTATGAACTGTTGCACACCAGGCTCCTCTATCCTTGGAATTCTCTAGGCAAGAATACTGGAGTAGATTTCCATTTCCTTCTCCAAGGAAATCATCCTGGAGATTTCCTGACCCAGATATCAAACCTGGGCCTCCCGCATTGCAGGCAGATTCTTTACTGTCTGAGCCACAATAGAAACCCACAAGGAATCACTGATGAACATAGAGGCAAAAATCCTCAACAAGATACTAGGAATCCAAGCCCAAAAACACATTAAAAAGAATCATACACTGTGGTCAAATGGGGTTTATCCAAGTGATGCAATGATTTATCAGTATATTCAAAGCAATCAATGTGATACATCCCATTAACAAATTAAAGAATTTAAAACCATATGATCATATGAATAGAGGTGGATTAATTAAATTAAATTTCTGACAAAATTTAATACCCACTTATGATTAAAACAAAACAAAACAAAACTCTCCAGAAAGTGGGCATAAAGGGAGACTACCTCAACATAATAAAGACCATATATGACAAAACCACAGCAAGTATCATTCTCAATGGTGGAAAACTGAAAGTATTCCTCTAAGATCAGGAAAAAGACAAGAATGTCCACTCTCATCACTATTATTCAACATAGTTTTAGATGTCCTATCCATGGCAATCAGAGGAGAAAAAGAAATAACAAAAACACAAATTGGAAAAGGAGTAAAACTCTCACTGCTGGCAGGTGATATGATCCTATACACAAAAATTATAAAGAGACCACTAGAAAACTACTAGAGATTGTCATTGAATTGATAGAGTTTCAGGATACAAAGTTAATACACTGAAATCTCTTACACTCCTATAACTAAGAACAAAATCAAAAAGAGAAATTAAGGAATTAAATTTAAGAAATGAAATCTCATTTATGATCACAAAAATAAATAAGATACTTAAGAATAAACCTATATGGGGAACAGAAGATCAGTACTCAGGGAACAATAGAATAAAATAAAAGAAATCAAAGATGTCACAAACAGATTGAGAGACATACAATGTTCTTGGATTGGAAGAATCAACATCATGAAAATGACTATACTGTCCAAGGCAATCTACAGATTCAGTGCAATACCTAATAAATTACCAGTGTCATTTTTCACAGAATGTGAACAAGAAATTTTACAATGTGTGTGGAAACAAAAAAAGATCAGTGGCATTTTTCAGAAAACTAGAACAACAACAACAAAAAAATCGTAAAACTGTCTGGAGAGAAAGAAAAAGAAAAAAAAAAAAATTGTCTGGAGACATAAAAGACCCCAGATATCTAAAACAATCTTGATGGGAAAAGAAAAAAAAAATGAAGCTGAAGGAATCAGGCTCCCTGAATTCAGACTATACTACAAATCTATAGTCATCAAAACTGTATGGTACTGGCATTAAAAACAGATTTATAGATCCATTGAACAGGATAGAAAACCCAGAAATAAACCTTTCCACCCATGGTCAATTAAGCTAAAACGAAGAACTGAAGACTATACAGTGGAGGGAAGATAGTCTCTTCAATAAATCCTGCTGGAAAACAACAACAACAACAACAACAACAACAACAACAAAAACGGACAGATACATGTAAAAAATGACATTAGAATATTTTCAAATAGCATATACAAAAATAAATTCAAAATATATTAAAGACCTAAATGTAAGACTGGATACTATACAACTCTTAGAGGAAAAGATAGGCAGAACACCCTTTTACATAAATTACAATAAGATCTTTTACATTTAACCTTGAGAAAAATGGAAATAAAAACAAAAATGAACAACCAGGACCTAATTAGATTCCACAGCTTTTAGACAGTAAAAGAAACCATAAACACAACAACAACAATAAAAAGAAAAAGACCCACAAAATAGAAAATGTTTGCAACATATGTCACAAACAAGAGATAAGTCTCCAAATATTACAAACAACGCATGTAGCTCAACACCAAAAAAATAAAAAAGTTGATAAAATTTCTTAAGAGATGTTTTTCCCAAGAATGCATACAGATGGCCAAAAGGCATGTGAAAAAGATGCTCAATATCACTAATTATTAGGCAAATACAAATCAAAACTATGAGATATCACCTTATACTAGTCAAAATGTCCATCATCAAAAAAAAATTGGAACAACAAATGCTAGAGAGTGTGTGGAGCAAGGGGAACACTTTTGGGAATGTAAACTGGTACAGAGACTGTGGAAAGCAGTTCCTGGAAGTTCCTTAGAGACTAAAAATAAAGCTATGGTATGATCTATCAATCCTGCTTTTGGGCATATATATAGATAAAAACATGGTTCAAAAGGATAAATACAGCCCAATGTTTATTGGAGTACTTTTCACAAAAGCCAAGACATGAAAGCAATCTAAAGGTCCACAAACAGAAAAAAAAAAAAAAGGATAAAGAAGATTGCTGCATATATAAAATGGAATATTACTCAATCATCGAAAAGAATGAACTAATGCCATTTGCACAACATGGATAGATTTACAGATTATCATACTAAGTGACATGTCTGACTAATAGATAAAGACATATATGATATCACTGATAAGTATAATCTTAAAAAAAATGATACAAATGAATGTATTTACAAAACAGAAAGAGATCGGTATGCTTCAGTTCAGTTCAGTTCAGTCACTCAGTCGTGTCTGACTCTTGTGACCCCATGAACCACAGCACGCCAGGCCTCCCTGCTCATCACTAACCCCCGGAGTCCACCCAAACCCATGTCCATTGAGTCAGTGATGCCATCCAACCATCTCATCCTCTGTCATTCCCTTCTCCTCCTGCCCCCAATCCCTCCCAGCATCAGGGTCTTTCCAAATGAGTCAGCTCTTCGCATCAGGTGGCCAAAGGATTGGAGTTTCAGCTTCAACATCAGTCCTTCCAAAGAACACCCAGGACTGATCTACTTTAGGATGGACTGGGTCGATGTCCTTGCAGTCCAAGTTACTCTCAAGAGTCTTCTCCAACACCACAATTCAAAAGCATCAATTCTTCGGCACTCAGTTTTCTTTATAGTCCAATTCTCACAGCTATATATGACCACTGGAAAAACTCCAGCCTTGACTAGATGAACCTTTGTTGGCAAAGTAATGTCTCTGCTTTTTAATATGCTGTCTAGGTTGGTCATAACTTTCCTTCCAAGGTGTAAGCGTCTTTTAATTTCATGGCTGCAATCACCATTTGCAGTGATTTTTGAGCCCCCCCCCCCCCCAATAAAGTCTGTCACTGTTTCCATTGTTTTCCAATCTATTTGCCATGAAGTGATGGGTCTGGATGCCATGACCTTAGTATTTTGAATGTTGCGATTTAAGCCAGCTTTTTCACTCTCTTCTTTCACTTTGATCAAGAGGCTCTTTATTTCCTCTTTTTTTTCTGCTATAAGAATGGTGCTCTCTGCACATCTGAGTTTGTTGATATTTCTCCTGGCAATCTTGATTGGAGCTTGTGATTCATCCACCGTGGCATTTACCATGATATATTCTGCATATAAGTTAAATAGTCAGGGTGACAGTATAGAGCCTTGATGAGCTCCTTTCCTAATTTTGAACCAGTTCTATGTCCAGTTCTAACTGTTGCTTCTTGACCTCTATACAGGTTTCACAGGAGGCAGGTAAGGTAGTCTGGTATTCCCATCTCTTAAAGAATTTCCCACAGTCTATTGTGATCCACATGGTCAAAGGCTTTAATGTAGTCAATAAAACAGAAATAGATGTTTTTCTGGAACTCTTACTTTTTTGATGATCCAACAGATGTTGGCAATTTGACCTCTGTTTCCTCTGCCTTTTCAAAATCCAGCTTGAACATCTGGAAGTTCACAGTTTATGTACTGTTGAAGCTTCACTTGGATAATTTTGAGTGTTAATTTGCTAGCATGTGAGATAAGCGCAATTGTGTGGTAGTTTGAACATTCTTTGGCATTGCCTTTCTTTGGGATTAGAATGAAAACTGGCATTTTCCAGTCCTGCGGCCACTGTGAAGTTTTCCAAATTTGCTGGAATATTGAGTGCAGCACTTTCACAGAGTGATCACACCATAATGTTTATCTCGGTCATTAAAATATTTTTTGTATATTTCCTCCATGTATTCTTGCCAATTCTTCTTAATATATTCTCCTTCTGTTAGATCCATACCGTTTCTGTCCTTAATTGTGTCCATCTTTGCGTGAAATACTCCCTTGGTATCTCTAATTTTTGTGAAGAGATATCTAGCCTTTCTCATTCTATTGTTTTCCTCTTTTTATTATTATTATTATTTTTTTTTCATTAATCACTTAGGAAGGCTTTCTTCTCTCTCCTTGCTATTTTTTGGAACTCTGCATTCAATGGGCCTATCTTTCAATTTCTCCTTTGGCTTTCGCTTCTCTTCTTTTTCTCGGCTATTTGTAAAGCCTCCTCAGACAACCATTTTGCCTTTTTGCAATTCTTTTTCTTTGGTATGATCTTGATCACTGCTTCCTGTACTATGTCACAAAACTTTGTCCATAGTACTTCAGGTATTCTATCAGATCTAATCCCTTGAATCTGTCTGTCACTTCCAATGTATAATAATAAGGGATTTGATTTAGGTCATACCTGAAAGGTCTAGTGATTTTCCCCTACTTTCTTCAATTTAAGTCAGAATCTTGCAATATGGAGCTCATGATCTGAGCCACAGTCAGCTCCCGGTCTTGTTTTTGCTAGCTGTATAGAGCGTCTCCATCTTTAGCTGCCAAGAATATAATCAGTCTGATTTCCTTATTGACCATCTGGTGATGTCCATGAGTAGAGTCATCTCTTGTGTTGTTGGAAGAGGGTGTTTGTTATGACCAGTGGGTTCTCTTGGCAAAACTCTATTAGCCTTTGCCCTGCTTCATGTTGTACTCCATGGCCAAACTTCTGTTACTTCAAGTATCTCTTGCCTTCCTACTACTTTTGCACTCCAGTCCTGTATGATGAAAAGCACATCTTTTTTTTTTTTTTTTTTTTTTTTTTTTTGGTGTTAGTTCTAGAAAGTTTTGGAGGTCATCATAGAACCATTCAGTTTCAGGTTTTTTTGGCATTAGTATTCAAGGTGTTGATTTGGATTACTCTGATACTGAATGGTTTGCCTTGAAAACGAACAGAGATCTTTCTCTCATTTTTGAGACTGCACCCAAGTACTGCATTTTGGACTCTTTTGTTAACTATGAGGATTACTCCTTTTTTTCTAAGGGATTCTTGTCCACAGTAGTAGACATAGTGGTCATTTGAATTAAATTCGTCCATTCCAGTTCACTTTAGTTCACTGATAACTAAAATGTCGGTGTTCACTCTCCCTTTCTCCTGTTTAACCACTTCCAATTTACCTTGGTTCATGGACCTAACATTCCAGGTTCCTATGCAATAATGTTCTTTATACCATTAGACTTTACTTCCATCACCAGTCACACCCACAACTGGGTCTTGTTTTTACTTTGGCTCCATCTCTTCATTCTTTCTGGAGTTATATCTCCACTCTTCTCCAGTAGCATATTTGGCACCTACAGACCTGGAGAGTTCATCTTTTAGTGTCCTATCTTTTTGCCTTTTCATACTGTTCATGGGGTTCTCAAGGCAAGAATACTCAAGTGGTTTGCCATTCCCTTCTCCAGTGGACCACATTTTGTCAGAACTCTCCGCTGTGATCATCCATTTGTGGTGGCCCTACACTGCATGGCTCATAGTTTCATTTAGTTAGACAACGCTGTGGCCCATGCAATCAGTTTGGTTAGTTTTCTGTGATTATGATTTTCATTCTGTCTGCCCTCTGATAGATAAGGATAAGAGACTTATGGAAGCTTCCTGTTGGGAGAGGCAGTAGTTAGTATTGATACAGGTTTCATGGTTAATATTGTTTATTAGCATAGTCTGTATAATTAGCCTTGCTGTCATAGTTGCTAGTTAGTGTTGTCAGTCAGTATAATTAGCAGGTCACCATTGAAAGTTTGCTGCTATGGGCAGTGAATGACACCAGAATTCTTGGCCTCCAGAGGCGATGAATTTGATTCAGGGCCAGTGATGAGGCTTGGCTGTTCAGAGCTTTTTGTGTATTAAAGTTTTATTAAAGCATAAAAGAGATAGAGAAAGCTTCTGATGTAGACATCAGAAGGGGACAGAAAGAATACCCCCTTGCTAGTTTTTAGCAAGGAGTTATATACCTATTAGCAAGCTTCTAATTAGAGAGAAAAAAAAAAAAAAAAAAGTCTCAAAACTGGGAGAGTTGCACCAGGCCCCTCACAACATGCATTTTGAGATAGCATTGGCACAAATTGAGTCATCCTGGGCCAAAAAACAATTGACCTGAATCTTGAAGAAAAGCAGATTCCCAAGAAAACATATAATTCATTAACATAGTTTAAGCAAGACCTTTCTGTTAGAAAAACTGTATTGGTTAGCTCAAGGTTTGAGATAAAGTTAAGTTCAGGCAAAACCAGGTGTCACCATGACAACACATGATTGGAAGAGAAAAAAAAAAAAAAAAAACCTACCAGGTGTGGCTTCATTTCCTCCTCGTGCTTGGGGACCACTGACCTCCCTACCGAGGCCATCAACACTCTCATATAAATGTGAGAGTTGAACCATAAAAAAAATTGAGCACCAAAGAACTGATGCTTTCAAATTGTGGTACTGGAGAAGACTCTCAAGAGTCCTCTTGGAGAGCAAGGAGATCAAAGCAGCCAATCCTAAAGAAAATCAACACTGACTACTCAGTGGAAGGACTGATGCTGAAGCTGAATCTCCAATAATTTGGCCACCTGATGTGAAGAGCTCATTCATTGGAAAAGACCCTGATGCTTGGAAAGACTAAGGGCAAGGGGAGAAGAGGGCAATAGAGGATGAGATGGTTGGATGGCATCACTGACTCAATGGACATGAGACTGATGCACAGGGAAGCCTGTTATGCTACAGTTCATGGGGTCAAAAAGTTAGACATGACCTAGCATGACTTAGTGACCAAACAAAAAATAGTTAATAAGTGAAAGAGATAAATAAATGGGGAGATGGGGGCAGCTTATGTAACAGTAGAAATCTTAATATCCTCTCATAGCGTGATTATTACTTATTAATTATTCAACGTGTTTTTTTCAATTAATTTTAGAGTGTAGAAATAAGTCTGACATCATCTTAACCATATTATAAAAGCTCAAACCTCCAGTAATGGAACAAATTTGTTTCATGTCTTTCTTAATATGATGTAGTGAAAAGAATTTAGCATCACTTTTAATATTTTCCTCCCATTCCCAAGCCATTATTTTTTATGTATTAGTTCTGCATAAATTATGAAGAAATACAATTAAATCCAAATTGATGGAAATCCTACAAAGTGTTTGTGCTATAATCTTTAAAAATATTGAAGTCAGAAAATATAAGGAAAGAGAGGCATTATTCCAGATTGGAGGACATTAGGGGACATGATAACTAAATGTAGCACAGGGTTCCGGGTGTCATCTGGAGAGCATGCAATTTGTTCAGTTCTGTCTCACAGCAACAAAGATTTGAAACAGCAGCCCAGCGTTACAGCTCAGAGTTTTATTCAGCAAACAAAGGCTAGTACACTCTTGAGGTGTGAGGGTAGGCCAGCCCCAAAAGAGAGGCCTCAATTCATCTTGGCTTTCTCTTTTTATACGTTTTGTCTCCTTCCCACTGAGCCTACCTTGTGAAAACTGGGCTAGCCAAGAAAGCGGAGTGTTTGTTTCATCTGACCTTCTCCCTTCAGTCCACAGATTTTCTTCTGTTCCATTTTTGCAGGCTTTTCCCTTTCTTTGTTTTTTAGCCACTGCCATTTTGAACTCCTTTTTCCTATTCTAGCCACCAAAAAGTATTATTGATATACATATCAGTGAATAAAATTTCAGTGAAATCAGTTAATAAGATGGTGCTACTGGGTAGCATTAACTTTCTGATTTTGATGGCTTGTTGTTATGAAGAAGATGTATCCTTTGTGCTAATATGCATCGATGTATTACAGGTTAATAGGATATCATATATGCAGCTTACTCTCATATTGTACAAAGAAAAAAGTTAAAAGCAAAAGAGGAAATGCTAACTCAAAAGTAAGAAATGGAAGGCCCATAGGGATTGGGTAGAAAGGGAGGTGGGTGGGAGTATCGGGATGGGGAATACATGTAACTCCATGGCTGATTCATGTCAATGTATGACAAAACCCACTACAATATTGTAAAGTAATTAGCCTCCAACTAAGAAAAATAAATGAAAAAAAAATTGGAGAAACTATGTAAATGGCATACAGGAACTCTTTGTACTATTGCAATTATTCTGTGGATTTGAAAATATTTTCAAAGAAACAATTCAATTAAGTAATGTTACTAGAACATATCATCTCATAACAACTGAGAACTCATTTCTAGAATTTGGAGACTCATGATTAAGTTAACAAGGAATTCTTATTAAAAAAAAAAAAACCTTATGTACCAATCACAGCAATATCAATCATCGTTTGTAAGGTTCTGAGAACTCCTATTTGTTAATACAAAAGACCGCTGAACCCTAGATCATGACTTTAATGCCTTTCCAGATTGAATAATCTCCCATTACCAAGAAATACTATATAATTACTGGATAATGTACCCTGTTGTTTTAAATCTAAGTCACATACATCAAAGTAGATTAAATGCAATATCTAGAAATATCTTTACGAACCAAAGTATCCACTAGCTAATCATATTTTCATTTTTGTATGTTTCTTTAAAAAATAGATAAACCTAAGATACACAGAAAAAACAGAGAGAGAAAAAAAGTGACTCAACAGCATTTTACCCTGTAGTCATCTCCCAGGATACATAAGAAACAAAGTAGATTAAAGTCTCTCTTGCCATTTGTCAACAATTGTGATATCTTTTTCTCTCAAAAACTCATGGCAAACTTATTCCCAAGAGAACTACTGACAATGTCCAGATAATAAATTTTCCAAAGGTGTATTGAGTTATGTATATACAGGGATGTGTGCAGAAAATAAAAGTGTATCAGTCTGAGAACAAAGCTGACTTCACATTGCCACTGTGCTTGGTCTCTGGAATCTTTCCATGTTGAGCTGACTATATCTTCAAACTATGGATAAACCAACATACCTTCCTAGGGAAATCTGTAAACTATTACCAAGAAAGGGTTCACTGCTTAACTCAAAAAAAACCAAAACTATGACACTTAAAAAAAAAAAAAAATTATTGAGAGGTCAACTGAGAGCGAGACAGGGGACAAGAGTCTTAAATATGTCTCTCCTATCTGAGGTCAGGTCAAACTTTTATGGGTTAAGGGACGGGGGAGCGGGTATGCAGAAGCCCTGATGGGGTAGTTTTCAATCGCATGGCTTTTGAAACTGGCGGTTTATGGTAATATGTGATCAAGGGGATTCAGCACCAGATCTTCTTGGAAAACAGACCATTCATTTCTGACAGGGTTCTGGGATTCAGACTGCAGTCCTGTCCTGGTCCTTTGGTTCCATACAGAAGGGGAAAACTTTGGTTTTGGGTGTTATTTGAGGTAAAAACTTTCTTCTCTTCACATGATTGGCTGCATGGTTTTAGTTTTGTCCTGCTGTCTCCGAATAAAACTTAGTATCTTATTATCCACAGAGTAGGGTCAGTTTGAACTGGCCCTTCCTTACAGAACTGCCAGCTCACTATCTCAAAAGCTATTACATTTAAGTTTATTACTCTTGAAATTTCCTTTTTTGTTGTTTTTAAGTAGTGGTAAATACAAAGACTACAAGGAAACTGGAATACAAAGGCTACAAAAAAAAAAAAAAAAAATGCTTCTTTTTCTGGGATCCCATGACAATGTTTAAGGCAATGCACACAGCTCTTACTATGCTGCATTATGGTTATGGTAAATGTATCTGTCACCCCAGGTCAGCCTGGATGAACAGTCCTTGAAAGAATGAATTGTGATCTATTTATCTTAGCACTCCCAGGGTTTTGTAAATGTCTAGTGCACACTAGTACTTAATAGATATTTGTTGAGTTAGTTGAATGCAAGAACATTAATTCTGTTTGGAGATGACAAAACTGAAACATTCAAATTGAAGAAAGTGGAAAGATCTAGAGAAACAATAGATCATGAAACTGGCTTTATAACAAAGTAGACAGAGAGTTCTGACCAATTATTTGCAATTTTCTCCAGTAAATTTTGACCTTAATAAAACTTTCCATATTAAGTTAACTGGATAATATAAGAGAAATGGTGAAATGTCATGTGAGATGTCAAGGAAAGAAAAGAGAGTATGCCTAGTCTGCTTCCCTGAAAGTGCCCATTAATTCTTTTTTTTTTTTTTAATCACAGGAAGAAAAATTAGAATTTATAACAGTAAATACAGGCAGATAGTCTATAGGTAATTTACCACTGCGACTGAATGTATCTATTCAAAATTTAAGAAGTCTACTTTTTATTCTGTTCTTTTCTCCCCAAAAGGCAAGGTCAGTGAAGATACCATTGCTTCACAGACAAATGTGTATGCCAAAGGCTGTCTTTGCTGCTCTCTATAGATTAAAAAAAAAAAAAAAAAATCTGTATTAAATAAAACCTATGCTGCTGGCAAGTTTTACCCTTGGATCATTTTCTTCAATATATAACTGATATATAATGAAGCTAAAATTAATATTTCCTGGGGCTCATCATTATCTAGCTATGAAATCAGTCTTTTCTGGGAGTTAAAACTCTAGTTCTGACAGTTTTGTAGTAGTGATTTAAATGCAATGTATCTATTGGGGAAGGTAAAGTTCTTTTTTTTTTTTCCATTTATTTCAGTCAGTCATCTCTTTTTTCACATTCCATTTGATAAGCATAAAAAATGTGTGAAATGTTGCCAAACAGGGTTCTTGATCTCCTTTATAAATAGAAATTGATCAGATGTAAGATAAGAAACTTAGGCAAGGTTTTAAGGGTTAGAACATCAAATGTGGTTTTTCTGTTTGTTTGTTTTAGAGGGAGTGTGTGGAGGGAAACACAGTTCATGCCATAACATCTTAAACAATCAAAAATTAAGAAAAATCAAAAATATTATAGCTAATATCAGAAATAATATTGATATCATAAATTGTTATGCCAATAAATTTGAAAATACAAATGAAACATATAAGTTCCTTAAAATATAAAATTATTAAAGTTAACTTATGAAGAAGTAAACAACTTGACTAGCCCCTACATCCATTACTGAAAATAAATCTGTAGGAAAAAACAAACCCCAAAACAAGCAACAAAATCCTTCCACAAAGAAAGGCCCAGATGACTTGACTTTACTGATACCTTCTAACAAGTATCTGAAAATTAAATGATCCTAGTTCCTTACAAATTACTGTAGAAACTCATTTTGTGAGGACATTAGTTCCTTGTATATTAGTTTCTTAATGTAGACTAAGTAGCATAAAATAACAGAAATTTATTTTCTTCTAGTTCTGGAGTATAAACGTTTGAAATCAAGGTATCAACAGGACCACACACCCTCTGAAGTCTCCATAGGAGAATCTTTCCTGTCTTCTTCCAACTTCATGTGTCTTCAGGGGTTTCTTGACTTTTGGCCACATCACCTCAGTCTTTGACTCTGTAAGACATATTGACTTTCCCTTTTCTTTGCCTATGTCTTTCCCCTACTCTCTGTCTCAAATATCCCTTTGCAATATTTTTTTATGAATTGATAATCAATCAGATAATCTAGAATAAGCCCTGCTTCTCAAGATCTTTAAAGTAATCCTATTTTTGGAGAGTCACATAAGGAGACATTGAGTCTTTCACCATATATTACTCACAGGTCTTGGATATTAGGATGTGGATGTATCTCTTTAGTAATTAGCATTTAGCAAAATAAATGTTGATGCCAAAACTGGAAAAAACCATTATTATAAAGGAAAGCTACAGGCCAACATCTCCTATGAAAACAATGGGGAAACAACAAAGACAGTTTTAGAAATCTGAATATGATATAGTCTTAAAGTACTTTTTGACCAGCTAGGGTTTACCTGAGGAATGCAAGTTTGGTTGAATATTTAAAAATCAATCAATAAGGAGAGAACAGATGGCAGAGGAGTAGGTGGATGTGGAGTACATCTCTCTCCATCAACACATCTGGAATACATCTTCAGACACAGAAGTGCTTGCAGAATACCAGGTGACAGCAGGCAGGAGTACCTGGCCAATGGGAAAGAATGTATAGAACCATGCAAAGATAAGTAGGATAAAGTAAGTAGGAGAAAAAGAGGAGAGTTACTAGTACTGGATCTGCCCTTGGTGGGTGGGGGAACTAAAGCAGAAGTTCAGATAGCCACATTGGGGCAATTGTTTGGGACAAAGGGAAAACATTTGAGGCTGAGAGTTAAGCAGCTGATCCGTGACAGTCTAAATGGAATGAGAATCACACAGACAATCTTTGCCGCAGCCATAAACACCCCAGACAAGGGTGGGGGTTCCCTAGAAGGCACAGTCGCTGGGAGCTGGAGTGTACAGGTTGTGGAGCAATCTCAGGGTGAGGCCTGCTATTGACTGCATGGAGACAGCTCCAAGGGATGTGAAGGGGGAGACTGTGGTGGCAAACGCCTGTGGAAGAAAACCTGGCAGCCTGCAGGCAAGGCAATACTGCTGAGTCGTGCATAAGGGTTGGAGTCATCTCTATAGCCTCTCTCTCCCCACACAACAGCACCCAGCTGCTGAACAATAGAAAGGCAGGCCCTTCAAACACCTGACGTAGGAGACAACGGAGTAGGAGCCCAGTCAGGGGAGCACTTTTAGTGCCCAAAGTGCTAACAACAGAGAAGGACTCCAGCCAGGGGAGCCCTCTAAGTGCCTGAATGGGCAGAGCGATGGTGAAGAACTAGTCAAATAGGCCTATCAGACATGAAGAAAAAGTCTCTGATAAGGCCATATGTCCTGCAGCTGAGACAGTCTGTATCCTTGCACATTCGGTGCAGCCAGGATTCCTACAACCCAAGCAGCTGCACCACCTTCATGCTTAATCCTCACTGAGACAGAGCTGCTAGAAAAAGCCCTAATAGCACCGTATCTCCAGTGACAGTAGCCACCATTGCTCCTGCATAGCTGGCATTGCCAGGGTCTCTGTGATCCAAGCAACCATGTAACCACCTTGCATGATTCCCACTGGGAAAAGAGCTGCCAGAGGCTAGAAAAAGTCCTGTGACTATGCACATGGAATTGTTCTAGAATCTGGAATCACAAAACACTCCTTGGAGGACACTCAAGACAGTGGGGTAAAGTTTATTATGCTAGAGGACCCAAGGAGAATCAGTTCCCAATAAGGACCCTGATGATTTGGGAGAACTCAATTTTACACCTTCCACTACATAATTGGTTCACTTCAGTTCAGTTCAGTTCAGTCACTCAGTCGTGTCTGACTCTTTGCAACCCCATGAACCACAGCACGCCAGGCCTCCCTGTCCATCACCAGTTCCCAGAGTTTTTCCAAACTCATGTCCATTGAGTCAGTGATGCCATCCAACTATCTCATTCTCTGTCTCTTCTCTTCCTGCCCTCAATCTTTGCCAGCATCAGGGTCTTTTCAAATGAGTCAGCTCTTCCCATCAGGTGGCCAAAGGATTGGAGTTTTAGCTTCAACACCAGCCCTTCCAGTGAACACTGAGGACTGATTTCCTTTAGGATGGACTGGTTGGATCTCCTTGCAGTCCAATGGACTCTCAAAAGTCTTCTCCAACACCACAGTTCAAAAGCATCAATTCTTCGGCATTCAGCTTTCTTTAGAGTCCAACTCTCCAATGAACATGCAGGACTGATCTCCTTTAGGATGGATTTTCATCAACAGGCTCTTTAGTTCTTCTTCACTTTCTGTCATAAGGGTGGTGTCATCTGCATATCTGAGGTTACTGATATTTCTCCTGGCATTCTTGATTACAGCTTGTGCTTCATCCAACCCAACAATTTGTGTAAGTACTCTGCATATAAGTTAAATATTCAGGATGACAATATGCAGTCTTGACATACTCCTTTCCCAATTTGGAGCCAGTCTATTGTTCCATGTCCGGTTCTAATTGTTGCTTCTTGACCTGCATTCAGATTTCTCAGGAGGCTGGTCAGGTGGTTGTGGATCCCCATTTCTTAAAGAATTTTGTGGTGATCAACATGGTCAAATGCTTTAGCATAGTCAACAAAGCAGAAGTAGATTTTTTTCTGAAACTCTCTTGCTTTTTTGATGATCCAACATTTTTTGGCAATTTGACCTCTGGTTCCTCTGCCTTTTCTAAATCCAGCTTGAATATCTGGAAGTTCAAAGTTCACGTCCTGTTGAAGCCTGGCTGGGAGAATTTTAAGCATTACTTTGCTAGCGTGTGAGATGAGTGCACTTGTGCGGTAGTTTGAACATTCTTTGACATTGTCTTTCTTTGGTATTGGAGTAAAAACTGACCTTTTCCAGTCCTGTGGCCACTGCTGAGCTTTCCAAATTTGCTGGCATATTAAGTGTAGCACTTTAGCTGCATCATTTTTTAAGATTTGAAAGAATTCAGCTGGAATTCCATCACCTCTAATAGCTTTGTAGTGATGCTTCCTAAGGCCCACTTGACTTCTCATTCCAGGATGTCTGGCTCCAGGTGAGTGATCACACCATTGTGCTTATCTGGGTCATGAAGATCTCTTTTGAATAGTTCTGTGTATTCTTGCCACCTCTTCTTTATGTCTTCTACTTCTGTTAGGCACATACAGTTTCAGTCCTTTATTGTGCATATCTTTGCATGAAATGTTCCCTTGGTATCTCTAATTTTCTTGAAGAGATCTCTAGTCTTTCCCATTCTATTGTTTTCCTCTATTTATTTGTATTGATCACTGAGGAAGTGATCAAATACATTCTGTTATGGCTGAGTAATACTACATTGTGTATATGCACCACAATTTCTTTATCCATTCATCTGTCAATGGATATCACAGTTGCTTCCATGTTCTATGTATTGTAAAAAATACTGCAATGAACATTGGGATATATGTGTCTTTTAAAATTTTTGTTTTCTCAGGGTATGTGCCTAGGAGTTGGATTGCTGGGTCATATGGTAGTTTTATTCCTAGTTTGTTAAGGAATTTCCATAACATCTTCCACAGTGGCTGTGTCAATTTACCTTCCCACCAACAGTGCAAAAGGGTTCCCTTACCTCTGTACCCTCTCCAGCATTTATTTTGTTGATGTTTTCATTATGACCATTCTGACTGGTGTTAGGTGATATCTCATTGTAGTCTTGATTTGTATTTCTCTAAAAATGAGTGATGTTGGGCCTCTTTTCATGTGTTTGTTAACCATCTGTATGTCTTCTTTGGAGACATGTCTGTTTAGATCTTTCCCCCACTTTTTTATTGAGTTGTTTGCTTTCCTGGTATTAAGTTGTATGTACTGCTTGTATATTTTGGAGAGTAATCCTTTGTCAGTTGTTTCATTTGCTATTATTTTCTTCCATTCTGAGAGTTGTCTTTTCCCTTGTTTATAGTTTCCTTTGTTGTGCAAAAGCTTTTAAATTTACTTAGGTCCCACTTGTTTATTTTTGTGTTTATTTCCATTACTCTAGGAGGTAGGTTATAGAGGATCTTGCTTTGATTTATGTCATCGAGTGTTCTGCCTATGTTTTCCTCTAAGAGTTTAATTTCTTCTGGTTTTACATTTAGATCTTTAATCCATATTGAGTTTATCTTCATGTAAGCGTTAGGAAGTGTTCTAATTTTATTCTTTTACATGTAACTGCCCAGTTTTCCCAGCACCACTTATTGAAGAGGCTATCTCCTCTCCATTGTGTATTCTTGCCTCCTTTGTCAAAAATAAGTTCTCCGTTGGTGCATGAGCTTATTTCTGGTATTTCTATCTTGTCCCATTGGTCTATATTTCTGTTTTGGTGCTAGTACCTTACTGTCTTGATAAGTGTAGCTTTGTAGTATAATCTGAAGTCAGGAAGGTTGATTCCTCCAGCTCCATTCTTCTTTCTCAAGACTGCTTTGGCTACTTGGGGTTTGTTGTGTTTCCATATGAATTGTGAATTAAAAAAAAATTTTTTTTATTCTAACTTTGTGAAAAAAAAAATCATTGGTAATTTGTTAGTGATTACATAGAATCTGTATATTGTATTTGGTAGTATAGTTATTTTCACAATATTGATTCTTCCTACCCAGGGGCATAGAGTATCTCTCCATTTGTTTATGTCATCTTTGATTTCTTTCATCAGCATCTTATATTTTTCTGTATACAGTCCCTTTGTCTCCTTAGGTAGTTTTATTCCTAGATATTTCATTCGTTTTGTTACAGTGGTGAATGGGATTGATTTCTTAATTTCTCTTTCTGGTTTTTCATTGTTAGTATACAGGAGTGTAAGTGATTTTTGTGTATTGGTTTTGCTGATTAGCTCTAGTAATTTTCTGATGCTATCTTAAGGATTTTCTATATATAGTATCATGTCATCTGCAAACCATGAGAACTTTACTTCTTTTGCAATTTGGATTCCTTTTACTTCTGTTTCTTCTCTGATTACTGTGGCTAGGACTTCCAAAACTATTGTATAATAGTGATGAAAGTGGATGCACTTGTCTTGTTCCTGATCTTAGAATGAATGCTTTTGGTATTTCAGCATTGAGGAAAATGTTCACTGTGGGCTTGTCATATATAGTCTTTACTGTGCTGAGGTAGGTTCCCTCTATGTCCATTTTTTGAAGAGCTTTAATCGTAAATGCGTGCTGAATTTTGTCAAAGGTTTTTTCCACATCTCTTGAGATTATCATATGTTTTTTACCTTTCAATTTGTTAAGATGGTGTATCACATTGATTTGCATATATTGAAGAATCCTTGCATCCTTTGAATAAAACCACCTTGATCATGGTATATGAGCTTTTTAATGTGTTGTTGAATTCTGATGTCTGGAGTTTTGCATCTATGTTCATCAGTGATATTGGCCTGTAGTTTTCTCTTTTTATGTTGTGTTTGGTGTTGTTATAAGGGTGATGGTTATCTTGTAGAATGACGTTGTAAGTGTTCTTTACGCTTCAGTTTTTTGAAAGTGTTTTGGAAAGATAGGTATTAACTCTTTTCTAAACGCTTGATAGAATTCATCTGTGGAGCCATCTGGTCCTGGGCTTTTGTTTTTGGCAGATTTTTGATCACAGTTTTTATTTCAGTGCTTCTAATTGGGTTGTACATAATTTCTATTGTTTTCCTGGTTCAGTCTTGGAAGACTGAACTTTTCTAAAAATTTGTCAGTTTTTTCCAGCTAACCATTTATTGCCATATATTTGCTCATAATAGTCTCACAACCCTTTGTATTTCTGCATTGTTTGTTGTAACCTCTCATTTTTCATTTCTAATTTCTTTGATTTGATTCTTCTCTTTTTTTCCTATTGAGTCTGGCTAAATTTTTATAAATTTTGTTTATCTTCTCAAAGAACCAGCTTTTAGTTTTATTAACCTTTACTATTGTTTCTTTCATTTCTTTTTCATGTATTTCTGTCCTGATCTTTATGATTTTTCCTTCTGCTAATTTTGGTATTATGTTCTTCTTCTTCTTTATCCCGTTATTTTAGGTGTAAAGTTAGGTTGTCTATTCAATGTTTTTCTTGTTTCTTGAGGTAGGATTGTATTGCTATAAACTTCCCTCTTAGAACTGCTTTTGATGCATCCCATATGCTTTGAGTTGTCGTGTTTTCATTGTCATTTGTCTTTAGGAATTTTTTTAAATTTCCCTTTTGATTTCTTCAGTAACCTGAAGAAACATATTGTTTAATCTCCATGTGTTTGTGTTTTTTACATTTTCTGTCTTGTTATTGATATCTAGTCTCATAGCATTGTGATCAGAAAAGATGCTTGATATGATTTCAGTTTTGTTAAATTTACTGAGGTTTCCATTGGGACCCAAGATATGGTCTATCCTGGAGAGTATCCTATGTGCACTTGTGTATTCTTCTGCATTTGGATGGAATGTCCTGAAGATATCAATGAGATTCATCTCATCTAATCTACTCTATCATCTGATCTGATATATCATTTAAGACTGTGTTTTCTTTTTAATTTTCTGTTTTTATGATCTATCCTTTGGTGTAAGTGGGGTATTAATATCTCCTACTATTATTGTGTTTTGTCAATTTCTTCTTTTATGTCTATTAGTGTTTGTTTTTTTGTACCGAGTTGCTCCTATATTGGGTGCATAGACATTTATAATTTTTATGTATTCCTCTTGGATTGATTCCTTGATCATTATGTAGCGTCCTGCCTTATCTCTTGTAACATTATTTATTTAAGGCCTATTTTGTCTGACATGAGAATTGCTACTCCAGCTTACTTTTGCTTTCCTTTGCATGGAATATATTTTTCCATCCTCTCACTTTCAGTTTATATGTGTTTTTAGGTCTGAAGTGGTTTTCTTGCAGAGAACATATATATGGATCTTATTTTTGTATACATTTGCTAGCCTGTTTCTTTTGGTTGGGGTATTTAATCCATTTACATTTAAAGTAATTATTGATATACCTGTTCCTATTGCAATTTTCTTAACTGTTTGGTGTTTGTTTTTGTAGATCTTTTTCTTCTCTTGTACTTCCTGACTATAAAAGTCCCTTTAACATTTATTGTAAAGATGGTATGGTGGTACTGAATTTTCTTTTAATTTTTCCTTGTCTGTAAAGTTTTTGATTTCTCCATCATTTTTGAATGAGATCCTTGCTAGGTAGAGTAATCTTGGCTGTAGACTTTTCCCTTTCAATACTTTAAATGTTTCCTGCCATTCCCTTCTCGCCTGTAGAGTTTCTGCTGAAAGATCAGTTATTAAATGTATGAGGTTTCCCTTGTATGTCACTTGGTGTTTTCCCTTTCTGCTTCTAGTATTCTTTGTGTTTAAACTTTGTTCATTTGATTAGTATGTGTCTAGGCATTTTTCTCCTTGGATTTATCTTCTATGGGACTTTTTGTGCCTCTTGGGCTTGATTGACTATTTCCTTTCAATGTGGGGAGAATTTTCAACTATAATCTCTTCAAAAATGTTCTCATACCCTTTATTTCTCTCTTCTTCTTTTGGGAACCCTATAATTTGATCTTGATGTGATTAATATTGTCCCAGTGGTCTCTGAGACTATTCTAAGTTCTTTTCATTCTTTTTTCTTTATTCTTCTCTTCATCAATTATTTCCACTATTTTATCTTCCAGCTCACTGGTCTGTTCTGTTTCAGATATTCTTTTATTGATTCCTTCTAGAGTATTTTTAATTTCAGTCATTGTGTTGTTTATCTCTGTATGTTTATTCTTTAATTCTTCTAGATCTTTGTTAATGGATTCTTGCATTTTCTCTGTTTTATTTTCAAGGTTTGGATCATCTTTATTATCATTATTCTGAATTCTATTTTCAGGTAGTTTGCCTATTTCCTCTGCACTTATTTGGGCTTGTGTGTTTCTACTTTGTTTCTTCATTTGTGCAGAATGTCTCTGCCTTTCTTTTTCTTTTTCTTTTTTTTTTCTTTTTTTCTTCTTTTCTTGGCTTATTGTGTTGTGGTCTCCTTTCCCAGGCCTCAAGATTGAATTATTTCTTCCTTTTGTTTTCTTTCCTTGTAAATTTGGTCCAGTGGT
Organism: Muntiacus reevesi; assembly: GCF_963930625.1. Taxonomy (NCBI): domain Eukaryota; kingdom Metazoa; phylum Chordata; class Mammalia; order Artiodactyla; family Cervidae; genus Muntiacus; species Muntiacus reevesi. Next base: position 12,814,118 of record NC_089252.1, read on the forward strand.
TTGTGTAAGCTTCATGCAGTGTATGACTTGTACTTGCATTCTGGTGGGAGGAGATGATTGAGCATGAATTTTTTGTCTTGTTTGTTGTGTGGATGAGATATCATGTACAGGATGTTACTGGTAGATGGGTGATGCTGGGTCTTATATACTAGTGGTAGCCTTTGTGGAAGTTGTCATTTTTTGATACTCCTTAGGGACTGGAAATAGCTCAGCTGGAATAGTATCTCTCAAAGAATTGATGCTTTTGAACGTTGGCATTGAAGAAGATTCTTGAGAGTCCCTTGGACTGCAAGCAGATCCAACCAGTCAATCCTAAAGGAAATCAGTCCTGAATATTCACTGGAAGGACTTTGGCCACCTGATGAGAAGAACTGACTCCTTGGAAAAGACCTTGATGCTGGGAAAGATTGAAGGCAGGAGGAGAAGGGGACGACAGAGGATGAGATGGTTGGATGACATCACTGACTCAATGGGTATGAGTTTGAGTAGGCTCTAGGTGTTGGTGATGGGCAGGGAGGCTTGGTGTGCTTCAATCTATGGCATCACAAGGAATCGAACTGAACTGAGAAACTGAACTGAACTGAGGGCTAGGACTCTTCTGGTAGTCTAGGGTCTTGGATCCAGAAGTCCCACTCCAAAGGCTCAGGCATGGTCTCTGGCCAGGAACAGAGATTCCACTGACTTGTTATGATATTAATTGGGACTAAAACAAATACCCAAAAATGAAAAACCAAAGACAAACCCCAGAAAAAATGATAATTATAAAATTAGGCAAATAATAATTAAAATAATGGAATATACACACCTACATATACACCCATAAGCAAAATCAAAACAGTCCAACAGGAATAAAGTAGAATAGATTGAGCCAGTAAACAAAGGAAACAAAAAATTATATCCACCGGTTAAGAACAAAAGTAACTAAAGCACAAACTGGAAAACAAAATTAAATCAAAGTACCAACTAGGGAATAAGGCAATGAGAACAAAACTAACAAATATGGTGAGAAAAAGAAAGAAAGAATAGAAATGCAAAGCTAAATAGAGGTAGATAAGATTTATATATATTAAAGATGAACTGCAAGGGGAAAAGAACAGTAGGAAAAACAAACAAAGGAATAAGTGTATTAAAATAACAATAAGCTTAAAAATTATAAATTAAAATTAAAAGAAAGAAAACAACAACAAAAAAGGAAAACTCGACAGAACTGTAAAAGGCCAACATAGGGGCAGAAATTTATAACAGAGATAAAAATTTTCATTGAAAAAAAAATCTCAAAAACTTAAATAGATTCCATAGTGCTAATAAAATTAACAACTACAGCAGAGGGGGAAAGGAAAAGAGAAAGTGAAAAAAAATCCAAAATAAACTATAGAACAAGTCAAAATATAAGAATAAGAAATGTTTTTCTTGAGTCTCTGCTGACAGTGTCCTTTCCCTTGCTGGGACTCACAGTCCACCTCGCCTCCCTATGATGCCCTCCAACACTATGCTGGTTTCTGGACCTGCTTGGAGGGCAGCTCAAACTCTAATGTTTTCCTACTCTTGTGTGTTCTTTCCTGCAATGTCCACAGCTATCAGAACTAGTGTATTTTCTTTTGTGGGAACGCTCAATTTTCTTGTACATATTCCATAGACACAGAGTCTGCCTAGTTGTTTGCATGGATTTAATCTGTAGCTTGTATACTGGTGGGGAGGTTTTGGGTCCTCTTTCTTAGCCATACTGCCCCTGGGTTTCAACTGTGGTTTTATCTCCACCTCTGCATGTAGGTCATCCACTGGGTTTGCTCCTAAGGCTGCCTTGGGGACTTGGCAGAGCCTTGGCCCCAGTGAGTGCCAGGAGTGGAGGTGGAGCAGCTGCTTGGGTCACAGGTTGCCTGGCAGCACCCCACATTCAGGGGAGCTGGTGGCTTAGGGCAGCAGGAAATATAATGCTCTAGAAGGGTAGGGAAATCCACTCCAGTACTCTTGCCTGGAAAATCCCCTTGGTGGAGAAGACTGGCAGGCCACAGGCCACAGGGTCACAGAGTTGGACATGACCGAAGCAACCCTGCACGCATAGGTGCAAGACATTTTTTTTTTTTTTTTGCCTGTGGCAGCTCTGCCCCAGTGAGGGTTAAGTGTGAGGGTGGTGCAGCTGCTTGGGTCACAGGGACCCTGGCTGTGCCAAGTGAGCAGGGACATGGACTGTCTCAGCTGCAGGGGCTATGGCCCTATCAGAGTCTTTTTCCAAGCCTCTGGAAGCTGGCAATTGGAAGGCCTCTTTGTCTAGTCTTTCTTCACTTCTTCTCCCATTAAGGCACTTAGAGGGTTCCCTTGCCTGGGACCCTTCTCTGTTGCTTGGCACATCAGGCACGGAAAGTGCCCTCCCCCCCCAGACTGGGGTCCTACTCTGTTGTTCAGCACATCAGACACTTAAAGGGGTGCACTGGGTGGGGTCCTACTCTGTTGTTCTGGGCATCAGGCGCTTGATGGGCCAGCCTCTCTATTATTTACTACCAGTGCTAGGGTACATGGAGAGAGAAGGTGCTGTGATGGCTCCAATCCCTATGTATGACTCAGCAGTATTGCCTTACTTCCATGGCTGCCTGGCTTTCCTGCACAGGCATTTCCCACCACAATCTCCTCCCTCATGTTCACTCGGTTAGTCTCCCAGCAGTCAGTCAATAGCAGCCCTCACCTGGGTATTGCTCCACAATCCCTATACTCTGGCTCCCAGCTGCTGTGGCTTCTAGGGTACCTGCATCCCTATATATATGACTGTGGCAATGATTCTCTGATTTTCATTCCACTTAGGCTGTCACAGATCAGCTGCTTCATTCTCAGCTTCAAACGTTTCTCCTCTGACCCAGACAATTGCCCCAATGTGGGGATCGGCCCCCTGCTTCAGTTCTCCCACCCACCAATGGCAGATCCAGTCCTACTAACACTCCTGTTCTTCCCCCTAGTTCCTTCATGCTACCAAGTTTTGCATGATTCTACATATTCTTTTCCAATGATAGGTACTCCTGCCCATCCTCAGCTGCTGTTCTGCAACCACTTCTGTCTAAGGTATATTCCTGATGCATCTGTGGAGAGAGATGTACTCTGTGTCCATCTACTCCTCCACCAGCTTGTTCCTCCTCTGAACATTCTTTAGAACCACCCTTCCTGGGAATTGGGATAAGGATTAACCTTTTCCAGTCCTGTGGCCACTGGAGACATCACATTTCTTGATTTCAAAATACATTAAAAAGCTACATCATACAAAATGCTGGGCTGGATGACTCATAAACTGGAATCAAGATTGTCAGGACCAAAACCTCAGTTAGAACTGGACAATAGATTGGTTCAAAATTGGGAAAGGAGTATATCAGGACTGTATATCGTCACCCTGCTTATTAATTCTATGCAGAGTATATCACTCAAAATGTTAGGCTGGATGACTCACAAACTGGAACCAAGATTGCTGGGAGAAATATCAATAACCTGAGATATGCAGATGATTCCACTGTTTTTTAACTATGTTATAACTTCCTTTTTTTAATAATTTCATTTATCAATTATGTATTATTATGTATTGAAAAAGCTAAAAAAGAAAAAGAAAACATACCCAAAATGAGTTAAGACAATTAATCAAAAGAAAAAAAAAATCATATGCAAAGGCAAACAATAAACTGAAAAATTTTAACTGTATTTCTGATAAAGGGTTAATATAATTCCTATATAGAGATCTTATAAAGAATTTTTTTAAATTCCAATAAAAAGTGAGCAAATAAACCAGCATTTCATATAATATGAAATACAAATTGGTATTTAATATGTGAAATTTCAACAAATTAAGCAATGATTAAGATATTATGTTTTTCTACTCAATTAACCAAGATGAAAAACCAATGACAAAATGCAGTCTGGGTGAAGACATAGGGAAATGAGTTATCTCAGGCACTGCAAAAGTGGTACAAACAAGTACAGTAAATCTGGAGGAAACTTTATAATATTTACCTAAAACATTAAATGTGTATACCCCCTAAATAGGGTTCCCAGGTGGCTCAGATGACAAAGAATCTGCCCATGGTGTGGGAGATTCAGGTTTGATACCTGGGTTGAGAAGATTCCCTGGAGAAGGAAATGGCAGCCCACTTTAGCATTCCTGCCTGGAAAACCCCACGACAGAAGAGCCTGGCAGGCCACAGTCCACAGGGCCACAAAGAGACAGACACAACAGAGCAACTAACACACACGCACACACACACACATGCACACACACACAGAGAATATCATTTTTAGAAATTCATCTCAAGTAAATAACCAGACAAATTAATAAGATGTATGTATGAATTTCTTAAAATAATCATAAACAATGTAAAAGACAAATTATGTAAATATCCTAAAGATGAAGATTTTATGAGTTTCCCTGTTGGCACTAGTGATAAATAACCATTAGTAGTCTGGTAATGCAGGAGACATAAAAGACATGCGTTCAATCCCTGGGTCAGGAAGATCCCCCAGAGAAGCACATGACAGCCCACTCAGCATGCCTGCCCAGAGAATCTCACAGACAGAGGAGCCTGGTAGGCTACAGTCAAAGGGTCCACAAAGAGCCGGACACCACTGAAACCATTTGGCATGCATGCATAGTACATCCACACAATGTAATATTCTAAAACCACTATAAAATTAAAAGTGATTTTATGGTTATAAACCCAGAAAAAAATATTTATTAACATGCTTGAGGTTAAAAAATAAAGCAAGTTAAGTGGCACTTTTTACAGACATAGAAAAAATAATTCAAAAATTCATATGGAGCCATGAAGGATAGCAAATGGTCAAATCAAGCTTAAGAATAAAGAACAAAGTTGGAGACATCAAATTTCTTGATTTCAAAATATATTAAAAAAACTACATCATGCAAAATGCTGGGCTGAATGACTCACAAGCTGGAATTAAGATTGCCAGAAGAAATATCAATAACCTGAGGTATGCAAATGATACCACTTTAATGGCAGAAAGTGAGAAGGAAATAAAAAGGATCTTGATGAGGGTGAATAAGGAAAATGGAAAAGCTAGCTTAAAACTCAGCATTTAAAAAACTAAGATCATGGCATCTGGTCCCATCACTTAATGGTGAATAAATAGATGAGGACAAAGTGGAAGCAGTGACTGTTTTACTTTCCTTGGCTCCAAAATCACTGTGGACAGTGACTGTAGAGATGAAAGTAAAATATGCTTGCTCCTTGGAAGAAAGCTATGACAAACTTAAACAGTGTATTGCGAGGCAGAGACATCACTTTGCTGACAAAAGTCCATATAGTTCTAGCCATAATTTTTCCAGTAGTCAAGTAAATGTGTGAGAGTTGGACCATAAAGAATACTGAGCACTGAAGAATTGATACTTTCATACTGTGGTGCTAGAGAAGACTCCTGAGAGTCCCTTGGTCAGCAAAGATTGATCCTAAGGGAAATCAACCCTGAATATTCATTGAAAGAACTGATGCTGAAGCTGAAGTGCCAATACTTTGGCCACCTAATGCAAAAAGTGACTCTGGAAAAGACTTTAATGCTGGCAAAAATTGAAAGCAGGAAGAGAAGAGGGCAACAAAGGATGAGATGGATGGATGGCATCACTGACTCAATGGACTTGAGTTTCAGCAAACTCCAGGAAAAAGTGAAGGTAGGGAAGCCTGGCCTGCTGTAGTTCATGCCATTGCAAAGAATTGGACACGACTTAGTGACTGAACAACAACAAATATTTAAATTAATGATGCCCTAAGTACATAGATTGTATCATTCAGGTGTAGTTTTGATTCACTTTCTTGATTTTTTCTATTATTCTATAGGAAATAGTGACAGACATGGGCTGGCTACCATATTTGCTTCTCCTTTTGGTTAAAAATCAGGGAGAGGGAGGTGGGAGGGGGGATCGGGATGGGGAATACATGTAACTCCATGGCTGATTCATGTCAATGTATAACAAAACCCACTACAATGTTGTGAAGTAATTAGCCTCCAACTAATACAAATAATTGAAAAAAAAAAAAAAAAAAAAATCAGGGTTCAAACACTTTCTACCGGGGGTAGCTGGAAGGTATTACTCACATACTCCAATAATAAGCACCTTCAGCCAAGCACATTCAGCAAAAAAGTCTATAGTTTCTTTATGGAAGTTCAAACCTGGAAGAGGCCTTAGTGATTATCTGGTAAGAACAGAAACTAGATACTTAATTGAATAAAACAATCTTTTAAAACTGTCATAGATATTGACTGAAATCATTACCAGTTCAGTGTTGGTTTTTTTGGTTTTGTTTTTTGTTTGTTTTGTCTTATTTGTTTTTTGATATTTGATGCATATTTTACACTTATAAAAGAAATTGCCCACACTTCTGTGCTTCATCTCCCTAAACCAGTTTCATGCTACAAGCATTAAGAATTTTAAAGTAAGTTAAGTAAGTTAATTACAGCACAATTATATTCAGGGTCATTGTCATAATTATTAGAATTTAAATCTTCAAAAAGTGACCAATGTCCAAGTAATTTTTAAGGAAACCTTGAGTATCATCCAAAAGGAAACTTCCATATTACAAGTTAGCAAATTCTAGTACAAAAATAGTCTCTGTGTTGCAATCATGCTTTGTTTCAAAATTGAAATTGCTGGCCAATATCTATGATAAATTTCATATAAAATATGAAATTTACAAATTTCTGTGTCATCCTTGTTTGGAGATTGTGATAATCTTCTCTGAATTGCTTCAGATTTTTTTTATATGTGTTGCTGAAGTGGGCACCAGTTTTGTTTATTGTTTTAATGCCTAGTTAGTATGAGAAAATGCATCAACAATATAAAAAACTACATAGTCATTAAGGGATAAGTTTAGTTCTTTCATGGACTTTTCTCTGATAGCTCAGTTGGTAAAGAATCTGCCTGCAATGCAGGAAACCTCAGTTCGATTCCTGGGTTCGCTAGAAAATGGATAAGTGACTCACTCCAGGATTCTTGGGCTCCCTATGTGGTTCAGCTGGTAAAGAATCCACTTGGAATGCAGAAGACCTAGGTTTGATCTCTGGGTTGGGAAGATCACCTGGAGAAGGGAAAGGCTACACATTGCAGTATTCTGACCTGGAGAACTGCAAAGCGTTGGATACGACTGAGTGACTTTCACTTTCACTTTAGTTCTCTAGCTTGAATAGAAAAGTTTTATTTTATGTACTTTCCACAAATTAATTTACTGCCAACGAGAGTTTCTGAATACCATGAAGAATACAGATAATTGTATTAGGTGTTCCCTGTGCTGGTATAAAACTGGTCAAAATTAGATTAAATTTGATACTTTAAAAACCAATAAACATATAATTCCCAGCAAGTTTCATGAAACATTGAAAATAATTATCAACCTACATTTCCACCTTTATATATTGGTGTACCTTTGGCTTTTGTGGACTCACGAAACAGATAAGTTTTTAGGTCACTTTGACATTCCTTGTCTTTCTGACAGTACCTATCAAATCATTATATTGTGCAATAGAAGTCCAAGAGCATCTATCTCATTATAAATACATTAATTGACACCAAAAAATTTGGATTATGGCTTAATCATAAAGAACTTTTCCCTTCCATCACGCAAAAAAAGAAAAAGAAAAAATTAGTAAGTTCTTATATATGAAGGTATGGTAAACACTGATAAAGACAAACTTTCCAATTTTTACATACTTGAGCCTCTTTTTAATACAGGTTTTAAATCTCAGATGAAATAAACAGATTAGCTTTGCAAGAGACACTTATTTGTCACCAACATCACCTATGGGTGTTACCTACATGTTGCATACTGCTTTGCTTTAGAAGGGAAGAAGGTAAGACTCAGTATTTATAAACTGGTTTTTATGTAACTGGCATTTTCTCAGGTTGTTAACATTCAATTTTCCACTGAGGACACACACATTTTCATGAACAGTTGAATGCAAACATAGCATTAACTCTGAACATGGCTTTAGTCTTTGGTACTGAGACAGTGACATGTAACAAATACTTATCACTGGTGCATTTCTATGGTGAAGTTTCTCATTGCAGACTCACCAACAACTTTTGACCTCTGGACCCAAAGACTGTCAATTACCTAGCTTACAGAGGAGGAATATAGAGAACCATCATTTCACTGTCATCCGGTTAACATCCTATCACAGGATGGAAAGCAATTTGTCCAATATTTCAACCACCAGGGAGAATTCTTTATTAGCTTTTGGATGGGTTTGCCTTTCAATTAGATGATTTGAATAGTTTCTGTGGCAAGAGAGATACTGCACTCAGATAATAATTTTGAATTCTATCTTATCATTAATGCTTTAAACCTCATGGGAAGTCACAGTGTCTTTTATGGAGGTCAAAGCAGTTTTTAACCTTAATAAAAACTCATAGCCTCAGGAACATCAAGTGTCAACTAGCAAGGGGGATTGACTGCATAAAAATATAATTAGATCACCACTTTAGAATGTACTAGCTAGAGGATTTCAAATGCAAATCAACAGTATAAGAGTACAATGGGACCCCAAACTTCAGTCCTATTCAGAAATACACACATAAATTGGCACTATCCAAAGGAAAATGAGATAAATCATCTTTTTTACTCTTTCTGGAAAGGCACTTTTTATAATTTTATATTTAATTGTTAGATATTTTTATGGATGCTGTACAGAAATAGGTTAAAAAGCATCTTGATAGATTTGAATTTAAAAGAGTTAATAATTGTAGTGGTTCTCAGCTGTTATAAATTTATTTCTATACAGCACTTAGGTCACTGTATTTTGGAGTGTGAAATTAATACAAGATAACATGCAAGAGTGATTTTGAAAACTACATCTTCATTTACATTTTGCAAGGAATAGATCACTCCCTCCCAAACATTGCAAAGAAATTATCATTTTCAGTATTTACCTAAGTGGTACTCTCCAGTAGAATCTCTCACCTCTTTTGCAGTTTCCCTAAGCTTCTACTTCCTTCTCTTAGGCATTGTTTACTGGCCCTACTTATGTTCATAGGATATAAGAAAGAAAACAGGACCTGCTATACCAGGAATTGTGATACAGTAAACTCTCATCTTCTTTGACCTCCACAGAAACCTTTAAAGGAAGGTATATTCTTACAGACTGTGGATCAGAGAGGTTAAATAATTTTGCAAGGTCATATTCCTTATGAATATCAGAATTGAGTTCTGCTGACTTCACCTTGTCTTTCAAACGAAGTAAAACATACTGTCTATTGCATAAATGAAAAAGAGCAGACCACGTGTAGGGAATGATCCAGGGAAGGAGAGTGGTTGGAGTGTCTGAAATGATCCTTCAAGCAGTAACACACTTGACTAGAGGGCTAGTTTTCAGGGTCAGTACTGGGATAGCCTGACGTATCAACTGACCCTGAGGCAAATAGGGCTCTAATTTGCACTGGCAGCTTAAAGTAGAAGCTAAATAGCCAGGCTTGTTAGAGTAACAATTTGCTAAAATTCCACTGGGTTTATCAAGAAATTATTGTTGACTCCTGCCCCAAGACCACAGGTGCAGTGTCTTGTACCAAGGCCACAGAAGCAGAACCGAACTAAGGTCACTTCCAAAACTGACTGAGCCTCAATGTAACCGTTGTCAAAAACCCCTCAGGTCATTACCAACAGGCTTCCTAACTGCAAATTAGGCAAGAATGTCTACTCTGGTAGTCACCCTAGAGTGACCTATGTTGTTCTGTGTGGCTGACTCTTTGTGACCCCACAGACTGCAGCTTGCCAGGTCTTTGTCCCTCACCATCCCATAAAGTGTGTCCAAGTTCATCTCCATTGCATTGATGCCATCCAGACATCTCATACTCTGACACGCTCTTCTCCTTCTGCCCTCAATCTTTCCTAGCATCAGGAACTCTTCCAATGAGTCAGCTGTTCAACTCAGATGACCAAAATACTGGAGTTTCAGCTTTAGCACCAGTCCTTCCAAAGAGTATTTAGGGTTGATTTCCCTTAAGATTGACTGATTTGATCTCGTTGCTGTCCAAGGGAGTCTAAGAAGTCTTCTCAAGCATCACAGTGTACAAAGGTATCAATTCTTCAGTGCTCCACCTTCTTTATGGGCTTCCCTGGTGGCTCAGATGGTAAAGAACCCACCTGCAATGTGGGAAGCCTGGGTTTGATCCCTGGATTGGGAAGATCCCCTGAAGAAAGGAATGGCTACCCATTCCAGTATTCTTACCTGCAGAATTCCATGGACAGAGGAGTCTAGCAAGCTACAGTCCATGGAGTTGCAAAAAGTCAGACATGACTGAGTGACTTTTACTCACTCTACCTTTTTTTTACAGTCCAGCTCTCACAACCATGACCACTGGGAAAACCATAGCCTTGACAATATGGACTTTTGTCAGCAGAGTAATGTCTCTGCTTTTTAACACACTGTCTAGGTTTGTCATAGATTTCCTGCACAGAAGTAAACGTCTTCTGGTTTCATGGCTTCAGTCATTATCTGCAGTGATTTTAGAGCCAAAGAAGAGGAATTCTCTCACTACTTCCAATTTTACCCCACTATTTGCCATGAAGTAATGGAGTCAGATGCCATGATCTTAGGTATTTTTGTTTGTTTGTTTGTTTGTTTTTAATATTTAGTTTTAAGCTGACTTTTTCACTCTCCTTCTTCACCCTCATTAAGAGGTTCTTCAGTTCCTCTTCACTTCCCTCCATTAGAATGCTGTCATCTGCATATCTGAGGTTGTTACTTCTCCCACCTATTTTGATTCCAGCTTTTAACTCATTCAGACCAGCATTTTCACGACATGCTCAGTGTATGGATTAAACAAGCAGGGTGAGACAGCAGGCAGTCCCGTCATACTCCTTTCTCAATCCTGACCCAATCAGTTGTTCCGTGCAAGATTCTAACTGTTGTTTTTGCATACAAGTTTGCAGAAACATACTTGTATGTTTCTGCATACAAGTTTCTCAGGAGACATGTAAGATGGTCTGGTAGTCCCATCTCTTTAAGAGTTTTCCACAATTTATTATTATCCACACAGTCAAAGGGTTTGGTGCAGTGGACATATCAGAGGTAGATGTTTTCTTGGAAATCCCTAGCTTTCTCTGTGTTTAGAAAATGTTGGCAATCTAATCTCTAGTTTCTCTTCCTTTTTTGAACCCAGCTTGGACATTCAGAAGCTCTTGGTTTGCATATTGCTGAAACCCAGCATGCACGATTTTAAGCATGACCTTACTAGCATGGGAGGTGGTTGTACTAGCATTGTCCCATGATTAGCACTTTCTTTAGCACTACTCTTCTTGGGAATTGGGATGAGGGTTGACCATTTCCAGCCCTGTGGACTGTTCTGGGTCTTCCAGATTTGCTGATATATGGAACATAATACCTTGATGGCATCATCCTTTAGGGTTTTGAATAGTTCTTCTGGAATTCTGTTGCTTCCACTAGCTTGATTGACAGTTGTGCTTTCCTGTGGAGGTTTCACCCAGTGGGTGGGGTTGGACGATTGGCTTCTCAAGGTTTCCCGGTTAGGGAAGCTCGCATCGGTGTTCTGGTGCGTGGAACTGGATTTCTTCTCTCTGGAGTGCAATGGAGTGCCCAGTAATGAGTTTTGAGATGGGTCTATGTGTTAGGTGTGACTATGGCAGCCTGTAAGTTGACGCTCAGGGCTATGTTCCTGCGTTGCTGGAGAATTTGGGTGGTATGTCTTGCTCTGGAACTTACTGGCTCTTGGGTGGTGGTTGGTTTCAGTGTAGGTATGGAGGTTTTTGAATGGTCTCTTATTACTTAATGTTCCATGTAGTCAGGAGTTTTCTGGTGTTCTCAGGTTTTGGGTTTAAGTCTCCTGCTTCTGGATTTCAGTTTTATTCTTCCAGTAGTCTCAAGACTTCTCCAACTATACAGCACTGATAATAAAACTTATAGGTTAATGGTGAAAAGATTCTCCACCATGAGGGACACCCAGAGAGGTTCACAGAGTTACATGAAGAAGAGGAGAGGGAGGAGGGAGATAGAGATGAGCAGGAGGAGAAAAAGGGGGACTCAAGAGAAGAAAGACAGATCTACACAGTTATCTGTTCCCAAAGTGTTCTCTGTAGCCCAGACACCCACAAAGATTCACAGAATTGGATTGGGAAGAGAAGGGGAAAGAAGGAAACAGAGGTGTTCTGAGGTAGAAAACTGAGAGTCAAAAGTGGGAGAGAGTAATCAACACCCTCCTGAGTAAAAATGGGAACTGAATATTGGCTTCTTAAATGTCCAAAATTTATATCACATACTGAAAAACAAAGATTAAAAATCTAATGTAGAGGTTAGACTCTTAAAAATACAATGTTAAAAACAAAAACAAAAACACAAAAATTTTAGAAACATATATGAAGTTTGGTTTAAAAATAGGGCTTCTCTCTCTCTCTTTTTTTTTTTTTTGCAAGGTTATAGTGAAATGAAAATGAAAGTTAAGGAGTAGTAGAGGAGTAATAGAGGACTTTAAAAGAAAATAAGAGAAAAAGAGAAAGAAAACAAAAAAACAAGAAAAAAATTTTTTTTCCTAATTAAAAAAATCATAAACATATATGAAAATGAAAGTTAAGGAGCAGTGGGGGAGTAATAGGGAATTTTAAGAGAAAATAAAAGAGAAAAAATAAAAAAGAAAAGAAAAAAAAACTTTTTTTTAATTAAAAAAAAAAGTAAAAATATATCTAAGAATTTCTCTGGAGCTTTTGCAGTCAGCATGGGTTCGGTTCAGTTTCAGATAGCTCCCCGTTCCAGCTTACACTTCTCGATATCTATAGGCCCCTTTCGGTGTAGTCGGTGTTATCTACAGGGATTTTAATCTGTTGCACCGGTCCCTTCTGAAACTGTTCACTTTGTTTATTAGGCTTCTGTTTGCCGGTCTCTTCAGTGCCTAATTTCCGACCTGACACAGGCGTGTGGAGGTGGTCTCTTGTTCAGGTTCGCTAGTTCTGTCGCGCTGCGGGGAGGGCTGGGGGGAGGCTCCTGGCTGCTCTATATGGAGCGGGCCCTGCGTTGCTTGCAGTTCCAGCTTTTGGGTACTCCACAAAAGCGCGGACTCGGTTGAGCCTGCGTTTTGTGCCTTCCCCAGCCTAAGCAACTCAGGCAGCCAAGAGCTTGACGGGTGCACTCTCCCTGGGTGCGGCGCACCTTCTCCCCTCCGCAGCCCCAGCCTTAATTTCTGCCCACGCCAGTTGGGTGCTTGTGCCCTGTGTTTAGCTGCGACCCTCCCAGCGGATGTCAACCATCCAGAATCTCAGGAAGTCTTTGGTTAGAAACTGGAGGCCTGTTTACAGTGTGGTAGGGGATGCCGTCTTTGGGGCCGAGTTTGCCCCTTTCCCCTCGCCCCTGCCTCCTGCCTCCAGCGGGGCTGGGCCGGTCCGTAGCCGGCTAGCTCCTCTGGACTTGCTCAGACCCTTTGTTCTGCGAACCACCAGTTGTGTGTTCGGCCAGTTAATTTTCTCTCTCTTTTGCTGTCCCACAGTTTAAGTTGGTATCTCACAAAGGCTCTCTCCGATTGCCCTCAGGGCACTCAGGCCCGGTCCTTACCCTAAACAATGCCGCCCGCTCTGCCCCCACTTGCTGGTGGCGGATGCGGGCGTCTGGGGTATTTTTCTGCTGGGAGTTGCTTTTAGGCATGTAATCTGTGGGGTTTATTTATTTATTTATTTATTTATTTATTTATTTTCCTCCCAGTTAGGTTGCCCTCCAAGATTCGAAAAGTTCCCCCAGACCCAACAGTGTGAGGGTTTCCTGGTGTTTGAAAACTTCCTCTATTAAGACTCCCTTCCCGGGATGGGTCTCCATCCTTAGCTCTTTTGTCTCTCTTTTTATCTTTTATATTTTGTCCTACCTCCTTTCGAAGACAATGGGCTGCTTTTCTGGGCACCTGATGCCCTCTGCTAGCGATCAGAAATTGTTTTGTGAAGTTTGCTCTGCGTTGAATTGCTCCTTTGATGAATTTGTAGGGGAGAAAGTGGTCTCCCCGTCCTATTCCTCCGCCATCTTGGCTCCTCCCCGACAGTCGTGCTTTCTAAGGCACACTTGACTTAGCACTCCAGAATATCTGGCTCTGGGTGGCTGAACACACCATCGTACTCACCCAGTTCATTTGGATCTTTTATGTACAGTTCTTCCATGTGTTTTTTCTATCTCTTCTTGAGCTTTTCAGCTTCTATTAGGTCTCTACCATTTCTCTCCTTTATTGTGCCTTTCTTTGGGCAAAATAGTCTCTTGATATTTTCAATTTTCCTGAAGATACTTCTGCTCTTTCCCCTTCTATTGTTTTTTTCTATTTTTATACTCTTTTCATTGAAGAAGGCCTTCTTATCTCTCCTTGGTATTCTTTGGAAATCTGCATTTAGTTGGATATGCCTTTTCCTTTCTCCCTTGCTTTTTGTTTCTCTTATTTCTTTAGCTATATGTCCTCCTCAGATAATGCCTGTGACATCTTGCTTTTTTTCCCTTTGGGGTGGTTTTGTTCTCTGCCTCCTGTAAAATACTGTACAGACACACTGTTTACAAGTTCTAACCCCTTCAATCTTTCATTACCTCCACTGTATATTCATAGGGGATTTGATTTATGTTGTACCTGGCTGGTCAAACATTTGATTTATGTTTCCCTGCTTTCTTTAGTCTAAGCCTGACTTTTGCTATGGGAAGTTGATGATGTGAGTCAGTCAGATGCAGATCTTGTTTTTAATGACTGTATACAGAGTCTCCATCTTTGGCTACAAAGAATATGATCAATATGATTTCAGTATTGGCCATTTGGTGATGTCCATGCATAAAGTTGCCTCACATTGTTGAAAAAGGATATTTGCTATGATCAATGCATTCTCTTGGTAAAATTCAGTTATACTTTGCCCTGATTCATTTTGTTCTTCAAGGTCAAACTTGTCTGTTACTCCATGTATCTCTTGACTTCCTACTTTTGCATCCCAATCCCCAATGATGAATAGAACATCTTTTTTCAGTGTTAGTTCTAGGAGGTCTTCATAGGACTGATCAACTTCAGTGGCCTAACCAGTCACATAATATCAACCTTCCAGCAGGAATTATAAAAATTGGCTACTAATCTACATAAAATGTTGACTCTCCCTGGTCTGTCATGAGTTATCAGCCTGCTTCTCTCACAGTGCCCACTTTATGTCTGCTCTGTTTTCTTAATAAACTTACTCCTTTCTGAAATGCTGTTTGTCTGGAAAGTTTTTTCCAACCCATGCTCCAACTGTCTCAACATTTGGTGACACAAATGGGGACTCTTAGAAAGGTTTCCCCAACCCTCTTTCCTCTCTTGTTTCTTTTTCCTCAAACACTCTGCAAACAGGAAAGTGACTATAGAAGCAACTGAGGAATTTTGGCCAGGGTTACTCTCTGGCATGTTTCAAAGAGCCTACAGTTTACCATGCCCCAGTAGCTACCACCTAAGCAGGGGAGACCTCTCCTTTCCTCTTCTCCTCCTTCTCCCTTACATTGAGGGCCAGGCCAATTAAAATTGTGTAGACATGGGTCAGGCACTTAGTCATTGCCTACCACTGGTAAATTCCCATGACAGGATCAGGGAGTCATGGAACAGACCAGACTTTTTGTTCCCTCAGCAAGACAACTTCCATTCAAAGTCAGGCACATACTGGTTCAAGTAAAACACTAAATTTTCTCCCCTGACCACCACCTCTGAAGAAGGAAAACAAGGCAGATTCCTCAGTCCATCTTCTCTGTTACTTTCACTTTTCCTCATTGGTGTGCATGCTCAGTCACTCAGTCATGTCAGACTCTTTGAGACTGTGTGGACTGTAGCCTGCCAGGCCCTTCTGTCCATGGAATTTCCCAGACAAGAATAATGGAGGGGAGAGGAGCTAAGATGGTGGGGGAATAGGACAGGGAGACCACTTTCTCCCCTACAAATTCATTGAAAGAACATTTGAAAGCTGAGCAAACTCCACAAAACAACTTCTGATCGCTAGCAGAGCACATCAGGCGCCAAGAAAAGCAGCCCATTGTCTTTGAAAGGAGGTAGGACAAAATATAAAAGATAAAAAGAGAGACAAAAGAGTTAGGGATGGAGATCCATCCTGGGAAGGGAGTCTTAATAGAAGAAGTTTCCAAACACCGGGAAACCCTCTCACTGGCGGGTCTGGGGGAAGTTTTCGAATCTCGGAGGGCAAACTAACTGGGAAGAAAAATAAATAAAACCCACAGAATACATGCCTAAAAGCAATTCCCAGCAGAAAAGTACCCCAGACGCTCACATCCGCCACCAGCAAGTGGGGGCTGAACGGAGAGGAGTTGGCAGCATCGCTTAGGGTAAGGACCGGGCCTGAATGCCCTGAGGGCAATCGGAGGGAGCTAATGTGAGATAGCAACTTAAACTGTGGGATAGCAAGAGACAGAGAGAAAATTAACCTGTGAAAAGCCCTAACCAAAGACACTGCCAGTCCGTTCGCAGAGCAAAGGAAGGACTGAGCAATTCCAGAGAAGGGCTAGCCGGCTGCGGACTGGCCCATCCCCTGCCAGAGGCAGGAGGCACTGGGGAGAAGAAAGGGGCAAACTTGGCCTCAGAGATGGCATCCCCTACCAAACTGCAAACAGGCTTCCACTTTCTAACCAAAGACTTCCTGAGATTCTGGATGGTTGACATCTGCCAGGAGGGTCGCAGCTAGAGACCAACTCCCCAGAGAGACAAGGTGCACTGGACGGCACGTAGAAACTGAAGCTGGGACCATAGAGGGGAAAAGGGGCACCACACCCAGGGAGAGTGCGCTCCTCTAGCTCCTGGCTGCCTGAGCTGCTTGGGCGGGGAAGGCACAATACGCAGGTCCAACTGTCTGTGCTTTTGTGGAGTACATGAAACTGAAACCTGAGTGGCTTAGGCCTGGGAAGTGCATGAAATTCAGGGCCCACTCCACGTAGAGCAGCCTGGAGCCTGAGCAGTGTAGACAGGGAAAGCACACATGCTGTGAGCGGGGTCAAACCCAGTGTGGCTGGAACACTGCGAGTGCTCCCCACACACGCCAGTGATATTTGTCTGCAGCGCCCCTCCCTCCCCATAGCACGACTGAGCAAGCGAACCTAAACAAGAGACCAGCTCCACCCACTTGTGTCAGGATGGAAATTAGACAGCGAAGGGACCTGCAAACAGAAGCCACATAAACAAAGGGAACCACATCAGAAGTGACAGGTGCAACAGATTAAAATACCTGTGGTCAGCACCGACTACACCGGAAGGGGCCTATAGCTATCGAGAAGTGTAAGCTGGAACAAGGAGCTATATGAAACTGAACCAAACCCACACTGCCTGCAATAGCTCCAGAGAAATTCCTAGATACAATTTTTTAAATTAAGTTTTTTTTCCTTTTTTATTTTTTTTCTTTTCTTTTTTTAAAGTCTCCTATTACACCCCTATTACTCCTTAATTTTCATTTTCATAACCCACTATAACCTTGCAAAACAAAAAGGCCCTATTTTTAAAGTGACGTTCATATATATTTCTTAAAATTTTTGTGATTTTGTTTTTGTTTTTAATGTATTTTTAAGAGTCTAACCTCTACTCTAGAGTTTTAATCTTTGTTTTTCAGTATTTGATGTCAATTTTGGACATTTAGGAATCCAATATTCAGTACCATTTTTAAATCAGGAGAGTGATTATTACTCTCTCTCCCTATGACTCTCTTTTTTCTCCCCCAGATCACCTCTATTTACTCCCTCCCCCTTCTCTTCTCAATCCAATTCTGTGAATCTCTGTGGGTGTTCTGGGCTATGGAGAACACTTAAGGAACAGAGTACTGTGTAGATCTGTCTCTCTCCTTTTGAGTCCCCCTTTTTCTCCTCCTGCTCATCTCTATCTCCTTCCTCCCTCTCCTCTTCTTCATGTAACTCTGTGAACCTCTCTGGGTGTCCCTTACTGTGGACAATCTTTTCACCATTAACCTAGAAGTTTTATTATCAGTGCTGTATAGTTGGAGAAGTCTTGAGGATACTGGAAGAAAAAGACCAAAATTCAGGCAGGAGAATTAAGTCCAAAATCTGAGAACACCAGAGAACTCCTGACTACAGGGAACAATAAATAATAAGAGATCATCCAAAAGCCTCCATACCTACACTGAAACCAACCACCACCCAAGAGCCAGTAAATTCCGGAGCAAGACATACCATGCAAATTCTCCAGCAATGCAGGAACATAGCCCTGAGTGTCAACATACAGGCTGCCCAAAGTCAAACCAAACACATAGACCCATCTCAAACGCACTACTGGACACTCCATTGCACTCCAGAGAGAAGAAATCCAGCTCCACCCACCAGAACACCGATGCAAGCTTCCTTAACCAAGAAACCTTGAAAAGCCAATCATCCAACTCTACCCACTGGGAGAAACCTCCACAATAAAAAGGAACCACAGATCGCCAGAATACACAAAGGCCACCCTAAACACAGCAATTTAAAAAAATATGAAAAGGCAGAGAAATACCCAGCAGGGAAAGGAACATGAAAAATGCCCACCAAGCCAAACAAAAGAGGAGGAGATATGGAATCTACCTGAAAAAGAATTTAAAATAATAATAAAAATGATCCAAAATCTTGAAAACAAAATAGAGTTACAGATAAATAGCCTGGAGACAAGGATTGAAAAGATGGAAGAAATGTTAAACAACGACCTAGAAGAAATAAAAAAGAGTCAGTTAAAAATGAATCATGCAATAAATGAGATCAAAAACAGTCTGGAGGGAACCAACAGTAGAAAAACAGAGGCAGAAGATAGGATGAGTGAGGTAGAAGATAAAATGGTGGAAATAAATGAAGCAGAGAGGAAAAAAGAAAAAAGAATAAAAAGAGATGAGGACAACCTCAGGGACCTCTGGGACAATGTGAAATGCCCCAGCATTCAAATCATAGGAGTTCCAGAAGAAGAAGACAAAAAGAAAGGCCATGGATACTCAAGGATATAATAGCTGAAAACTTCCCTAAAATGGAGAAGGAAATAGTCACACAAGTCCAAGAAACCCAGAGTCCCAAACAGGATAAACCTAAAGTGAAACATCCCAAGACACATATTGATCAAATTAACAAAGATCAAACACAAAGAACAAATATTAAAAGCAGCAAGGTAGAAACAACAAATAACACACAAAAGGATTCCCATAAGGATGACAGCTGATCTATCAATAGAAACTCTTCAGGCCAGAAGGGAATGGCAGGACATACTTAAAGTAATGAAAGAGAATAACCTACAACCCAGATTACTGTACCCAGCAAGGATCTCATCCAGATATGAAGGAGAATTCAAAAGCTTTACAGACAAGCAAAAGCTGAGAGAATTCAGCAACACCAGACCAGATCTTCAACAAATGCTAAAGGATCTTCTCTAGACAGGAAACACAGAAAGGTTGTATAAACGTGAACCCAAAACAACAAAGTAAATGGCAACGGGACCACACCTATCAATAATTACCTTAAATGTAAATGGGTTTAACGCCCCAACCAAAAGACAAAGACTGGCTGAATGGATACAAAAACAAGACCCCTATATATGCTGTCTACAAGAGACCCACCTCAAAACAAGGGACACATACAGACTGACAGTGAAGGGCTGGAAAAAAATATTTCACGCAAATGGAGACCAAAAGAAAGCAGGAGTCACAATACTCATATTAGATAAAAGACTTTAAAATAAAGGCTGTGGAAGGAGACAAAGAAGGACAGTACATAATGATCAAAGGATCAATCCAAGAAGAAGATATAACAATTATAAATATATATGCACCCAGCATAGAAGCACTGCAATATGTACGGCAAATGCTAACGAGTATGAAAGGGGACATCAACAATAACACAATAATAATGGGAGACTTTAATACCCCATTCACACCTATGGATAGATCAACTACACAGAAAATTAATAAGGAAACACAAACTTTAAATGACACAATGGACCAGCTAGACCTAATTCATATCTATAGGACATTTCACCCCAAAACAATCAATTTCACCTTTTTCTCAAGTGCACACAGAACCTTCTCCAGAATCGATTACATCCTGGGCCATAACCTTGGTAAATTCAAAAAAATTGAAATCATTCCAGTCATATTTTCTGACTACAATGCAGTAAGATTAGATCTCAATTACAGGAAAAAAAAAAAAAAAAAAACTATTAAAAATTCAAACATGTGGAAGCTAAATAACATGCTTCTGAATAACCAACAAATCATAAAAGAAATAAAAAAAAGAAATCAAAATATGCATAGAAGTGAATAAAAATGAAAACACAACAACCCCAAACCTATGGGACACTGAAAAAGCAGTGCTAAGGGGAAGGTTCATAGCAATACAGGCTTACCTCAAGAAATCAGAAAAAAGTCAAATAAATAACCTAACTCTACTAAAGCAAATAGAGAAGGGAGAAATGAAGAACCCCAGGGTTAGTAGAAGAAAAGACATCTTAAAAATTAGGGCAGAATAAATGCAAAAGAAACAAAGAGACCATAGCAAAAATCAACAAAGCTAAAAGCTGGTTTTTTGAAAAGATAAACAAAATTAACCAACCATTAGCCGGATTCATTAAGAAACAAAGGGAGAAGAACCAAATCAACAAAATTAGAAATGAAAATGGAGAGATCACAACAGACAACAATGAAATACAAAGGATCATAAGAGACTACTATCAACAGCTCTATGACAATAAAATGGACAACTTGGAAGAAATGGACAAATTCTTAGAAAAGTATAACTTTCCAAAACTGAACCAGGAAGAAATAGAAGATCTTAACAGACCCATCACAAGCACAGAAATCGAAACTGTAATCAGAAATCTTCCAGTAAACAAAAGCTCAGGACCAGATGGCTTCACAGCTGAATTCTACCAACAATTTAGAAAAGAGCTAACACCTATTTTACTCAAACTCTTCCAGAAAATTGCAGAAGAAGGTAAGCTTCCAAACTCATTCTATGAGGTCACCATCACCCTAATTTCAAAACCAGACAAAGATGCCACAAGAAAACAATATGCCAATATCACCGATGAACGTAGATGCAAAAATTCTTAACAAAATTCTAGCAAACAGAATCCAACAACATATTAAAAAGATCATACATCATGACCAAGTGGGCTTTATCCCAGGAATGCAAGGATTCTTTAATATCCGCAAATCAATCAATGTAATACACCACATTAACAAATTGAAAGATAATAACCATATGAATATCTCAATAGATGCAAAAAAAGTCTTTGACAAAATTCAACATCCATTTATGATAAAAAAAAAAAAAATTCTCCAGAAAGCAGGCACAGAAGGAACATACCTCAACATAATAAAAGCTATATATGACAAACCCACAGCAAACATTATCCTCAATGGTGAAAAATTGAAAGCCTTTCCCCTAAAAGCAGGAACAAGACAAGGGTGGCCACACTCACCACTACTATTCAACATAGTTTTGGAAGTTTTGGCCAGAGCAATCAGAGCTGAAAAATAAATAAAAGGAATCCAGATAGGAAAAGAAGAAGTGAAACTCTCATTGTTTGCAATAAAAGGAATCCAGATAGGAAAAGAAGAAGTGAAACTCTCATTGTTTGCAGATGACATGATCCTCTACATAGAAAACCCTAAAATTACTAAAACCAGAAAATTACTAGAGCTAATCAATGAATATAGTAAAGTTGCAGGATATAAAATTAGCACACAGAAATCCCTTGCATTCCTATATACTAACAATGAGAAAACAGAAAGAGAAATTAAGGAAACAATACCATTTACCATTGCAACAAAAAGAATAAAATACTTAGGAGTATATCTACCTGAAGAAACAAAAAACCTATACATAGAAAACTATAAAACACTGATGAAAGAAATCAAAAAGGACACAAATAGATGGAGATATATACCATGTTCATGGATTGGAGGAATCAATAATGTGAAAATGAGTATACTAACCAAAGCAATCTATAGATTCAATGCAATTCCTATCAAGCTACCAATGGTATTCTTCACAGAACTAGAACAAATAATTTCACAATTTGTATGGGAATACAAAAAACCTCAAATAGCCAAAGAAATCTTGAGAAAGAAGAAAGGAACTGGAGAAATCAATCTGCCTGACTTCAGACTCTACTACAAAGTCACAGTCATCAAGACAGTATGGTACTGGCATAGTACATAGACAGAAACATAGATCAATGGAACAAAATAGAAAGCCCAGAGATAAATCCACGTACCTATGGACACCTTATCTTTGACAAAGGAGGCAAGACTATAGAATGGAAAAAAAGACAACCTCTTTAATAAGTGGTGCTGGGAAAACTGGCCAACCACTGGTAAAAGAATAAAACTGGAACACTTTCTAACACCATACACAAAAATAAACTCAAAATGGATTAAAGATCTAAATGTAAGACCAAACACTATAGAACTCCTAGAGGAGAACATAGGCAAAACACTCTCTGACATGAATCACAGCAGGATCCTCTATGACCCACCTCCCAGAATATTGGAAATAAAAGCAAAAATAAACAAATGGGACCTAATGAAACTTAAAAGTTTTTGCACAACAAAGGAAACTATAAGCAAGGTGAAAAGACAGCCTTCAGAATGGGAGAAAATAGTAGCAAACGAAGCAACAGACCAAGGATTAATCTCAAAAATATACAAGCAACTCCGGCAGCTCAATTCCAGAAAAATAAATGACCCAATCAAAAAATGGGCCAAAGAACTAAACAGACATTTCTCCAAAGAAGACATACAGATGGCTAACAAGCACATGAAAAGATGCTCAACATCACTCATTATCAGAGAAATGCAAATCAAAACCTCAATGAGGTACCATTACACGCCAGTCAGAATGGCTGCTATCCAAAAGTCTACGAGCAATAAATGCTGGAGAGGGTATGGAGAAAAGGGAACCCTCTTACACTTTTGGTGGGAATGCAAACTAGTACAGCCACTATGGAGAACAGTGTGGAGATTCCTTAAAAAACTGTAAATAGAACTGCCATATGACCCAGCAATCCCACTCCTGGGCTTACACACCAATGAAACCAGGAATGAAAGAGACACATGTACCCCAATGTTCATTGCAGCACTGTTTATAATAGCCAGGACATGGAAGCAACCTAGATGCCCATCAGCAGACGAATGTATAAGAAAGCCATGGTACATATACACAATGGAATATTACTCAGTCCTTTAAAAGAATACATTCAAATCAGTTCTAGTGAGATGGATGAAACTGGATCCCAATATACAGAGTGAAGTAAACCAGAAAGAAAAACACCAATACAGTATACTTATGCATATATATGGAATTTAGAAAGATGGTAATGATAACCCTATATGCAAGATAGAAAAAGAGACACAGGTGTATAAAATAGACTTTTGGACTCTATTGGAGAAAGCGAGGGTGGGATGATCTGAGAGAATAGCATCAAAACATGTATATTATCAAGTGTGAAACAGATCGCCAGTCCAGGTTAGATGCATGAGACAAGTGCTCAGGGCTGGTGCACTGGGATGACCCAGAGGGATGGGATGGGGAGGGAGGTGGGAGGGGTGTTCAGGATGGGGAACACATGTAAATCCATGGCTGATTCATGTCAATGTATGGCAAAAACCACTACAATATTGTAACGTAATTAGCCTCCAACTAATAAAAATAAATGAAAAACAAAAAATGAATAATGGAGTGGGTTGTCATTCCCTACTCCAGGGGATCTTTCTGATCCAGAGGCTGAACATATGTGTCCCATTTTCCTGCATTGCAGACATATTATTTACATCTGAACCACCTGGGAAGCCCCAGGAGCCTAGGAGTTGCCCCTGAGTCATCTCAAAATCTGTCTTCCACATTTCAGGAAATCATCAAAAGGTGAGCCATGGTTGTTTCTGGGAACTTCTTTT
The DNA here is from genome assembly GCF_963930625.1 of Muntiacus reevesi. Taxonomy (NCBI): domain Eukaryota; kingdom Metazoa; phylum Chordata; class Mammalia; order Artiodactyla; family Cervidae; genus Muntiacus; species Muntiacus reevesi. The sequence goes on from NC_089252.1 coordinate 12,837,985, forward strand.
CTGTCCTTTCCTGCCTTAGCTGCCAGGTGCATTTCACATGGTTTGTGCCTAGGCTCATTCCTGGTTGCACAGTTTTTGCCTCTCTCTGCCACATGCTCAGGGGTTGGTCACCTTTCACTGTTCAGCACGACTGTTGAGATGGCTGGTCATTTGTGCTGTTAGCTGCACAGTGCCTCATCTCACACAAAGGGTTCATTGGGACAGTTGTGACAGCTTCTATGGCTGATGAGCTCTTGGTATCCTCATTCTCAGAATAGGCTCAGGTACATCTCAAGAACCCTCCCTCGGACTCACATCTAAGCTGTATTATCAGGAACTGGGGAAAAAAAAAATGATGCTGAAAATCTTAAAAACAAAAGGCTTCAGATTATTTTCCAATGAAAGTTGGTCCCGCATAAAAAAGGGGGACCAAGAAAAATGGTCTTTTAATGGCACACTAAATTATAACACAATCCTCCAACTTGATCTCTTTTGTTGTTCCTTATGTTCAAACTTTCATGGCCCTTAGTCAGAATCCAGATCTGAGCAACTCATGCCATATGTGTCTTTCTGTTGTTGCCTTATCCCCCGTTCCTCACCTCCTTCTCCGTCAGATTTTCTGGCCCAAGACTTCTGTAATCAAAACACTGAATAAACTCTTCTAATATTCTAAAGAATCCCCTTCTAACTCCTTATATCTCTGGAGGGGGTGATGGGAGAATGAACCAAACCTCCCCCATTTTTGAAATTTCCCTTACTTCTTCAGATTCTGCTGATCAAATTAAGACCCCATCTCCCCAGAGGGACAATCCCTGCTGGGAAAACATCGTTTCATCCAGTCTACCCCTGTTATCATAGCCAATTTAAACATTCTCTGGTTTAAAAATTTTAACTATGAGATCATGACCATAGAAATCAAAAAGACAATAGAGCTGTGATATTCTTTAATTTCCAGAGAAAAAATGGTTAAAATGAAATCTTTTTGAAATTACAAAACTGGTTCTTTTCATATGTGCAATTAGAAAAAGCTGCCTTGTTGAAATACATTTTTTTGGAGCTCCAACTGCAAGAAAACAGAAACGTGCCTAGGAAAAAGCCTGGAGTCCTTATGTCCTTGAGATACACAGCCCACTCTGCCTGAGATTTCAAACTTGGGCAAATTAGTAAAACTTCAAGCTAAGAGAAAAACAGGAGAATGGGCAAAGAGACATTTTAAATCTCTCATGGAAAAGTATGAGATCTCTGTCTGTCCTGATTTATGTATCTCTCAATGTGTGTCTTTGTCTTTGGATAATATTACCGCTGTTAATTTGTTAATGAGTTCTAATTCAATTGGTCTAAAGAAAAGTAAGCACTTATAAATCAAACAATCCTAAATACAAGAGAAATTAAACTAAATGAGTATCAGGTTCATGTGAAAAGGGAAATGTTGTTGTTCAGTCGCTAAGATGTGTCTGACTCTTTGAGACCCCAAGGACTGCAGAATGCCAGGCTTCCATGTCTTTCACTTTCTTCCGGAGTTTGCTCAAATTCATGTCCATTGAGTTGGTAATGCTATCTAATCAGCTTATCCTCTGCCACCCTCTTCTCCTTTTGCTTTCCTCCTTTCCCAGCATCAGGATCTTTTCCAATTAATTATTGCATTGGGAAATATTCAAAGTTAAATTAATACCTGATGGTTTGTTTAACTGATTAATATGGACATATCTGAAGAATCATCAACATTAAAAACAATATTTTTATTGTGACTAGGTTCAATATAAACAAAAGAAGATTCTGCTATATCTATTGCAAATTTTCCAGCAAGGGAAGTAACTCAACGTAAAGAAACTTTTAAGGAAAGAAAATGCAAAGGTGATAAGAGTTTTGCATGATTTATGTTTATCAATCTACAGAGTACTGATATAAAGGACAGTTTATATCTTTTTTAAGAAAACAGGATGTGTTTTTAATAAAATATATAAGAAATGAATTACATTTTATTAAGTGAAAAGGAAGTACGTATGACTTAACAGGCGACTGTTTCTGAATGAACAAAGTGATGAATACAGAAAGTGAAAAAAATGTTTGCAGAAAGTAGACCCCAAGAAAAGAGTTTTGTGAGTGGTACAAGTTTCTTAAGACACACTAAACTGCCTTTGAAATATTTTCTTGTTACTTTGGCTAAGTGAATAATTATTGTTTCATAGAATTTGATTTTCTCTATTAAGAGAAAAAAATTTTCTTGGAATGCTGCTTTAGATAACAGATTATGTGAATTACTTTGCCTATAAGTAATTTATATTTGTTTTTTCAAATGTTTTGTTACTTTGGTAAAATAAATAAACATCATTTCACAATGATCTATGAGAATTATGACACATGTAGATAAATTACATTTTGCTTCTATAAAAGTTAATTCCTGATTCATTGTCAAACTTTGGTATCCCAATGTCCTTAAAACATGGCAAAGATCTACTCCTAAATCAGGGAATTTAAAATGAGCAAACAACGGCTGTAAATCACAGTCAGGGTTATAAAAAATCCAAGATGGCCACTTGGCTTTTCCCTGCTCTCTAACAAATGTCACCTTTTAATTTGATGGGATAAATTCTTTCCTGGTTGCAGTGTTGATGGAGGAAAAACAATGGAGGAAAAAATTAAAAAAAACAAACCAAAAAAAAAAAAAGTTAAACATGTGTTTTCCACTTGGGAAATACTTTTTACAATCTCCAATGATCAGGGGACCCACTTCACTGAACAAATCATACAAGCCTTAACAAAAACTTCACAAACTTCTTAAAACAATTGCTGTCATTATCATCCTCAGTCATCAGGCAAAAGACAGCAGGACAAATATTAACTACATGGGATTAAATAAACTGCTAAATATGATTGTAGTTTTCATGATTTTTTAATGTGACATATTACTGGGTTTTAGTCTTTGTTTTCAGATATAAAGAAGTTCTTCTCCTCGAGCTACTTAAAACAATTTGGTAATTTACATCTGTGGGTAAAATTATAACATTTTCCTTTTCTCTCTGTCTTGTCCCTCCAGAAATGGGAGACACTTGTGTTCTGGGAAGCCTTATCAGGTATATTAAAAGACTGCTTTCAACATGTACAAAAGTATCAAAGTATTTTGGGAAGTTCAAGAAGAAAATGAAAAATCACCTAGGCAAAATCTGATGACAGGCCTATAGTATCTATAATCAATGAAGCAAAATTATTTTAAAAGCAAATTAGTATTTGCTGTGTTTAATATAAATGGGGATAATTTTAGGAAAAAAAATACATTTCACTAAATATTAAATTCCAGTTTTGTTAATTAAGGTCTACATTTACCAAGACTCACTTCTCAGTTAGTTCCTTGTTGTGATGTTATACTACTGCAAGATTTAATTGAGTTAAGAAAAAGACATTCTAAGTTTGTTTCTGAAGCTTAACTTCAAAATCTTTCTTTGAATAAAGACCAGTTGTTTCATGATCTATAACCAGTTAAACACCAGGCTATAATCATTTAACAAACAAAGTCAGACTACCTAGATATATACTAGGCTATACCTAATGAAAGTTCTTAAATTCTTACTCGTGGCCTTACTATTACTTCTAACTATATTTTTTCTTATATTGTCTATTTCAGAAAATTGCTGTCTCTTATACTACTAAATGATGGTATATAGTTCCACATGAGATCAATGATTGTAATAATGTAACTCTAGATACAGGAAGAAACAAAAAGGGGGAATGTTTTCCTGGACTACAAGAGACTACCAGCAAGGCAAGTATGGCCCAGAACTTTTGCTATTTTCATGGTCTAATCCAGTAAGAGCAAAGTGAGTAACCTCTTAGAAAAATCTTTGCCAGAACTTGGGAATGGGCATTCCTAGTACCATGGGACAAAATGGACATGAAATGCCCCTGAAACCATGGTCAAATTTATGGCCATGAAGGTGTCCTGCCAACTGGAAATTGGCAATATCCACCTGCCTCTACAAAGGTTAAATTAGGAACCACTTCACCTGCTGACCTTCAACACCCCTTGAAAGGAGTTCAGGGTAGAAATCAGAAATGAGACATTCTGTGCTTTGGGAAAAACTGACAGAACAGGCCTTCAAATAGCTATATATTTTCAGGTAAAGATTTTCATAAGCCCCAATTATTGCATCTTCTCATACCTAGAGAAACACTAACGTCATGGACCAATGTCTGTCTGATCCCGGTTCTCCTAGCTAGACTCTCTTTTAGGTTCCTTGGCAGCTTTTCTACTTCTATTAACCTTTGGGCCATATATCTCTAACCATCTTACTAAGCTTGTTTCTTCTAGCATACAGCAAATATCTTTCCAGTTGGTGCTACAAGGATACCAGCCAGTTAGCACATGGGGGATTGTTGAGCCATGCCCCAAGGCCACATGTTCAAGGCCTTGTACTAAGATCGCATAAGCAGAATCCAGTGTGAAGATCACCTGTGAAACTGACTGATCCCCATTATAACCATTGACAAAAGCCCCCCTGATCATCACCAGCAGGTTCCTGACCCCAAATTGGGCAAGGATGCCCACCCTAGTATTCACTCTATAGTGTCTTAACCAATCACCTAAAGCACAAGTCAAGCAAGGGTGAAACTTGAGTATGCAAATGTGGATTTGGATAAAAGCCAGGAATGAAGGAGTAGGTAAACAATGAAATAAGGGTAAGGAGATACAAAAAAGCAATCTCAGGATCAAGAGTAGCCTTATTTGAAGCTTAAGAGGACACAAAATCTGTTTGCTTATTGCCAATGACCAGGAAGTACTGACTGCAACTGTTGGATCAGCTCTTTCCTGCTGCCTTACATAGATGCAGGCACTTCATTAGAATGCTTCCTACAAAATTCTGGCCTTGGTCCTGCCTTATTAACAAAACTGATTTATAACAACCCATGAGCAAAGTATCACTAAATAGTCTTCCTTATGTGGATTCTAGGATTGATTTTCTTTAGAGTGAATTATATTCTAGAGTTAATTTTTTAATAATATTCATTTACTTTTTCATGGATGTGATGGCATCTTATCTGTGTATGTGATTAAACCCAAGTTCCTGTGTCCAAGGTACCGTTAGGCCAGACAAAGCAAAAATTTGGAGTTTGAAGTAGAGAAAGCCTTATTGCAAGGGCCAAGTAAGGAAAATAAGTGGCTAAGCTCGAAAAGCCCGAACTCCCCAATGATTTTGAGGAAACAGTTTTTTTAATGGCATAATGCAGAGTGACAGCTGCATTATGTGTGACTTTCTTCTGATTTGTTGGTGGTGAGGTAACCAAGTAGTATTACACCAACCAGTATGGGATCTGCAAGCTTTTGGTCAGTATGTAGTTGCCACCCTCCACCAGGTGGGAGTCTTGGTTTCTGCAGAACTCAAAAATATACATTAGATTATTACCTTTATCCCTTTAGGAGAAACTGGTATTCCTGTGAATCATTTGTCTTAATAACAACCTGAGGCTGCTTTTTTGAAACTCACAGAAAGCCTAAGAGACTAAAGACTTTTTTTCCTTACAAACAAGAAATAAGGAACATAGAGGGGTGTTTTACCTGGGAGGATTCTGCATGGCTTCATGTATTTACTCAGACATTCCCAATGACAGTGAACTTTAAAAAGCAGCAACACATATGGAGGCTTTCTATCCCTACCTCCCCAACTACTACTCCCACCACACTAGCTAAAATCAAGGCTGAATTTTTTTTTATACCCCCAAACAGAGCAAACTCATTTATAGCTACATGTTAATAATCTTGCTTTCTAGGGCCTCAGACATTATTTTCCTGTTAACAGTAACTTTTCAAAATAAAAGATATTTTGGTAACAGCATGATTTTAAGTTAGGTGCATCAGAGATCTTATTTGTGAGACTAGATATAAACTATTTTAACCTGAAAACGTTTTCTTTGTTGCATTTTAATGAATGATGACTATTATAGAATGAATATTCATTCCAGAATAGTAACAGGTCCTCTTCCTGGCTCTACAAACTAAGTGCTATTTAAAAAAAAAAAAAAAAAAAAAAAATGTGCAGGATATTGTGAGCCCAGAGACCTTCTTTTTTGTTTTAGGAAAAAGTTATCTCTAATGGTGCAAATGCCATTAAAAAAAATTAAAATAAGGTTTTTATTCTGAAGGATTAGCCAAAAAATGAACTATATGGTCCATATAGTCAAAACTATGGTCTCTCCAGTAGTCATGTACAGATGTTAGAGTTGGACCATCAAGAAGGCTGAGTGTTGAAGAATTGGTGCTTTTGAATAATGGTGCTTGAGAAGACTCTCGAGAGTCCCTTGGACTGCAAAGAAATCAAGTCAGTCAATTCTAAGGGAAACCAACCCTGAATATTCATTGGCAGGACCGATACTGAAGCTGAAGCTCAGATACTTTGGTCACCTGATGGGAAGAGCCAACTCACTGGAAAAGACCTTGATGCTGGGAAAGTTTGAGGGTAAGAGGAGAAGGGGGCAACAGAGGATGAGATGGTAGGATGGCATCACTGACTCAATGGACATGAGTTTGAGAAAACTCCAGGTGATAGTGAAGGACAGGGAAGCCTGGAATGCTATAGTTGAAGGGGGACTCAAACAGTTAGCAGCTGAACAACAACAATCTCATGGATAACTATAGGAGAAGAGGAAGTATGCAATGGAGAAGTGAAATTGTATTCAAGGGGAATGATGTTTCACCCCATTCTTGTGGGGAGCAGAGCACAGAATAAGCAAGCTAAATATTCCCAAATTGTAATTATTTTTATTAAATATTTCCCTGCACTTAAAGATTATCTCTATAACATAATGAAATATATCATTTGTTGTCTTAAAAGAAAAAAAAAAAAAAAAAACCAGAAACCAAGTATTTTCTTCCAGAAATCTATGTCTGAATTTCAATAGCTCCTACGAGGTGTAAACTTGTATGTTATAAAGCAATATGGAACAAGAAACAGACTTTGGTTTTAAAAATCAAGCCAGTTATAAGAAGGAAGTAATTAGCCTTTAAAGTTTAAATTGAATATATTTTAACTTTCAGTAAAAAGAAAAAAGTAATTAGATTTCAACTTTCTTCCTGTAATATTGAATTTGGGTTAACAATTCCTAGCTATGATTCTTCATTAATCTCCAGATCAAATTTATCCATGATTAGGACTATCATGGGGACCTCAAAAATAATAATTGTTGTTAGTAATCATTAAAGCCTATTCACAGAAATAGAAAAGTGGGCAAAAGTCATGAAGAAACAGCTCTCTCTCTCTCTCTCTCTTTCTCTCTCTCTCACACACACACACACACATACAGTCACACAATTATCCACAAAAGTATTCCTTAAATAAAAAAGAAATTGTTCAAATTTATAAATAATACAAATAAAAACAAAGACATTATTTTCACCTATCAAACTGGCAAATATCTTTTTAAAAGGTAAACTCCAAGTTGACAAGAAATCTCTTATGAAATACATGGATCATTCCCTGGTGGCTCAGAGGGTAAAGAGTCTGCCTGCAATGTGGGAGATGCAAGTGCGATTCCCTAGGTATGGAAGATCCCCTAGAGAAGGAAATGGCAACCCACTCCAGAATTCTTGCCTGGAAAATACCATGGATAGAGGAGTCTGGTGAGCTATAATCCATAGGGTTGCAAAGAGTTGGACACGACTGAGCAACTACACTTTCTTTCTTTCTTATATATTGAATGGATTGCAAGTTGGCATTTTTAGGAAACTATTTTTATCAGTATGTGCCCAAGTTACAAAAATGTTGATGCATTTTGATTCAGATATTTCACATCTGGGAATTTACTCTGAGAAAATAAGCATTGAATTATAGATTAATGCTGAAAAGTGAAAGTGATAGTCACTCAGTTGTATCCGACTCTGCAACCCAGACATCCTGTAATGTGAGAACCAGACATCCTGGAATTTGAAGTCAAGTGGGCCTTAGGAAGCATCACGATGAACAAAGCTAGTGGAGGTGATGGAATTCCAGTTGAGCTATTTCAAATGCTAAAAGATGATGCTGTGAAAGTGCTGCATTCAAAATGTCAGCAAATTTGGAAAAACTCCACAGTGGCCACAGGACTGGAAAATGTCAGTTTTCATTCCAATCACAAAGAAAGGCAATGCCAAAGAAAGTTCAAACTACTGTACAATTGCACTCATCTCACAAGCTAGTAAAGTAATGCTCAAAATTCTCCAAGACAGACTTCAACAACAGGTGAACCATGAACTTCCAGATATTCAAGCTGGATTTAGAAAAGGCAGAACCAGAGATCAAATTGCTAACATCCACTGGATCATGGATAAAGCAAGAGAGTTCCAGAAAAACATCTATTTCTGTTTTATTGACTACACCAAAACCTTTGTGTGGATCACAAGAAACTGTGGAAAATTCTTCAAGAGATAGGAATACCATACCACCTGACCTGCCTCTTGAGAAACCTGTATGCAGGTCAGGAAGCAACAGTTAGAATTGGACATAGAACAACAGACTGGTTCCAAATCAGGAAAGGAGTACATCAAGGCTATATGGGGGGAGAAGGGGACTACAGAGGATGAGATGGTTGAATGGCATCACCGACTCAGTGTACATGAGTTTGGGTAGACTCCAGGAGTTGGTGACGGACAGGGAGTCCTGGCGTGCTGCAGTCGAAGGGGTCTCAAAAAGTCAGACGTGACTGAGTGACTGTACTGAACTGAACTGCAACCCATGGACTGTAGCCCACCAGGGTCCTCTGTTCCTTCTGTTCATGAAATCATGAGATTTCCTAGGCAAGAATACTGGAGTAAGTATCCATTCCCTTCTCCAGGGGATCCTCCTTCCAAATCAGGGATCGAATCCAGATCTCTGCATTGCAGGCAGATTCTTTGACATATGAGCTACCAGGGAAACCCATTGTTGATGCTGAGTCAGTCAGTTCAGTTGTGTCTGACTCTTTGTGACCCTATGGACTGCAGTATGCCAGGCTTCCCTGTCCATCACCATCTCCCAGAGCTTACTCAAACTCATGTCCATCGAGTCAGTGATGCCATCCAACCATCTCATCCTCTGTCGTCCCCTTCTCCTCCTGCCTTCAATCTTTCCCAGCATCAGGGTCTTTCCTAGTGAGTCAGGTCTTTGCACCAGGTGGCCAAAGTATTGGAGTTTCAGCTTCAGCAACAGTACTTCCAATGAATATTCAGGACTGATTTCCTTTAGGATAGACTGGTTGGATTTCTTTGCACTCCAAGGTACTCTAAAGAATCCTCCAACACCACAGTTCAAAAGCATCAATTCTTCTGTGCTCAGCTTTCTTTATAGTCCAACTCACATCCATACACGACTACTAGAAAAACCATAGCTTTGACTAAATGGACTTTCCAGGATGTGTGACTCTAGGTGAGTGATCACACCATCGTGGTTATCTAGGTCATGAAGGTCTTTTTGTATCATTCTTCTGTTATTCTTGCCACCTGATGTGATGCTTATCAAAGCATTAATTATAATATTAAATTTTATAGAAATGCAAATATTCAGGAATAAGGAAATTTTAATAAATTATAATATTTTATATGAAGATTAAGTGTATTTTGAAAATGGCATAGGAAACTTTTTTTTTTATTTTCAATTGAAGGTTAATTGGTTTACAATTTTGAGATGTGACAGAAAACAGCAAAATTCTGTAAAGCAATTATCCCTCAATAAAAAATAAATTAATTTTAAAAATAGCATCTTAAAATTTAAAAAAAATATGGAATGCTTCATGAATTTGCATGTCATCTTTACACAGAGCCTTTACTAATTTCTACATCATTCCAATATTAATATATGTGCTATTGAAGTGAGCACAGGCAACATTTTTAACTAAAACAAACAAACAAACAAAAAAATAGGATACCAACTATACATTTGACAGGCTTGCAATTGTAATAAATATATAAATACAAAAATAAAATATTAATATATACACTATACAGGTTGAAAACACTAATGGAAATTCAGCAAAATATTAGATGTGATTTCCCCTTTTTTTTTTTTTTTTAAGGAACATTCTTATTAGTACACTTTTTTTTTTTAAGTTTTTTTAGCAACTGGATAACTTTTAATTAGCTTAGTATTCTATATCTCCAAAATCCTTATATTATGTTATGAGAATGTCAAGGGCAATCAAGTCTGATAGCTTTTTTTTATAAGAATATTTTTCAAACAGACCTTATATTAGTATATTTCTTATTAAAATATTTCTCTAGCCTAGATTGTAAGCTAAAGAGAGGGAGAGAAAGATGGAATTTTAAAACCTTGTGTTCTGAGCAGTAGGATTTTAGTTGTTTAAGTGAAAGTGGAAATGTAATCAAGCAAATATATCTATCAAATAGCTACAAAGTCCAGACATATAAAGAAAGCTGCAGACTAGCAATTCTGAAGTTAATGTTTCCGTAACCAAAGAGAGAAGCATGGATATTTTTTCTCTTGTGAAAGAACCAGGACATTTTAGATATTTAATAATAAACCTCTGAAAATGTTTGTTTTCATAATCTGATATGAAAGATTCATAGTCATAAAAGCCTCTTAAGGTCCAATTTCTCTTCTTCGCTGAAAGATTGAGTATTGTCTCCTGGAAAGCCACCTTAACTTTCAGAGTCTGAACATTATGGTGAACCAATACTTAGATCAAATAATTCAATGTTTACTTAAGGCATAGGTTAATTTTATTTACACATTTTAATGCATGGGAAGGCATAAAAAAGGTCTTAATGACGGTGTGCTCACTCACCTAGAGCCAGACATCCTGAAGTGTGAGGTCAAGTGGGCCTTAGGAAGAAATACTATAAACAAAGCTAGTGGAGGTAATGGAATTCCAGATGAGTGATTCAAATCTTAAAAGATGATGCTGTGAAAGTTCTGTATTCAATATCTTAGCAAATTTGGAAGATTCAGCAGTGGCCAAAGGACTGGAAAAGTCAGTTTTTGCTCCAATTCCAAAGAAGGGCATTGCCAAATAGTATTCAAACAAGCATATAGCTGCACTAATTTTCCATGCTACTAGGGATGCTTTTGAACTGTGGCGTTGGAGAAGACTCTTGAGAGTCCCCTGGGCTGCAAGGAGATCCAGCCCATCCATCCTAAAGGAGATCAGTCCTGAGTGTTCATTGGAAGAACTGATGTTGAACCTGAAACTCCAATACTTTGGCCACCTGATGAGAGGAGCTGATTCATTTGAAAAGACCTTAATGGTGGAAAAGATCGAAGGCAAGAGAAGGGAACAACAGAGGATGAGATTGTTGGATGGCATCACCAACTCAGTGGAGATGAGTTTGTGTAAACTCAGGGAGTTGGTGATGGACAGGGAGGCCTGGCGTGCGGTGGTCCTTGAGGTCGCAGAGTCGGACACGACTGAGCGACTGAACTCAACTGAAGATAATGATCAAAAACCTTCAACAGTATGTGATCGGAAACCTTCCAGATGCACAAGCTGGATTTAGAGAAGGAAGAGGAACCAAAGATCAAATTGCCAACATTCGTTGGATCATAGAGAAAACAAGGAAATTCCAGAAAAACATCTACTTCAGCTTCGCTGGCTATGCTAAAGCCTTTGACCATGTGGATCACAACAAACTTTGCAGAAATTTTGTGGAAAATTCTTAGAGATGGCAATACTATACCACCTTCCCTGTCTCCTGAGAAATCTGCGTGTGGTTAATAAGAAAAATTAAAACCTTACATAGAACAATGGATTGGTTCAAAATTGGGAAAGGAGTATGACAAGGCTGTGTATTTTCCCCCTGCTTATTTAACTTCAATGAAGAGTACATCATGCAAAATGCCAAGCTGAATGAGTCACAAGCTGGAATCAAAATTGCAGGGAGAAATATTAACAACCTTATATTATGCAGATGATGCCACTCTAATGGCAGAGGTGGTGGTGGTTTAATCATTAAGTCATGACTGACTCTTGTGATCCCATGGACTGTAGCCTGCCAGGCTCCTCTGTCCATGGTATTCTCCAGGCAAGAATACTGGAGTGGGTTGCCATTTCCTTCTCCAGAGGATCTTCCTGACCCAGGAATCAAACCCAGGTCTCCTGCATTGCAGGCAGATTCTTTACCAAATAAGCTATGAGAGAAGTCCTATGGCAGAAGGTGAGAAGCCTCTTGATGAGGATGAATGAGGAGAATGAAAAAGCTGACAAAAAACACCATTCGAAAAAGTAGGATCATGGCATCTGGTCCCATATTTCTTGGCAAATAGAAGGGTAAAAAGTAGAAGCAGAGACATATTTCATTTTCTTGGGCTCTGAAATCACTGTGAAGGTGACCGCAGCTATAAAATTAAAAGACACTCCCTGGAAGGAAAGCTATGACAAACCTAGACAGTGTATTATAAACAGAGAAATCACTTTGTTGACAAAGGTCCATAAAGTCAAAACAATAGTTTTCTCAGTAGTCATGTACAGATGTGAGAGTTGGACCATAAAGAAGTCTGAGCACTGAAGAATGGATGCTTTTGAACCATGGTGCTGAAGAATCTCTGAGAGTCTTTTGGACAGGAAGGAAATCAAACGAGTCAATACTGAAGGAAAGTCATTGGAAGGACTAATGCTGAAGCTTTAATACTTTGGCCAAATGATATGAAGAGCCAACACACTGGATAAGGCTCTGATGCTGGGAAAGTTTGAGGGCAGGAGGAGGAGGTGGTGGCAGAGGTTGAGATGGTTAGATAGCATCACTGACTCAATGAACATGAATTTGAGCAGACTCCAGGGGATAGCGAAGGACAGGGAAGGAAATGGGCTCCAATCCATGGAGTCAAAAAGTTTCAACAGAACTTAGCAGTTCAACAACAATATTTGAGTTCAGTTCAGTTCAGTCACTCAATCATGTCTGACTCTTTGTGACCCCAAGGACTGCAGCATACTAGCCTTCCCTGTTCGTCACTAACTCACAGAGTTTACTCAAACCCACATCCATTGAGTCGGTGATAACATCCAACCATCTCATCCTCTGTCATCCATTTCTCCCCCCACTTTCAATCTTTCCCAGCATCAGGGTCTTTGCAAATAAGTCAGTTCTTTGCATCAGGTGGCCAAAGGATTGGAGTTTCAGCTTCAGCATCAGTCCTCCCAATGAATATTCAGGGCTGATTTTCTTTAGGATGGACTGGTTGGATCTCCTTGCAGTCCAAGGGACTCTCAAGAGTCTTCTCCAACACCACAGTTCGAAAGCATCAATTCTGTGGCACTCAGCTTTCTTTATAGTCCAACTCTCACATCCACATATGACTACTGGAAAAAATATAGATTTGACTAGACAGACCTTTGTTGGCAAAGTCAAGTCTCTGATTTTAATATGCTGTCTAGGTTGGTTATAAATTTTCTTCCAAGAAGCAAGCGTCTTTTAATTTCATGGCTGCTATCCCCATCTGCAGTGATTTTGGAGACCCCCCAAAATAAAGTATGTCACTGTTTCCATTGTTTCCCCATCTATTTGCCATCAGGTGATGGGACCAGATGCCATAATCTTAGTCTTCTGAATGTTGAGTTTTAAGCCAACTTTTTCACTCTCCTCTTTCACCTTCATCAAGAGACTCTTTAGTTCTTCTTAGCTTTCTGCCATAAGTGTGGTGTCATCTGTGTATCTAATGTTATTCATATTTCTCCTGGCAATCTTGATTCCAGCTTGTGCCTCATCCAACCCAGCATTTTTCATGATGTACTCTGCATACAAGTTAAATAAACATGGTGACAATATACAGCCTTGATGTACTCCTTTCCCGATTTGGAACGAATCTGTTGTTCCATGTCCAGTTCTAACTGTTGCTTCTTGACCTACATACAGATTTCTCAGGAGACAGGTCAGGTGGTCCAGTATTCTCATCTCTTGAAGAATTTTCCACAGTTTGTTGTGATCCACATGTCGAAGGCTTTGGCGTAGTCAATAAAGCAGAAGTATATGTTTTTCTGGAACTCTCTCGCTTTTTCTATGATCCAATGGATGTTGGCAATGTGAACAATATGGATATTATTTTCTATATTGTCTTCTGATGATATGAGATTGTATAATATTTGTACAATTTATGTTTGTTCATTCCTCTCTCTAGATGTTTGTTCATTTTCTTATTACTCTTCCAAAGCTCAATGTAAGTCTTCCATTAGCCTTGAAAATTTCATTGATTCAACAGTACTCACTGTATTCTCTCCCTTAAGCATTTAAATCTCTATACAGTTTAACAGTTGATTAGAGAGTAATTTTTTCCATAGTTTTTCAATTTGTCTGAGTGTACTCTAATGAAAGAATCTTGAGGTATGATTGTTTTATCTTCCTCCCCAGTGCCTCAAAATAAAACTAATTGAATGATTTCCATACAAGTTTGAAGTAGTTCAATGTGCCTTAGCAATTTTTTGTTAAAAGAAGTTAATACATTGGGTACCTTGAGGTTTTTAAAGATAATACTTGAAGTAATGTAAGAGAATGTGGACCAGATGAGTGTTCATTTCAATATGGCAGGGGAACATTTCCAATGCTGAAGGAATGGTTCTTTCCACCTCCTCCTGTGTAAACTCTGGCTTCTCACACCTTAATTATTTAACATTCCCTGCCTGGCGTGAAATCAGAAGAGATTGGCTCATTAATGTTCCACTCCAGCACATGTTATTTCCAAAACAATTTAAGAAATTCATGAATATTTCATTGTCTTCATAAGTGCCAGGGAGATGGCACCATTCCCTAAGAAACCAAATGCGATTTTCTAGGTTTGCTTCCCTGCAATTAAAACCAAAGAGTGTGTATTCCCTCAATGATCATTTCTGTGAGTCAGTGCGTATTAGCCGGCGACATAAGTGAAAAGCAGAATCTGAAACAGGGACGTAATTTGAAAAAAGGCATTTGGAGGAATTCTTCCTTTTAAAGACAGATGCTTGCCTGCTTCAACCTGCATATACATATGTCAGAACTCAGGAGAGATTAATAAAGTTTAATCTAATATAATTTCTTACTGGCACTTAATGAAAGTTAAAAAACATGTAAGTAAATTTAGCCACAGAAAATATTTATAAAATGATAAAGAAAAAGACTCTGGTATTTTTCTTTTTCCTTTTTTTCCCCTCTAGCTTTCTTTTCAGATATAATACTTCATGGAAAGGCTAAGCAGTTTGAATAGCTATTGTTCTCTTTTCTCACCATCTTCTTTCACACTCTTCCCTATATTTTCAAGAGTCATATAATTGTGACCATAAGGAAGAGCTGTTTAATTCAACCATATCCAAGCTATGAGCCAATTTGAAAATAGAAAGTTAAAACAAAAAGTGCACCACATTTCAAAGTACCCCAGGCCCACAATAGTTAGTGAATATGATAATATATAGGACATAAGAATGATAAACACTGCATTGTTAAATATGATATTTTCTAGATATTATTTCTGTGGAAATGTACATTTGACACCCTAGAATTCCTTTAAAAGGCACAGGAATTACTTTCCCATTTAATATGTAAGAAAACTGACATGGAGTAGTTAAAAAGTTTGTATCAAAAAATATTAGATTAACCTAATTTTAAAACTCACACCTCTGATCAGTCCAAATCTCTTTAGTTGAAACGAGGTGATATATCCTAAGGGGCACTCCTTACTTGGAGACTTAACAGATATTCTCTGAGAAAGATTAGCTCTCCAATATAAACACTGCTTCAAAGTATTTGGAAGTTGTGTGCAAGATCTAGTTCAAAATTAGTATGGAAAGCTCTAAAATACCTCCAGCTGACACCTGATCATCTTTTTTTCCCATAATTTAAAAATAACTTTTGAAAATATATGACACTAAGAGTGTAACATTTGGAATACAGAACTGGGTGCAAACTCAATAGCTCAGTAGCACTCATTTGAAATCCTTACTAGACTATGTTCCTGTCTGTCTCCAAAGGCTTACTTTTTTTCCATTTCCATGAGAAGAACAGGTCATTATCTGCAGTTTAGCCAAGAAAGGAACAATTAAAATGTAGTTTGACCATTACTAAAAAGAAGTTACCATATTGTAACTTCACTAGTATCATGCACTTTAACAAAAAGTAAATATAATTCTTGATGCTCTCTCTGAAAATTAAACTTTGCTATAGTTTGAAACTATAACTGAAGATCAATCCAGTTCTTTCAATTATGTCACCTCTTTTTCCTGTGGTCAGTTTTGCAAGTAGACAGTTACATACAAGAGTTGACACGGGGTCATTTCAGGGGCTAAAAGAATACCACAACTCTACAGTTCCTACATACTGACTGAAAGAAATTATTGCTAAGTACTGTGGTGCTTCTAAAATTCATCAAGTTCAATGTGATTCCCAGAGTACCCTGAGATTGGACATAGAATCAAAACTTTAAGGGCCAGCCCTGTATAGTGAAAACACCTTCAGGCAATTTGAACGGGCTTCTGAGATGGAGGTATTCCTCAAACCTTCACCGACTCTAAGTCATTTATGAAATACATGTTTGATGAATATGTGTTCAATCTATCTAGCCCTGAGAAAGCAGAGGCATCCCGTACATTGATGCAGTTTAAAAGCTAACTTATGGGAATTTAGAATAAATATAGAAATTATTTCAGGATTACAAGTGGAATTAGTGTTAGAATATGGTATAAGACAGGATTCTCTGCAATCATTCCTTCTTATCTTCTCATATCTTAAAGTCACCACACATTCATCTAGTTACAATATTATCTTGTTACTTAACTTTAGCCAAGATCCTTAAAAAGCAGTTGTTTCCTGAGTTTTTGTCTACATTGCACCACTTCCCCAAAGCAGCCACTAAAAATAAGTACACAAAACTAAAATACTTTCTGACAATTTCGGGTATATAGTATGTATAGGGAAAGAGAAAATTAGCCAAGATGATGTGGTCAGGCTCTTGCCCCACAGCCTCTCACTTTTGCCCCACATATTGTAAATAATGATTATGTAACAGCTGAATTCACTCATTGCACTGCACATACATGTCACAAGGTTTATGTAACAAGTGAGATCACTTATAGCACTGTGCACGTACACCCAAGGTATTCGCTTGGTCATGGTTTGTGCGTGGCTCACCTGTATGGGCTTCACCATGAAAGCCCTGGCTGCTGCTGCATTGGGGCTACACTGGAGCAACATAATGATTATGTTATGTGAGGTTATGTTATGGCTCTGTTATGGTTATGTTATGGCTTGCTGCTATGGCTGCTCTCAGCCAGGAGAGAGGCTGTGTTATGTCTACCATGCCAGGCAAGAGAGAATAAACATGCCTGCAGTTCCTATGGCCCTTCATGTCTTCTTTCAGCCTCTTAGCTCAAACCTTGCCTATCGTGGGTTCAATGAACAGTGTGGACATTTTGAACAGCAAGATAATTTGTGTCATGAACTGAATCAGCAATATAGTATGTCTCCCAAGTTATAAAAGAAAAATATGTTTCTAATATTTTTTCACTGCATGGCATGTATAGGAATTTTTAAATCTGTAATATCAGACTGCTTCCTGCTTTCTGCCCGACCACTAACCTTTTTTGCTACATGTTTTAAGTGTTTGCTACAATAGCACCTTACTTCTATTTGTCAGGATGATTATAATTGCTATTTTCTCAAATGTTAAGAGCTTAAAATAATTTAAAAAATCTGTTTCACTAATGAAAATAGAATTAAAGGACTCTGAAGTTGGAGAATTTCATGATGGAAGGGATACAGAGCTCTGAGTTGCCACTAGGTGAATTGCCTTTTCTTCATCATATTGTATAGTGATCAAAACAAAAAAATTCTATTGTATGAAGCCACTGTATTTGAAAATTATTGTTTTAATTGCTACCAATCCCCAACGGGTTGGTGACTCCTCAATGAGTCTTTTGCCCAGTGTTGACATGCCAATCAAACAAAGCTGGATTCACTATCACAGAGGAGGAAATATTCTTTGATCAAGGAATATTGATCCTTCCTTGAGAGGAGAGGAAGTACTCTAAAAACACCTTCTTCCTGAAGGGAGATGATTAGAGGAATTTTAAGGGCTATGAAGGGGGTTTATCATCAGAACTCTAAGAAAGGGATAGAGATTTTCAGGGACAGCTAGGGTATATGCAATCTTCTACATTTCTTTTTACTTGGCACAAACTGTGCCCAGCAAAATGCAAGCTTCCCCCACTGGACAGAGACTTCAGCATGGTAATGAAGCAAAGATAACTTTTGGCCACCTCCAAGCCTCATATGCCAGATATGCTTCTTTGATCAAATCAGAGTTGGTTCAGGGCAGTTGATCATTGCATATCTCTTGAAGCACAGATGTAAAACATTTTGACAAGTGCCAAGTGCTTTAATATAAGCTTAGAAATAAACCAAAACAAGGTTCCTTTAGTTCCAAGGGGCAGGTATGGGTTGACATAACAACTAACATTATTTATCCTAATGAACTATTTTTAAAGTCCTGTCCACTTGTTGAATAGCACCACTATAAATCCAGTAGCCTAAACCAGAAGTTTGGTATTAGTTTCAACTTTTGTTTTTTTCCAATTCCTTTGTCCAATCTCTTATAAAGCATTTTAGATTCTACTTTCATATGTAGTATTTTGAAATATATACATTTCTTTGCACCACCAGTACACAACCTTATTTCAGGCTACCAATACTCTCCCAAATTACATAGTCTTAAAGTAATTTATCCTCTACCCCAACTCCTGATACCCAGTAATCTATTTAATACATTGCAGCTCAACTGATCTTTTAAGGGCCCAATCTGGTCATATAATTTCCCCATTTAGTATCTTTCAAGGAATTACTATTGCCAGAGGGTACAGTCCTAATTATTTAGACCACTTATTAGAACTCTTATGAATTAACTTGTTTTTCTTATCAACTTCAATTCACTGTTTGCCCTTCAACTTTATGTAGTTTCTTGAATGTGCCATATTTTCCCATGCTGCTGAGTATTTGCATATTTTGCCTAAAGTTCTGTCCATGATGTTACTCTCTCTTCCTACTTATTTTCACTTTATATTTTGATTTTTCTTGGATAACTCCCATAAATTCCTAAAATAGGTAGTTATGTGCTTTATGTTGCATCATCACAGAATATGGATCTGTTGACTAAAAAAAAATAGTCATAACCTGAAAGTACAGAGTTACTTTATTTGATGGTAATGTTTAGGACTCCAAGCCCCAGAGACAGTATCTCAGTAGCTCTGAGAAAACTGCTCCAAGGGGGGTGTGGTAGCGGGGATGGTAGGGCGAGTGGGGGTGGTGGGGTCAGGATACATAGAAGTTTGCAACAAAGGTACCAGGAGTCCTGAACATCAAAGATCAGATATCAAGTTAAGGAATTTCGCATTCTATGTATGGGAAGATGCAAGCCTCTGGGCTCACTGAATTCATTCCTTTCGTGTGTATGTCAGCTCTCTGGGGCCAAACCCTGTTCCCTTATTCACCTTAAGGAGTGGCAGATGCAGCACATGGCTGCTTCTTGCATCCCCCCTGCCCCCCAGCTACTCAGCAATAGCCCCTCATCTGGTTGTGGGGCTGTGGCAGGAGTGGCATCTGCTGGATTGCAGTTTGGGGACCTCTCATTCATATTTGGAGGCCAGAAATCACTGATGGCTGTGACATTTCTTATTTATTGATATGGTAGGAGATATTTTCATTTCACAGTCCTTCACCATGATCACAAATTTGACCATATTTGGGAGACATTTGATGACCTTCCTTTTTTATTTTTTTGTCCCAAGGCACTGGGAGGCTTATCCCAGATCAGGTTCTCACTGATATGTCACTCCAGGTGTTAATTTCCAGATTAGGCCTATTGATAATAAAAGATTCTCTGAATCTTCTAGCTTCTAACCTAACAAGATCGAGGAGATATTTCCCTTGTTGCTTCTTCCCATACCTAGAATCACACTGTTACAATTATTCAACATTATATATGTGATCTATTTTTTCAAGATGTTTAGCTATCATTAATTTGACCAGAAGCCTTGTTATACATCATGTAATACAAAAGGCAACAATCTCATAAAATAAAAAGATTACAAATAATACGGCTAATAGCAACATAATTAAGCTTATAAATAGGGATTTAAGCCATGAGCTTTCAGAACCAAGCCATCTTTCTAAAAGATCACCAAGGCTGGGAAGTGGATCATCAAAGGTAGAAATCTGATTTTTCATGTGAATCGTTAAATGTGTTTCATTAGAGGATTCATCTGGTATGTAAACACAATGTTCAGTTTGAATTTTAGCACATGTACCCCTTTGAGTTGCTGTAAGGATATCAAGGGCCATATGATTTTATAATACAGCTTTTCTCATCATAAAGACCACAAAATTTAGTAGGCTAAAAGCCTGGTTGCTATCACTTAATGCTTTTTAAGTGAATTTTGTTATGATTTCAATGTGAGAAATAACATTTTCCAATCCTCCTGAAGGTGCAAAAATAGTTTCTAAGTGATCATACCAGTTAAATACAGAACTCTTGGTCCATCAGACTTGTATTGATGGTAAATATGCTGGAATCACTTCTAACTTTGTATGCAAGTTGCCTGGAGCCCAAGAAAATATTAAAGTATACCTTCCAAGCCAGTCTGGTGGAAGCCAAGGCCATAGATTTAACCCATAAAGCCACTGAGTCCCCTTAGGTGCCTTCCATCCAATATATTTCTGGACATTTGACACAATCTGTTTCATACTAATCACTGTCTTCAAGAGAAATGGTATATTTCTAAGTTTCATAAGACATCCAGACTAATTTTCTACTGTTATTAGGTTGGTTATCTTTGATATGATTTAATTGTTACCAGCATAGGGAGACCTTTAGGCTTAGAAGACCATAACCCAGTGTTAGGCAGATGAACCCATCCCATAGCTGAGGCAACGTCCTTTCTAATAGTCTAGAGTTTACATTTTTCTTTTTTTTGATCTAAAATTTGCCTGTTGCTCTGATTGAGCTTGAAAAATCTTAAGGGAAAATTCATATTCATGGCCAGGGTCAGAATAAGTATGTTTGATAGGCCAAGTGGGTTCTATTAGTGATATCAGTAGTAGCCCAGACAGTTATAATTCCTTTCTTCTGAAATAAACTTTCTAAGAACAAACCAATCAGAGCCTCGGAAGGGAGAAACCCATTAAGGTAAGCCAGAAGTACCAGATGCAGGTAACTGACCACAAACCCAACAACTTGCTTGATTTCTAAAATTTGCATGAGATCGTGCCCATGATAGGAAAACATTTGACTTGTATAAGAGTCCAAGAAACTACGAAATTGTTATGAACCATCATATGGGTTAGGTGCAGAATTTTGGGACAGCTGTGTATTTCTGTTGTCTGATTCTCATCCAGGTTTTAGGTGTTTCCTTAAAACAAAGAGTTGCTTTAAGGTGAGTTTGAGCTCAGCAGTTCTCCCTATAGACCAAAATGGTATATGAGCAATTTTTAGGTGGGAAATATGAATCGAAGATTAAATTCCCTTCATTTTGCTGCTCATGAGCTAGTCAAAAGAATCTGATAAAGGCCCTTCCATTTAGGTTGGAAGGGGTCTTTTAAATGAAGTCTTTTCCAGTGTACATAATCTCCTGGTTGTTAGTCATGGGAAATCTGATTTTCATTTGAGGATAGATTATTGTGATAATCTTCAGAAACAAGTTTAGAATGACTTGTCAATAATTTGATTAAACACTTTCAGTAAGATAATATATCTCCCTTAAGTAATATCGGATCATATGGTGCTTCAACCAATCTCATTGTTCTCCCTGTAATACTCTCAAAGGGAAATAAGTGATGTTTGTCAAAGGAGTGGATCTGGGATTGAGAAGAACCAATGGAAGGGATTTAGGGCAGGGTAAGGAATAAGCATCTATAATTTTAGCCAATTGAGTTTTAATTGTTCCATTTGTCCTTTCCACAAACTCAGAAGACTGGGGGTGATAGGCACAGTGGAAATGTTGCATAATTGGCCAACATTTATAAATTTCCTAAATAATTTGTCCAGTAAAATGGGACCTTCTATCACTGCGTAGAAAGAAGGAGATTTCCTAGATGGAAATTGCTCTTTCTAAAAGCAACTTCCTTATCAGTTGTGCCATGGCCCTTCTGCATGCTTAAAGATTTGAATACAAAGCATTTAGGAAACTTGCATATTTGTGAAACATGTAACATTTTAGTATAATTGCTAAAATTATGACTGATAACATTAAATCAGGACATATCAGATGTTAGGGATTCCATATAAATTTTGGATATTGTAATGATATTTATCTATATATTACAACCTAAAATTTGCTTTCAATCACTTGATAATGATTTTGAAGTAAAAATATTAAGCAAACTTAGCTTAACATTTGTCTCTGAGTTTCCTCAGAGATGTTTCTTCAAAGCATCCATCCAGTGCCAGGTGGAGACTAAAAACTTAGTTAGATTTTGATATTTATGTCATTAGAAATATCAAAAAGATTCTAAAGGATCATAGGTCACTTAAACAACACCTATTCCGTTAACCAATGTCACATAGAAAATAAATATAGATCATTTAAGGGCACAGAAACTCACAGAATTTGTTATTAAAAGGGGAACTTCAGTTTAGTTCAGTTGCTCATCATGTCTGACTCTTTGATATCCCATGGACTGCAGCACCTCAGGCCTCCCTGTCCATCACCAACTCCCGGAGTTTACTCAAACTCATGTCCATCAAGTTGGTGATGCCATCAAACCATCTCATCCTCTGTCATCTCCTTCTCCTCCTGCCTTTAATCTTTCCCAGAATCAGGGTCTTTTCTAATGAGTCAGTTCTTTGCATCAGGTGGCCAAAGGATTGGAGTTTCAGCTTCAGCATCAGTCCTTCCAATAAATATGCAGGACTCATTTCCTTTAGGATTGACTGGTTTGATATCTTTGCAGTCCAAGGGACTCCCAGAAATCTTATCCAATACCACAGTTCAAAAGCATCAACCTTTCAGCACTCGGCTTTATTTATGGTTCAGCTCTCACATTCGTGCATGACTACAGGAAAAACCATAAATTTGATGGGATGGACTTTTGTTGGCAAACTAATATCTCTGCTTTTTAATATTCTGTCTAGGTTGGCCATAACTTCTCTTCCAGGGAGCAAGCGTCTTTTAATTTTATGGCTCCAGCCACCATCTGCAGTTATTTTAGAGCCCAAGAAAATAAAGTCTGTCATTGTTTCCATTGTTTCCCCATCTATTTGCCATGAAGTGATGGCACCAGATGCCATGATCTTCGTTTTTTGAATGTTGAGTTCTAAGCCAGCTTTTTCACTCTCCTCTTTCACTTTCATCAAGAGGCTCTTCAGTTCCTCCTCCCTTTCTGTCATAAAGGTGGTGCCATCTACGTATCTGAGCTTATTGATATTTCTCCTGGAAATCGTGATCCCAGCTTGTGATTCATCCAGCCCAGCATTTCTCATGATGTACTCTTCACGTAAGTTAAATAAGCAGGGTTAAAATATACAGCCTTGATGTACTCCTTCTCTGATTTGGAACCAGTCTGTTGTTTCATGTCCAGTTCTTACAGTTGCTTCTTGACCTGCATACAGATTTCCCAGGAAGCAGGTCAGGTGGTTTGATATTCCCTCCTCTTGAAGAATTTTCCACACTTTGTTGTGATCCACACTGTCAAAGGCTTTGGCATAGTTAACAAAGCAAAGTAGATGTTTTTCTGGAACTCTCTTGCTTTTTCAATGATCCAACAAATGTTGACAATTTGATCTCTGGTTCCTCAACCTTTTCTAAAACCAGCTTGAACATCTGTAATTTCTCAATTCATGTACTGTTGAATCCTCACTTGGAGAATTTTGAGCATTACTTTGCTCAAAATTAGTGAGATGAGTGCAGATGTGCAGTAGTTTGAACATCTCTGGCATTGCCTCTGTTTGAGATTGGAATGAAAACTGACCTTTCCCAGTCCTGTGGCCACTGTGGAGTTTTCCAAATTTGCTGGCATACTGAATGCAGCACTTTAACAGCATCATCTTCTAGGACTTGAAATAGCTCAGCTGAAATTCTATTACTTCCACTAACTTTGTACATAATGACAGTTCCTAAGGCCCATCTGCCTTCAGACTCCAGGATGCCTGTCTCTAGGTGAATGATCACATCATTGTGGTTTTCTGGGTTGTGAAGATCTTTTTTGTACAGTTCTTCATGCATTCTTGCCACCTCTTCTTACTATCTTCTGCTTCTGTTAGGTCCATACCATTTTTGTCCTTTATGGTGCCCATCTTTGCATGAAATATTCCATTGGTATCTCTAATTTTCATGAAGAGATCTCTAGTCTTTCCTATTGTATTGTTTTACTCTATTTCTTTGCATTGATCTCTTAGGAAGGTTTTCTTATCTCTCTTTGCTCTTCTTTGGAGCTCTGCTTTCAGATGGGTTTATCTTTCTTTTCTCCTTTGCCTTTAGCATCTCTTCTTTTCACAGCTCTTTTTGTAAGGCTTCCTCAGACAACCATTTTGCCTTTTTGCAAAGGAACACTTAGACAAAATAAAATTTCCAGTCTTGCATTAGCTCACTTAACAAAGTTAACTTCAATCCAAATTTAGTTAACCCTGACTGTGTATTGTAGACCTAGAAAAATATGTGCAATCTAAAAGTTGAGTTTGATTTTATTTGGTGGGAATGTTAAGATTTGACCCCAGGAGACAGTATCTCACATGATCCCAAGAAAACAGAGGAGGAGCAAAGCTATATACAAGATTGCAGTGAGGGACAGGTCATCTGAATATTAAAAGGTCATTGTTAATTAAGGGAAAACTAAATCTCTTACATAAAGAGATTTAGCAGTCTTCTGTGTATGGGAAGATGCAAGCTTCTGGGCTTGCTGAAATCTTTTCTTTCATATCCATCTAGTTATTTTGGGCCAATCCTGCTTTCTTTATTGTCCACATACTAATTTCTTGCTTCCTTTAAGAGATGGAAAATGTGGCTGATAGCCCCTTTTCCTATCACCCACCCCCCTAGCATCTCAGCTCTTACTGGGGAGAAAGTAGCTGGTGGCTTCCAAAGAGCTGACTTTGTTTCACCTGGGCTCAGAAATTTGCATTTGGAAAAGTCTTGTTTACTGGAAGAGTTTATCAGAACACATTTCATTTCGTAGTATAAAATTTTTTCCTCAGGGTTCCTCTTCATAATCTCTCATTACTTTTTGTATCCAGCCTTTCATATTTCATCTAAATAAAATTAACCAACTTATTTGTTATCATTAAAGTGTAATTTCATTTCTCATATCTCCTTTTCTAAAAACATACATTTTATTTCCTACTGTATCCTGAAAAGTTGCTGTATTATTTCTAATAGCTTTAATTACATGTTTAAATTAGAATCCTCAACTGTTAAAACCTTAATTTTAACAAACTAAGAAGCAAGCAATTATGAACTGTCTTTACATTGACATTTTATAAATTAGTGAGCTTAAATATAAGTAATAATTTGTAACATCATTTGTTGTCTAATAGAGAACATTTTAGATGATATCAAACACTTTCCCTGGGCTTCCCAGGTGGCACTAATGGTAAAAAAAAAACTCGCCTGCCAATGCAGGAAATGTAAAAGTCACGTGCTCGATCCCTGTCAGGAAGATCCCCTGGAGAAGGAAATGGCAATCCACTCCATTATTCTTGTCTAGATAATCCCATGGACAGAGGAGCCTAGAGGGCTACAGTCCATGGGATCACAAAGATTCAGACATGATTGAAGCGACTGAGCATGCATGCAGACATTTTCATTAACATTCTCAAAATACCTTTATTTATTTACTTATTTTTATTTAGTAATTGATGTCTCAGTATTTTTTAAATAAACTTTCATCACTTAACTTAAATGGGCACAGCTTTAGAACCTTAAATTACCAAACAACTGGAAAGGTCATTTTGACAACTACAAACTGGCACCTGCCTGTCAACTACAAAGTGGCACTTGCCAGGAGTGTTGCCGGTTCCTGGACAACAAGGGCATTTGCCATCAGCCTCGGCAGAGATTGAAACCTGTGCTGCTGCAGCTGTTGACCTTCAACATGCCCTGAGGGAGTTCAGGTGGAGTGAGGCACTCTGTGCTCCAGGGAATCTGGTGGAACAGGTCTTCAGATAGGTATTTTCAGGAACTGTTTTTATGATCCCAATCTTTGCATCTCTTCATACCTTGAAAAACACTGAATCCCTTCATGATGACATCAGATACTCATGACTAGCAGAGTCATGTAAACACTTGATTGCATTGAACTCCCGCTTCACCAAAATCTTATATATTGACCTTCCCCCCGCCCCCTACCTCTTGGTGCAATCTCTCAGAACTATCTGAGGTGCTGTCTCCCAGGTTGCAATCTTCATTTTGCTTCAAATAAAACTTAAGTAACCTATGGCTGATTCATATCAATGTATGATAAAACCCACTGGGGAAAAAAAAAAAAAAACTTAAGTAACAATTCTCAAGTTGTGCATCTTTTTTATTTGACAGTTATGGTGACCCTGAAGGGACGCAGAGTAGACTTACCTCCTTTGTCTAAACCCCACAAGCAACCAGAGCTTAGATACCAGCAGCAGCTCCTTGCACCCATCTGCCTCCTTGGGGAGTGTAAACTAATTTGTGTAAGTCTCTCCTGGTTCTCAAATCTCCCATATTCATTGAGATTCTGAGTTTTATTTGGCAGTGAAGCAGGTTACCTGCTCCTTTCCAGTTGAAAAGACTGGGTGGGGGCAGGTGAAATATCAGGGGCATACCCACATATGGTCTACACACTCAATGGGACTTGGTTGAAAGATACAGAGAAATTCCAACCCAGTCAAAAGATACTGGGCAGGGGTGCTGGCTGAAGATAACCAGGGGAATACCCACCCAGTGGAAATGTACTGAGGGGGTTCAATTGAAAGAAATTGAGGGATATCTGTGGTTCAGTTTAAAAAATACTGTGGCTACTCCATTGTAGGGGACTGAGTGGTCTCGGCTGAATGGTTAGGTAAGAGTCTGATCTGACATACTTTTCTTCAATTTGTCTTCATAGAATTCGTTAGGATAAAAGTGAGGAAAATACATGAGAGCTTTGTTTCAAAGAAAAGGAACAAGACTCCTCCCAGCCAGTTATGGCTTTCTCAGGTGATTGAGAAAACTATGGGAGTGGTGGAGGCCTGGTCCTCCTACTTTGCAGTGGTCCCTAGGGAAATCCACTCAATTAAAACACTAGCTTATTTGGGGATCACAGTATGAATTGGTCATTCAGCAACCTAAGCAAACACAGTGGACATAGATTGCCAGAGGCAGAATTGGAGACACGTACCGAGAGGACCTACTCCACATCCGAGGTCAGGGGCAGTGGGCGAGAGGAGCTATCCCACGCCAGAGGTGAGGGGCGGCAGTTGAGAGCAACTATCCCACGTCCAAGGAGCAGTGGCTGCGTGGGCGCAGGAGGGTAGAGAGGAGTTACCCCATGTTCAAGGTAAGGAGGGGCAGCCGTGAGGAGATACTCCTCCTCCAAGGTAAGGAGCAGCACCTGCGCTTTGCTGGAGCAACTGTGAAAAGATACCCCACGTCCAAAGTTAGAGAAACCCAAGTAAGATGGTAGGTGTTGTGAAAGGGCATCAAAGGGCAGGCATACTGAAACCATAATCACAGAAAACTAGTCAATTTGATCACACAGACCACAGTCTTTTCTAACTCAATGAAACTAAGCCATGCCGTGTGGGACCACCCAAGACCAATGGGTCCTGGTGGAGAGGTCTGAAACAATATGATCAACTGGAGAACGGAATGGCAAACCACTTCAGTATTCTTGCCTTGAGAACCCCACAAAGAGTATGAAAAGGCAAAAAGATGGGACTCTGAAAGATGAACTCCCCAGGTCGGTAGGTGCCCAATATGCTACTGGAGATCAGTGAAGAAATAACTCGAAAGAATGAAAGGATGGAGCCAAAGCAAAAGCAATGCTCAGTTGTGAATGTGACTGGTGATAGAGCAAGGTCTGACTCTGTAAGAGCAATATTGCATAGGAACCTGGAATGTTAGTTCCATGAATCAAGCAAATTGGAAGTGGTCAAACAGGAGATGGCAAGAGTGAATGTCCTCATTCTAGGAATCAGCGAACTAAAATGAACTGGTATGGGTGAATTTAACTCAGATGACTACTGAGTTAATCACAGGAGATGATTACATCTACTACTGTGAGCAGAAATCCATTAGAGGAAATGGAGTAGCCATCACAGTCAACAAAAGACTCCAAAATGTAGTAGTTGGATGCTATCTCAAAAACCACAGAATGATCTCTGTTCATTTCCAAGGCAAACCAGTCACTATCACGGTAATGCAAGCCTATGCCCCAACCAGTAACACTGAAGAAGCTGAAATTGAACAGTTCTATGAAGATCTACAAGACCTTTCAGAACTAACACACAAAAAAAGATGTCCTTTTCATTATAGGGGCCTGGAATGCAAAAGTAGGAAGTCAAGAAGCACCTGGAGTAACAGGCAAATTTTGCCTTGGAGTATGGAATGAAGCAGGGCAAAGGCTAATAGAGTTTTGCCAAGAGAACACACTGGTCATAGCAAACACCCTCTTCCAACAACACAAGAGAAGACTCTACACATGTACATCACCAGACGGTCACCACTGAAATCAGATTGATTATATTCTGTGCAGCCAAAGATGGAGAAGCTCTGTACAGTCGGCAGAAACAAGACCAGAAGCGGACTGTGGCTCAGGTCACGAACACCTTATTGCCAAATTCAGACTTAAACTGAAGAAAGTAGGGAAAACCACTAGACCATTCAGGTATGACCTAAATCAAATCCCTTATGACTACACAGTGGAAGTGAGAGATAGATTTAAGGGACTAGAACTGATAGACAGAGTGCCTGATGAACTATGGACAGAGGTTCGTGACATTGTACAGGAGACAGGGATCAAGATCATCCCCATGGAAAAGAAGTGCAAAAGGGAAAATGGTTGTCTGAGGAGGCCTTACAAATAGCTGTGAAAAGAAGAGAAGTGAAAAGCAAAGGAGAAAGGCAAAGATATTCCCATTTGAATGCAGAGTTCCAAAGAATATCAAGGAGAGATAAGAAGGCCTTCCTCAGCAATCAATGCAAAGAAATTGAGGAAAACAAGAGAATGGGGAAGACCAGAGATCTCTTCAAGAAAATTAGAGATACCAAGGGCACATTTCATGCAAAGATGAGTTTGATAAAGGACAGAAATGGTATGGACCTAACAGAAGCAGAAGACATTAAGAAGAGGTGGCAAGAATACACAGAAGAACTGTACAAAAAATATCTTCACGACCCAGATAATCACGATGGTGTGATCGCTCACGTAGAGCCAGACATCCTGGAATGTGAAGTCAGGTGGGCCTTAGAAAGGATCACTATAAACAAGGCTAGTGGAAGTGATGGAATCCCAGTTGAGCTATTTCAAATCCTGAAAGATGATGCTGTCAAAGTGCTGCATTAATATGCCAGCAAATTTGGAAAACTCAGCAGTGGCCACAGGACTGGACAAGGTCAGTTTTCATTCCAATCCCAAAGAAAGGCAATCCCAAAGAATGCTCAAACTACCACACAGTTCAGTTCAGTCACTCAGTTGTGTCTGAGTATTTGCAACCCCATGAATGGCAGCATGCCAGGCCTCTATGTCCATCACCAACTCCCAGAGTCCACTCAACTCATGTCCATCGAGTCGGTGATGCCATCCAGCCATCTCATCTTCTGTCGTTCTTTTCTCCTCCTGCCCCCAATCCCTCCCAGCATCAGGGTCTTTTCCAAAGAGTCAACACTTCGCATGAGGTGGTCAAAGTACTGAAGTTTCAGCTTCAGCATCAGTCCTTCCAACGAACACCCAGGACTGATCTTTAGGATGGACTGGTTGGATCTTCTTTCAGTCCAAGGGACTCTCAAGAGTCTTCTCCAACATCATAGTTTATCAGAGAAATGCAAATCAAAACTACAATGAGGTACCATTACACACCAGTCAGGATGACTGCTATCCAAAAGTCTACAAGCAATAAATGCTGGAGAGGGTGTGGAGAAAAGGGAACCCTCTTACACTGTTGGTGGGAATGCAAACTAGTACAGCCACTATGGAAAACAGTGTGGAGATTTCTTAAAAAACTGGAAATAGAACTGCCATATGACCCAGCAATACAACTCCTGGGCATACACACCGAGGAAACCAGAGCTGAAAGAGACACGTGCACCCCAATGTTCATCGCAGCACTGTTTATAATAGCCAGGACATGGAAGCAACTTAGATGCCCATCAGCAGATGAATGGATAAGGAAGCTCTGGTACATATACACCATGGAATATTACTCAGCCGTTAAAAAGAATTCATTTGAATCAGTTCTAATGAGATGGATGAAACTGGAGCCCATTATACAGAGTGAAGTAAGCCAGAAAGATAAAGATTATTACAGCATACTAACACATATATATGGAATTTAGAAAGATGGTAATGATAACCTTATATGCAAAACAGAAAAAGAGACACAGATGAACAGAACAGACTTTTGGACTCTATGGGAGAAGGCGAGGGTGGGATGTTTCGAGAGAACAGCATGTATATTATCTATAGTGAAACAGATCACCAGCCCAGGTGGGATGCATGAGACAAGTGCTCGGGCCTGGTGCACCGGGAAGACCCAGAGGAATCGGGTGGAGAGCGAGGTGGGAGGGGGTATCGGGATGGGGAATACATGTAACTCCATGGCTGATTCATATCAATGTATGACAAAACCCACTGCAATGTTGTGAAGTAATTAGCCTCCAACTAATAAAAATAATTGAAAAAAAGAAAAAAAAAATTTTTTGGCGCTCAGCTTTCTTCACAGTAGAGTTCTCACATCCATATGTGACCACTGGAAAAACCATGGCTTTACTAGACGGACCTTTGTTGGCAAAGTAACATCTCTGCTTTCTAATATGCTATCTAGGTTGGTCATAACTTTCCTTTCATGGAGTAAGCATCTTTTAATAGCATGGCTGCAATCACCATCTGCAGTGATTATGGAGCCCCCCAAAATAAAGTCTGACACTGTTTCCTCTGTATCCCCATCTATTTCCCATGAAGTGATGGGACCAGATGCCATGATCTTAGTTTTCTTAATGTTGAGCTTTAAGAGTACTTTTTCACTCTCCTCTTTCACGTTTATCAAGAGGCTTCTTAGTTCCTCTTCACTTTCTGCCATAAGGGTGGTGTCATCTGCATATCTGAGGTTATTGATATTTCTCCTGGCGATCTTGATTCAATCTTGTGCTTTTCGAACCCAGCGTTTCTCATAATGTACTCTGCATATAAGTTAAGTAAGCACCGTGACAATATACAGCCTTCACGTACTCCTTTTCCTGTTTGGAACCAGACTGTTGGTCCATGTTCAGTTCTAATTGTTGCTTCCTGACCTTCATATAGGTTTCTGAAGAAGCAGGTCAGGTATTCTGGTATGCCCATCTCTTTCAGAATTTTCCTGAAATTCTTATTGTGCTTATTGTGATCCACACAGTCAAAGGCTTTGGCATAGTCAATGATGTAGAAGTAGATGTTTTTCTGGAGCCCTCTTGCTTTTTCGATGATCCAGTGGATGGTGAAAATTTGATCTCTGGTTCCCCTGCCTTTTCTAAAACCAGCTTGAACATCTCGAAGTTCATGTTCATGTATTGCTAAAGCCCGGCTTGGAGAATTTTGAGCATTACTTTACTAGCATGTGCAGTAAAGTAGCATTACTTTACTACTTTACTGCAATTGTGCAGTAGTTTGAGCATTCTTTGGGATTGCCTTTCTTTGGGATTGGAATGAAAACTGACCTTGTCCAGTCCTGTGGCCACTGCTGAGTTTTCCAAATTTGCTGGCATATTAATGCAGCACTTTGACAGCATCATCTTTCAGGATTTGAAATAGCTCAACTGGGATTCCATCACTTCCACTAGCCTTGTTTATAGTGATCCTTTCTAAGGCCCACCTGACTTCACATTCCAGGATGTCTGGCTCTACGTGAGCGATCACACCATCGTGATTATCTGGGTCGTGAAGATATTTTTTGTACAGTTCTTCTGTGTATTCTTGCCACCTCTTCTTAATGTCTTCTGCTTCTGTTAGGTCCATACCATTTCTGTCCTTTATCAAACTCATCTTTGCATGAAATGTGCCCTTGGTATCTCTAATTTTCTTGAAGAGATCTCTGGTCTTCCCCATTCTCTTGTTTTCCTCAATTTCTTTGCATTGATTGCTGAGGAAGGCCTTCTTATCTCTCCTTGATATTCTTTGGAACTCTGCATTCAAATGGGAATATCTTTGCCTTTCTCCTTTGCTTTTCACTTCTCTTCTTTTCACAGCTATTTGTAAGGCCTCCTCAGACAACCATTTTCCCTTTTGCACTTCTTTTCCATGGGGATGATCTTGATCCCTGTCTCCTGTACAATGTCACGAACCTCTGTCCATAGTTCATCAGGCACTCTGTCTATCAGTTCTAGTCCCTTAAATCTATCTCTCACTTCCACTGTGTAGTCATAAGGGATTTGATTTAGGTCATACCTGAATGGTCTAGTGGTTTTCCCTACTTTCTTCAGTTTAAGTCTGAATTTGGCAATAAGGTGTTCGTGACCTGAGCCACAGTCCGCTTCTGGTCTTGTTTCTGCCGACTGTACAGAGCTTCTCCATCTTTGGCTGCACAGAATATAATCAATCTGATTTCAGTGGTGACCGTCTGGTGATGTACATGTGTAGAGTCTTCTCTTGTGTTGTTGGAAGAGGGTGTTTGCTATGACCAGTGTGTTCTCTTGGCAAAACTCTATTAGCCTTTGCCCTGCTTCATTCCATACTCCAAGGCAAAATTTGCCTGTTACTCCAGGTGCTTCTTGACTTCCTACTTTTGCATTCCAGGCCCCTATAATGAAAAGGACATCTTTTTTTGTGTGTTAGTTCTGAAAGGTCTTGTAGATCTTCATAGAACTGTTCAATTTCAGCTTCTTCAGTGTTACTGGTTGGGGCATAGGCTTGCATTACCGTGATAGTGACTGGTTTGCCTTGGAAATGAACAGAGATCATTCTGTGGTTTTTGAGATAGCATCCAACTACTACATTTTGGAGTCTTTTGTTGACTGTGATGGCTACTCCATTTCCTCTAATGGATTTCTGCTCACAGTAGTAGATGTAATCATCTCCTGTGATTAACTCAGTAGTCATCTGAGTTAAATTCACCCATACCAGTTCATTTTAGTTCGCTGATTCCTAGAATGAGGACATTCACTCTTACCAACTACCACACAATTGCACTCATCTCACACACTAGTAAAATAATGCTCAAAATTCTCCACGCCATGCCTCAGCACTATGTGACCCGTGAACCTCCTGATATTCAAGCTGGTTTAGAATAGGCAGAGGAACCAGAGATCAAATTGCCAACATCTGTTGGATCATCGAAAAAGCAAGAGAGTTCCAGGAAAAAAAAAAAATCTATTTCTGCTTCATTGACTATGCCAAAGCATTTGACTCTGTGGATCTTAATAAACTGTGGAAAATTCTGAAAGTGATGGGAATACCAGACCACCTGACCCACCTTTTGAGAAACCTATATGCAGGTCAGGAAGCAACAGTTAGAACTGAACATGGACCAACAGTATGGTTCCAAACAGGAAAAGCTGCACGTCAAGGCTGTATCTTGTCACCGTATCTTGTCTTATTTAACTTATATGCAAAGTACATCAGGAGAAATGCTGGGCTGGAAGAAGCACAAGCTGGAGTCAAGGTTTCCAGGAGAAATATCAATAACCTCAGATATGCAGATGACACCACCCTTATGGCAGAAAGTGAAAAGGAACTAAGAAGCCTCTTGATGAAACTGAAAGAGGAGAGTGAAAAAGTTATCTGAAAGTTCAACTTTCGGAGCTCTAAGATCATGGCATCTGGTCCCATCACTTCATGGGAAGTAGATGGGGAGACAATGGAAACTGTGTCAGACATTATTTCTTGGGGCTCCAAAATCACTACAGATGGTGATTGCAGCCATGAAATTAAAAGAGGCTTGCTCCTTGGAAGGAAAGTTATGACCAACCTAGATAGCATATTAAAAGCAGAGACATGACTTTGCCAACAAAGGTTCGTATAATCAAGGCTATGTTTTTTCCAGTGGTCACGTATGGATGTGAGAGCTGGACTGTGAAGAAATCTGAGCACTGAAAAATTGATGGTTTAGAACTGTGGTGTTGGAGAAGACTCTTGAGAGTCCCTTGAACTGCAAGAAGATCCAATCAGTCCATCCTAAAGGAGATCAGTCCTGGGTGTTCATTGGAAGGGCTGATACTGAATCTGAAGCTCCAGTACTTTGGCCATCTCATGCGAAGTGTTGACTCATTGGAAAAGACCCTGATGCTGAGAGGGAGTGGGGCAGGAGGAGAAGAGGGCGACAGAGGATGAGATGGCTGGATGGTATCACCGACTTGATGGACATGAGTTTGAGTAAACTCTGGGTGTTGGTGATGGACAAGGAGGCCTGGCGTGCTATGATTCAGGGGGTCGCAAAGAGTGGGGCAAGACTGATTGGCTGAAGTGAACTGCAGAGGAGCTGAAATGATTCTGGTGTGACTCGCAGGAGTTAATGTCACAAGCAGCACACGGGCCCACCAAACAGTTTCACTAGTGATTGTTAATCCCTGAAAAATTCAACTTAACGTGGGAAACAGAATCTCAAAAACAGAAATAAAGGATGCCAGAAAGCCAGCCTCTGATTAACACTCTAACCAGATTCATTACAATACATATATAGCTCATAGCAAGTACTTGATTGTACTAAATTAAGAAATTGTACTAAATGAGATCTCAACAACGTGCCCAAACTGAGGTTCTTTTGATATTCCAAAATTGATATTTTTGCACACACCATTAGAAAAAGCCTGCTGTGAGGTCAAACAGACTGAATGGAATGCTTACTTTGGTATCTAGAAAGTTCTAAAAGAGTAAACAGTACAGTAACTTCTTGCAGGAAACCAACAAGAAATTGCTGGAAAGCATATCAAAGCTTAAAAAAAAAAAAAAAAAGGCCACTAGCACTCACTCTGCCAGGCCACAGGTCTAGTGGAACTGGAAAGTCACATTTGGTATTTAGGCCATTTGGCATTTTATTCCTGGGGATCACTTTGCCATCTTTTGGGGGTGTTCTTGCCACTTGGCTTTTGATTTCTGGGCGTCTGTTTGCCTTTTGTTTTATTTGGAGTGTGGTGAGGTTCTGGTTTGGATTGGTATTGTTGGTTTGGTTTGTGCACATAGATATCTAGTACAAAATGCTAAGGCTAATATGGGAATTACTCCCTTTAAGCTTCCACGCCCCACCTGGGACTCCCTTGGAAATTTTTTTTAAATGACTGGTCCATCTGTAGCTATGATCCAATGACAAGAAAAAATGGCCTAAAAACTTTAGGTCTTTATTCACAATAAGATAGGAAAATGGACTGAAGTTCCCTTATGCCCAGGACTTCCTCCTGTAATTATCAGACTGGGGCTAATCAAACTAAGACACTCCCCCACCACCACCACTCCCACCCCCCCCACACACACTTCTCCAGAGGGACAATCCCTGCTGTGATCAAACTGCCCTTGTTCTCAGGGCCAGATTGAGCACTATCTGGTCTAAATTTTGGCTATAAAACTATGACCACAGAAAAATATGATTTTTGACAATGTGGCCACAATATTCTTTAGACTCTAGAGAGAGCTTGAAGAAAAAAATAATCTCTTTAAGAATTCTTGCCCTGAGGAAATAACTCCTCCTATACCTTTAGAGGGGCTTCCCTGATGGCTCAGAGGTTAAAGCATCTGCCTGGAATGCAGGAAACCCAGGTTCAATCACTGAGTTTGAAAGATCCCCTGAAGGAAATGGCAACCCACTCCAGTACTCTTGCCTGGAGAAACCCATGGAGGGTGGAGCCTGGTAGGGTATAGTCCATGGGGTCACAAAAAGTCAGACATGACTGAGCGACTTCACTTTCCTTACTTTGTTTTCTTATACCTTTAGACCAGAACTCTCTGGATCACTTATCTAGACCATCTCTAATTCCTGACACAAAAAACAAAAACAAAAAAAGAAAGAAAGAAAGAAAGGGAAGGGGGACAAAGCCTTTTAAAATCTTGTTCCAACCATTATTTACAACTAGTGAGTTTTGTATTGTGACTTCTGATTCATAGCTGTTTGGAAAACAAAGCTATAGGATTTCCTTTGTATCTATTTGGAAATATGTCTCAGTGTGTGACTTTGTTTTCTGGATAATATTGCTGATTGCTGAGGTCAGTTTGTTAATGAGTCCTAATCTAATTGGCCTTAAAAAAAAAGTAAGTGCTTACAAATCAAATAATTCTAAATACAAGAGAAATTAACCTAAATAATTTTGGGTTCATGTGAACTGGGAAATGTTCAGTATTAAATACCTGATGTTAATGCTTATTTGTTGACCTAACTAATATAGACCTATCTAAGAGTAATTGATATTAAGAAAAATATTTTCATTGTACCTAGGTTTAATATGTTAAATATTATCATATCTGTCACAAGCTTGTGAGCAAGGAAATTACCTTGAGTGAAGAAACTTCTAAAAAAATGTAAATGAGATGAGTTTTTAGATAAATTCTATTAAGAATGCTTTAGGAATGTCTGTCTAAAATAGCCTGTCCATATTGAGATAGCTTGAATTTCTAAGTGTTGTACTAAACTAAGTGTTGGAAGTCTATTGAGTAGCTAGGTCATTTCTAAATAAGATTTTGAGACATTTACTGCTGAACACTAATTTCCTTTTATAGAGAAACTAAAGAGATTTGGGACTAAAAATTGAACAATGTTTGGTGCCATTCTAAAATTTTCACTCAAAGAAAGCAAAAGTTTTAGAAAGTATCACTGGTATTTATGCTCACCAATCTATAAAATGCTAAAAGTCAGTTCTTTGTTGCTTAAAGAAAGTAGGAGGTGGTTTTTTTGGTTAAAAAAAAAAGTTATGAGGAATGTGATTGCATTTTCCAAAGAGAAAAGGATGCAAGCTTGACTTACAGGTGAATTTTTAGAATGGAGAAACACAGTAATGTGTATAGAAGCTGAAAAGAAGTTTTGTGGAAAGTGAACCATAAGAGTTTTGCATGTGGTTAGGACTGTCAGGCAAGTGTATGCTCCTCAGTTTTTGTCTCATCACAACAAAGATTTGGAGTGACGGACATTAAACCCTCCCTCAGCCTGTCACAGCTCTCGGGTCTTGGACAGACCGTGTTATAGCTCTGAGGTCTCAAATAGACCGTGTTATAGCTCTTAGACAAATCAGTGTTACAGCTCTATTTTATTTAGATAATAGCAAGAAAATCCATCTTCGAGGCATGAGGGCTTGTCGACCCAAAGACTCAAGAGAAGAGCGCCCCAGTGCGCTAGAGAGAGAAAGTGAGAGAGCCCTTTAGCTCCTCTTTTTATATGTTTTTTTCTTCCCCCTGGGTCTGCCCTATGCAAATTGGGCTTAGTCAGGAGTGCTGTTCTACCTGAAGTCCTCACTCCGGTCCTCGGACCTTACTTTCACCTTCCTTTGTTCTATTTTCGAAGGCTTTTCCCTTCCTTGTCTTTTAGCCACCGCCATTTTGGACTCTTGTTTTCTATTCTAACTACCTAATAGGACTAAGCTTAACATAAATGTAATTAAGGTTACCTTTTACATAAAGTGAGTTGGTGCAAAAACTTGAATTTAGCTTTTCTGTCTGTTAAGAGGACACCTTTTCTTCAGATGTTGAACTGTCTTTGATAATAAATTTATGTTTCTATATCTGTTGAACAAATTGTTCTGAAATCCTTTGGCGTTTGCTTTGGCTAAGTGAATAGCTGTTTCACAGTGACCTATGATCCTGTCTGATTGAGTGTTCTAGACCTTTTTGATATTTGTTGACAAAACTTCCTAAATCATTCTAATGAAGAGCTTGATTTCTAGCTAACTTTGGGGAACTTCAGCGGGCCCTTGAAACATCACAAAGAGAAGAGATATTACACTAAGTTCATTTTGTACACAGAAATACATGGGGAGTATTATCAACTGAGTAATAAGTCTTGGGTTATATTGTATGGTAAATGTTCCTAATATAGTTATCCTAGAAACTACGTGGAACTCCTAAACTTCTGATATGCTTGGGTAAAATGTTATCAGTCATAATTCTAGCTGCAATCTCAAAATATTGTCATAACACTAACCAAATTTCACAAAAATGCTTCCTCTTCAAGAAGATTTATAGAAAGGATTTTTGGATAAATACCGGTTTCTGAACTGGGTAAGGATTCTAATGCAAAAGCTTATGACTTCACAAAGGTTAACAAAAGAACTGAATAAACTGGTGAATATGCTTACCACTTTCATGGTTTCTATTTGAAAAATTGCCAGTTTAAATCTGTGTCTTCCAGGTGTAAATAAAAACCTCCCCTCAAGCTAATTATGACAGTAATTTTATATTTTATAAACAAATTGAAACATTTTTCTGTCTGAACCCTCCTGAGATTGGAAACTCTTATTTTCCAGTAACTTTATCAGATAAATTATGAAAGTTATCTCATTAATAGGTACAGAAATCTCGAGGAATTTTGGAGATCTTGAGAAGGGAGGAGTTCATGTCTTAATTTGGTTATATTTGGTTAAAATTATGGTGATTTTAGGGAGAAAAAAATGTTTCAATGAATGTTAAATCCTAGTTTGTTACTGGAGGCCTGTATATACTAAGATGCATTTCCTGGATAGATCTTTGCTGTTAGGGTATATTATGTAAAATTTAATTAAATTATTAAATGATGCTCTAGGTTTGCTTCTGAAGCTTATCTCAGTAATCTGTCATTGGATAAAGATCAAATGTTCCAATCTACAACTAAGACTGGAAAAAGACATAATTTAAGAAACTGTCTCCAATCTGAATGGAAGCACCTTTCTGTCAGATACTCTTAACTGACACATGCACAGCAAAATTGAAGAGATATTGACTCTTGGACTAACTCCCACTTCTGAAGGTCCCTAAGCTGGACTGGTCTATAGAGAGGCCTGCTGGCCTCAAACTCACATTAAAACAGTGCTCAAACAGAGGAAACTGCACTGAAGTAGGATGAGAAAAAGATGACATCAGAAGTAGACAGCTTACCCAAGATGCTGATCTGATTAGTATGATCATTCATACTATTTTCTTGACTCCTTGGACCTATTCCTATCAATCAATGTTTTCTATCATGGACAGGATTCTGTGCTACTTTAAAACTCAATCCAATTGTTGGGTTATGGCCAATTACCTGTGTTTAGCACTCCTGATTCACCTGGATGGATTTCTGTCCTCCAGGGCTCTGATTGGATACCACCTAGGAAATTTATTTTAGATGAGAGTACAGTTCTCTTTTGTCTATTCCTGATATTACTAGATAGTATCCTCTCACCTGACCAATTAATAATGCCTGCTCTGATGCTGGCCATAGATTTAAGTTTTCTCTTCAGTCAGTCAGTCAATCAGTCAGTCAGTCAGTCAGTCAGTCAGTCAGTCAGTCAGTCATTTCAGTCGTTTAGTCGTGTCCGACTCTTTGCGACCCCATGAATTGCAGCACGCCAGGCCTCCCTGTCCATCGCCAACTTCCAGAGTTTACTCAAATTCATGTCCATCGAGTCAGTGATGCCATCCAGCCATCTCATCCTTCTGTCGTCCCCTTCTCCTCCTGCCCCCAATCCCTCCCAACATCAGGGTCTTTTCCAATGAGTCAACTCTTCTCATGTGGTGGCCAAAGTACTGGAGTTTCTGTTTCAGCATCAGTCCTTCCAATGAACACCCAGGACTGATTTCTCTTAGGGCTATTCAAATTCAATCAGAGTGACAAACTAAGTCTTAGTCAAAAAACTAACCTCTCATCTGTTAAAAGGAAAACTCCCACAGTTACGGGTGGATCTGTATGGGTAACACCAAGTTTTGGTCATTTAAGTTTAAAAGCTCCTGTAGGTTGAGAACAATTTAATCATATCAAAAATGATCAACCTGGTAATATTATGAGACAAGGTTGAGTTCTGTATGAACTATGCCTATTATTACCATTAGAGAGAGTGATTGGTATGGAACTCAGTGGATTTGTGGCACTAATTTATGGCCTTGACATCTACAAGGGTGAATACGAAGGTGTAACCTAGGATTTATATGCATTTAAGGTCATACACATTAACAATTTAGAGGTAACCCCAACCAATCTACCGTTGATATGATCCCAATGGGTCAAAATATCTGTATTCTACTGGTATGGCAATTTAGCAGCTACTGTGTGTGTGTGTGTGTGTGTGTGTGTGTGTGTGTGTGTGTGCCTTCAATGGGATTGGAGGATGTAATTGGCCATATCAAAGCCTTAACAACTTTCATAAGCTTTAAATGATAATAACTGGGCTATTAGTCTATTGAATTCTGAGATCTCTTTGATGAAAAAGGCAGGGCTGCACAATTGCAAGGCCCTTGACACCTTACAGCATCTTAGGGTGATATCTGTGCTATAATTCAAACTGAATGCTATATTTTCATACCTGATAAGTCCTTTAATGTAACACATTTGATGAACCATATGAAAAATCAGATTTCTGCTTTAAGTTCTAGTCTCAACAATCTTTAAAAAAAAAAACGGTTTGGTGTGGGAGGCTCAAGGCTAAAACATTTACTTTTAGTTCCACTAATGTTATTAACTCCACTATTTGTATTTTACCTGTTTCACAAGATTATTGTTTCTTGTTTTACCAAGTGTATGACTGAGATTCCAATGAAAATAATGATGACTAGACTTGAAGCAGTTCATCAAATGTATAGCTTGATATGAGATCAATGATTTTTTTAGTGTAATTCTACATATCAAATGATTCAATAAGAGGGAATACTTTCCCGGACCATAACTGGAAGACAGGTGTCCAGAGATCTTTGACCATGAAGACCTAGCCCAGTAATATCACATTGAGTGGCCTATCAGCAAAAACCTTCTTCAGAACTGGGAATGAGACTTCCCAGCAACATGGGACAAAATGGTCATGAAAGTATGCCCCCAAAATATGGTCAGATTTATGACCACAAGGGAGCCAAACAACAACTGACATTTACCTAGAGCTTTGCCAATGACTAAACAACAAAGGCATTTGCTATCTGCCTCCACAGAGATTGAACCCCATTCTGCTATAGCTGTTGAGCTTCAACAACCCCTGCAGGAGTTCAGGGTGGAGTGAGGCACTCTGTGATCCAGGAAATCTGGTGGAGCAGGTTTTTAGATAGCTGGATGTTTTTAGGAACAGATTTTATGATTTCAACCCTCGAATCTCCTCATATCTAGAGAAGCACTAAATCCTTTCATGGTGACATTAGATCCTCATAACTAACAAAAAACCTTTAGTAAAATGAGTGCTTAATGGTGTTGAACTCCCCTCTCACCCAAACCTTATATATTGACCTTCCCTCACCTTTGCTTTGGAGCAGTCTCTCAGAGTTATCTGAGACGCCGCCTCCGAGGCTACAGTCTTCATCTGGCCCCAAATATAGCTTAAAACTCTCAAGTTGTGCACATTTTTTTAGTCGACACAAGTTTGTCAGCAAGGAAAATAGCTCAAGTGAAGAAACTTTTAAGGGTAAAAAATGTAAATGAGATTGGAGCATTTGGATAAACTCTGTTAAGAATATCTATACTTTAGGAATGTCTGTCTAAAATCGTCTCTTCAGATTTTGGTAACCTGTATTCTAGGGTTGTGCTAAACTAAGTGATGAAAGTTTATTCAATATCTAGGTCATTTCCAAATAAAATAAGATTCTGAAACACTGATTACTGGAAACTAATTTCCTCTTACAGAGAAACTAAAGAGATTTTGGACTA
This sequence comes from Muntiacus reevesi, assembly GCF_963930625.1. Taxonomy (NCBI): domain Eukaryota; kingdom Metazoa; phylum Chordata; class Mammalia; order Artiodactyla; family Cervidae; genus Muntiacus; species Muntiacus reevesi. Next base: position 12,879,768 of record NC_089252.1, read on the forward strand.
CTAATGAATAATATTTGGTGCCATCCTGAGATGTTTTCTATAAGAAATATTTTTTAAAATAAATTATCATTAGTATTTATGCTCACCAATCTATATAATGCTAAAATAAAGGTCAACTCTTGATTGCTTAAGGAAAGTAGGATGTGTGTTTTCCATAAAGGAAGTATGAGGAATGGAATTGCATTTTACAAAGGGAAAAAAAACTCTGTAGGTAATGGCTACCTACAGGAGCTGAAAAGAAGTTTTTATGGAAAGCTGACCCTAAGAGAAGGGTTTTATGCATGGTCAGGACTAAGTTTGGAATTTAATTAAGTTTATTTTAAATGAATTTAAAAGTAATCTAATGCAAAAATTTGAATTGGGTTTTTCTCTCTAAGAGGAATCTTCAGATGTTGAACTGCCTTTGATAATAGATTTAAGGTTTGTTTATTTGTTTGTTTTTCTCTTAATCTGTTCTGAAATTCTTGTTACTTTGGCTAAGTGAATAGCTGTTGTTTGCTATTGTAGCTATAATAGCTAATGACCTATTATCCCATCTGACTGAGTGTTCTAAACCCTTTTGATATTTATTCACAAACCTTCCTAATCGAGCGAGAAGATAGAAGGGCCCAATGACAGGAAGGAAAATGGTAAAGGAGGATGTTAGGCACGGCCCTTGAAAGAGACTTGGTGAAAACAGCAACAAACAAGGACCTCTGTCTGTGTTCTAGCCCTGACTCTGTCTTTTGTTCTTCAGTATTCGTTTCTTCATCCCTCCGTTCATTTATTCCTTCATCATTTTCAAGGTCTGCTACCCTGAGGCTGTTATGCGAGGTTCTGGGGTAGATTTTTAAAATTTTTCCTCGCCTGTCATGCAGGGATGCTTACATGTAATCCTTTCATTTATTTGCTTAATCCTGTTCAGTTCAGTTCAGTTCAGTCGCTCAGTCGTGTCCGACTCTTTGCTTACTCCAAGCAACTTCTAAATAAACCCAAAAGTAGATTTGAATCAGGGTCCTGTGGCAAAAATCTAAACTCAGAGGGCTTCCTGTAAGAGGTTCAAAGAATATTTAGTGAATGACTTTTTTTTTTTTTAATTTTGGGGTCGAGTTCTTTGGATGAACTAAGCTATGTACAACTTTTAATCATCTTCAAAGCCCTCAATGATAGTTGGTTTTTCAATTTTTATATATTTATTTATTTAGTGCTGGGTCTTCATTGCTGTGCAGGCTTTCTCTTGTTGCCCTGAGTGGGGGGCTACTCTCTAGTTGTGGTGTGAGGATTTCTCATGTTGGGGAGCATGGGCTTTAGGGTACAGGGACTTCAGTAGTTTCTGCCCGTGGGCTCAGTACTTATGGCGCTTGGGCTTAGTTGCTCTGTGACATGCGGGAACTGACATGGATCAGGGATGGAAGCCGTGTATCTTGCATTGACAAGCGAATTCTTACCACTGAACCACCAGGGGAGCCCCTGGTTTTCTTTTTTCTTTTTTAATTTTAATATTTTTTTTTCAGCTGCATCACATGGCCTGTGGGATTCTTGTTCCCCAACCTGGGATCCAACATGTGCCCTTGCAGTGGAAGTCAGGAGTCCCAAACCACCAGACCTTTAGGGAAGTCCAAAATGGCTGATTTCTTGATTCCTTCGTTAGATATGGCTTACTCCAGGTATCCTGTCCACACCATCACTGGCACCCCAAACTTCAGGCTGTCAAGGGGACAGTAGGTCAGCCTATTACGACATGCAGTGGGAACATTGGAAAGCTGAGAAGTAGTTCACTTCTCAGGTTTCCTTTCCTTTAGCACCTTCCAAGTTGGCTGGATCTAGAAGGGTGCTTTCCCATTTGTTCTAACATGTTTTTGGTCTAACATTAAAGCCTCAGATCCTTTCAGCCCCAAACTGCCTCTCCTTAGGTTGCAAAGTAGTATATTTCTTTAATTTTTTTTTTTTTTCCTGAAAGTCAGAAAAATGAGCATGGATTGAAGGTTTACTAAACTGCTCTGTCCAGCCACTGGATTAAATGAATTGGTGGGGGAGGGAAAGGTCACAAAGGAAATAACTAATAAAAACAGATAAAAAAATAACAATATGAAGTAACATAGGAAGGATTGAAAAAACAATGAACCAACAGATACTAGGTCACATCCTAGCAATGATTTAGGAATGTGCAGGAGACTGAGACACTTAAGTGTGGTGAGGCTAATTAGGGAATGGGACGAATGAGAGAAGGAAGTCTGGAGATGCATTTTTAAAGAGATGATGGGCATGATTTGGCATACATCCTTTCGTAAAGTAAAATAGCTTGGAAAACATAGGAGATATAGTCAGAATGGGGAAAACTTGTGAATGGCCACCTAGGTTTAGAAACATCATTATGAATGGCATTTACCAAAGTGGGGGAAAATGAGTGAGATAAAAATTAGATCAAATCAGAATAAAAAAGAAAAAGAAAATATATTAGAAAAAAAAGAAAAGAAAAAAAAAGAAACTTCCTAATCATTCTAATGAAACTTTTGACTTTGGGCTTCTAGCTAACTTTGGGATGCTTCATAGGGCCCTTGAAACATCCCAAAGGAGATATTACACTAATTAGGTTCATTTTATATACTGAATTACATGGGAAATATTGTCAGTTGAGTAATAAATCTTAATTTATATTGTATGGTAAATGTTACTAATATAGATATCTAGAAATTATATGGAGCTCCTAAAATTCTGATATGTTCAGGTATAATGTTATCGGTATAATTCTAGTTACTATCTTCAAGAGTTGTCACAGCATTAACCAAGTTTTTCACAAATGCTTCCTCTTCAAGATTTATAGAAAGAACTTTGGGATAAATACAAGATTCTGAACTGGGTAAGAAATTAAAGGATTGGAAACCTGATGGCTTCACAAAGGTTAAAAAAGGACTGAATGAACTGGCAAATATGCTTATAAATTTAATTTCTGTCTGAAAAATTACTGGTTTGAATCTGTGTTTTCTAGGTTGGAATACATTCTTCTCAAACTAATTATGACTTACAGCATTTGTTAAAATTATGTTTTTGTAAATAAATTGAAAATATTTATCTTTTCTCTGTATTTGACCCCTCCAGAGAATGGAAACTCCTAGGATTCCAGTAACTTTATCAAGTAAGTTAAAAAGGTTATCTCACTAACAAGTACTGAAATCTCAAGGAATTTTGGAGAGCTTGAAAAAGGAGGAATTCACCTCAATCTCTTAGGTGAAATCTATGTTAAGACTTTAGCACGATTTTCCTAGCCCTGAGAAAGTGAAAGTGAAGTCACTCAGTCCTGTCTAACTCTTTGCGACCCCATGGACTATAGCCTACTGGGTTCCCCCGTCCATGGGATTTTCCAGGCAAGGGTACTATGGGTTGTCATTTCCTTCTCCAGAGGATCTTCCTGACCCAGGGATCGAACCCAGGTCTCCCGCATTGCAGGCAGATGCTTTACCCTCTGAGCCACTAGGGAAGCCCTAGCCCTGAGAGGTTTTATTTTAAAAGTTCAGTCTGAGACTTCTTTTATAAAAGTTTCAGCAAAGCAAAAATGTATATGATAAATTATGTTTATAAATTATCAGGCCAAGTTTATTGAGACTAGCTCTATTTTGCAGATAAACTAGTCTTAATTTAGTTATATTTGGTCAAAACAAGGGTTATTTTAGGGAGAAAATGTGTTTCAATGAATGTTAAATCCCAGTTTGTTAATGAAAGTCTGTGTCTACTAACACTCATTTCCTAAACACTCCTTTGCTGCTATGCTATATCAGTGTAAAATTTAATTGAATTGTTAAAGACACTCTAAGTTTGTTTCTGAAGCTGATTTTAGTAATCTATCTTTGGATGAAGATCAGATGCTTCCCAATCTGCAACCAAGACAGGAGAAAGACAAAATATAAGGGACTGACTCCAACCTGAATGGGAAAACCTTCTTATCAGGTGCTTTTAACTAGCTCATGAAATTGATTCTTTGATTAATTCCCGCTGTCAAAGATTCCTACACTGGACTGGTCTATAGCGAGGACTGCTGACCTCAAGCCCACCTTAAAATGAGACTCAAACAGAGAAAACTGCACTACAGTAGGAGGAGAGGAAGATGACATCAGGAGATAGCTTGCCCAAGTTGCTCAATACGATTTGTATGATCATTTATAATGTTTTCTTGACTTATTTGACCTTTGAATATAAATCAAATGCTTTTTATCATGGATATGATTCTATGCTAGTTTAAAACTCAATCCAATTGTTAGGTTGTGGCCAATTACATATGTCGAGTACTCCTGGATTACCTTGGTGGATTTCTCCCATCCAGGAATCTGATTGGAGTCTCCCTAGGAAATTTATTTTACAGGAGAATTCAGTCCAGTTCTATTTACTCATCATATAACTAGAGATTGGAGAAGGCACTGGCGACCCACTCCAGTACTCTTGCCTGGAAAATCCCATGGACGAAGGAGCCTGGTAGGCTGCGGGCCATGGGGCCGCTAAGAGTTGGACACGACTGAGTGATTTCCCTTTCACTTTTCACTTTCATGCATTGGAGAAGGAAATGGCAATCCATTCCAGTGTTCTTGCCTGGAGAATCCCAGGGACGGGGGAACCTGGTTGGTTGCTGTCTATGGGGTCGCACAGAGTCAGACACAACTAATGCGACTTAGCAGCAGCAGCAGTAGCAGCAGCATAACTAGAGATGATCTTCTCTCCTCGTTGATTAAAAATACCGGTTCTAACCCTGGCTATAGATTTAAATTTTCTCTTAGGGTCACTCAGATTCAATCAGAGTGATGAGCTAAGTTTCTGTCAAAAACTGTAACATATTATATATTAAAAGGAAAATTCCCACAAATATGGGATGGATATATATGGTTAATACCAGGCAATGATCTTTTAAATTTAAAAGCTCCTCTATATTGGGAACAATTAAATCATGCTAAGAATGATCAGCCTAGTAATATTATGAAACAAGACTGGATGCCTTATCAGTTCAGTTCAGTTCAGTCACTCAGTCGTGTTTGACTCTGTCCCCATGGACTGCAGCGCACCAGGTTTCCCTGTCCATCACCAACTCCTGGAGCTTGCTCAAACTCATGTCCATCGAGTTAGTGATGCCATCTAACCATCTCATTATCTGTTGTCCCTTTCTTCTTCTCCCTTCAATCTTTCCCTCCATCAGTACTTTTCTAATGAGTCACTTCTTCACATCAGGTGGCCAAAGTTTTGGAGCTTCAGCTTCAGTATCAATCCTTCCAGTGACTATCCAGGACTGATTTCCATTAGGATTGATTAGTTTGATCTTCTTGCTGTCCAAGGGACTCTCAGGAGTCTTCTCCAGCACCACAGTTTGAAAACATCAATTCTTCAGTGCTCAGCGCTCTTTATGGTCCAACTCTCATATCCATACAAGACTATTGGAAAAACCATAGCTTTGACTAGATGGACTTTTGTTAGCAAAGTAATGCCTCTGCGTTTTAATATGCTGTGTATGTTTTTCATAGCTTTTCTTCAAAGGAATAAGCATCTTTTAATTTCATGGCCCTTTTGCATTTCGTTTTCTTGGGGATGGCTTTGATCACCACCTCCTGTACAACTTTATGCACCTCCATCCACACTTCTTCAGGCACTCTGTCTATCAGATGTAATCCCTGGAATCCCTTGTCACTTCCACTGTAAGGGATTTGATTAGATGATACCTGAATGAGCTAGTGATTTTTCCTATTTTCTTCAATTTAAGTCTGAATTTTGAAATAAGGAAAAGTCAGCTTCCAGTTTTGTTTTTGCTGACTGTATAGAGCTTCTTCATCTTTCTAGATAGATTGGGATCATGAAATCAGTTCCTAAAAATATCTATCTAACTATCTAAAACGTGTTCCACCAGATTCCTGGGAGCACAGAGCGCCTCAGTCCACCCTGAATTCCCCCAATAGGTGTTGAAGGTCAACAGTTTCAACAGTACAGAGTTCAATCTTTGCCAAGGCAGTTGACAAATGCCATTGTTGTTCAGGTGCTCACAGTGCTCTTGTCATTTGCCAATTTGTAATTGACAGGTCCCCCTCATGATGAGAAATTTAATCAAACTTTGGGGAATATTTCATGATCATTTCATTCAACTTGCTAGGAAGGCTCACTCCTAGTTCTGGAGAAGGGTTTCCTAATAGGCCCCTCAATATGCTTTTATTGTACTAGGTCTTAATAGTCAAAGATCCCTTGAAACCTGTCTTCTAGTTATGGTCTAGGAAAATATTCCCTCTCTTTGCATCTTTTCATATCTAGAGTTACACTATTACAGTCATTGACCACATATTGAGCTATACATTTGATCAACTTCTTCAAGTCTAGTTCTCATTATTTTCATTGGAGGTAAAGTCATACACTTGGCAGTAAAAGAAAAGCAATCTTGAAAAACAGGAAAAATGCAAATAATATAGGTAATAAGTAGTGGAATTATAAGTAAATATTTCAACCAGAAGCCTCCCCCAACAAACCAATTATTTAAAAGATTGTCAAGGTTAAGGAACCAGTCACTTAAGGCAGAAATAAGATTGTTCATATGGTTCACCAAGTGCATTACATTACTGGATTCATCAGGTATGAAAACAAAGCATTCAGTTTAAATATGGCATAGGTACCTCCCTGAGATGCTGTAAGGTGTCAAGGACCTTGCAGTTTTATAGCATCACTTTCTCATCATAGAGAACTCAGAATTCAATAGGCTAATAACCTGGTTACTATCATTTAAAGCTTGGTGAGTGAAAGTTATTAAAGTTTCAATATGGTCAATTACATCCTACAATCTTATTAAAGGCACAGAAATACCAGCTAAATTGTCATAACTGTAGAATACAGATCTCTTGACTCATCAAAATTGCATCAACATTACACTGACTGGAGTTACCTCTAATTTGTTACATATATGATCTTGAGTTCATGGGCATCCTAGGCTACACCTTCTTATCCATCAGGCTACACGGCAAGGCCATAAATAAGTACCACAAATTCACTGAATTCCATACTAATCTCTCTCTCTAAGGGTAAAAATAAACATAGTTCACAATTGAAGTCTGTAAAATTCAGACTTAAATTGAAAAAAGTAGGGAAAACCACCAGACCACTCAAGTATGACCCAAATCAAATCCCTTAAGATTAGGCAGTTGAAGTGACAGATTCAAGAGATTAGATCTGATAGAGCGCCTGAAGAACTATGGATGAAAGTTCATGACATTTACAGGAGGCAGTGTTCAAAATCATCCCAAAGCAAAAGCAATGGAAAAAGACAAAATGGATGCCTAAGGAGGCCTTACAAATAGCTGAGAAAAGAAGAGAAGCAAAAGACAAAGGAGAGAAGGAAAGATACACACATCTGAATGCAGAGCTCCAAAGAATAACAAGGAAAGACAAGAAAGCCTTCCCAAGTGACCAATGCAAATAAAGAGGGAAACAATAGAATGGGAAAGACTAGATATCTCTTCAAGAATAATAGAGATACCAAGGAAACATTTCATGCAAAAATGGGCACAATAAAGGACAGAAGTTGTATGGATCTAACAGAAGCAGTAGATACTAAGAAGAGGTGGCAAGAATACTCAGAAGCATTATACAAAGGATATCTTAGTGACCCAAATGACCATGAAGGTGTGATTACTCACCTGGAGTCAGACATCTTGGAGTGGGAAGTCAAGTGGGCCTTAGGAAGCATCACTGCAAACAAGCTAGTGGAGGTGATGTAAATCCAGCTGAGCTATTTCATATCATAAAAGATGATGCTGTGAAAGTTCTGCACTCAATATCCTAGCAAATTTGGAAAACTCAGCAGTGGCCACAGGACTAGATAAGGTCAGTTTTCATTATAATCTAAAGAAAGGCAATGCCAAAGAATGTTCAAAGTACTGCACAATTTCACTCATCTCACACGCTAGCAAAGAAATGCTCAAAATTTTCCAAGCTACACTTCAACAGTACATGAACCAAGAACTTCCAGATGTTCAAGGTGGATTTAGAAAAGGAATAGGAACTAGAGGTCAAATTGTCAACATGTGCTGGATCATAGAAAAGGCAGGATAATTCCGGAAAAACATCTACTTCTGCTGCATTGGCTATGCTAAAGCTTTTGACTGTGTGGATCACAACAAATTGTGATCCTTTCCAAATTGGAAAACTCTTCAAGAGATGAGAATACCAGACCATTATACCCGCCTCCTGAGAAATCTGTATGCAAATCAAAAAGCAACAGTTTAAACCAGACATGGAAAAATGAACTGGTTCCAAACTGGAAAGGGAGTACATCAAGGTTGTACACCATCACCCTGCTTATTTAACTTACATGCAGAATACATCATGTGGAATGCTGAGTTGGATGAATCACAAGCTAGAATCAAGATTTTGGGAGAAATATCTGTAGACTCAGATATGCATATAACACCACCCTTATGGCAGAAAGTGAAAAGGAATTAATGAACCTCTTAATGAAAGTGAAAGAGGAGAGTGAAAAAGTTGGCTTAAATCAGACCTGAAAGAGACACGTGTACCCCAATGTTCATTGCAGCACTGTTTATAATAGCCAGGACATGTAAGCAACCTAGATGCCCATCAGCAGACGAATTGATAAGAAAGCTGTGGTACATATACACAATGGAATATTAGAAAGAATATATTTGAATCAGTTCTAATGAGATGGATAAAACTGGAGCCCATTATACAGAGTGAAGTAAACCAGAAAGATAAAGACTAATACAGTATACTAATGCATATATAAGGAATTTAGAAAGATGGTAATGATAACCCTATATGCAAGACAGAAAAAGAGACACAGATGTATAGAACAGATATTTGGACTCTATGGGAGAAGGTGAGGGTGGGATGATCTGAGAGAAGAGCATCAAAACTTGTATATTATCAAGTGTGAAACAGATCACCAGTCCAGGTTGGATGCATGAGACAAGTGCTTGGGGCTGGTGCACTGGGAAGACCCAGAGGGATGGGATGGGGAGGGAGGTGGGACGGGGGTTCAGGATGGGGGGGAGCACATGTAAATCCACGGCTGATTCATGTCAATGTATGGCAAAAACCACTACAATACTGTAAAGTAATTAGACTCCAACTAATAAAAATAAATGGAAAAAGTAAAAGTAAAACTTAAAACAAAACAAAACAAACAACAACAACAACAACAAACTCAGCATTCAAGAAACTAAGAACATGGCGTCTGGTAGCATCATGTCATGGCAAGTAGATGGGGATACAATGGAAACAGTGAAAGACTTTATTTTCTTGGGCTCCAAAGTCACTGCAGATAGTTATTGCAGTGATTAAATCAAAAGACATTCACTCCTTAGAAGAAAAGCTATGATAAACCTAGATGGTTTATTAAAATGAAGAGACATTACTTTGCCAACAAAATTCCTTCTAGTCAAAGCTATGGTTTTTCCAGTACCTATGTATGGATGTGAGAGTTGGACCATAAAGAAGGTTGAGCACCAAAGAATTGATGCTTTTTAACTGTGGTGTTGGGGAAGATTCTTGAGAGTCACTTGGACTGCAAGGAGATCAAACCAGTGAATCCTAAAGGAAATCAGTCCTGAATATTCATTGGAAGGACTGATGCTGAGGCCGAAGCTCCAATACTTTGGCCACCTGATGGGAAGAACTGACTCATTAGAAACAACCCTGATGCTGGGAAAAGTAGAAGACAGCAGGAGAAGGGATGATAGAGGATGAGATGGTTTTATGACATCATGGACTCAATGGACATGAGTTTTAGCAAAATCTGGGAGGTGGTGAAGCATGAAAGATTGATGTGCTGTGGTCCATGGGGTCACAAAGAGTCGGATATGATTGAGTGACTGAACAACAATATCTGGACAAGTACTAAATCTGTCACAATGACATCAACCCCTCAGGACTAGCAGAAAACCTCTCGTAAAATATGAGCCTGATTGCACTGTATTCTCCTTGCCACTTTGAAGTAGTCTCTCAAAGCTATCTGAGGTGTTGTCTCCAGGGCTGTAGTTCACATTTCGTCCCAAATAAAACATAATTCACAATTCTCAAGTTGTGCATCTTTTATAGTTAACACTTTTATCCAACAGTTTTTGTCTCATTTACATTTACCTTAAAGTTTTATCATGTTGAGTTATTTTCTTATAAGGGATTAGTAAGTTTTTATTTATTAGCTGAGGTACATTACAGTGTTATACTTAATTTTGATGATTCAGTAACATCTATAGAATAGGTATCAACTTAAAACTGAATATTTCTCAGTTCACGTGAACCTGAAAGTCATCCTGGCCAGTTTTCTTTCAATGTAACTTTTACTAAATCCAACCTCACTCTGCTCACCCAACAACAGGTCAATGAATCTGAGAAACAAGATGTTGAGGCAAGGAAAATGAATTTATTTGGAAAGCAACTGACTGAGAAGATGGCAGGCTAGCACTTCAAAATAACCATCTTATCAGGGTCTTGATGTCAGATTCTTTTGTAGATCAGAGATAGAGGGAGGTGAGGAAACAAAGTAAAGGGAATTAATCTTGCAAACATCTAGAATGGCAAGCCTCAAGTAAGGAATGTGTTAAATTCTCCTTTCCTGTCCAGGGGTGTACCGGACTCTGAACAAAGGCATTTTGGTTTAGCATCAGGTAGAGAAGCCGGATTCCCTGAGGCAAGCCATTCTGTATGATTATAATAGCAAAAGCAATGAAAAACAAGTCAGAAAAACAGTTCTATCATGGAGTTAGAATTGGCTTACTCTCTGCAACCATTCCCCACTGTCAAAGTACATTACACAATCTTGTAGTAAAAAGGGTGGCAACTGTTCTGCTCAGTCAGATGGATCTTTCTAGGAGTGTCAGCCATTTTTACCAGTGCTTCAAATGTTGAAATTTTTATTTCTTTTGTTCTATTTTTGAAAAATATCTTACAACTGTAGACTAAGAAATTCTGAACTTCAAATCCACGAGATAGCATTTCAAGTTTAGTGCTTTTCTATGTATGGGAAGATGAAAGTTAGGGCTCATTAAAATTATTTATTTGGTATTTACCTCAGCTATCTGGGTTTGTAATCCTGCATTTTCAGAGTTTCCTGAACGCTCACCACAAGGATTGGTTAGAGTGGCTGAAGTCTAATGACTGGTAGGGGGCAGGTATTCCACTTCCTGAGGACTCACTGGCTCACACTGAAGGGCTGCAATCACTGATTCCATTCCTCAGGTCTTCCTCACTTGGTCATGAATGATCATTGTCTGGGAAACACTTCATGATCAACACTTGTCCCATGGCCACTGGGAGGTTCATGCCAGTTCAGGCAAATATTCTTGTTATGCCATTCCAGGTGTTAAGTTTTGGACCAGGTCCTGTCAATAATTAAAAATTATCTGGATTCTAACTTTAATCCAGGAGACATTTTCCCTTCTAGTGTGATACCTAGAATCACACTATTGCAATTATTTTATGTTGCAAATGTGATTTCCTCAAAATGTTTAGCCATAGAAGTTTTGTTTGAGGTCTATTTGCACATTGGTTACTGCAAGAGATAGCAATCTTATAAACTAAACAGATGATAGGTAATGCAGACAGAGACATAGTGCAGCAGAGAGACAGAAAGTGCAACTTGAAAACAAAGAACTATAATATTATATTATAGCTAGTTGTAATCCAGTTGCAATAATCGAGTGACCAAAGGAGCCATAACTGATTTAATGAGCTATCTGTGGTTTCACTGCATTGGCCATGTACACGTATGCATGGCCTAATCTTTGAGACCAGCATATGTTACTGGCAGGATCAACCAGGTAGAGAGATAAAGATATATGTTCCAAAAGGCATCATCTACCAAACTACTAGATGTCCTAATTAATTGAAGGAGAAGTTTATCTTACACCTAAAAAAGACAGATTTAAGCCAATAATCCTTTCAGATAGAAACCATAAAAGGCCTCAAACCATAGTTACTAGTTTACTCAGTTTTATGTAGGTAATCCTTTTGTTAACAGTTTTATGAAGTCATCAGATCTTTCAATAGAATTTTTCAGATTTTTTTCTCCCTTAAGGATTATGTTCTGAAAGTCAGAAACTTGTAAAGTCTTTTTATAAATCTTGAAGAGGAGACATTTTGCAAAGGTATTAGAATGAAACCATAACTGTGTATGCTAACAAAAGACTTAAAGAAGGCAAGTTTAAATTTGATTACTGTTGTTACATATAACACCTTTAGATAACTAAAATTATGGCTGGTAATATTTTACCAATACATCTCAGATTTTTAGGAACTCTGCATAATCTGTAAAATATCTGCACCATTTACCATATAACTTTTTTTTTTTTTTTGCCTTTTTTTAAAATTTATTTTTCAGTGGGTTTTGTCATACATTGATGTGAATCAGCCATAGAGTTACACGAATTCCCCATCTCGGTCTCCCATCCCACTACCATATAACTTAAAATGTTTTATTTATTTGACAACTAGTTTAACATACCAAGTAAAGATGATTAGATAATATCTCCCTTTGGGCTCCCTCAGGGGCCCTTTGAAGAATCCCAAGCTTAGTTAGAGGTCAAAGGAACTTTATTATGATTTGATTTGAAAAACCCTGTCAAAGGAATACCAAAACATTTTAAAATACAGCACGACCATAGATCACTGTGAAACTTAGTCAAAGTGACAATAGAAGATTTCAAAGGCAAATACAGATTATTTAAAAGGTAAAAAACTTGATTTCTGTTATCAAAGGCAGTTTAGCATCTTCAGAAAATTTGTTTTAACAGAGAGAAAAAACAAATTTACACTTCCTACCAGCTTAACTTAAAAGCTAATTTACTGAATTAAACTTATTTTAGGCTTAGTCTGTCCTCACTGATCATGTACAAAACACTTTCTGGGGTCCATTTTTCACAAACCTTTCATCACTTAACTTCTTTCAGCACAATTTTAAATTTCAAGTTGTAGATTATCTGGAGAAAGCCTAAGGCATATATTTCTAAAAGTTTACTCAAAACTCTTCTCATTTACATTTTATTTCCTTAAATTTTCTTTGTTTAACAAAAGCTAGAAAACTTGTCTCTAAACAGAAAGAAAAAACCCAAATCCAATTCTTAGGAAATCCTGATCATGCATAACTCTTTTCAGTATTTTTTATGTCTCACACCTTCTTCTACTGAAAACACATATCTTAGTTTTCTTGAAGCTTTTTCCACTTTTAGGAACATTTTGGATGACAAATTTGTAACAAATATAATACCTTATTTATGTTAAAACCTAGGCACAATGAAAGTGTTCTACTTAATAATATACTTAATATGTTGATGACTCAAGGCCTGGTTATATTATTATAATTAGATCAACAAACTTAAACATTAATACCAGATGCTAATTTAATATTAAATATTTCCCAGTTCACATGAACCTGAAACTCATTTAACTTGATTTTCTTATAATGAGATTTTTTTTTTTTTTTGGTTTGTTTATAAGTACTTATTACTGTTATTTAAGCCAATAAAATAGAGCTCATTTTATAAATCAACCCTGGCAGTGCTATCCAAAAAAGGATATAAACGTAAACAGCAAGGCCTCAGTTTACATCAAGATTTCATTTCTGAGTCAGGTACAGCAATGTAAAACCCAACAACAATTTACAAAAGAGGTTGGATTATAATTGTGATTCTCACAGATGAAACAAGTCAGGCTCACTTGGCTTGATGGCCAATATTTAAATATTTAAATATCAATATTTTAAAAAAAGCAACTTTTATTACCTTGGACAAGCAAATTTCTAAATTACTTTACCCTTTCTAAAATTTGTATTAAAAAGACAGCAGAGATAAAGATTTCTGAGAAGATCAAGGAGGACACTTGTGTCTCAAAGACACTGGCAAGTTCTAAGATGACTTTGTTTCCCCTTTATTTAATATTTACAAGCTTTATAAGATGAGCAGAGATGGTTCGGGGAGTGGTAAAATGATTTTTTTGGAACGACCCCTCTGGTCCTATAAAGACTACCTTTGTAAGCCAAGGACAGTTTTGTTTTTTCTTTCCTTTCTCCAAAGAATTGGTTGGCCCCCCCAGTAAGGATTGACATACTTATCCACCCATGTTGGAAAGTTTTACCCTCCTCCTCTAGCTTAAGGGAGATGGCCTCTCAGGAAGCCTAGAGGCAACAGCTAGGCTCCCACAAATCAATCTGGACTTGTGGGAGGAAAGAAACAAAAGCAACAAGAGAGATAAAGAGGACTGACTGAGGAATCCTCCCTGTAATCCCACTGACCTGATCCTCAGCTTAAGGGAGGTGGAGGAAAGGAGGACTCTTACCCGCTTGGGTGGCAGTGGGCTGTGGGCCTTTGGAACACACCAGAGAGAACCCTGGCCAGAGTTCCTCAATTGCTTCCATAGCTACTCGTCTGTTTAAAGAAGGTTTGCAGAGAAAGAAATGAGAAAACAGTAGAGGAAGACATAGAGTAAGCAGTTAGTACCAGATGTCAGTGCATTACCAAAGTAGTCAGAATAAACCAAAACTTAACCAGCCAGAAAGTCATATTAACATGACTTTCCAGTCCCATTAGGTTGGTGGCCTTTCTCGAAAGTGCCTTATAAAGAAAGCTTCCCTTCAAAGGAGAACACCCCAAGTAGTAAGCAGAGTCCCCCAGATGGGAGCTGAAGCTCCCCAGATTGGACAAGATTGAAAAGTTTCCAGCAGGGACCCTGTCAAGCATTTCTGGGGGAAAAGGTTATTTGAGCATTAAATTTACAAAGGAGAGTAGTATCTATCAGAGAGTCAATCAACTTGTTCCCCACTGTCAAAGTTACCTGGGGCTCCTGTAGAGGAAATTAGAATTGGTTGCCTCAAGTCCAAGGGAGCTCCCTGAGCATGTTCATTATCAGTGTTCCTCTCCCTTGTAAAGCATTTCTGACTGCCAGATTGTTTAATTGTGAGCCATTCAGGGTCACTGCTCTTCTGATTTTAACATACCTAATATGCACTCCAAAGGTCTTTTCTTTGGAATAGATGATATATTTTCCACTTTTATAAGCCTTAAAGCCACAAAATACAAAAGGCACAGACAATTTCCAATGAAAACAGCACAAACAGATTCCAGCATTGATGCAAACAGACAAACTAATTCCCCAATAGGATAAATAATTTTGCCCTATAAAGCAAAGGAACTAATTCCAACTAGGCTACCCACTCCCACAAGAACTAGCTCCCACAGGAACTGGTTCCAACTGGCCCATTCCCAAATCAGGTAAATAAATTCACCATACAAAAGAGCCAATTCCAACTAGGGCGGGCTTGCCCCAAGAGGACTAGTTCTCAATGAACCAGATCAGGGTAGAGTCCAACAACACCTCCCATCTGCAAATTGGTATCCCAACCATTGGTTTGTCCTACAAAGGAAAAGCCCAGATTGGGGGGGGGGGGGGATGTTCCCAGTGTGCACAACGGAGTGACTTACCCTCCAAAGTTGAGCCCATCAGCTCTTAATACAAAAGGACACTCAAAACAAGTGAACCGACTGAACCGGCTATCAAATTGGGTAGACTTACCCTACAAATGAAATTGAGCCTGTCGACTCTAGACGTTTGTTGCTTCCTTATCTTAACTGCCAGTGCAGTTCAGGAACTCTTGAAGGAAAGAACCTCAGGACAAATAGCCCCCATAGCTGGTAGGGTCTTGTCCCAATATTCCCTGATTGGGGCCAGCCAACCTCAAGCAGCAAATCTCCTGGCTGGTTCACCAAACTGTTACCAAGTCCAACTCCCTCTGCTCACTGCACAACAGGCCAATGAATCTGAAAGATGAGGTGTTGAGCAAAGAAAACGACTTCTCTCAGAAAGCAACTGACAGAGAGGATGGCAGGCTAGCACCTCAAAATAACCATCTTATCTTATTAACAGGGTCTGGATATTAGACTGTCTTATAGATCAGAGCTACAGGGAGGTGAGGAAGCAAAGTAAAAAGGACATTAATCTTGCAAACATCTCGAATGGCAAGCCTCAGGCAGGGGATGTGTTAATTTCTCCATTCCTGCCATCCTCAGGTGGACAGGGTTCTGAACAAAGGTGTTTCAGTTTAGCAGTCAGGCAGAGGGGCAGGATTCTCTGAGGCAAACCATTCTGTATGATTACAATAACAAAAGCAATGAAAAGCAAGTCGAAGAAACAGTTCCATCGTGGAGTCAGATTTGGCTCCCTTTCTTTTGACACTGTCAGCCATCTCTTTAAGGCCCAAACTATCAATTACACAAAGGAGAGAGATCATGAAGGACCCTGCAGCTTCGCCACTGCGGTTCTGGCTCCTGCCTGGCCCCTCACCCACCACGGCGGCTTGGCTTCTCTGAGCCCCTTCATGTCCGGCCACCCACTCCCACCGGCCCTGCCAGGGCCAGGGTTGCTGAGCCCGCACTGAATCCTGATTATTTTAAGCTACCTGTGGAAACGGCTTTCCTTGCCAATATTTGATTCAGGAGTAGGCATGTGACTGGTTTTGACCAAAGAGACACCTGGGAAAATCTGCTGGGGGACTTCTAGGAAAAACTTCCCCACTCTTGACACTCAAGCTTTCTCTTCTTCCTCTAGACAGGCACTCTGTCATAGGATAGCCACTAGGCACAGGTGGCTATTTAAAATTAAGTCACTTAAAATTCAGTGAAATTAAAAATTCAGTTCCTCAGTCACGCTAGTTACACGTCAAGAGCTCAGTGTTCGTCCGGGGCTAGTGGCTGCCATATGGGACAGTGCAGACACAGAGTGCTTCCATCGTTGCAGAAAGTTCTTTTGGATACTGCTGTGCCTGGATATTTTTGTTATGCCCGATGTCCGAATCCCCGAGCGGGAAGAGAGAAGGCTTCCAAGGCAATGCAACTCGCAAAAAAAGGGAAGTTTATTACTGACTCGAGCCAGGGCCTTCTGCCTCTGCCATCACAGTGGTGCAGGGTCAGAAAAGCCCTGAGCCCAAGCTGTTACACAAATTTATAAGATATGCATAATCAATTAGTAGCTGGCTTAAGCGGATTGGTTACATGTTTGCAAAGCAATTCTATTGGTACAGACTTTCGCAGGCTTTTTCAAACCTGGGCTTTCGTGGGCTTTTCAGCTTTCCCTTTGTCTCTTACTGGGCGCATATTGATTGGCTGGCTTCAGGTTACCTGATGGGGGTAGGGAATCTTACCATTTCGGGGAAAGCTAAAACTTAGATCCAGGCTGCCTGTCATGGAATTAACCCTGGCAGCCTCACAATTTTCAGTTTGGATTTAATGCTTAAAGAGTGGTAGCCATCTGAAAAACACTAAAAGGGGCTAAGGATCGCAAGTGAAAATGGAAATGACCTGAGGTTTTCAAAGGTTGGCTTCCTTGATGGCTCAGTTGATAAAGAATCTGCCTTCAATGCAGGAGAGCCTGGTTCAATTCCTGAGGTGGGAAGATCCCCTGTAGAAGGGGTAGGCTACCCACTCCAGTATTTTGGGGCTTCCCTTGTGGCTCAGCTGGTAAAGAATCCCCCAGCAATGTGGGAGACCTGGGTTCAATCCCTGGGTTGAGAAGATCCCTGAGAGAAGGGAAAGGCTACCCACTCCAGTATTCTGGCCTGGAGAATTCCATAGTCCATGGGGTCGCAAAGAGTCAGACACGACTGACGACTTTCACTTCACTTCACTGCAATGTAAGTACTTTTTATTAAAATTCAATAGAGCTCTTATAAATCCAATTCTAATAATACCTTTTAGAAATAGAAATATCTCCTTTGTATAATGTGTACACAGATACAAACTAGAGATCTCATGGCTTTACTAAAAGGTTAGATATGAACCAGGTATTACAATATTTATGTAAACTTACTGGTTAACAAACAGTTTGAATACATTAAAGTTGCTTGCTTAGATGACTAAGGCTTACTATCTGTAAGTTTTGACTTGTTATAGAAACTGTGATGGCAGCAAGAGACAAGAAGCAGCACTCGGATGCAGAACAACAGGGTTTATTCAGCACTGGCACAGGCTCAGTGGAGTCTCCTCCAGAGGCTGAGGAGGGCTTTGTTCTGGGTATTGTATATACAGCACAGACTTGCCTATCTTCAGGGCTTTCCTGCTCAAGCAGCTCAGATCCGCCTAACCAGGCAGTTTAGATTCCTGCAGATGAGAAGAGAAAGCAAGATTGCAGAAACGGATGTAGTGAGTGGTGAGCAAAAGCTGTTTAAGCAAGATAACAGAGGCAGAAGGCAGAAAGCTGTTATTCTAGATGGGGGTTGGTATTCTGGTGGGGGATTCCCACCTCAGGCTGAGGGAACATTGTTTTTCAGAAGTTTAAGATTTAAAACTGTCACTTTTCCCCCCCCCCATGGTCTTATAGGTCCCGCCTATTTAATTGGGCTTAGTCTGGGTCATTGCAGCCTATATTCATGTTCTGGTTTAGACCTTTGTGAGACAAAGGCAGTTGGTTAGTGTTTTTTTTTTTTTTTTTTTTGGAGGAAATAGAAAGGTGATTTTTTTTTCCATTTATTTTTATTAGTTGGGGGCTAATTACTTTACTATATTGTAGTGGTTTTTTGCCATACATTGACATGAATCAGCCATGGATTTACATGTGTTCCCCATCCTGAACCCCCCTCCCACCTCCCTCTCCATCCCATCCCTGAGCACTTGTCTCATGCATCCAACCTGGACTGGTGATCTGTTTCACCCTTGATAGTATACTTGTTTCAATGCTATTCACTCAGAACATCCCACCCTCGCCTTCTCCCACAGAGTCCCAAAGTCTGTTCTGTACATTTGTGTCTCTTTTTCTGTTTTGCATATAGGGTTATCGTTACCATCTTTTAAAATTCCATATATATTTGTTAGTATACTGTATTAGTCTTTATCTTTCTGGCTTACTTCACTCTGTATAATGGGCTCCAGTTTCATCCATCTCATTAGAACTGATTCAAATGAATTCTTTTTAATGGCTGAGTAATATTTCATTTTGTATATGTACCATAGCTTCCTTATCCATTTGTCTGCTGATGGGCATCTAGGTTGCTTCCATGTCCTGGCTATTATAAACAGTGTTCCACCTAAAATCAGGAACAAGACAAGCGTGCCCACTGTCACCACTACTATTCAACAGAGTTTTGGAAGTTTTAGTCACAGCAATCAGAGCAGAAAAGGAAATAAAAGAAATCCAGATAGGAAAAGAAGAAGTGAAACTCTCACTGTTTGCAGATGACATGATCCTCTACATAGAAAACACTGAAGACTCTACCAGAAAATTACTAGAGTTAATTAATGAATATAGTAAAGTTGCAGGATATAAACTTAACACACAGAAATCCCTTGCATTGCTA
This sequence comes from Muntiacus reevesi, assembly GCF_963930625.1. Lineage (NCBI taxonomy): Eukaryota > Metazoa > Chordata > Mammalia > Artiodactyla > Cervidae > Muntiacus > Muntiacus reevesi. The sequence goes on from NC_089252.1 coordinate 12,899,053, forward strand.
TACACTAACAGAAAACAGAAAGAGAAATTAAGGAAACAATACCATTCACCATTGCAACAAAAAGAATAAAATACTTAGGAGTATATCTACCTAAAGAAACAAAAGACCTATACATAGAAAACTATAAAACACTGATGAAAGAAATCAAAGAGGACACAAATAGATGGAGAAATATACTGCTTTCATGGATTGGAAGAGTCATTATTATGAAGATGAATAAACTACCCAAAGCAGTCTATAGATTCAATGCAATCCCTATCAAGAAAGGTGACTTTCATTCTCAGTGGGTGGTAAGGGGGACAGAGTATGCTTATGCCTCAATATCTGTGCCCCCACCCATGAGGAGTCTAGGGGCTTCTACAATGTAAAAGGGCTCGAAGTCAGGAGTCAGTGATGAGGAACAAAGGTAACAGGATCTTGATTTCTTCCTCTTGCACTGTTTCAAAGTCAGACATAAACTGGTGTCAGTACCCAGTAATTGAGTCTGGCAGTTCGGTGCTCTACAGCCTTTTATCTGATAAGAAAGTACAAGGGAAAGGTAAGGGTAAACACAAAATAGGGAATATATTTAGCATAGAGTCAAATAATGTGTGTGTGTGTGTGTGTGTTTTGTTTTGTTTTGTTTGCCTAAAGTTGCAAAAATCAATGGCAAGATTTATACCAAATTGAAATTTAACTTATGAAGTTCTATGCTTTATAACCTTACAGTTTTAACTCATGACTTCAAAGGTTTGTATAAGGCATTTTGCAAAGATCTTTCTGAGTTTTTAAAGTAAACCAAAGCAAAATCACTATTTTTATTTTATTAGCCTTTGGATATTCAGTTTGGTTCAGTTCAGTTGCTCAGTCATGTCTGACTCTTTGACCCCATGGACTGCAGCATGCCCTTCCTCCCTGTCCATCACCAATTCCTGGGGCTTACTCAAACTCACATCCATCGAGTTGGTGGTGCCATCCAACCATCTCAGCCTCTGTCGACCCCATCTCCCACCTTCAATCTTCCCCAGCATCAGGGTCTTTCCCAATGAGGCAGTTCTTCACGTCAGGTGGCCAAAGTATTGGAGTTTCAGCTTCAGCATCAGTCCTACCAATGAATATTCAGGACTGATTTCCTTTAGGATGGACTGCTTGGATCTCCTTGCTGTCCAAGGGACTCTCAAGAGGCTTCTCCAACACCACAGTTAAATTATTATTACTCAATTTATACTAATATTGTATGGCTTAGGTAACTATTGGTTTCCTCAGTAAGTTTAGCTAATATTTCCTTAGTGTAAAACTATATGCCTTGTTTATCCCATAATATAAATTAAATGAGGCCTATAACCACCTTACACAAAGCCCATTTAGATATACCAATTTATATACCTTTACCTAAATGCTGCCAACTTCTATGCATTTAATTTTAGTTTTCATAAGTTTCCAACCTACAGGCTCTGTTCTTAGAGGAGAGTTTAGGGGACTTTCCCTTTGTATTCCTTGTCTATTTTGCCTATTTTTATATAAAAAGCTCTGGGATCCCTAGAGTCAGGTAGAACTGATTAAGTCAGGTCCTTTGGCCTAGCTGTCCCAAAATAATTGGTCAGATATCTCAATGTAAATTTTTTCTAATCCCTTAAATATATAACTTTAAACTGCTGTAAATACAACAGACTTGTTTAGCTTTTAATGTTGGGGACCAGTAAGGGGTCCCTTTTGGCTCATTAACTTTAGGTAGTCTGATAATATCAAATCTTTAATCGCATGAATGTGTTTTATTTATCCCATTCTAGATAACTTTCCAAAGAATTTTTTATTCATTTGAGGTAACACCTTGTTTTTTTTTTTTTTTTTTTTTTTTTTAACCTCTTTGAAATAACACTTTTTTCCAATTTTTTTTTTTTAATATTCTTAATTGCTCTTATTAGCATCTATAAGGCCCATTGAGAAGAAGGTCTAAATGAAGCTTTCTAAACCTGTTTTTCTTATTCTAAAAAAAATGTTCTTAGGTTAATTTAATTTTTGTTTTATAGATTCAAACAAAACAGTTGTTTGCAATGAGTGGACTCTAGATTTAATAATTTGTTTGTTTCTATAATTTTAAAAAGACCCATCTTTTGGCCACCAATAAATTATATCTCCACAGAGATGCAAATCATTAATAATGCATAAAGACCTCTTATAGGGCTAGCAAGAATAAAACCACTACAGACCAACCCAGGAAGATAACGTAGAACATTTACATCTCAAATACACAGAGAAATCTGAACTTCCCCCTACAAGGCCTTGTTTAAGGTTTTACCAAGCCAATTTTAAATTTTTAACTGCATATGCATTAAAGGGCCCACTCAATATTTAGGACAAGATTTAATTTCTCTAGTTAACTAGATATTTGCAATGACCAGCTCTGTATGTCTTTCTACAATGGAGCCACCATCAGAGCCTTTCAGCTGAGGCCTAGGTATTCTCCCTCCCCTACCCAGTGTCTTTCAACAGGATGGGAATTCCTCAGTATCTTTTCAACTGAGTACCACCCAGTATCTAGACCCTGGGTGGATATAGCCTCAAGTGTCTTTCAAGTGCCTCCTCCCCCAATACTTTAACTGAGAGGGGGCAGATATCTGCCATATCTCACCAAATAAAAAACTCAGAGTCTCAACCAATATAGGAAATTCAAGAACCAGGAGAGACTTACTCAAATCTGTCCTGAACTCTAGAGGAAGTGGATGGGAACAAGCGGCTTTGGTTGGTACCATGGCTCTGGTTTCTCATAGAGTTCAGGTGAAGGAGAGAAATCTGCTCTAGGTCCCTTCATGTTGGTCATCAAAGCTGTTCATTAAAAAATATAGTCACAACCAGATGGTAGAGTTGTTTTATTTGGTGGGAATGTTTAGGACTCTGAGTCTGGAAGGCAAGATCTCAGTAGCTCTGAGAAAACCGCTTCAAGGTCATGGCAGGGGGTTGGTGTGGAGGGGGCTGTGGCGAAAGTCAGGCTTTATACAAGTTTGCAACATAGGGAGCAGGCAGTCTGAACATCAAAGATCAGATATTAGGTTGAGGAATTTAGCATTCTATATATGGAAAGATGCAAGTCTCTGGGCCCACTGAATTCATTTCTTTCATATGCACCTCAGCTGTCTGGGGCCAAATCCTATTCCCTTGTTTACCTTAAGGAGTGGCGGTATGGCAGATGGCTGCTTCTTGCATTCCCCAAACTCCTCAGCAATCACTGTGGTGGGAGAAGGCATCTGCTGGATCGCAGTTTGGGGAGCCCTCATTCACATTTGGAGGACAGCAACCTTGTGGCTCAGCTGGCAAAGAATCCGCTTGCAAAGCAGGAGACCTGGGTTGAATCCGTGGGTTGGGAAGATCCCCTGGAGAAGGGAAAGGCTACCCACTTAGATATTCTGGCCTGGAGAATACCATGGACTATATAGTCCATGGGGCCACAAAGAGTCGGACGTGACTGAGCAACTTTCACTTTCACTTTCAATTGCTGATGTCTGTGATATTTCTTGTTTATTGATAAGGCAGGGCATCTTTTCATTTCACAGATCCTATCTGTAACCACTGCCTTCCTGTCAGTCTTTCCTTAAACCCTACATTCCTTATGATCAAGGACTGAATCTTAGTCATCAATGTATCCTGAGCACCTAACTTAGTACCTGGCTCAGAGTGTGTTCAATACATACTAAATAAGTGGATGATTAGTGCTATTTTTGTATAAATAGTTACTTGTAGAACCATTAGTGTAATTGTAGAACAGAGGCTGTAAAATTTCCTGGGTTTACAAAGAGTCCTACATGCTGTTTTAAATTCAAAAGATTTCTACTATTCTGCACTTTTCTGATATAAAGTATATTCTGATAGAATGTAGAAGTAGACTTGATCACATATGGCTAGTGGCCACATGTCTAGGAAAAAAAGCTAGAAATTTAATACAAACATTTATGTTCTTATTTCTATTCCACAAGCTAATGATATATTTAAAAACTTTGCCTTATTGCTAAACACACACCAAATAACATACATGCTTTTGCATTTTTCAAATATAGGTAAATTTCTTAAGGCCTGAATGCATACCCAAAGACATTCACCAGCTATATCCATATAAGCACAATTCCAATCAAGGAAAAAGATTTTGCTGGAACCAACTATAAGGCTTTGAAATAAAAACCAACAAGGAAATTCAATTCAATTATATTTCAGAGTTTATCCTTTTCAAAGTTCAAATTTCTTCCTTGACAATGACCAATGCAATTTCTTATGGTTTTCTTTCTGTGATTAATCCCAAATACTGCAAATAAGTTCATTTAAATGGACTCATCTAAAAATACTGCATTCTGTTTAATAAATTATATTCTACTATAAATAGAAAGAAATGCTATGTATCAAAAGTGTAAAGCAACTAAACTGTAATTTTACTGTCATAGTCACCTAAATAAATAGCATTATGGCAGCAAAATTTAAGCTTACTTTCTTTTCACTTACTTCCAAATAAAATGTGAGAAGAGCTACTTGTTCCTTTTGTTCTTGAAAGTTTACATTTTAATAGATGTGATGGTTTCTCATTAATGAGAACTCCATTGCTACAGCCCCATAGGTGTGACTTGTTTTTAAATCATATTCACATTTGTTGTCTTTTTTCATATTTAATAATTTTACTTACTTTTATAGTTATTGAAATTATTTAACAACTGTACTGTTCTCTATCTGGGCTTCTGCATATGCCCTGAAATTCATTCTCTTGGTCTTTTTAGAGGCATGCATGGCTTTTAAATCACCTACACTTCAACTTAAATCTGCTAATCTTTTTGCTTGAATGGATTAAAAAAAATTATTGACAATAGAAAAGGAAAAAACTCAAACTTAAACAGTGGCTAATTTTAGAGGTTTAGAAAAGGTCTTCCCTTTTACTCTTAACATTTTCTGTTTCTACTTGCAAATGGCTCAAATTCCTTCAATCAGGTACCAATCTTGTTTCTGTTCCTACATGAAAGTTGTTAATATAAGTAAATGTTCTCAAGGTGAGGAATTTGGTGATTTATAATGACTGGTATTTGAATAACTATCATCAGTTTCTAATGAATTTTCAACAAAAAAGCCATTGGCTGTAGCAGAATTGGGAGGCAGGATATTAAAGACAAACTACATCAGTTTCATAACTTCGAGGCCAGTAAGTCTTTCTCCACTCCTGGCTCTAACTGATTAATGGTTGCTAAGGAAAGACTTCAGATCAAGTGGTTCATTCTTCACCCCTCAAAACTGAATCTTTTTTTTTTTTTTTTTGCAATATCAAATAACCTTTGAAGTATCCCTAGTTATTCAGTAACAGCAAAAAAAAAAAAAAAAAATCAAAAAAAGGAACAGTTCTTTGCCCTGATTTACAATTAATGCTTTTAATTTTGAGAAATCTTAGTTTAATCTAAGTGAAAAAAGATGCTTTTTATCTGTCTTCAACATTAAAGACATTAGTAAGATGAAAAGCAAAACCAGGAGAACCACCAGTTGCTAAGCTTTGAGCATATACCAAACTCTGCATTTTACACTTTAAATCTTTACAGTATATACTAATTGTATATACATACTAATTGCATTGCTGATCCTGTTTGTGAAGCCAAAGTCTTCCTGTTCACACTGTCTGCACTGTTCGTTGAACTCAGGATAGGCAAAGTAGGAGCTAAGAGGCTGGAAGGAGAGAGACTCAAGGAGCCTTAGGAACTGCAGACATGTTTTTTCTCTCCTGGCTGCCACAGCAGCCATAGCAACAGACACACTATATTCTCTCCTCTCCTGGCTGACCCAAGGGACACAGCCGTCGTGGGGCCATAAATGCCATTGCTTTCTAGGTAGAGCTCACACATGCGTACATCACAGAGTAGTTCGTGACCAAGCAAGCACCTTGTGACATGCATATGCAGTGCTACAAATGATCTCAGCTGTTACATAGTCATTACTTACAAAATGTGGGGTGAGAGAACCTGACCACACCATCTTGGCTCATTTGCTATTTCCCTATAGTAGTTGCTAAATATATTCTGTGAAAGAAAAAGAACAAATTTGCATAGCATTTGTAATTTAGTTACAAATGGCCTGAAGTCCTCAACCTAACTAGGATTTAGAGCACTTTAACTGAAAACACCTATGATATACAAGTCAGCACACTAGCTGTGAAGAGATTTCATGAACAAAATCCCCAGGATTATATTGATTCTAAAATAGAAAGCAAGGGAAGCCATCTACCAAGGGGAACAATTAGGCCAGAATTGCATTCCAATTCTGCTGCTTGTGTATTGCATATCAAAGGAGTTTACACTGTGATTTTCTAACTATCAGTATGTGCAGCTTGCATATTCTAGCACTCCGCACTGTAGTTTCCTCATCTATCAAGAAACTTTTCAAACAGGGGCTGTGAATAAAGAACAACTGGGAACTGTTGACGCATATAATGAAACATATTTTGAAATCCTTTGTGAGAAGAGATTAGCTATCTTTTTTTTTTTTCTTCTTTTACAAAGTTCCTGATCTTCAGAAAAGATTAGCGTATAATTAAAGCTACAATTGCTGTTTAGGTAATTAGGAAAGATGAGAATAAAAGACAGGGAACAAAAATGAGCTATTATGTTAGAGCAATCTAACCACATTTTAAATATAGTTTACTATATCTAAAAATAAAATAAATGTCCTATAAATTGTAGCTATGATTCCACCTGGTTCTTCATTACAAAAAAAAAGCCAATCCAACAAACAAGCAAAACTGGAGCATATTTAAGTATCTGGTACATACCATGTTTTCAGTTCAGTGCAGTGGCTCAGTCGTGTCTGACTCTTTGTGACCCCATGAAATGCAGCATGCCAGGCCTCCCTGTCCATCACCAACTCCCACAGTTTACCCAGACTCATGTCCATTGAGTCAGTGATGCCATCCAACCATCTCATCCTCTGTCATCCCATTCTCCTCCCACATTCAATCTTTCCCAGCATGAGGGTCTGGTTTTAAGGGAGGAAAAATAAATATTAGTATCACCTATGTGTAAATAAGACCAACAAAATGGGAAAAGGAAAGACTATTTATTCAGAGCTTGATATAGTAAGGGAGTCAGCTACCATCACATGTGTTTGGCAGAAACTCCAACATAGGAGTGGGGAAACTTAATAGTAGGGAAAGTAGAGACTTCAGAAATGCCTTGTAGACTATTAACCTAGAGAAACTGGGATTGAGATAATCAAAAGTGGGGCATCTATGGTTTTGGTTAGGTGAGAATATCTGGCTTTCTTTGGTCAGTCCTAAGTTGAAAATGGAAACAAAAACTAGGGAAAGCCTCAGTTACTTATCAGGTCCTGGATATTTCAGACTGATTGTTAAGAATTTATTGCTTTGCTTCCTGGATTATTGCAATTATTATTAATATATAGAAATATCAATCTGCTTCCCTTCAAGTATGACTCACAGAAGGCTGGCTTCCTGGGTTGTCTATTTTATTAGAATAAACAATAGTTCATTTGGCCTGGGATAGTTTCCAAGCCAAGTTGCAACAGGTTGTAGATTAGAGTTCTATTTTTATATATGGCCTGGGTATTATCCATTTACAAATTCAGTCTGTCACATACATTTGGACTATCAAAAATAAAATCTTTTAATTTCTATAAAACTTTGAAGAGATGATTGTATTTTATCAAGGAATATACAGAAATATAGTAATACTGAGACAGAAGATAGATGGGAACCCTAAGCTGAGCAGCTGGAGTTTGCCCCCTGCTTCAAAATAGCAGGAACAAAGGAAAAGCTGAGCCTTGCCCAGATGAAAAATAGAGACCACGTATTTCTTTCTTATTTTCAAGGTCAAGGAGTCCTTTCCAGTCAACTATACATGCACAGAAAGGTTCCTTGGAGGTCAAAAAGCAAGTGATGTCAATCAACCCATAGGCCTCTTCACTGGAATCGATCCTGACTAAGAGATGTGCACACACACAGGAGAATCCAGAGATAAACCAAACATGGACTCAGAATCAGGCAAAGGAGGATGACTGGCCAAAGGAAACCAGAAGAAATGCCCCATATAAGTGATTCAAAATACCACAAGGGTGTGACTCTCTCTCTGAGTCTGCCTGTGTGTCTATCCACTTGTGATCTTTTTCCTCTGAATAAACACTTTACTTGCCTCACTAAATTCAATCTTTATGAGAATTTATTTCTACAAACACAGAAGGCCAGGGACCTTGTTGCTGTCCACTGGTGCCTGGTGGTCCAGTGGCTAGGATTCAGTGCCCTCACTACAGCGATCTGACTTCAGTTCCTGGCCACTAAACTGAAATCGTGCTTCAAGCTGCTATAGGCTGAGGCGATCCAAAATCAAGATGGATGTAGAGACTGTAATACCTAGTAGAAAATGGACTAAACCATTTGAGATACTCTGCAAACATTGTTCAATTATTTAGGAAAATAGACCAAACCAGAACTCGAGGAAATAGAAGATTGTTCTTCCTAATATTCTCAATAGTCCCTTAGATGCTGTGGAATACTGTGTTTAAAGGAATATTTTCACTTCTACTATTTATTAGTTTTCAAACAAAACTTCTTTGATATCTATTTTGAACCCTCTCAACGATCAATCCTTATATTCTGAATGGGTTTGATTTTTATTGTATTTATTCTAATATGTTTTATTTTCAATAACATAAAGTTACATAAAAGCAAGAATTTTCTATTGTATGGTTCTAAAATGGCTCAGAGTTTTGAAACAAGATTTCCCTAAAGTGTTTGTTACTCACCCATGTCCAACTCTGCTACCACATGGGCTGTGTAGCCTTCCAGGCTCCTCTGTCCATGGGATTTACCAGGCAAAAAAACTGGAGTGGGAAATCATTCCCTTCTCCAGGGAATCTTCCCGATTCAGGGACCAAACTTCCATCTCTTGCATCTCCTGCATTGGCAGGTGAGTTCTTTAGCATTTGACCCAAGAGCTTGGAGTTTAGGCACTGGAAAATTAGCAAAATCATGGGTAGGACAATTCAGTTGCTCAGTCATGTCTGACGTTCATGCATTGGAGAAGGAAATGGCAATCCACTCCAGTGTTCTTGCCTGGAGAATCCCAGGGACGGGGGCACCTGCTTGGCTGCCATCTATGGGGTCGCACAGAGTTAGACATGACTGACGTGACTTAGCAACAACAGCAGTAGCAGCAGCATAACTAGAGATGATCCTCTCATCTTGTAGATTAAAAATACCTGTTCTAACCCTGGCTATAGATTTAAGTTTTCTCTTAGGGTCACTCAAATTCAATCAGAGTGATGAGCTAAGTTTCTGTCAAAAACTGTAACATCTTATATATTAAAAGGAAAATTCCCACAAATATGGGATGGATATATATGGTTAATACCAGGCAATGATCTTTTAAGTTTAAAAGCTCCTCTATATTGGGAACAATTAAATCATACTAAGAATGATCAGCCTAGTAATATTATGAAACAAGACTGGGTGCCTTATCAGTTCAGTTCAGTTCAGTCACTCAGTCATGTTTGACTCTTTGTGTCCCCATGGACTGCTGCACACCAGGCTTCCCTGCCTATCACCAACTCCCAGAGCTTACTCAAACTCATGTGCATCGAATCAGGATGTCATCCAACCATCTCACCCTCTGTCATCACCTTCTCCTTCGGCCTTCAAGCTTTCCCATCATCAGGGTCTTTTCCAATGAGTGACTTTGCATCAGGTTGTCAAAGTATTGGAGCTTCAGCTTCAGCATCAGAACTTCCAATGAATATTCAGGCCTGATTTCCTTTAGGATTGACTAGTTGGATCTCCTTGCAGTCCAGGGGACTCTCTAGAGCCTCCTCCAACATCACAGTTCAAAAGCACAGCTTTCTTTACAGTCCAGCTCTCACATGGATACATGACTACTGGAAAAACAATAGCTTTGACTACATGGACATTTGTCGGCAAAGTAATGTCTCTGCTTTTTAATATGCTGTCTAGGTTGATCATGGTTTTTGTTTTGAGAAAATGTCTTTTAATTTCATGGCTGTGGTAACTATAGGCAGTGATTTTGGATTCCTCTTCCCCCCCCCCCCCAAAAAAAAAAATCTTTCACTATTTCCACTGTTTCCCCATCTATTTGCCATGAAGTGATGGGACCAGAAGCCATGATCTTAGTTTTTTGAATGTTGAGTTTTAAAGCAACTTTTCCACTCTATTTCACTTTCATCAAGAGACTCTTTAGTTCTTGCTTGCTTTCTGCCATACGGATGGTATCATCTTCATATCTGAAGTTACTGATATTTCTTCTAGCAATCTTGATTCCAGTTTGTGCTTCATCCAACCCGACATTTCATATGATAATCACTCTGTATATAATTATATAATCAGGGTGACAATATACAGACTTAATATACTCTTTCCCTAATTTGGAACCAGTCTGTAGTTTCATGTCTGGTTCTAGCTGTTGTTTTGGACCTGCATACAGATTTCTCAGGAGGCAGATAAGGTGGTCTGGTATTTCCATCTCTTGAAGTATTTTCCACAGTCTGTTGTGATCCACATAGTCAAAGGTTTTGACAGAGTCAATAAAGCAGAAGTAGATGTTTTTCTGCAGTTCTCTTGCTTCTTTGATGATCCAACTGATGTTGGTTATATGATCTCTGGTTCTTCTGCCTTTTCTAAATCCAGCTTAAACATCTGGAAGTTCACATATTGTTGAAGCCTGGCTTGGAGAATTTTGAGCATTACTTTGCTAGTGTGTGAGATGAGTGTAATTGTGTGGTAGTTTCAACATTCTTTGGCATTGTCTTTCTTTGGGATAGCAATGAAAACTGACCTTTTCCAGTGCTATGGCCACTGTTGAGTTTTTCAAATTTGCTGGCATAATGCTTGCAGTACTTTCATAGAATCATCTTTTAGGATTTGAAAGAGCTCATCTGGTATTCCATCACCTCTACTAACTTTGTACTTAGTGATGCTTAGTAAGGCCCACTTCATTTCTCATTCTCATTTTGCCTTTTTGCATTTCTTTTTCTTAGGGATGGTCTTGATCAATACCCGCTGTACAATGTTGCAAACCTCTATCCATAGTTCTTCAAGCACCCTGTTAGATCTAATCCCTTGAACCTATTTGTTACTTCCACTGTCTAATCATAAGGCATTTGATTTAGATTATACCTGAATGTCTAGTGGTTGTCCCTACTGTTTTGAATTTAAGCCTGAATTTGGCAATAAGGAGTTCATGATCTGATCCACAGTCCGCTCCTGGTCTTGTTTTTGCTGACTGTGTAGAGATCCTCCATCTTTGGCTGCAAAGAATATAATCAATCTGATTTCCATGTTGACCAGATGGTGATGTCCACGTGTAGCATCTTCTCTTGTGTTGTTGGAAGAGGGTGTTTGCTATGACCAGTGTGTTCTCTTGGCAAAATTCTGCTAACCTTTACCCTGCTTCATTTTGTGCTTCAAGGCCAAATTTGCCTGTTACTCCAGGTATCTCTTGACTTCCTACTTTTGCATTCCAGTCCCCTATGATGTAAAGGACATCTTTTTTGAGTGTTAGTTCTAGAACGTCTCTTAGGTCAAACTTCAGGTTCTTCAGCCTTACTGGTTGGGACATAGACTTGGATTACTGTGATACTGAATGCTTTGCCTTGGAAAGGAACAGAGATCATTTTGTCATTTTTGAGATTGCACCCAAGTACTGCATTTCAGAATCTCTTGTTGACTATGAGGACTACTCCACTTCTTCTAAGGGATTCTTGACCACAGTCGTAGATATAATGTTCATCTGAATTAAATTCACCCATTCCAGTCCATTTTATTTCACTGATTCCTAAAATATCGATGCTCACTCATGCCATATCCTGTTTGACCACTTCCAATTTACCTTGATTCATGGACCTAACATTCCGGGTTCCTATGGAATATTGTTGTTTACAGCATCGGACTTTACTTACATCACGAGTCACATCCACTGCTAATGCTGCTGCTAAGTCGCTTCAGTCGTGTCCGACTGTGTGAGACCTCATAGACAGAAGCCCACCAGGCTCCTCCATCCCTGGGATTTTCCAGGCAAGAACTCTGGAGTGGGTTGCCATTGCCTTCTCCGAGTCACAGCCATAGCTGCATGTTTTTTTTGTTTGTTTGTTTTTGGTTTCTTTTTTCACTTTGCTGTGTCTCTTCATTTTTTCTGGAGCTATTTGTCCACTCTTCTCCAGTAGCATATTGGGCACCTACTGACCTGGGGAGTTCATCATTCAGTGTCATTTACTTTTGCCTTTTCATCCTGTTCATGAGGTTCTCAAGGCAAGAATACTGAAGCGGTTTGCCATTCCTTTCTCCAGAGGATCACATTTTGTCAGAACTCTCCACCATGACCCATCCATCTTGGGCGGCCCTACATGGCAAGGCTCATAGTTTCACTGAGTTAGACAAGGCTGTGGTCCATGTGATCAGTTTGATTAGTTTCTGTGATTGTGGTTTTCATTCTGTCTGCTCTCTGATGGATAAGGATAAGAGGCTTATGGAAGCTTCCTGATGGGAGAGACTGATTGAGGGGGAAACTGGGTCTTGTTCTGATGGGCAAGGCCATACTCAGTAAAATTTTAATCCAATTTTCTGTTGATGGGTGGGACTATGTTCCCTCCCTGTTGTCTGACCTGAGACCAACCTATGGTGGAGGCAGTGAAGATAATGGCGACCGCCTTCAAAAGGTCGCATACATGCACTGCCGCACTCAGTGTCCCTGAGCCTGTAGCAGGCCATTGCCAACCCACACCTTACCCAGAGACTCCTGGACACTTACAGGCAAATGTGGGCCAGTCTCTCGTGGGATCAGTACTCCTTTCTCCTAGATCCTGGTGCACACAAGGCTTTGTTTGTGCCCTCCAAGAGCCTGGTTCTCCAGTCCTGTGTAAGTTCTGTGTTCAAAACCCACTGGCCTCCAAAGTCAAATTCCCTGAGGGCTCTCAGTCCCTTTGTCAGGTCCCCAGGCTAGGAAATCTTCTGTGGGTCCTAGAGCTTTCTTAACAGTGCCAGAATTTATTTGGTGTAATTGGCCTGTCTGCTTGGTGATTCTACGGTGAGGATGATGGTGACCTCCATAGGGCTTGTAAACCACACACTGTGCGAAGCATGTCTGCTGCACCCAGAGCCCCTGCCCTGTGGCAGGCCACTACTAACCCACACCTCTGCAAGAGACTCTCAAACCCTCAAAGGTAGGTCTGGCTTAGTCTCTGGGTCCTGGTGCACACAAGGTTTGGTTTGAGTCCTCTGAGCATCTCTGGTGGGTATCGGGTTTGATTCTAAATGTGATTTAGCCCCTCCTACCATCATGCTGGGACTTCCCCTTTGCCCTTGGACATGGGATATCTTTTCTTGGTGGGATCCAACAGTTTCCTGTCAATGGTTGTTCAGCAGAAAGTTGTAATTTTGGAGTTCTCACAGGAGAAGATAAGTGCACGTCCTTCTACTCCACCATCCTGTGATAGAATCATGGCATTTTATCCCAAAGTGATGAATATAAAGGGATCCCACACACCATTCATTCACTCTCTGAACAACACGTCATGAAGAGAATACTGAGCTAGCTGCTAGGGTTGGAGAGAAAAAAAAATAATAATAATTGATATAGATCCTGCCTCAAAAAGTTAAGGTCTGGTAGAGGGAGACAGACTTGCAATCAAAGTGGACTGAGTACTAACTAAAATCATTCTTCTCTAAAGTCATTCTAGAAGGGTTTGTAAACATAACAGAGATCACAGAGAAAGATGTTTCAGTTCTTGGAACAGGGGACCATGGAAGCTCAACAAAGGCTGTTAGGAGCACATGACTTGGGGGATTTGTATCTTCCTTTGACTATGTGGGAAAAATCAAGGCATTTAAGGGCTTCTTTGGTGACTCAGACAGCAAAGAATTTGCTTGCAATTCAGGAAACCCAGGCTCAATCCCTGGGTTGGGAAGATCCCCTGGAGAAAGGAATAGCAATCCATTCCAGTATTCTTGCCTGAAGAAGTACATAGACAGAGGATCTTGGTAGGATATCATCCATGGAGTCACAAAGAGTTGGACATGACTGAGTGACTAACATATACAAGGCATTTAAGATCAGGAAACAGTTTAAGCAAAGGCATGAGGCATAAAGTAGCCTAGTTAATTTGGACAACTTTAAGAAATTTACAGTGGCCACAAAGGGTGCATGGTGAAGCAGGCTAAAGGAAACATGAGAGGGCTAATAAGAAGCACATTATAGAGTGCAAGAATTTCCTACTGAAAATTTTGTTCTTGATCTTATAGTCAGTGAGGAGTTTTGGAGAATTTAAAGAAGGTTATATTTTTACAAAATGTTTTTCAGAAAGCTATACCCACTGTCAGTATATGTATTCTTGTATATTTTAAAAATAATTATTTTTCTTTGTAGCTCTTATAACTATACTCATGTAAGAATGTTAATGTTCTAATAAGAGCATTTACAAAGAAACTTCAAGATCAGAACTAATTTGTATAATAGAAATGAGATGTTTCACATCTAAGGGGACAAAATTGACTTAGAACAGGAGAGAAGAAATTTTAGGGATCATCTTCTCCAAGTTCTCTTTTTACATAGTGTATGTGTGCATGCTCAGTTGCTCAATTGTGTCCAATTCTTTGCAACCCTATGGACTACAGCCCACCAGATTCCTGTGTCCATGGGATTCTCCAGACAAGAATACTGGAATGGGTTGCCACTTCCTCCTCCAGGGGATCTTTCTGACACAGGGATCAAACCTATGAATTCTGTGTCTCTTGCTTTGGCAGGCAGATCCTTTCCCACCTGGGAAGCCCTGTTTTGCATAGACAGGATGTTAAATTAGAAATGTTGTTGGAAGATGCAGCAGATAACTATGACCAAAGTGCACCTTGTCGAACTGTCAAAGGAAAGCATAGAGAACCAATTGCAAGACTCAAAGGAATAAGATCTGGTCATTGGAGATTAGTGTGCGTTATCTTAGATCTTATCTGACAAGACACCTACAGAAGCAAGTAGGTGCAACCCTCAAGATATCCAAAGTATTTTTGTCAGAACAGAAAGATCACCCACATCAAAGGAACTATAGTTAAATGGCCCCAGTAATCATGGGGAGCCCCTAAAAATATAGGGTTGTCATATTTAGCAAACTAAATTTCAAAAGCACAAGGTAAATTCGAATTTTAGAAAAACAACATGCAGAATTTTTAATCTCAAATCTTGTTTGGGAGATAAATACACACAAAACACACACACACACACACACACACACACACACACACACACACACACACACCCCACTATTGTTTATTTGAAATTTAAGTTTTCTTTTTTTGGCCATGCTGCATAGCATGTAGAATCTTACTTATCCAACCAGTGATCAACCCCGTGCCCCGTGCAGTGGAAGCAGTGGGGTCCTAACCAATGTGCTGCCAGGGAAGTTCCAAAACTCAAGTTTAATTCTATTTTGCTTGGAAATCCTATTGAGGAGCCCACAGGAGCACTGAACAGTGGCCAGATTCAAAAGCATAAAGCTGGTATGTGACTGTAAAAGCCAAGTGAAAATTTTTTCTGGCTCCTTTACCGTACCTCTTTCACTAAGATTCAACCCTGGAGGACTGTTTAACTGTAATTTTGTGGGAGAGGGTCAAGGGAATAAAGAATAATCTGCCCACATTTCTATCACCCACTGCAGCAACCTCCAGCTGGAGAAGGAGGTAACATAGCTGAAACTGTGAATGTGTTTATTCCATTAAATTGAACATTCTGAGTGCTGAGATAAGTCTGTTTTGACTCAAATTGACTGTAGAACATTGGATTAATTGAGAGAATAGAAAAGTTATAAGCCTGTGTAAGTTTTCTTCTAGATTAAGGGATGAAAGTAGCTACCTACCTCCTAAGCAAAGTGACTGAGACAATGGGAGAGGAAAATAAGCCTTGTTTGTTCAGTATACCAGTGATTTGCTAATTAGTGACCAGAAGCCTAAAGACAGTTAGTCTAAAGATAAAACTAGTCTAAAGAGAACCTAAAGATGGAACTAGTGATAGTTCTGTCAGCGGATTCCTGGGGATGAACAAAAGAGTTTCTTCCACGTGTGCTCTGCAACTCTTTCCATGACAGTTCTGTCATTCTTCTGCCAGTAATGGGCCTTCTTCTCTCCTCATATTCCCCTGGAACTAGAGAAATGACAACAAATTAAGGAGGGTGATAGGGAAGGAGAGAGAGCAGGAGAAGAAGCAGATGTTAGAAGAGCGAACTGTTGTTGTATTAGTTTCTTATGGATGCTGTAACAAATTGTAACAAGTTTAGTGGCTTAAAATGATCAACAAATATTACCTTATAGTTATGAAAATCAGATATCTTAAATGATATCACAAGGGTAAAATAAAAGTGTTGACAGGACTGAACTCTTCTGGGGACTCTGAGGGGAAATTATTTCTTCACCTTTTCTAGATTCGAAGGTTCAATGCCTTTCTTGACTTCTGGTCCCTTCCTCCATTTTGATACCAGCAAAGGATCACTCCTACTTCTACTTTTATCATTATGTCTCCATTACTGACTCTAACTTCTTGCTGTCCTCTTTCAATTATAAAGACTCTCACAATTACATAGATCTTATACAGATATTCCAAGATAATCTTTGATCTCAGGAGTTTTACTTTTAATCACTGCAAAGTCTCTTTTGCAGAGTATTAGTAAGATGATATATCTCATGTTGTGAGAATTTGGGGCATAGACATCTTTGCAGGCCATTATTCTGCCTACCACAGATGTGTTTTTTTATCCTTGTTTTGGAGTCAAATTTTAAATTGTAAAATGAGAGGCAGAAATGGTGGACCTGGGTGGGATTTCTTCCTTTATCCCTTCCCCTTCTCTTGAAGTAATTTATCACTTCAATTTTGGAGTCAAGGGCTCTCAAAGTTTATGATTATTTTATCTCATAACAGAAGGTTGACATCTACTTAACATTCTCCTTTGGTAACACTATATCACTTCTTAATCTGGTTTATTTCTTCTCCCTATGGCTATACCACTGTTCCTCCTGGAGGGAACTATTCCTTCCCTACTTCGACTGGGTGGTTCCATGAGAGATACCGGTCTAAATTCCCCCACTTCATAGCTACAATTGTGGAGTTGTGGACCAAGACAAGTGAAGCAAAATCCTTTTGGAGACTTCTATATTGCTGAGGTAGGGACGTGAAACTTACTTCTAGCCATTGATATTGAAAGGTAAGGTGAAGTCTAGAAGAACTTGTCATGTCTTTCAACTAACAGGAAAAAAAAAAAAAAAAAAAACAGTCCTGCAATAGGAAGGAACGAAGCTGAGACAGTGAAGCAAGATGAGTCTGATGAAGAGGCAGTCCTATTGGAAAACTGATTCCCTGAATTACTCAACGTGATGATTAGTGTTGCCTCTATCCTTTCCTGCTATGAAAGTCAAAGATTCCTTTTGTTTGCTTATTTAAGCTATTTTACATTGGATCTCAATAATTTGTATTAGGTTTTTTTTTTTTTTTTTTGGTAGTGTAGTCCTATTCTGAGCCAAGTGCTATAGTTAAAGTATTCCATTAAATTCTTAAAACAAGCTTGCAATTGTATAATACTTATTTTTATTTTACAAACAAAGTAACTGAGGCAAGGCTGGTTAAGTAACCTGCCAAAGTTCATACTGGTAGAATGAGGAGTCATAATATAACCCAGCTCTCTGAATCAAAAGTCCAGTCTCTGAACTGCAACACCAACTGCCTCTTTTTCTCCCTTGTAGTAAGACAGCACATCATGTCAGCCAGGTGAGTCTCTGCATGTTTTGAGTATGTTGTTCTCAACTTTGTATTTTGCACATGCTATTTCTTCAATCATGTTGTGAAACCGCTTCAGGGCTGAGGACAGAAAATGCATACTGGAAACAAACTGTTCAAAGAGGAAATACTCAGTTTTCACTACTGATTACATTAGCTCCAAAGTAAATATTACGTTCTTACTTCAAATAAAGTAAACATTTAGACCACAAACTGATAATTATGATTTATGATGTGCAGTTTACCATATCTCAAACCTTCCTGTGCTGTAAACTTTTAAAATTTTAATTTGTTTTGAGCAAAACATTTTTACTTTAACATGGTATGATACATTTGAGGGCCTAGGATAAATGAATTTGTTTTAAAAATGACTGAGATGTATAGCTTTACAATTTATTCAGTGTGCTAAGAGTGGTCAACCATTAAAAGACACTCACTAGATTACTTCCATGGTGAACCAACAGGTAAAATCCAGATATGGCAAAGGGCAAAATGTGTTGTGGGAGAAATGGGAAAATGAATGTCATTTTGGATGTCCTAAGAGTTTTAGGCTAGTCTAATTCTAGCATAAGTGTCACTATCTCATAGATGCTTTCTAGATTATTTGTACCCTGTTATACACTTGTCAAGCTGCACTTCTTTCTAGCACTTATTAAATAATTAATTGATCAATTATTTGTTTTCTGTGTCACCACTAGACCTGACTGTAAGCTCCATGCTTGCAATAGTTGTTTATATCTCTAGTACCTAAAGGAAATCAACCCTGATTATTCATTGGAAGAACTAATACTAAAGCTTGAGCTCCAATACTTTGGCCACTTCATGCAAAGAACTGACTCATTGGAAAAGACCCTGATGCTAGGAAAGATTGAGGGTAGGAGGACAAGGGGGTAACACACGGTGAGATGGTTAGATGGCATCATTGACTCAATGGACATGAGTTTGAGCAAACTCTGGGAAATAGTTGGAGAAGGAAATGGCAACCCACTCCAGTATTCTTGCCTAGAGAATTCCATGAACAGAGGAGCATGGTGGGTTAAATATACTCCAAAGGGTTTCAAAGAGTCGGACACAGTCGAGTAACTAAGGCTGGGAAATAGTGAAGGACAGGGAAGCCTGGAATGCTACAGTCCATGGGGTCACAGTCAAGACACCAGTGAGTGACTGACCCAAGGGAACATTAATAAGTGAGAGCCCTCACAAAGTCCTCCATCTAAACACCCAAACCAAGTCCACCCAAAGGCCAGCAAGCTCCAGTGACTGAATGCCCCACACCAATCCTTCAAAAAAAAAAAAAAAAAACACAAAAAAAACAGAAACACAGGCTGCACTTTAGCAGACAGGTTGCCCAAAGCCATATCAAGGACATAGATACTGCAAAACTCACTCCTGGACATGGCAGTGCCCTTCAGACAGATGAGATGCAGGCCCGCTGACCAGAATGCAGGCACAAGTCCCCTCTAATCTGAAACCTTCAAAAGTCACTGGTCCAACTCCATCCGTGGGGCAGACTCCACAATTATGAGAAACTATGACCTTGAGAATTTTTTGGTTTAAACACACTGAGAAAGTTAAAGTTTAGGCAGTTCAGGCCCCTTTAAGGAGGAGGTGAACATTCTAGCTCATGCTTTCCTTAAGCCTTGTGCAACAAAGTATCTTGCCTGAGGACTGGCCCCTTCTTCAGATCCAGAGCTGATAATTACAAAGAGAGATAATTTTTACTCCTGAAAATGTTTTTCTTAGACTCTATGTTAATAATTATAATTGTAACAAATCTTGCCTGGGGACCTGTTTCTTAAGACTTGTACCCCTGATTGTAGCAACACTGTACTAGAGACATTGCTCACAACCTGTTCTCCCTGGCTAATTTTTGTGCTGAAGTTCTCTCTGGAAATATGCCTTGGGGAAGGGTCTGGTGGAACTCTTAGAACCTTTAGGTATTCTTTTTATCTATTCTCAGCAGCTGGTTGAAAAGTATATAACGCCCTACTTAAATCAGTGAGGTGGGTACTTCCCTGCCCCTTCCAGTGCCTCTCACTGGAAGCTCTCCTTATCTCTTTACACTTTAATAAAACTTAGTTATACAAACCTCTGAATGACTGAGACTGGGTCTTTTGGGTCCTGGACTGAAATTTTCTAATTTGGAGACCACAAATACTGGCATGGTTCACTGCTAAACTATCAACATTTTTTATTTCCTTTATATAATTCTACCTCTACATTGGCATTTTGCAGTGCTGTGAGGGTTTTTTGCTTATTTGTTTTTCATATTGTTCTTTTCCTGCTGTGGTTATTCTTTAACATGTAGAAATCTTTTTTATATTCCTCTACATAACTTGGGTTTTCTATTTTTTCAGCCATGTTTCTTAGTCTGTTCTGTTTTCTTTGCTTCATTCCCCAGTTGGTTTTATTTAAATAGCTTTGGTTTTATTTTCCAGTTTATTTTTCAGTTAATTTTATTTTTAATTGGTCTATATTATTTTTGTCTCCTTTGCTCACCAGGTCAATCTTTTGTACTTGCTTTCTTTGGACTGTTTTGGTTTTGTTTGTGTGTGTGTATGTGTATGTTCCATTATTCTTGGTTATTATGTATCTGATTCTGTACTTACCATTTGTCTGCATTTGTTTCTTGTTCTGTTCAGTATTTTGGTGTTTTTTTTTTGTGTGTGTGTGTTAATTTTAATACCCCCCTGGTGGCTCTCAGATGGTAAAGAATCTACCTACAGTGCAGGAGACCTAGGTTTGATCCCCATGTTGGGGAGATGCCCTGGAGAAGGGAATGACAACCCATTCTAGTATTTTTGCCTAGAAAATTCCATGAACAGAGAAGCACGGGAGGCTATAGTCCATGGGGTCACAAAGAGTCAGATTTGACTGAACAAATAAGCAACAGCAGAATGATGTAATAAATGACTTGTAGAATCTCAGTCCTCTGACCAGAGTTCAAGCATGAACTTTTGGAGTGGGTGTGCTGAGTTCAAGACCCTAGAATGCAAGAGAACTCCTTACCTCAGGGATTATTAATTAGTGAGAACAGTCTGTAAAGCTTCTACCTATATGCAAGACCTGGCTTCACACAAGTACTGGCAGCACCCAGTGCAGGACACCTCATGCACACACCAAAAAGATAAAAACACAAACTCAATCATCAGTAGGAAGGATTCCTACAGTCTAAAACAAATCACCTCATATAGCCCTGCCCATCAGAAGGGGAGGGGGGGTGGGGAAACAAAACACGTCTTTCCACCAGAGTGCAGGCCACAATTCACTCTAAACACACAGCCTACACAAATCAAATCACTAGACCAGACCTATCCACTTACTGAAAGTGAAAGTCCCACAGTCGTGCCCCACTCTTTGTGACCTCATGGGCTACACAGTCCATGGAATTCTTCAGGCCAAAATACTGGAATGGGTAGCCTTTCCCTTCTCCAGGAGATATTTCCAACCCCAGGTCCAACCCAGGTCTCCCACATTGCAGGTGGTTAATTTACCAGCTGAGACATAAGGGAAGCCCAAGAATGCTGGGGTGGTTAACCTACCGCTTCTCCAGCAGATCTTCCCAACCCAGTAATTGAACAGGGCCTCCTGCATTGCAGGTGGATTCTGCCCCAACTGAGCTATCAGGGAAGCCCAAGGCAGAAATCCACTGAGGGCAGAAACCAAATGGAAGAAGGAATACTATTCTAAAGCCTGGGAAAAGGAGATCTCAAAATCAGTAAGTTAGAAAAATGAAACACAGAGATTTATTGTGCAAGTTAAGGAACAAGGTAGGTACTCACAAGACCAAATAAATGAAGAGGAAATAGGATAATTTCTAAAAAAAAGAATTCAAAGTAATATAGTAAAAATGATTCAAAAAACTCAAAAATAGAATGGAGAAAATGCGAGAATGAATGAACATATTTTAAAAGGACCTAGAAGAAATAAAGAATAAGCAAACCAAGATGAACAACACAATCACTTAAATTAAAAATATTACAGAAAGAATCAATAATAGAATTACTGGGGGAAAAGAACAGGTAGGTGAGCTGGAAGACAGAATAGTGGAAATAACTGCTGAAGAGCAGAATATAAGAAAAAGAATGAAAAGAATTTAGGGTAGTTTCATAAACCTATGGGACAATATTAAATAAACCAACATTCGAATTATAGGAGTCCCAGAAGAAGAAGAGAAAAAGAAAGAGCTGAGAAAAATTTTGAATTTTAATTGAAAACTTCCCCAACATGTGCAAAGAAATAGTCAATCAAGTCCAAGAAGTACAAAGTCCCATACAGGATAAACCCAAGAGGAAACATGCTGAGACATATTGGTCAAACTAACAAAGACTAAACACAAAGAAAGAATAACAAATCAGCAAAGTAAAAGAAACAAGTGACAAGGAAAACCCCATATGGTTGATTAACAACTGATCTTTCAACAGAGCCTCTAGGCAAGATGGGAATGGCAGGGTATATTTAAAGTACTGAAAGTGAAAAATCTACAGTGAAGATTACTCTACCTGGCAAGAATCTCATTCAGAATTGATGGAGAAATCAGAAGCTTTACTGACAAGAAAAAGTTAAGAGAATGTAACACCAGCAAATGAGCTTTAAAACAAATGCTAAAGGGGCTTCTATAGGCAGAAGCACAAAGAAAGAAAAAGATCTACAAAAACAAACTCAAAACAGTTAAGAAAATGTCAATAGGAAAATATATACCAATAATTATTTTAAATGTAAATGGATTAAATAGTCCAACCAAAAACTGACTGGCTGAATGGATGCAAAAGCATGACATATACATGTCTTGCTGTCTACAAGACATATATAGTATATACTATATATACTATATACTACATATATTGTCTACAAGAGACAGCAAACATTATTCTCAATGATGAAAAACTGAAACCATTCCCTCTAAGATCTGGAACAAGACAAAGGTGCCCACACTCACCACTATTACTCAACACAGTTTTGGAAGTCCAAGTTATGGCAATCAGAGAAGAAAAATAAATAAAAGCAATCCAGATTGGAAAAGAAGTAAACCTGTTCACTGTCTGCAGACGACATGATTCTGTACATAGAAAACCCTAAAGATCCTATCACAAATTACTAGAACTAATCAATTAATTTAGTAAAGTCACAGGATACAAAATCAAAACACAGAAATCACTTGCATTCGTATACATTAACAATGAAAAATCAGAAAGAAAAATTAATGAATCAATCCTATTTTGCACTGCAAAAAAAGAATAAAATATCTAGGAATTAAGCTACCTAAGGAACAAAAAGTGCTCTTCACAGGAAACTATAAAACATTGATGAAAGAAATCAGAGATGACATAAACAGATAGAGAGATATTCCATGCTCCTGGGATGGAAGAATCAATATTGTGAAAATGACTATACTACCAAATGCAATCTACAGACTCAATGCAATTCCTATCAAATTACCAATGACAGTTTTCACAGAACTAGAACTAAATATTTCACAATTCGCATAGAAATGCAAAAATCCCTGAGTAGCCAAAGCAATTTTGAGTGGGAAGAATGGAGCTGGAGGAATCAACCTTCCTGACTTCAGACTGTACTATGAAGCTATTGTTATCAAGGCAGCGTGGCACTGGCACAAAAACAGGACTATAGACCAATGGAACAAGATAGAAAGCCCAGATATAAACCCACACATCTATGGGTACCTTATCTTTTACAAAGGAGGCACGAATATACAATAGGGAAAACACAGTCTTTTCAATAAGTGCTGCTGGGATAACTGAACAGTTCTGTGTAAAACAGAGAAATTAGAAGACTTCCTAATGCAATACACAAAGATAACCTCAAAAATGTAAATCTAATGTATTTACATCTAAATGTCTTACATCTAAATGTAAGACAAGCAACTATAAAACTCTTAAAGGAAAACACAAGCAAAACACTGTATGATATAAATCATAGCAAGATCCTCTATGACCCACCTCCTAGAACAGTAGAAATTTAAATAAATAAATAAATAAGTGGGACCTAATTAAATGTAAAAGCTTTTGCACAGCAAAGGAGACCATAAACAATGTGAAAAGGCAACCCTCTGAATGGGAGAGAATAATAGCAAATGAAACAACTGACAAAGGATTAATTTCCAAAATATACAAGCAACTCATATAACTTAATGCCAGAAAAACAAACAGCCTAATCAAAAAGTAGGAAAAAGATCTTAACATACATTTCTCCAAAGAAGACATATAGATGACTAACAAACTCATGGAATGACGCTCAGTGTCGCTCATCATTAGAGAATGCAAATCAAAAATACAATGAACTATCACCTCACACCAGTCAGAATAGCCTTCATAAAAAAATCCACAAACAACTGCTGAAAAGGGTGTGGAGAAACCATCAATAAGTAACGCCAAAGAGTTTTTTATAAGTGGTGATGCTGGCTAATACTTCCACCAGCAGTGTATAAAAGAACTCAGGGCTCTTTTTCCCCTCCAGTGAACTTTAATCAATCTGATGTGCACATGGCTGCACCTGATTTGGGTTTTAACTTTAGGGGTTTTGAGTCTTTGGTTTGGTATTGGGATATCTTCTTTTGTGGAGTGCCTATTTTAGGCTGTGGTCCAATTTTTATTATGCTGTCTCTTCCTTATTGATTTGCAGATTTTGTTTTGTTTTGTTTTGTTTTTGCATTCTGGATTCATGCCCTGTTCAACAGTTACATGTATTGTAAATATCTTCCACTTTGTGGATTATGATTTAACTTTGAGAGGAGTTCTTAATGCAGTTTTACTTAATCTTTTCCTTTATGTATCACATTTTCTGTAGACTATAAAAAGTTATTTTCTGCCTAAAAATCTTGACTGTACATATTAATATTTTTAATATAACTTCTTGGAGCTTTATTTAAAACCTTTGATATTTAAAACTATGATACACCTCATACTGATTTTTGTACTCATATGAGGTAAGGAATAAAGTCTATTTTTTTAAAATATATTTCTAATTGTTCTAGTGATGGGTATTAGAGGATTATCCTTTTCCCCACAAATTGGTGACACTAATTTGATTTTAAATCAAGCATTCAATATACAAGTGTTGGCCAATAAATGGCAGAATTAATCAAAGATAAACTTATTTGTATATTATGATCTAGCGATTATACTTCTAGGTACGTAAAAGACACACATAAAAATATTTCAAAGCAATATTGCTTATAGCAGACAAAATAAAAAACTGCTAATTGATTATGAAGAGTAGAATGGATACATACATTCTGCAAATTTATTTAGCACACATATTCTACAATGAAGATAAAAATGATGAACTATAGTTACATATTTCAGGAAGAAATAATAAGAATATGATGTTAGACCAAAAAAAGGCTGAAAAATATATTTATGTATATATATTCAACAGTGAATTATCTTTCTAAAGTACAAAGGCAAGTAAAATTAATCTCTTCCTAAAATTTAAAAAATAGATACTTTTAAGTAGTTATCTATTTAAAGAATAAATAGTGATGAATGGGAAAGAAGAGAGGGAGGAGATTTGAATTGCTGGTATTTCTATTTCCTTACTGCATTGTTTTTATGTGGTTGGTTCTCTGAATGCTTAAAATATATACATTATTTTTCAGTATATATATTATGTGTTAATAAAAGGTTTACTTAAAATCAATAGAGTAAAAAAATAATCTTCATATTGACAAGATATGTATTAATTTTGAAGACAGGAGCAACGCTTTGTGATGCAGATGAAAGGACACAAAGTAATCCTCAAAAGGTGAGACATTTATTGTGGCTTTGTCATTAACTAGTTTGGAAACTTGAAAAAAAGTTATTGACCTCTCTGAATTGTTGTTTCACAGTCTGTAGAATAAAATGTATTGGGCCTTCAATAAGGACTTCCAGAAACTATGTTCTGAAATTACACTTACCTAGATAAATAGAGACAGTTTCTCACCTATATGCCTGTTCATATGAGAATGTTAATTTTTATTTCTTATTCTTCTTCTGTTGATTGTATTTTGTTCTATCTCTATGGTCTTTTCCCATAATAGCTTTCATCTTGGAATAATTGAAAGCTAGTTTGGGGAAAAAAAAAAAAAATGAAAGCAAAACTTCATCAGTGTTTCTCATTGGCATGTGTGACTGACCATCTGGTCACATTCACAAAATTATGGCAAGATGATGCTTTCTCAATCTTATTAATTCAGTGCATGTTTTTATCTGAGATGTTGGATGATCATATTCAATTCCAACTATCCTGTCAACACTCAGGGGAACATTTGGCTCCTAAATTATAGCACATGCCCAAAGCTTCCCTATTTCATAATGATGGAGCATGCTTTAGTATCCTAGAGGATACCTTTTAAGCACATCAAAATAAATCTTTGTACTGAGACCTCCTTAATTAATTACCATGATTTAAAGGCATATATCCACCCAAACTCCAAGATTAATATCTGGTTTTGTGTCCTTACACCTGCTTCGGAAGTGCAATAACTTTCTGTCTTATCGCCACCAATTTCTCCTTTATCCAAGTCAATTTATACTATAACAGCACATTGATCTTTGCAATACACAGCTTTCAAAATTCCTCACTAACCCCAGATTTTTTTTTGCTTTATATTAGACCTCCTAAAGTTTTATCAATCCAAAGAAATATTCACTATGGGGTAATTTTAAAAAGCAGATTCTGTGTCCCTACTTGAGATCTAGAGTAAGGCTGAGAAATCTATACTTATTTGCCTGTCCAATGTGAAGGAAAATTGGAAGCTCGGAACTAATTTAGACATTGTTACATATATTTCTCTGCCCTATTAAACAGAGAAATAACTATGCAAAATTAAATTTGTACCTTAGCCAAATATTTCACAGCACTGAAATAGTGTGCTGCCAAGAAGTCATCCCCCTCAGCAGGCTCGCTATAGATAACTTTACAACTTTCTCTTATCTACTGTAGTAAAATTTGACCTGAACTGGAACATAGGAAAAATAAGGTAATGCCAATAAACATTTTGAAAACACGGGCTATTTATAGACTTGTTTCTCATCGGTTAAGATAGGAAATTTTAGACAATTTCCTAAAATATAAGAGATGCCAAACATCTACTATATGGAGCTCCTTAGAAACCCATGCAGAATAGTCTTTCAGGAAGAATCAAAAGTTGATTTGACTCTATGAGAGGAGATTAAAAACAAAAAACAACAACTATCAGAATTATACAGGAGGAAACCACACAGCTCTAGGAATAATGGCATAATTAATGGGAGTCCATTAAAGATCAGCAGAGAGACACTGAAAAAATTATATCTTATATTTGGAGATGTTCATTTCTACATGCCTAGTTCCAGAGAAATTGCTGTTGATCAGTTGCTAAGAGATGTCCAACTCTCTGTGACTCCATGGACTGCAGCATGACAGGCTCCTCTGTTCCCCACTGTCTACCAAACTCTGTTCTAATTCTTATCAATTGAGTTGGTGATGGTATCTAACAATCCCAACCTCTGCCTCCCCTTATCCTTTTGTCTTTAATCTTTACCAGCATCAGGGACATTTCCAATGAGTCGACTCTTTGCACCAGGTGGCCAAGGTATTAGAGCTTCAGAGTCAGTCCTTCCAATAAATATTCCGGGTTGATTTGCTTTAGGAGTGATTGGTTTGATCTCCTTGAGCCCTAAGGGACTCTCAAGAATTTTCTCCAGCACCATAGCTTGAAGCATCAATTGCTCAGAGCTCAGTCTTTTTTTTTATGGTCCAACTCTCACATCTATACATGACTACTGGGAAAGCCATACTTTTGATTCTATAGACCTTTGTTGGAAAAGTGATGTTTCTGCTTTTTAATGCACTGTCTAGGATTGCCATAACTTTTCTTTCAAGCATTTTTTTTTTTTTCTTTCAAGCATCTTTAAATTTCATGGCTACAGTCACTGTCCAGAGTGATTTTGGAGCCTAAGAAAATAAAATCTGTCACTCTTTCAAATCTCCCCCCTTCTATTTGCCATGACATGATGGGACTGGATGCCATGACTTAGTTTTTTTTTTTAATGTTGAGTAGCAAGCCAGTTTTTTCACACTCCTCCTTCACACTCATCAAGACACTTTAATTTCTCTTAGCTTTCTGCCATTAGAGTGGCATCATCTGTATATTTGAAGTTGTTGATATTTCTCTGAGCAATCTTGATTCCAGCTTGTGATTCATACAGTTCAACATTTCACATGATGTATGCTGCATATAACTTAAATAAGCAGAATAACAATATATAGCCTTTCATAGTCCTTCCCAATTTTGAACTGGTCCTTTGTTCCATGTCTTGTTCTCACTCTTGCTTCTTGACCTACATGCTGGTTTCTCAGAAGGCAGATAAGATGGTATAGTACTCCCATGTGTTTAAGAATTTTCCACAGTTTGCTATGATCCACACAGTCAAATGTTTTAATGTAGTCAATGGAGCAGAAGTAGAGGTTTCTCTGGAACTCCTTGGCTTTCTCCATGATCCAACAAATGTTGGCAATTTGATCTCTGGTTCCTCTGCCTCTTCAAAATCCTCTCCAAAATCTTGGATTTTGTATATCTGGAATTTTTAGATCACATAATGGTGAAACTTGGCTTAAAGGATTTTGAGCATAGCCTTGCTATCATGTGAAATGAGGGCAACTGTACATAGTTTGAACATTCTTTGACATTGCATTTATTTGGGATTGGAATGAAAATTGATCTTTTCCTTTTCCAGTCCTGTGACCATTGTTGAGTTTTCCAAATTTGCTGGCATACTGAATGCAGCACTTTAAAACTGCATTGTCTTTTAGAATTTTAAACAGCTCAGCTGGAATTCCATCACCTCCACTAGTTTGGTTCATAATAATGCTTTCTAAGGCACCCTTGATCTCACACTCTGGGATATCTGGCTCTAGGTGAGTGATGACACCATCATGGTTATCTGATCCTTTAGATCTTTCTTATATAGCTGTGTGTGTTCTTGCCACCTCTTCTTAATCTCTTCTGCTTCTGTTAGGACCTTAGAGTTACTGCCCTTTTTCACGTACATCCTTGCACCAAATATTTCCTTGATATCTCCAGTTTTCTTGAAGAGATCTTTCTTCTTTCTCATTCTATCATTTTCTTTTATTTCTTTACATTTTTCATTTAAGAAGACCTTCATATCTCTCCTTTCTATTCTCTATAACTCTGCACTTAGTTTGGTATATCTTTCCCTTTCTCCCTTGCCTTTCACTTCACTTCTTTCCTCAGCTATTAGTAAAGCCTCCTCAGACAACTTCTGCACTCTTTCATTTCTTTCTTTTTTTTTTTTTTTCCAGATGGTTTTGTTCACTGTCTTCTATAAAATGTTATGAATCTCCTTCCATGGTTTTTCAAGCACTGTATCTACCAGATCTAACCTCTCAAATCTGTTCATCACCTCCACTGCATAATCATATGGGATTTGGCTTATGTCATACCTGCATGGCTTCATGGTTTTCCCTACTTTCTTCAGTTTAAGCCTGAATTTTGTGATAACAGGCTGATGATCTGAGCCACCGTCAGCTCCAGGTCTTGTTGGATGACTGTATAGAGTTTCTGGGCTTCCCTGGTGGCTCAGAGGTTAAAGCGTCTGCCTGCAATATGGGAGACCCGGGTTCGATCCCTGGGTCGGGAAGATCCCCTGGAGAAGGAAATGGCAACCCACTCCAGTATTCTTGCCTGTAGAATCCTATGGACGGAGGAGCCTGGTGGGCTACAGTCCATGGGGTTGCAAAGAGTCAGACACTGCAAAGAATGTAGTCAACCTGATTTCAGTGTTGATCATCTGGTGATGTGTATGCGTAGAGTCATCTCTTGTGTTGTTGGTAAAGGATGTTTGCTATGACTGATGTGTTCTCCTGGCAAAACTGTTAGCTTTTGCCCTGCTTCATTTTGCACTCCAAAGCCAAACATACCTGTTACTCTGGATATCTTGACTTTCTGCTTTTATATTCCAATCTCCTATGATGAATAGGGACTTTTTTTTTCCAGTTCTATTAATAGAAGGCATTGTAGATCTCCATGTAACTAGTCAATTTCTGCTTCTTTCATATCAGTGGTTGGGGCATAGACTTGGATTACTGTGATGGTGAATGGTTTGCCTTGAAAATGAATGGAGATTATTCTGTTGTTTTTGAGATTTCACCCAAATACTTCATTTGGGACACTTCTGTTGAATGAAGGGCTGCTCCATTTCTTTTAGGGATTCTAGACCATAGTCATAGTTATAATGGTCATTCAAATTAAATTTTCCCATTCCAGTCCATTTTTGTTCACTGATTCCTAAGATGTTGAGATTCAATCTTGCCATCTCCTGTTTGACCACATCCAATTTACCTTAATTCATGGATCTAATTCCAAGTTCCTATGCAATGGAATTACCCACAATGGAGTACACAGATCATTGTCTTACATTGAACAAGGAAATAATAGATGGGGGAAAATGTATTTTACTATGAGCTCAATGAGAAATGAGAACTACATTTACTATAAATAAATGTGGTAAAAATAGAAATTATCAATAAATATTATATTATTTTGCCTACACTGTCTATGCCCAAATTCTTTTCTCTGTCCACTTGATACTCTGCAAACAAATAATAATTAGATAATTATTTCTCATTCTGCATATACTTGCTGTTTCACTCCTCCATGCATTTACATAGGTTCTTCCTTCTTCCTGGAATTCCAAACTGAGTGTGTACTCAGTCCTTCAGACCCCAGCTCAAGCTCTTCATTCCAAATCTAGTTCTCTTTATCTACTAGGAATAACTGATAGTTGTCATCTCTTTCACCCTCTGCTAACGTCTTACCATATACATACTTGTATTGTGCTACAAACAATGCTGTAATAGGATTGTTCATTTCCCCATCAAACTGACTCCTGAGGACCTGAGCCTTTATAAACTGCTTATCCTTCACATATGAAAATGGATCATACTGAATTAAATAATATTGAAATAATTGGGATGGGCAGCAAGTTCATCATGGAACATCCAAACAATAACTGCATGATTTCAGTTCCTAGATAAAAGGGTCAATTCATGGGAGAAGTGTAAATGTTGTATCTTCTATGATGGCTATAAAGGAAGTCAGTTTTCAAGAACTGATTTATTATACGGTTAACTGATTATGATATAAAACATCATTGTGAGTACAATTAAACTGAGTAGAGAATAAAAAAAGAATAAATTCAGAGTATTGATCAATGTGATTATTTTGATTTACTGTGTTACTAAACTAAAATATACATTTAATCAGAAAATAAAAAATTACTAAAATTTTCATATTAAGATAGTACTGGCTATATATATTGACCACTTATAGACTTGGCACTTTGCTAAATATTTCAAGTGCATTATCTCATTTAATGTTGACCATAAGTTTATGATGTAGGTGCTGTTAATTCCCCCTTCATTTGGGGGAAACTAAAACTTTGTGTGGTTTTATAACTCACACAAGATCACGTAGCTGAAGAGAACATTTTGGGGATTTTTCACCAAGAGATATTGTCTGAAAATTGCACAAAATAATTATATCATGCTATATATCACAGGATGAGGTTATTGGTAAGAAAAGTAAAGACTGATAAAAATTATAAAGACAAGTTTTCCACATCAAATTAAATTTTTATTATTAAAATACTCATAACTTTTAGTAAGTTTAAATGAAATTGTTCTTTTAGAGGTTTAAACTTGCTAAAAATTAATTTTGTGAATTTTATTTTCAAACACGTATTTGTATTTAAAGGCCAGGTGACAGAAGACACTATCAAATTGCAAATTTTGACAGATATCTATACTGGTATTGATATTCTAATAACAAAACTTCCTGTACCTTGTATAGAAATACCCATAAAATAGCCCTTCTGGCTGGAACATTATGATCATACACAAAGAACTAAAATAACATGTCTCTTTACCTTATTCTCCCACAGAAAACAGATAAAAATATGGTGTTCCTTTAATCCTTTGGGCTCTAGTAGATGGTCTCAAACTAAATGAAATGGAAAAGTGTTAAAGAAAAAAAAAAGAAGGGCTCTGTCATTTTTGTGGCATTTACCAAAGAAGACCCCCAAGTCAGAGACTGTAACTGAATTGAGTCCTCATAATATGAACATTCATCTAACAGTACCAAACTTATATACTTGAATTCCCATAACTGCAATGATTCCTCTATTCCTTCCTACAACTTCATGAAGAAATGTAACTGATTTTCATTGACTGGAACAAAAACAAGTTCTCCTAAATCCTTAGTCTACATGACAAGTAAATTACACAGCATAAAATAACTACTCAATTATATTAATCTTTGCCAGAAAACTTAATGTTAAAGCTAAAATCTTATATTGGCAACATTGGCAAAAATGACCAATAAAGACAATTAAAGAAAAATATTTCATCAACCTGGCCAACTGGCTCCATTCCACACAAAGTTTTAGACCTGAAATTATTCATGAGTTATTCTTTGGTAGCATTTCTGTTGATAGATTTATGGAAGACTCTTAGTAACATTTTAACTTTAATATAATTTCAAAGTTATAGAAAATCTGTAAGAATAGTGCAAGGAATTCCCACATAATCTTTATAGAGAAACATCATTTTTTTTTTCATTCTATCCAATCTACTTTTTAATTTAATTAAATACAGGTGGCACATCTAAGTTTTCACTTCCAGTAGGGATAATGCTTGTCCCCCCAACCTTATTGATAAGTCTGTCTCTGGTGAAGTACACTGACTGCCTAGGTCTCAACTCCTGCAGATATGACAATCCCCAAACAAGCATAACCACGGAAGATTTCTCTCAATCACACGTCTGTAATTTCACTTGGCAACTAGTCTTTCTCACTTAGGAAAAGCTGACCACTTCATACTCATTCATAAAACAGAATACAATTTCTCTCCCCATTTCTCAATACAACCTTCATGTGCATGCTATATTTTAATTAATGTAAGTAATGATTAAAGCAGTCACTCTAAGTTATAACTGTTAATTAGATGCTTACTGACATCTCTGCTTCTTCACTTTCCACATCTTCCACCACTTCACTCAAATACACATATATCTCTCCATCACCACTTTCATTGTCTGAAATAAAGTTCTTCCTGTACACTTGGACTTGAAATAAAGTCTTCTATGCATTCCCCTCACACATAATCATATATATGTTTTATTTATTTATTTATTTATTGCAAGGAACCTGGTTACAAAATTGTGGGACCTGGTTCAATAAGAACAAAACCCGCAGGGCAGCTTACTGGGAAGAGCAGGCTGGTACCTTGAACATGGACTGAAAGGCTGTCCACAGGAGAGATTCTTTTTTCTTTTTCTCTTTCTTTTTATTAAAACAAAACAAAACATTATTTTATACTGAACAACACACACACAACACACACACACACCAGTGTAGGACTTTTTCTGTTTCTCCAAACCCTGCATTTATTATTTGCAGACATTTTGATGATAGTCATTCTGACTGGTGTGAGGTTATATCTCATTGTAGTTTTCATTCACATTTCTCTAATGATTAGCATCTTTTCATGTGCCTTTTGACCATCCTTACATATTATCTTCCTCACCTAAAATTCACCCTACAAAGTGTCATCATGGTGATTTCTTGTCTTTCCCATTCGATTGTTTTCCTCTATTTCCTTGCACTCATCACTAAGGAAGGCTTTCTTATCTCTCCTTACTATTCTTTGGAACTCTGCATTCAAATGGATATATCTTTCCTTTTCTCCTTTGCTTTTCACTTCTCTTCTTTTCACAGCTATGTAAGGCCTCCTCAGACAGCCATTTTGCTTTCTTCTAATTCTTTATCTTGGGGATGGTCTTAATCACTGTCTTCTATACAATGTCACAAACCTCTTCCCAAAGTTCTTCTGGCACTCTATCAGATCTAGTCCCCTTAAATCTATTTCTCACTTCCACTGTATAATCATAAGGGATTTGATTTAGGTCATACCTGAATGGTCTAGTGGTTTTCCCTACTTCATTCAATTTAAGTCTGAATTTGGCAATAAGGAGTTCATGATCTGAGCCACAGTCAGCTCCCAATCTTGTTCTTGCTGACTGTGTAGAGCTTCTCCACCTTTGGCTGCAAAGAATATAATCAATCTTATCTCAGTGTTGACCAACTGGTGATGTCCATGTTTACACTCTCTTGTGTTGTTGCAAGAGGGTGTTTGCTATGACAAGTGTGTTGTCTTGGCAAAACTCTATTAGCCTTTGCCCTGCTTCATTCTGTACTCCCAGGCAAAATTTGTCTGTTACTCCAGGTATTTCTTGACTTCCTACTTTTGCACTCCAGTCCTCTATAATGAAAATGACATTTTTTGGGGTGTTGGAAGGTCTTGTAGATCTTCATAAAACTGTTCAACCTCAGC
Source organism: Muntiacus reevesi (assembly GCF_963930625.1). Classification (NCBI taxonomy): domain Eukaryota; kingdom Metazoa; phylum Chordata; class Mammalia; order Artiodactyla; family Cervidae; genus Muntiacus; species Muntiacus reevesi. Next base: position 12,933,210 of record NC_089252.1, read on the forward strand.
TTTGTCAGCATTACTGGTTGGGGCATTGACTTAAATTACTCTGATGTTGAATGACTTGCCTAGGAAATGAACAGAGATCTTTCTGTCGCTTTTGAGATTGCATTCAAATACTGCATTTCAGACTCTTTTGTTGACTGTGATGGCTACTCCTTTTTTTTCTTAGGGATTCCTGCCCACAGTAGTAAATATAATGGTCATTTGAGTTAAATTCACCCATGCCAGTCCATCTTATTTCGCTGATTCCTAAAATGTCAACGTTCATCTTGCCATCTCCTGTTTGACCACTTTCAATTTGCCTTGATTCAGGGACCTAACGTTCCAAGTTCCTATTCAATATTGCTCTTTACAGCATCAGATTTTGCTTCTATCAGCATTCATATCCACAACTGGGTGTTATTTTTGCTTTGGCTCTGTCTCTTCATTCTTTTTGGAGTTATTTCTCCACTGAAATCCAGTAGCATTTTGGGCACCTACCGACCTGGGGAGTTCCTCTTTCAGTATCCTATTTTTTTGTCTTTTTATACTGTTCATGTGGTTCTCACGACAAGAATACTGAAGTGGTTTGCCATTCCCTTCTCCAGTGGACCATTTTGTCAGAACCCTCCACCAGGACCTGTCCAACTTGGCTGGCCCTATAGAGCATGGCTCCTAGCTCCATTGAGTTAGACAAGGCTGTGGTCCATGTGATTAGGTCGGTTAGTTTTCTGTCATTGTGGTTTTCAATCTATCTGCCCTCTGATGAAGAAGGATAAGAGACTTATGGAAGCTTCCTGATGGGAGAGATTGATTTAGAGGGAAACTGGGTCTTGTACTGATGGGCAGGGCCAAGCTCAGTGAATCTTTAATTTTCTGTTGATGGGTGGATCTGTGTTCCCTCCCTGTTATTTACCTGGAGCCAAACTATTGTGGAGATAATGAAGATAATGGTGACCTCCTTCAAAAGATCCCATGCATGTACTGCTACACTCAGTACTCCCAACCCTGCAGACAGCCACCACTAACCCACACCTCCGCTGGAGACTCCTGGACACTCACGGGCAAGTCTGAGTCAGTCTTCTGTTTCTCCCCAAATGAGTTTATATACGCAAATGTAATTTCAGTCTGATTTCTCAACTCTTTCTCTATGATCTTAGACTTTGAATGTGAGTAAAAACTGAGGATACTCCACTCTGAGAGTTCCCATTTTATAGAACCCAGGCGAATGCAGGTATCATTTGTGTTTTTGGCATTCTTTTTTGCACTCCCAGCCTCGTAAGCTTAAAATGACTATAGTGAAAGTGTTAGTCCTTTCCAACTGTTTGCAATCTCACGGACTGAAGCCCACCAGGTTCCTCTGCCCATGGTATTCTCCAGGCAAGAATACTGGAGTGGGTTGTCATTCCCTTCTCAAGGGGATCTTCCTGACCCAGGAATTGAATCTGGGTCTCCTGCATTGCAGGTAATTTCTTTACCGTCTGAACCAGTATAGTAAGTAGTAACTCAATATGTCTACTGACATTTGTTTGGCTTTCTGGACAAAATTCTAAGAACTAAAGGGTTAGCCGAAATATATCCAGTATGAAATTGTTGTAGGCTGACAAATTCATTTACAGTCTTATCAGTGTCTCCCAGAATGTTGGAATTTAATTCTTTAACTCCTTCATAAGTGAATTGTTTACAAGGTGATTTGGGAAACAGAATTCCTTGGGAACTAAAGTTCCTTGGAACAAAGGAGGTTAACAGAAATTGAAATAACAATGTTCTTTGAGAGCTTAAATTGGACCTAGTAAGTTAGAGGTAGAATGAGCTTTAATTCTTCAAGATAAGCTGACACATTTAATGTAAATTGAGTTCTTGGGAAGAAAAAGAACTTAAGAGCTAGGAACTAAGACTGCCAAATTCATTATGTAACTCTGGGTTAATATTCACTATGCTCCCTGTGGTTGCATTTCTGTCATGCCTAAGGCTTTATAAAAGAATTTCACCCTTATAAAGGGAAGGGCAAGATGTAAGATATAAGATTTTCCTAATTCTTTTTTTCTTTACCACACTAAATCCTATCATGATTAAGGCTAGTGTTAGTCACTCAGTCTTGTTTGATTCTTTGTAATCCTGTGCACTGTGGTCTACCATATTTAAGGATAAGGAAATAATAATTAAATATGACTTGTAATTTAAAATTAACTAATTTTTCATATCAATATGGCAAAGTGTTTTTAGTGTCAGGTCTATTATTCCTCTTCCTTGTTTTCATTGATCAAAAGTCTATTTATAAAAATAAAACATAATGTTTTCTTTCTCTGAGCGATAGGATTAAAGGAAAATTTTATTTCTTTATATTGTTATGCCCGATGTCCGAATCCCCGAGCGGGAAGAGAGAAGGCTTCCAAGGCAATGCAACTCGCAAAAAAAGGGAAGTTTATTACTGACTCGAGCCAGGGCCTTCTGCCTCCGCCATCACAGTGGTGCAGGGTCAGAAAAGCCCTGAGCCCAAGCTGTTACAGAAATTTATAAGACATGCATAATCAATTAGTAGCTGGCTTAAGCGGATTGGTTACATGTCTACAAAGCAATTCTATTGGTACAGACTTTCGCGGGCTTTTTCAAACCTGGGCTTTCGCGGGCTTTCTCAAACCTGGGCTTTCGCGGGCTTTTCAGCTTTCCCCTTTGTCTCTCACTGGGCGCATATTGATTGGCTGGCTTCAGGTTACCTGATGGGGGTGGGGAATCTTACCATTTCGGGGAAAGCTAAAACTTAGGTCCAGGCTGCCTGTCATGGAATTAACCCTGGCAGCCTCACATTCCCCCCTGTCTTCTTGTTCCTGTAGAGGAATCTTTCTCTTCATCCTGGGCTACCATCTGATATTGCTGCCTTAATACCATAATCTGAATTGTATTGAGACGTTCTTTAATAAATGACATTAGCCGGTTTAAAATACAAGGGCCAAATGTAAGTGTTAATAATAGCACTATAAGTGGCCCCAGGAGGGTGGAAACTAAGGTGGTCAGCCAGGGGGAGCGTTGAAACCAAGACTCAAACCATCCCTGTTGGGCCTCTCGTTCCCTCTTACGTTGCGCCAGCCCTTTTCTCACTTTTGCCATAGATTCTCTTACCACTCCTGTATGGTCTGCATAGAAACAACATTCTTCTCCCAGAGCCGCGCAGACCCCACCCTGTTGGAGAAAAATTAAGTCTAATCCTCTCCTATTCTGCAAGACCACTTCAGACAATGAAGTCAGAGACTTCTCTAAGTGGCTGATTGATTTTTCTATGCGAGCTATATCTTCATCTATGGCGGCTCGTAGGGAGGAAAACCCTTGGCCTTGCAGAGACAGTGAAGCTATTCCTGTCCCTGCTCCTGCCAGCCCAAGACTGAACAAGGCTGCCATGGTAATCGCACTGATTGGCTCTCTCTTTTGTCTTAGCAATTCCCGGTCCCAATGTGAGTACATAACCTCTTCAGAGTGGTATAAGATTTTTGGCATTACAGCAACCAGGACACAGAATTCTTGATTCTGGTTAAAAACCTTCACATTTAAACATGGGGTTAGCCCAGTATGTGAACAAATCCACCAACCCCCAGCCTCTGGCACAATCCAATTTTTGCCATGTAAGCGTAGGTTACTGATAGTCCGGGCACAGAGGGGAGTTTTATCACGTGGCACTGTGCCCAAACAGAGTCCCTGTCCCCAAACTTCATTCATTGTGAGGCCAACCTTGCGTTCTTCCCATCGGCATTGGGGCGGGTTTTGGCCTGAATACAAGTGGTAAGAGACATTGAGGCCTATAGCCTCATAAAAGGGTGGGTGAAGATTATAACAAAGCCAACAGGACTGGGTCGCGTTAGGGTTGGTATGGTTTAAGACCGTAAAGGCTGCATTCACTAAGGCCCATAGGGGGTCCTGAATTGTTGAGCTAATGGTAACAGCCAGAGGGCCAGGGGTCTCTGTCAATTTGCCTCTAAGGCTCGGAGTAGAGGAGATGTTAAATGTTCCCGGCGAGCTTGGTCTGAAGGTAGTTGGCTTGGGGGTCGCCTTGTGCCCCTGTAACGTTTTGATCAGATTGGGACCTAAACTATGTACCTGCACTGGCTCAATAACCTGTTTAATGATCAAAAGCTCGCCTGGGTAGGGGCCGGGCCAATTTACATGAAGCTGAAAACCCCAAGTTAGTCCTGAGGTCCAGCGGTTTTCTTTTTTCGCCCGTTCCTGGTTAAATTGTACTCGTACCTGAGGGCCATGGTGTCTACGGTCCTTGAAGGTGAAGCTAACTAGATCTCTGTTTCCGACATCCCACCTCTGGGGTCCATCACAAGAGGTCACACAACTCCAGCTCCTGCAATAATAGCTTTCTATGCCACCACAGGTTTTCCAGTTATTTCTTACATAGCCCGGGCAAGCCCAGAACCCCAACCTATGGTTTTTTATCCCATCCCTATAATACTTATCATAGAGACCGTCCTGCTTTGCGAAGAGGCTTGAGAGGTCGAAGTTCAGGTCTGGCCACCAGGTGTTCGGAGGGTGGATTCCTGATGTCTCATTGAGCAGCTCATGAGTTTGCCCGTCGTTGAGTTTCCAGGTGATCTTAGCAGGTTGATGGGGGTTATGACTGGTCGCTCCTGGGTCGATGAGAGCTGCCATCAGCAGGAGAATTAGGAGGCCTCCCGGCGGGCGAGTTTCAGTTTCAAAGGATTTGACGGGTGAGGACTCGCCTTCCATTCTGCTCGTGCTTTTTCCTGTTCTTCCGGCGTGGCTTGCCGCACGTGATTGCAGTGAACCCAGGGTCCAATTCCGTCGACCTTGACAGCAGTAGGAGTGGTAAGGAGAACAACATAAGGGCCTTTTCATCTAGGTTCTAATACTCTAGATTGGTGTCGTTTTACCCAAACCCAATCACCTGGGCCAATATTATGTGAGGGAAGAGCCCTCCTGTTTTGGCCCTCGTGTATCTCTCGAATCAATTTCCAAACATGGTTATGCACCTTACTTAATGCCATCAGAGTTTGCTGGAATTGTCCCAAAGTAGGGGGTGGCAGGCATTTTCCTTCGAAAATAGGATACACAGGAGGGGGTCTCCCATATAAAATCTCAAAAGGAGTAAGATTCAGCTTATAAGGGGTGTTACGCGCCCGAAAGAGTGCAAAGGGAAGGAGGGTCACCCAGTCCCCGCCAGTCTCTATTGCCAACTTTGTCAAAGTTTCTTTTAGGGTCCGATTCATTCTCTCAACCTGTCCTGAGCTCTGGGGATTATATTCGCAATGTAACTTCCATTTCGTCCCCAGAGCTTGGGCCAGCCCTTGTACAATCTGACTCACAAAGGCAGGTCCGTTATCAGAGCCCATAGTCACCGGCAGCCCATACCTAGGCACTATCTCCTCTAAGATCTTCTTAGCAACCACTATTGCTGTCTCTCCCTTAGTGGGGAAAGCTTCTACCCACCCCGAGAAGGTATCTACCAGAACCAACAGATAGCGATACCCGTACTTGCCTGGCCTTACCTCAGTGAAATCTATCTCCCAGTGTTGCCCTGGCTCCTCCCCCCGGTACCTCATTCCCGAGTGCTGCTTCTTCTCTGCCCTCATCAGCTGGCACGCTTCGCAGGCTTGAATTATCTCTCGTACAGCTGCATTTTGTCGAGGGAACCTCAGGCAGGCCGTCTGGAGAAGCGTTAGGGTCTTTTTTTCTCCCAAGTGGGTAGTTGTGTGCAGGTGTTCACACAGGTGACGACCCAGGGTGGCAGGCAATATCAGGTTGTTGTTTTGGTCCCGGTACCATCTATCTTGGTCATCCTTCTGGAGGGTGGCATCCTTGTTGATCCAAGCGAGATCAGGGAGGGAATAGTCGGGGACTGGCGGCAGAGTCCCCATACCAGGAGGTGGAAGTCCCACGGCTAATATGGGGGCGGCGTAGTCCCGGCTAGCCGCTTCTCGAGCGGCCGCATCAGCGGCACGATTGCCCCGCGCCTTAAGGTCTTCTCCTTTCTGGTGACCGGGGACATGTACTATTGCTACTGCCCGGGGCAGTTGGACAGCCTCCAGGAGCCTGCGGATCTCGGCCAGATTTTTGACCTCTTTTCCCTCAGCTGTCCGAAATCCCCTTTCTTGGTATATGGGACCTTGAATATGGGCAGTGCTGAAAGCATATCGGCTGTCAGTATAAATGGTGACTCTCTTCCCTTTGGCTTGCTCTAGAGCCTGTATTAGGGCAATCAATTCTGCTTTTTGCGCAGAAGTGTTTGGGGGAAGTGTCTCAGCCCATATCGTCTGCCCTGAATCATCAACTATGGCGGCTCCCGCCTTCCTTTGCCCATCTTTTACATAGCTGCTCCCATCGGTGAACCATACTAGCTCACTGTTGCTTAAGGGAACATCAGTTAAGTCTTTTCGTGCCGCCAGGGCCTCAGCCAGTATCTCATTGCAGTCATGGAGAGGGCGGTCCTTCTCTGGGTTAGGTAGGAGCGTGGCCGGATTTAGGAAGCAAGGGGTCTGAAAACGCACCCGTGGGGCATCGAGCAGCAAGGCCTGGTAGTGTGTCAAGCGGGCATTGGAGATCCACTTACCCGGCGGCTGCTTTAAAACCCCTTCGATGGCGTGGGGGGTGCACACCGAGAGTTGCTGTCCATACGTCAACTTGTCAGCGTCGCGGACGAGGAGGGCTGTAGCTGCAATGATGCGAAGGCAAGGGGGCCACCCAGCGGCCACCGGGTCTAATCGCTTCGAAAGGTATGCTACCGGCCGCTTCCATGGTCCCCATTGTTGCGTCAAGACCCCCTTTCCTATTCCTTGCTTCTCATCTACAAACAGCTGGAATGGCTTATTTGGGTTAGGCAGGGCAAGGGCTGGGGCTTCTAGTAGGGCCTGTCTAAGCGTCTGGAAAGCCTTTTTCATTGGCTCAGTCCAAGTCCAGTTTGGGGTCTCTTTACTTCTCTCATACAAGGGCCGGGCCTTCTCAGCAAACCCCATGATCCACAGTCTGCAATATCCAACAGTCCCCAGAAACTCTCTCATCTGGCGGGGGGTCTTGGGCTCTGGTATCTGCAATATCGTTTCCTTCATGGCCTGAGTTAGCCACCTTTGTCCCTGCCGGATCTTATACCCCAAATAGGTGACCTCTTGCCGGGCTATTTGTGCCTTCTTTGCGCTAGCACGATACCCCAAGATGCCTAGGGTCTGTAAGAGGTCCCCGGTGGCACGGCTGCATGCCTCCTCTGTGGTTCCAGCCAACATGAGGTCATCTACATATTGTAGCAGAATGACCTCTGGGTGGCAAGCCCGATATTCGCAGAGGTCCTCACTCAGAGCCTCATTAAACAAGGTAGGGGAGTTCTTGAACCCCCGCTTGTTGACTTCTCGCAGGTCTTGGACAGGTCTGTAATCTGTCCCCCCTGGCTTCTTCACCGGCAGTAAGGGGGTGTTCCAAGGGGATTGGCATCGCCTGAGAATTCCGGCATCCATGAGACGTCGAATGTGGGGAGTGATCCCCCGCCGAGCTTCCTGGCTCATGGGGTACTGTTTCACCCTCACAGGAACTGCCTCTGCCTTTAGCTCGATGACGACCGGATGTCTCTGTTTGGCTAGTCCCATCCCTGCCGTTTCTGCCCAGGCCAATGGGTATTTATGGACCCACGGTTGTACATCTAGTGCTATGGTCTCTGAGGGCTTAGGCACAAAAAGTCTGTATTTATCTCTTAAGGCTAGGGACAAGACATGTATCGGTTGTCCAAGTCCATCCGTGACTGACATTCCCCCAGGGTCAAAATGGATCTGAGCATTAACTTTAGTCAACAAGTCCCGTCCAAGTAGAGGGGCTGGGCATTCTGGTATCACCAAAAACGAATGGGACACCTGGTGGGTCCCCAGATTTACTTTCCGTTCTGTGGTCCAACAATATCTTTTTGTCCCCGTGGCTCCTTGCACTAAGCTGGTTTTTTTAGACATTGGTCCCAGTTTTTTATTTAAAACAGAGTGTTGGGCGCCAGTATCTACCATGAAGCCAACGGGTTTCCCCTCCACATGTATGGTTACCCAGGACTCGGGGAGGGGCACCGAGTCTTGACTCCCCTAGTCACTGTCTTCCCCCGCATATAGAACTCGAGTTCCAGGGGAAATTTTTTCTCTCTGGGTCATTCCTCTCTTTGAGTCCCTCTTAGGGCACTCGTTTTTCCAGTGCCCCTGTTCTTTGCAGTAGGCGCACTGATCCTTCTTTAGGGCCTGCCTTTTTGGTTTTTCTTTTTCTCCCATCCGGGGGTCTCGAGGTTCCCTCAATTCTGTTCCGGCCTTTATCCCAGCAAAAAGGATCTGGGCTAGCTCCCTCTGGTTCTTCCGGCTTTCCCTCGCCCTATGTTCCCTATCTTCTTTCCTGATCTTCTCAGCTAATTCCCTTTCCTCCCGTCGAATTCGTTCTTCCCTTTCTTCTGGGGTCTCCCTATTATTAAATACCTTTTCAGCTACTTTCAGTAAATCCTGTATTGTCTGTTCTCCCAATCCCTCTACCTTTTGTAATTTCTTCCTAATATCTGGGGCTGCCTGATTTACAAACGCTAACAGAACTGCAGCCCGTGACTCCTCAGCCTGGGGGTCCATAGGTGTATATTGCCTGAAAGCTTCCATCAGCCTCTCTAGGAAGGCTGCTGGGCTCTCAGTGGGCTCTTGCCTTACTAGATTTACCTTTGCCAGATTCGTCGGCTTTCTTGCTGCAGCCCGCAGGCCAGCCATTAGAGTCTGGCGGTACACTCGGAGATGCTCCCTACCTTCCACCCGCTCAAAATCCCAGTTAGGCCGCAACAGAGGAAACCCCTCGTCCACGAGATGAGGCTGGGCGGTTGGTCTCCCGTCGGCCCCCGGGACCCGTTTCCGTGCCTCTGCCAGGATTCGCTCCCGTTCTTCCGTGGTGAAGAGCACCTGCAACAGCTGCTGACAATCGTCCCAGGTGGGGTTATGAGTGAACAAAATGGAATCTAAGAGGTCAATGAGGCCTTGGGGTTTCTCTGAGAAAGGAGGGTTCTGGGTTCTCCAATTGTACAGGTCACTCGTGGAAAAGGGCCAGTACTGATAGGTTCGCTCTCCGTCCGGGTTAGCTGGTCCCACTCGGACGGGGAGCGCCTGAACAGTGGATGAAGGTAACTCTGGGTCCCCAGGGTCTTGCCCACCTCTATCTCCCCTAGTTCTCCCCCGGGTCCCCAGTGCCGGTCCCCCCTCATGGTCAGTTCCCGTTGGCCCTTTTAAACCTCTCGGTTCACCCGTGGGAGCTTCTCTCCTCGGAGGGGGTTGCGAGGAGGGCACATATGGCGGAGGCCTTATCTCCGTTTCTAGATCTATCAGGTTTGGATAAGATGATTCCTGAAGGACTGGTTTTGGGTCTTCTTTCTTTTTGGTTTCCTCCGGGGGGATCTCCATCACCAGGACCTGTGAATTGGAGGAACTAGGAAGTGTATAAACAAAAGGTTTTAACCATTTAGGTGGATTTTCCACTAAATCCTGCCAGACCATGACATAGGGGACCTGATTCGGATGGCCCCAGGGATCAGGAGCCATAATCTTCTCCTTCACAGCCTGTATGATGGACGGTTGAAAGGTGCCTTCCGGAGGCCATCCTACCCGAAAGGCGGGCCACTCTGCAGAACAAAAAGTTATTAATTTACTTTTCTTGACTAGCAAAGACAAGTTATGGGCCCTGGCCCTGACATCCGAAAAATGGTCAGTCATGAGAGAAAGTGGGGTAGATTCTCTCTGACCCATGGTTAAAATAAATGGTAAGGAAGAAAGAGAGAGAAAGTCACTGAGAACGACCACCAAAAATCCTACCGGGAGTGGTGGCGGCCAAGAGGTTGGGCTTATGGTATGCTTTTGGAACTGTTTATGTGCCTACGTCGTTGCACGGAAGTTTTCTTGCTGGGGGCGGGCACCCTAGGGGTTTCTAGCCCGTTCCGTGACCCCCTTATCCTCTCACGGGAGTCTTCAAGTGGCAGGCGCCCTAATGGCCTTTAAGTGCCTGACCCGTGCCCACAAGAAGAATTTTAGGCCACGTCCTCAGTTAGGGATGTTAAAGGAGAGTTTCACCCGGTCGGGCTCTAGTTACTGAGGCTCACTTATTGTAGGGCCTTCAGAGTCCGCCAGAGTGTAGCCCTGGCCAGGATTCATCAATTGCCCCACAACCGTTCGCCTGTTCACTGAAACTCCCGAAAAGAAAAGAAGTGGAGGGGAGATCGGAGACGAAGAGAAGAATAAGTCAGAAGAGAAAAGAACGATGCCCCAGAAGAGAACGAGAATAGAGACAATGCCGGCACACAAAAACACGGAGAGCCGAAGACAAACACACGGACAAACAAACGTCGGCCGACGACACAGCGCTGGATTTTCGGGCCCCCTGAATTTTACCTTACCGAATGGCGTCCGCTGTTCACCAGACTCGGGGTCGGGAGAGGAACTTTCTTCCGCGCGGAGTCGGCTGCCTCCCAGCGCGTCCGCTGGCCTTGGCCTTACGCCGGCTGGTCCCCCCCCCTTTCTAGAAAGCCTTCCCTGCAGAGTCGGCTGCCTCCCAGCGCGTCCGCTGGCCTTGGCCTTACGCCGGCTAATCCCCTTTCTAGAAAGCCTTCCTTCTGTGCCAGATACGCACCCTCCTGCTCCCCAACAGGGCCCTGAATTTACTGTGGTCTTTCCTGAGCACCGGTGTTATTATTTATCCTTCCCCCTTTGTCCTGGAAGCGTTCTCTTCTCCCGGTCAAGGGATCCCGGACGAGCCCCCAAATGTTATGCCCGATGTCCGAATCCCCGAGCGGGAAGAGAGAAGGCTTCCAAGGCAATGCAACTCGCAAAAAAAGGGAAGTTTATTACTGACTCGAGCCAGGGCCTTCTGCCTCCGCCATCACAGTGGTGCAGGGTCAGAAAAGCCCTGAGCCCAAGCTGTTACAGAAATTTATAAGACATGCATAATCAATTAGTAGCTGGCTTAAGCGGATTGGTTACATGTCTACAAAGCAATTCTATTGGTACAGACTTTCGCGGGCTTTTTCAAACCTGGGCTTTCGCGGGCTTTCTCAAACCTGGGCTTTCGCGGGCTTTTCAGCTTTCCCCTTTGTCTCTCACTGGGCGCATATTGATTGGCTGGCTTCAGGTTACCTGATGGGGGTGGGGAATCTTACCATTTCGGGGAAAGCTAAAACTTAGGTCCAGGCTGCCTGTCATGGAATTAACCCTGGCAGCCTCACAATATATACACTTTCTTCATTTTTCAAGTCTTCTGCAATACGAATGTGTTATTGTACTAAAAAAATAAATTTGAAGACAGTAAAAGAACTACCACTTAAGGAATATGTTTAATAGGACCCCATATTAATTTCCTATTGTGGCTGAAACTCAGTGACTTAAAATAACACAAACTTGTAGTTCTGAGGTCAGAAGTCTAAGAGGGGTTGACAAGGTCACATTGCTTCTGGAGGCTCTAAAGAACAGACTTCCTTGCCCATTCTAGCTTTTACAGTTTACCTGTATTCCTTGACCCATGGTCCCTTTCTCCATCTTCAAAGCCAGCAATATAACATCTTCAACTTTTTCTATATCTCTTGTCCTATCTCTCACCTCTGCTTCCATCATTATATCTTCTGTGACTTTCTTTTAGTTCTCTCTTATAAAGACTCTTGTGAGTACAGTGGCCCACCTGATAATCCAGGATAATCTTCCCCTTTTAATATCCTTAACTTAATTACAATTCAGAGTCCCTTTTGCCATGGAAGGTAACATATTCCTGGGTTTCAAGGATCAGATATGGACAGTTCAGCTCAGTCATGTCTGACTCTTTGCCACCCTGTAGACTGCAGCATGCCAGGCTTACCTGTCCATCTCCAGGATATGGACATCCAGTATATGGACATCCTGGGTACATTTATTCAGCCTATCATAGACTCCTTTTATTCAGCCTTTTTGAGTTTTTGCAAACATTTTCAAGCTTTCATCTATTACCTTATGCCTGACATGCAGACACACACACACACACACACACACACACACACAGGGTACATGTTTTATATCTCTACAGAGTATATAAATATTCTGGTAAATATTATGACAATTAACATTCTTGATCCTTTCCCCTCTGGACTTCAAACACTACTGTTTTTCCATCTTTCCATCTCATTCTCTCTAATTTTATTCAGTGTTCAAAAATGAATTGAGTACCTACATGGCCCCAGGCTCTAAGTTGTAGTGATAGAGTGGTGAACAACACAGATATGGATTCTGCTCAGGGAACTTTTATAATGGTAGGAGGAGTGAAATACGCTTGCAGATAAATATATAAACAAAATAATCAGAGAGTTATATAAATGTTATGAGTAAAATATACAGCAAATAGTGAATGACTAATGGAGAGATGAATGACAGGGTCATCACTTCACTGAAGGTCTCTCTAAAGGGTAAAATTGAGACTGAGATCTGAAATGAAAAAGAAAAAAAAAAAAGAAAGAAAGAAAGAAAACACTGTGGACTAAAACCAAACTAGATTGAAATATTATGGATAAAGTCTGTCCTAAGTCATTTCCTACAATATCTGCAACAGATATTATTTAGTGGCATGAGTACTGATTTGAGACCTGGAAGACACAGAGAAATAATGCAGAAATAACCCTCGATTTTCTCATCATGATATTAGGAAATTGAATAATAAAATCAAATATTCTATGGGTTTTTATAAATATGTGCAAAATTTATTTTTACATAGTTTTAGATGCATTGTCCTTTGGGTTATTGAAAGTTACATCATTTGACACTAATATAGCACTTTATTTTGGTTGTATGTGTGTGTTTGTGTGTCTTGATAAATGTTGAATTAGTAGAGTATTTCATGCCAGGAATCACCAAATAGGCCAAATGACTGAAAAATAATTACTAGTTTATTATGGCAATCTAAGTCCACATCATTTGTGAAGTGAGGCTTTTAGTTCCTCTGTGCATCTAATAAAAGTGGAGGCACAGCCAGTTTATTGCTCTAATTAGATATGTTGTCCACAAACTGTGTTCATCTTTTCAACACTGAGTAATTGTCTAACACTGCTGACCCCAAAATGGTTTGGATTCTATTCAGTACCCAGGAAACATAGATGATTCTAATTTGATCATAACAAAGCAGTTCAGTGTGTTTTTATAATGGTAATAAGTAAAAGTAAATAACCAATTTTGCCTGAATGAAATAAAAAATCAACACTTCTCCTTTGCAATATGATTTTCAGGGAGAAAATCCACAGGTTTGTCTCATTTCTAAAGGCTTAGTGGCAAAGCATTCAGAGGTATATTTTTTACAAATCTACATGAAATGGGCCAAAACATACTATTCAGATTTTGAATGTACCCTACAAGCTCTTATGTATGTATGAATGTACCCAAGTAGCTCAACTTTATATCATTTTTACAGATGATTATAATGGATATATTAGTATATCCTCGTCCCTTAGAAAAACAGTCTCTGTTTTTGTTGTTTTGTTTTTGTAACCAAGCATAACATTTTAGGGACTTCCCAGTAGCCCTAAAGGAAAATTTGTCTGCAATGCAGGAGACCAGGGTTTGATCCCTGGGTCGGGAAGATCCTCTGGAGAAGGGAATGGCAATCCACTCCAGTATTCTTGCCTGCAGAATCCCATGGACAGAGAAGCCTGGTGGGCTAGAGTCCATGGCATCGCAGAGTCACACACAACTGAGCGACTAACACACACACACACACACACACACACACACACACACACACACAGCATAACAAGGATTTATCTGTGTGCTGCGGCTGCTGCTAAGTCAGTTCAGTCGTGTCCAACTCTGTGCGACCCCATAGACGGCAGCTGTGTGCACATAATATCTAATAGATATTTTATAGAGAGAGAGTGGGTGAATTACTTGTTTATTCAGTAAGATATTATTACTGATAATGTTCTGACACTTATGTTGGCTATAAAGGTTATTCCTATGATTTTTCTCCCTATTAAAACTCCCAACTTTATGGTGGTAGTTATCAGGAAAATATATGAACATCTCTCACAGGTATTCATCAACTTTTATGAATTTTTAATTAAAATCTAAAAAGTATAAAGAAACATAAATATAATTGAGTACATAACTTTCTTAAGGAATAGATAAGAAATAAGTCATAAGCTTTTAGGAATTAAGAACATATTTGTTTTGTTATATGATTTGACAAAAATAGAAATGAAGAAAAACAAATGCAACTTCAAGTATTTTCATCATTTATAATTTTTTCAAACAAGCTGAAAAATGTGAGGAATTTCCATATTGCATAACAACCAAATTAAAAGGAGCATTCAAAAAAAAAATGGATGATTTACTTTGTCAGGACGTAACCCTGATTTGTTTTTGTTTCTTGTTTGCTGATTATTTAGTATTACAGGAACAAATGTACAAAGACACAGAACTTTTTAAAATGTGTTATAAGGTCATGAACGTGGGTTTATCTATAACAGCTGAGGCTGTCCCTCCTATCTGATTAGTTCTTGCAAAACAGCAGAACCAACTTCCCAATTCTACCTATGAGAAAGCAAGGAATCTACTGTTTAGAAATATCATAAGTGTTTAAATATCTTTTCTTGTTGTTCAGTAGCTCAGTCATGTCTGACTCTTTGTGACCTCATGAACTGTAACCCATCAAGTTTCTCTGTCCATGGGATTTTTCAGACAAAGATATTGGAGTGGGTTGTCATTTCCTTCTCCAGGGCATCTTCCTGAGCCAGGGATCAAACTCATGTCTCTTGCATCTCCTGCATTTGCAGGCAGAGTCTTTACCACTGAGCCACCAGGGAAGCCCTTATCACTTTGCTGTTGCTCAGTCTCTAAGTCGTGTCTGACTCATTATGATCCCATGAAATGCAGCATGCCAGTCTTCCCCGTCTTTCACTATCTCCCTGAATCTGCTCAAATTCATGTCCATTGAGTCACTGATGTCATTCAACCATCTCATCCTCTGTTGTCCCCCTTCTCCTCTTGCCCTCAATCTTTTTTAACATCAGAGTCTTTTCCAGTGAGTCAGCTCTTCACATTAGGTGGCCAAAGTATTGGAGCTTCAGCTTCAGCAGCAGTCCTTCCAATGAATATTCAGTGCTAGTTTGCTTTAGGATTGACCTGTTTGATCTCATTGCAGGCCAAGGGACTCTCAAGAGTCTTCTCCAGTACCACATATTGAAAGCATCAGTTCTTCAGCCCTCAACCTTCTTTATGGTCCAACTCTCACATCCATACATGAATATTGGAAAAGCCATAGCTTTGACTATATGGACTTTTGTTGGCAAAGTGATGTCTCTGCTCTTGGTTTGTCATAGCTTTTCTTCCAAAGAACAGTGTCTTTTAATTTTGTGGCTACAGTCACGGTTCACAGTGATTTTGGAGCCCAAGAAAATGAAATCTGACACTGTTTCCACTTTTCCCTCATCTATTTGGCATGAAGTGATGGGACCAGATGCCATGATCCTTGCTTTTAAATGTTGAGCTTTAAGCCAGCTTTTTCACTCTCCTCTTTCACCTTCATCAAGAGGCTCTTTAGTTCCCCTTCACTTTCTTCCATTAACGTGGTATCATCAGCCTATCTGAAGTTGTTGATATTTCTCCTGACAATCTTGAATACAGCTTGTGAGTCATCCAGCCTAGCATTTCATATAATGTTACTCTGCATGTAAGTTGAATAAGCAGGGTGACAATGTACAGCCTAGACATACTCTTTCCCTTGTCTCTTAGAAGGCAATAATACAAGCAAAACAGCACAAACATCCACTTTTGAAACTTTATTTTCTTTAGTGCTAAACATGCATGTAGTTATTTTAAAGAATACCTTCACATGCATAATTGTAGTAAGATGAACAACAGAGTCTGATGCTGAACTTTGAACTAAAGTTTGAGTCATTGAGAGAAAGACACTCCTCGCCATGTTCTACTTCCACCCCTAGGTCCCATGAATATCAATGTTACTTTCCTGTTAGGCTGATATTTCCCTCATACTCTTAAGTACCCATTCATTAATTCACACCTGCCTTAGGATAGGGTAGAATATGTTACTCCCAGTTGCAATGTTAGGGAAAGGGGTATTGGAAGGAAGTACAGAGCACCCTTCCCTTGGATATGGTAGAAGGACTGAATCAGAATTTCAATTCTTCTGTTCTAATCCTTGCTCTCTTGTTAACTGTAATGGTACTGGTTAATTTATTAATTTCTCTTTACCTCAATCTCTTTATATATAACAGAGATAGTTTGGACTAGATACTCTGCAAGATTCTTCATAATCTTTATGAATTCCCAGTTTCAATGCTCTTGACTAAAGTGGTTTCCTTCTCCCTTTCACCATATGAGTTATTCATATAAATAACCTGGAGGTGCAAAATCCTTCACTGTTTGCCAGCTGGGCTGACCTCCATTTTACATCTGTATGACTGAGTGGTTTGACTATTTTCAAGTCAGCCTCCTAACAATTCATCTTGTATTTGCAATTTGGCAGCAGCCCAGTGGTTAAGACAACTGGAGTAACTGTGAAATGGTCACTCTCTGGTTCTTCTTTGGCACAAAGCCAGCTTTCTGTTTTATTTTGTGGCTGAGCATCATTCTTGCAGTATTTAGCTAATAAATTTATCATTTATAGACTTATTTCAGAGAAGGTGATGTAATACTACTGCCACTGAGTAGATGCCCAACCACTTCCTCTCATATATGTACGCCCAAAGGCAGGGCACCACCAAAGTCCAAGAAATGGTCCATTCCGAAGGAGGACGAGCTGAATGTTGTTACACCCATAGAGAAGCAGATGTAAATCTCTTTTATATCAACAAATGATATAAAAAGATGCTGTTTGATGCCTGAAAAGAATCATGAAAGATAGAGGAGGAATGCAATTAGATATTCAATATCCCAATGTTTATAATAAATTTCTACATAATAAAAATGTATTTGTCTTGGGAAAGGGATAGGAGTCAAATTAATACTACTGACACAAAGGTCAGAGTCAAGAAAAAAAATTCATTTATTCTAACACTGTGATACATTTTTATGAAGCTATATATAGTTTTAAATATCTTTTGTTGTGGGGAGGGAGGGACGTTAACACACAGAAATCCTTTGAGTTCCTATACACTAGCAATGAGAAAACAGAAAGAGAAGTTAAGGAAACAATCCCATTCACCATTGAAAAAAAAAATAATAAAATACTTAGGAATATCTCTACCTAAAGAAACAAAAGACCTATATATAAAAAACTATAAAACACTGATGAAAGAAATCAAAAAGGACACAAATAGATGGAGAAATATACCATGTTAATTAATTACAAGAATCAATATAGTGAAAATAAGTATATTACCCCAAAGCAATCTATAGATTCATTGCAATCCCTATCAAGCTACCAACGGTACTTTTCACAGAACTAGAACAAGAAATTTCACAATTTGTATGGAAATACAAAAAACCTCTAATAGCCAAAGCAATCTTGAGAAAGAAGAGTGGAACTGGAGGAATCAACCTGCCTGACTTCAGGCTCTACTACAAAGCTACAGTCATCAAGACAGTATGGTACTGGTACTAAGACAGAAACATAGATCAATGGAACAAAACAGAAAGCCCAGAAATAAATCCACACAACTATGGATACCTTATTGTTGACAAAGGAGACAAGAATATACAATGGAGAAAAGACAATTTCTTTAACAAATGGTACTAGGAAAACTGGTCAACCACTTGTAAAAGAATGAAACTAGAACATTTTCTAACACCATACACAAAAATAAATCCAAAATAGATTAAAGATCTAAACGTAAGACCAGAAGCTATAAAACTTCTGGAAAAGGAAAACATAGGCAAAACACTCTCCGACATAAATCACAGCAGGATCCTCTATGACCCACCTCCCAGAATATTGGAAATAAAAGCAAAAATAAACAAATAAGACCTAATTAAACCTAAAAGCTTTTGCACAACAATAGAAACTGTAAGCAAGGTGAAAAGATAGCCTTCAGAATGGGAGAAAATAATAGCAAATGAAGTAACTAACAAATAATTAATATAAAAAATATACAAGAAACACCTGCAGCTCAATTCTGGAAAAATAAAAGACCCAATCAAAAAATGGGCCAAAGAACTAAACAGACAGTTCTCCAAAGAAGACATATAGATGGCTAACAAACACATTAAAAGATGTTCAACATTACTCATTATCAGAGAAAGGAAAATCAAACCCACAATGAAGTAACATCTCATGCCGGTCAGAATGGCTGCAATCCAAAAATCTACAAACAATAAATGCTGGAGGGGGTGTGGAGAAAAGGGAACCCTCTTACACTGTTGGCGGGAATGCAAACTAGTACAGCCACTATGGAGAACAGTGTGGAGATTCCTAAAAAACTGGAAATAGAACTGCCATATGACCCAGCAATCCCACTGTTGGGCAAACACACCAAGGGAACCAGAATTGAAAGAGATACGTGTACCCCAGTATTCATCACAGCACTGTTTATAATAGTCAGGACATGGAAGCAACCTAGATGTCCACCAGCAGATGAATGTATAAGAAAGCTGTGGTACATATACACAACAGAATATTACTGAGCCTTTAAAAAGAATGCATTTGAATTAGTTTTAATGAGGTGGATGAAACTGGAGCCTATTATACAGAGTGAAGTAAACCAGAAAGAAAAACACCAATACAGTATACTAACGCATATATATGGAATTTAGAAAAATGGTAGTGATAACCCTGTATGTGAGACAGCAAAAGAGACACAGCTGTATTGAACGGTCTTTTGGACTCTGTGAGAGAGGGTGAGGGTGGGATGATATGGGAGAATGGCATTGAAACATGTAAATTGTCATATGTGAAATAAATCGTCAGTCCAGGTTCGATGCATGAGACAGGGTGCTCAGGGCTGGTGCACTGGGATGACTCAGAGAGATGGGATGTGCAGGGAGGTGGGAGGGAGGGGGGTTCAGGATGGGAAACACATGTACATGGAGGATTCAAGTCAATGTATGGCAAAACCAATACAATATTGTAAAGTAAAATTAATTAATTTTTTTTAAAAAAAGGAAGTGAAAGAGGAGAGTGAATAATTTGGTTTAAAGCTCAACTTTTGGAAAACTAAGATCATGGCATCTGGTCCCATCACTTCATGGGACATAGATGGGGAAACAGTGGAAACAGTGTCAGACTTTATTTTGGGGGGCTCCAAAATCACTTCAGATGGTGATTGCAACCATGAAATTAAGACGCTTACTCCTTGGAAGGAAAGTTATGACCAACCTAGATAGCATATTAAAGAGCAGAGATATTGCTTTGCCAACAAAGGTCCATCTAGTCAAGGCTATGGTTTTTCCAGTGGTCATGTATGGATGTGAGAGTTGGACTGTGAAGAAAGCTGAGAGCTGAAGAATTGATGCTTTTGAACTGTGGTGTTGGAGAAGACTCTTGAGAATCTCTTGGACTGCAAGGAGATCCAACCAGTCCATTCTGAAGGAGATCAGTCCTTGGTGTTCATTGGAAGGACTGATGCTGAAGCTGAAACTCCAATACTTTGGCCACCTGATACGAAGAGCTGACTCATTTGAAAAGACCCTTATGCTGGGAGGGATTGGGGGCAGGAGGAGAAGGGGGCAACAGAGGATGAGATGGATGGATGGCATCACCAACTCGATAGACATGAGTTTGAGTAAACTCCGGGAGTTGGTGATGGACAGGGAGACATGGCATGCTGCAATTCATGGGGTCGCAAAGAGTCAGACACAACTGAGCAACTGAACTGAACTGATGGGCTTGATATGGCTTTGGGCAGCCTTCTGCTAAGGGATAGTGCTGTGTTTCTCTTTTGCTAAAGGTTTTCAGTGAGGCATTCAGCACTGCAGTTTGCTGACCTTTGGATTGGGGTTTGGTGTTAGTGTTGAGACAGAGGCCTTTGGAAGAATTCTTATCAATTAATATTCCATAGGGTCTAGAGTTTTCTAGTGGTGAAGAGCCCTAGGCTTTTGTCTCCCACCTGGTAATTCAAGCCCAGCCCCTTACTGCAGCACCTAGATTTCACACTCCACACATCTCAAAAGACAAATCGCCAATACTAGTGGCGAAATGGCACTCAATAACCAAGAACCCCCAAATAGACACACACTTTCAAAGAGAATAGGGGAGAAAGAAAAGAGGGGGGAAAGAATAAAAACTGGAGTCAAAAAGAAAAGAGCAACCAAGTCAATAAACAAATCCACAAGTGAAAATGAATGCTAAAAATTAGACTGGCAAAATTACAAAATCAGAAATATGGAAAAAGTGAAGCATAGCTAGATGGTACTGTACAAATATAAATAAAATAAAAATAAAATGACTTTATTAAAGTAACAATAAAGAACAATATAAGAACAATATGAAAAAAATTAAAAAGGAAAATTATATGTAGAGTATAAGAAAAATGTCTTTGAGATTCTTCCTTTTTCTTCTTGACACAGTGTGCTCCAGTCAATCTGCCTACTCAGAAAGTCCTCCGGTATTTCTATAGAGTCCTATGAACTTGTTGTGGGCAATGTGGGCAATGTAACTTGCCTTACTCCAGTTTATATTTGCTCCCATAATCCACAATTTCCCCTAAAGTCCAATCTCAAGCTAATTGAAGGGATTTAACCCACTGCACTTGTGACAAGGATTTCATTCCCCTCTTCTTCTTTGGTTACACATCCCCTGGTGTTCCACTCTGGTTTTGAATGTCTCTGCTTGTAGGCTGCCTTCTTGTTGGTGCTTGTTCCCCACCCAGACAAAAGGATGGTGAAACCAAGGCTTACTAGGGTTCACTTGTTCATTTGTGCTTGGGAGAAGGAGTGGCATAGCAGCCACAAATGGGACGTACTGGAAGTGCCTATGGTAGTCAAGATCCATCCAGATGTTGCTGTAGTCTGAGGTAAGCCATGTGTTCTCCTAGAGGACTTGGCCCCACTTTGTGTGTCCCTAGGAAGAGCCAAGCTGCTTAGGCTCCCAGCAAGGTGTGTGGAGTAGACTGTGACGACTTATTCACTTCTAGATTTGGGACGACAGCAACAGCATTTTGTCTGCTGCCTTGGGCACTCTCCCTGGCATTGGTAGTGGCTAATGGCTTATGTTTCCCAGTCTGGGATGACAAACTGCAGTTATGTCTAGTTCCACCACTAGCACTGGTGCTCCTGCGAGCTTTGGTGACCACCACCAGGCACATAGCTACTATCTGTGAGAGTGTGGAATTAGAGTGTCCCAGCGGCAGTGATCTCTTGCCTTTCCAGGCAGCCCAGCCTTCCCTGGACTCCCTCAGCTGTGTCATACTAACTTCCTCAGAGTACCTTTATGGAAGCCAACCCTAGTCTTCTTCCTGTGGTCTGATCCCCAGAGCCTGAGCCTAGGAACCCAGACCCCACTTGCTATGGGTGTGGGCATGTGAGAAGTTTCTTGGCTGGAAAGTGCTCTTAGACAATGACCTCTGGGGTGAATTTTCTCTGTTTTGCCTCTGAAGCACCTATTGCATTCCTCACTGGAATTCTGAAGCTCTCTCCTGAATATTCCTATGAGGAGGTTTCCAAGTGTAAGAAAATTTTTCCTCCTTCACAACTCCCTTCCTGACGTGCAGGTCCCCGTTCTGAAAACATATGTCTCTTTATTTGTTTTTATCTTTTTCACTACCACATTCTGACTTGCTATTAGGTGACTCAGATGGTAAAGAATCTGCCTGCAATGCAGGAGACTCTGGTTGGATCACGATGGGTCAGGAAGATTCCCTGGAGAAGGGAATGGCAACACACTCCAGTATTCTTGCCTGGGATATCCCATAGACAGAGGAGTCTGGTGGGCTACAGTTCATAGGGTTGCAAAACATTGAATATGACTGAGCAACTAACATACACACCTTATTCTGAGGAGATCAGCTTGCCTTTTTGGAAGTCTGAGGTTTTCTGCCTGTATTCATGTGTTTTGTAGAAGTCGTTCCACACACAGCTTAATTTTTTTTAATGTATTTGTTAGCAAGAATGGTCTCCCCATCTTATTCCTCCACTATCTTGAAAAGTTCTCCTGATTTATTCTTTCCAAATAACAACAAAAGACTAATATACAGTAGTCTATATTCAGAAGATGCTCATGCAAAAATATTTTAATAAAATAGAACAAATAAGGAAAGTGACCTTTTCAAAACAAAATGAAATAAGACAAAAAAATATGGTTATGAGGCAAATGCTCTTATAAATGACATTTTTCAAAAGCAGACTAAGAAAGTAACTTGACTTTGAAAATGAAATAACAATAAAACATTAATAACAGCAAACATTTAAGTACAACATAAAACAGTAAAAAACAAACTTTTAAATTAAAAAACTCAGGGAATATAAAGTAATATTAACATAAGGGTATAATATTGCATCAGGTATGATCTAAATCAAATCCCTTATGATTATACAACAGAAGTGATCAATGAATTTAAAGGACTAGATCTGATAGAAAGAGTGCCTGAGGAACTATGGAGGTTCGTGACATTGTACAGGAAACAGGGATCAAGACCATCCCCAAGAAAAAGAAATGAAAAAAAGCAAAGTTGTTGTCTGAGGAGGCCTTACAGATAGTTGTGAAAAGAAGAGTAGTGAAAAGCAAAGGAGAAAAGGAGAGATATACCCATTTGAACACAGAGTTCCAAAGAATAGCAAGGAGAGATAAGAAAGCCTTCCTCAATTATCAATGCAAAGAAATAGAGGAAAATAATAGAATGGGAAAGACTAGAGATCTCTTCAAGAAAACTAGAGACACCAAGGGAGCATTTCATGCAAAGATGGACTCAATAAAGAACAGAAATTGTATGGACTTAACAGAAACAGAAGATATTAAGAAAAGGTGGCAAGAATACACTAAAGAACTGTACAAAAAAGATCTCCACAACCCAGATGATCATGATGGTATGATCACTCACCTAGAGTCAGACATCTTGGAATGTGAAGTCAAGTGGGCCTTAGGAAGCATCACTGTGAACAAAACTAGTGTAAGTGAAGGAATTCCAGTTGAGCTATTTCAAATCCTAAAGGATGATTCTGTGAAACTGCTGCACTCAATACACCAGCAAATTTGGAAAACTCAGCAGTGGCCACAAACTGGACAAAGCCAATTCTCATTCCAATCACCAAGAAAGACAATGGGAATACCAGACCACCTGACCTGTCTCTTGACTAGATGGACCTTTGTTGGAAAAGTAATGTCTCTGCTTTTTAATATGCTATCTAGGTTGGTCATAACTTTCCTTCCAAGGAGTAAGCATCTTTTAATTTCATGGCTGCAATCACCATCTGCAGTGATTTTGGAGGCCAAAAATGTCTGACACTGTTTCCACTGTTTCCCCATCTATTTCCCATGAAGTGATGGGACCAGATGCTATGACCTTAGTTTTCTGAATGTTGAGCCAATTTCTTCACTCTCCTCTTTCACTTTCATCAAGAGGCTTTTTAGTTCTTCTTCACTTTCTGCCATAAGGGTGGTGTCATTTGCATATCTGAGGTTATTGATATTGCTCCCGGCACTCTTAATTCCAGCTTGTGTTTCTTCCATCTCAATGTTTCTCATGATGTACTCTGCATTTAAGTTATATAAGCAGGATGACAGCCTTGACATACTCCTTTTCCTATTTGGAATCAGTCTGTTGGTCCATGTCCAGTTCTAACTGCTTCTTCCTGACCTGCATATAGGTTTCTCAATGGGCAGGTCAGGTGGTCTGGTATTCCCATCTCTTTCAGAATTTTCCACAGTTTATTGTGATCCACACAGTCAAAGGCTTTGGCATAGTCAATAAAGCAGAAATAGATGCCTTTCTGGAACTTTCTTGCTTTTCCCATGATCCAGCAGATGTTGGCAATTTGATCTCTGGTTCCTTTGCCTTTTCTAAAACCAGCTTGAACATCTGGAAGTTCACGGTTCATATATTACTGAAGTCTGGCTTGGAGAATTTTGAGCGTTACTTTGCTAGCGTGTGAGATGAGTGCAGTTCTCTGCGATTGCCTTTCTTTGGGATTGGAATGAAAACTGACTTTTTCCAGTCCTATGGCCACTGCTGAGTTTTCCAAATTTGCTGGTGTATTGAGTTCAGCAGTTTCACAGCATCATCTTTCAGGAATTCCATCACCTCCACTAGCTTTGTTTGTAGTGATGCTTTCTAAGGCTCACTTGACTTCACATTCCAGGATGTCTGGCTCTAGATGAATGATCACACCATTGTGTTATCTGGGTCGTGAACATCTTTTTTGTCCAGTGCTTCTGTGTATCCTTTCCACCTCTTCTTAATATCTGCTGCTTCTGTTAGGTCCATATCATTTCTGTATAGTCATCAGGAAATCACAGGGGAAGTTTAGATGTCCTGGGTAACTCTATCATATATGAAGAAATGAAAATATATCATGGACTTTGGAGGAGTAAAATGTACAGGAACACAGTTCACCTTATCTGTCTCCTGAGAAACTTGTATGCAGGCAAAGAAGCAACAGAACAAGACATGGACAGCTGACTTGTTCAATATTGAGAAAGGAGTACAACAAATGTGTATATGGTCATCCTGCTTATTTAACTTATATGCAGAATACATTATATGAAATGCTGGGCTGGATGTATCACAAGCTGGTTTCAAGAGTGCCAGGAGAAATGTCAACCTCAGAAATGCAGATATTAAGGCAGAAAGAAGAGGTACTGAAGAGCCTCTTGATAAAGGTGAAAGAGGAGAGTAAATAACTGGCTTAAATCTCAACATTCATAAAACTAAAATCATGGCAGCTGGTCCGATCACTTCATGGCAAATAGAAGCAAATTGGAAGCAGTGACATGTTTTACTTTCTTGGGCAACAAAATCACTGCAGAAGGTGACTATAGCCATAAAATTCAAAGATGTGTGTTTCTCGGAAGGAAAACTATGACAAATCTAGACAGTGATTAAAAGCAGAGAGTCACTTTGCCAACAAAAGTCTGTATAGTCAAAGCTATAATTTTTCCAGTAGTCAGGTAAGGATATGAGAGGTCATAAAGAAGGCTGAGTTCTGAAGAACTGATGCCTTTGAATTGTGGTTCTGGAGAAGGTGTTTGAGATTCCCTTGGACAGTAAGGAGATCAAACCAGTCAACCTTAAAGGAAATCAACATTGAATATTCATTGGATGAACTGATATTGAAGTTGAACCTCTAATATTTTGACTACCTTATGCAAAGAGTCAACTTATTGGAAAAAACTGATGATGGCAAGGACTAAAGACAAAAGAAGGGACCACAGAGTATGAGATGATTACATAACTTACTGACTAGATTGGCATGAACTGGCGCAGTCTCCAGGAGATAGTGGAGGACAGAGGAGCCTAGCGTGCTGCAGTCTTTGAGGTCAGCTCAGTTGGTAAAGAATCCACCTGCAATGCATGAGACCTGGGTTTGATCCCGGGGTTGGGAAGATCCCCTGGAGAAGGGAATGACTAACCACTTCCCGTATTCTGACCTGGAGAATTCCATGGACTGTATAGTCCAAGAGGTCGCAGAGTTGAACACGACTGAGTGACTTTCACTCAGACAGTCAGACATGATTTAGTGACTTAGCCAGCAATTTAATGGATTAAAAATTTTATTGTGATATAATGACCTTCTCTCTCTCTCTCTTTTAACCATGGTTAGGTTATAGCTTATTTTATATTATAATAAATGCAGTCACCTTTGCTTTTTTTTACCATTTCCTAAAAATACATTTTTTCATCCCTTCACTCTCAGTCTATGTGTGTCATTAGTCTGAAGAGAGCCTTTTGTAGCTAGCATATCCCTGGATCTTGTTTTTTTTTAATCCATTCAGCAGTTTTATGTCTTTTCATTGGAAAATTTAATCCATTTATATTTAATGCAATTATTAATAATTAAGGACTTGCTATTTCCACTTTGTTAATTGTTTTCTGTCAATTTTATAGGTCAAATAGTAATTAATAAAAGTAAAGTCTTAGATTTCCAAGTTAAAATAGCCATCCTTCAAGAAAGTTTTTTTTTTTTAATTTGGAAATCACAGAAATCCTTTTGAAATGCAAATATATTGTTATGTATTTTACATGCTGAGATATATATTCCTTTGTTCTATAGTATGATCTAGTGGAAGAGATACTAGGGAAATTTCTATTTCAGGGGTAACTGTTCAAAGTGCTTTCCATTGCTATTTAGTTATGCTATGAGTTCTACTCTTGTACATAAGGGAAGGCATACTATATCTATTTAATTCTTAACTTTTATCACCTTTCTAAAGAATATGTTCATTAAAGATATCTTTGTTTTCTGATTTCAAGTGCTCTGTATTAAAAATGTGAAGCTCTTTGATGATTAAGTGTTATAAGTGGGAGGGTTAGTGGGAAGAAGTGCTTAAAGGTTAGTGACTTGAGAGAGGAGACAAATGGAAGGAAAATGCTTATGAAAATTTATCAGAGACTACACCGAAGAAAATAGTATGCAAATTACTCTTCTGTTTCTTCTGCCAACTGATTATTAAGACTCTGTTTCACTTATTCCTCTGATGGAAGTAGATTCTTGGAGTAGAATGTGAAGAATTCCTGAATCTATAAAACTTCTATGTTCAATTGCATCTTTGGTCAACACACAGTCAATCAATACCTCACTTAAGTGTTTGCTATTGATAACTTGAGAATCTACAAACATAATGTACTGCTTTTTATTTTATTACATTTATATCAGAGATGGGAGAATATTAGACAAGCAACTACTTAATGAAATAAACCAATTACATTGTTTTCAAAAATTTTTAAATCATAAATACTTTGCTGAAATAATGTATTACAAAGTTCATCAGTATAATAACAGTTCAATCAGTATAATATAGCAGGAACTGTATGAGTGTAAAATATACTGTTTCAGTATTCATAGCGGGGAAGAATCAAAGTGAAAAAAGGATTTATACTTAAAACCACAATGCCTTTATTTATATTGCAAAAATTGAGTGCATTTAGTTACAAGAGATACCAGATCCATTAAGGAAATCTTCCAACTAAATCTGACTTATCTTCTCCCCTAGTCCCCTTGGAAACCAATTCTTCTAAATCCTTATAGTCAATAATAGACTTTCTCTGAATTCCTAGCAAATGCCTTACCTAACAGAATATTAAATATTTCTTTTTGGTTGAACAAGTCTTTAACCACCTAAGTGTACAATTTCCCAATTATCTTTTCAGAAATGATGTGCAGGAATAATTCAGCTAGAAGATGAAATCTTAACTTTTTTTAACTGATGTGGAATTTATTGCTTCCTTTGTTTCCAGTGATATTTTTTCTTAAATAAAGAAAAAGACAAATCAATTTAAGTTCTGTATAGATAGCTTAGAGACTAGAATGTCAACAGACATTTATTTGCTAAAGAATAATGCAGAGTAAGTATAAAGATAAAGGAAAGTTTTCTGTGTTAGAAATTAAAAACCTGAACCAAACTTGTACCTGCAGCTTTGTGTTCTTAATTTGTAATGCTGGACCAAGTCACCCTATCCAGAAAGTTATGAATCCTGAAAAGGTAGGGTTTGGTCCCCTGCAGGACCCCTTGGTAATTTGTTCTACACTCCCATTTCTACAGATTCTAGTGTGGATTGACCAAAGTTACAAAATTTAGGTTTATTTTCTTTCACTTGAATATTGCAAACAATTAAGCAAAGCATTAGATCTCTAGATAGTTGAACAAATTTTTTCAGCTACACAGGAATCACTAGAAGGTCACTGAGAGTACAGTTAAAGAACAAATCAAGTCCTTTTGCCAAGCCTCTTTTTCTATAGAAAATCACATAAAATGCACACTTGAAATAAGTACAATACTTATGTGACCTTTATAAAAATATAGTTCAAGATGAATGGCTAATTATTAAAAAACAGAACCTGTTTAAAAAGAGTGAAAATGAAATCCAACAATATAAACTTTATTAGGGATACATGCAAAGTTTTGATTTTAAGTTAAAAAACAAACCAGAAAGAGGCACAGATTAGAATCTGGACCACATGAATTTAGTTTCAAGACAAGGGAAAATATATGTTAGTGGCTGTTGGAAAAAGCAAAATTGGTTTAAAAAGTTTCCTAGAACTGCTCAGTACTCAGAGGGCACTCCCAGAAATAGTACAGGCTGTTTGTTTTTCAGCCCCAACCATGATGCAATATTCAGTTTTTGTTGATGCACTAGACGATAGTCAAATTCACGGAAACCATCCAGAGTTGAGGGTTGCAATAATGTTTATTCCAGAGAAGAAAAGGTCAATTAGACTATGGTATTACTGAAACTCAACACTCAAAAAACTAAGATCATGACATCCAGTCCCATCAATTCAGTTCAGTTGTGTCCAACTCTTTGCGACCCCATGCACTGCAGCACACCAGGCTTCTCTGTCCATCACCAAATTCCAGAGCTTACTCAAACTCATATCCATTGAGTCGGTGACGCTATACAACCATCTCATCCTCTGTCATTCCCTTCTCCTCCTGCCTTCAATCTTTCCAAGCATAAAGGTATTTTCAAATGAATCAGTTCTTTGCATCAGGTGGCCAAACTCTTGGAGTTTCAGCTTCAACATCAGTCCTTCCAATCAATATTCAGGACTGATTTCCTTTAGGATGGACTGGTTGGATCTCCTTGCAGTCCAAGGGACTCTCAAGAGTCCTCTACAACACCACAGTTCAAAACCATCAGTTCTTTGGTGCTCAGCTTTCTTTACACTCCAACTCTCACATCCATTCATGACTACTGGAAATGCCATAGATTTGACTAGATAGACCTCTGTTGGCAACTAATGTCTCTGCTTTTTAATATTCTGTCTAGGTTGGCCATGTTTTCATTCCAAGGAGCAAACGACTTTTAATCTCAAGGATGCAGTCACAATCTGCAGTGATTTTGGAACCCAGGAAAATAGTTTCTCACTGTTGCCATTGTTTTCCCATCTATTTGCCATAAAGTGATGGGATCGGATGCCATGGTCTTAATTTTCTGAATGTTGACTTTTAAGCCAACTTTTTTCACTCTCCTCTTTCACTTTCATCAAGAGGCTCTTTAGTTCATTTTCACTTTCTGCCATAAAGGTGGTGTCATCTACATATCAGAGGTTATTGATTTTTCTCCCAGCAATCTTGATTCCAGCTTGTGCTTCATCCAACCTGGAATTTTGAATGAATTCTGCATATAAGTTAAATAAGCAGGGTGACAATTTACGGCCTTGATGTACTCCTTTCCCAATTTGGAACCAGTCTGTTTTTCCATGTCTGGTTCTAACTGTTGCTTCTTGACCTGCATACAGGTTTCTCAGAAGGCAGATCAGGAGGTCTGGTATTCCCATCTATTCAAGATTTTTCCAGAGTTTGTTGTGATCCACAGAGTCAAAGGCTTTGGCATAATCAATAAAGCAGAAGTAGACATTTTTCTGGAACTCTCTTGCTTTTTTGATGATCCACCAGATGTTGGCAATTTGATCTCTGGTTCCTCTGCCTTTTCTAAATCCAGCTTGAACATCTGGAAGTTCACCATTCATGTACCATTGAAGCCTGGCTTGTAGAATTTTAAGCATTACTTTGGTAGCTTGTGAGATGAGTGCAATTGTGTGATAGGTTGAACATTCTTGGCATTGACTTTCTTTGGGATTAGAATGAAAACTGACTTTTCCCAGGCCTATGGCCACTGCTGAGTTTTCCAAATTTGCTGGCATGTTGAGTGAAGCACTTTCACAGCATCATCTTTTAGGATTTGAAATAGCTCAACTGGAACTCCATCACCTCCACTATCTTTGTTCATAGTGATGCTTCCTAAGGTCCACTCGATTTATCATTCCGGGATGTCTGGCTCAGGTGGGTGATCACACCATCATGGTTGTCTGGGTCATGAATAACTTTTTGCATAGTTCTTCTATTTATTCTTTCCACCTCTTCTTAATATCTTCTGCTTATGTAGGTCCATACCATTTCTGTCCTTAACTGTGCCCATCTTTGTATGAAATATTCCCTTGGTATTGCTAATTTTCCTGAAGAGATCTTTAGTTTTTCCCATTCTATTGTTTTCCTCTATTTATTTGCACTGATCATGAGGAAGACTTTTTTCTCTCTCCTTTCTAGTCTTTGGAATTCTGCATTCAAATGGGTATATCTTTCCTTTTCTCCTTTGCCTTTAAGATCTTTTCTTTTCTCAGCTATTTGTAATGCCCCCTCAGGCAATCTTTTAGCCTGTTTGCTTTTCTTTTTCTTGGGGATGGTATTGATCACTGTCTCCTATACCAAGTCGCGAACCTCCATCCATACTTCAGACACTCTGTTTATCAGATCTAATCCCTTGAATCTATTTGTCATAGCAAGTGTATAATCATAAGGGATTTGATTTAGGTCACACCTAAGTGACCTAGAGGTTTTCTCTACTGTCTTCAATTTAAATCTGAATTTGTCAATAAGGAGTTCATGGTCTGAGTCACAGTCCACTCTCAGTCTTGTTTTTGCTGTTAGGAGCTTCTTCATCTTTGGATGCAGAGAATATAATCAATCTGACTCCAGTGTAGACCATCTGGTGGTGCCCATGTGTACAGTCCTCTTTTGTGTTGTCGGAAGAGTGTGTTTGCTATGACTAGTGTGTTCTCTTGGCAAAGCTCTGTTAGCCTTTGATCTGCTTTGTGTTGTACTCCAAGGTCAAATTTGCCTGTTACTCCAGGTGTTTCTTGACTTTCTACTTTTGCATTTCAGTCCCCTATAATGAAAAGGATATCTCTTTTGGGTGTTAGTTTTATGAGGTCTTGTAAGTCTTCATAGAACCATTCAACTTCAGCTTCTTTAGCATTACTGATCAGGGCATAGACTTACCCCATCACTTAAATATATGGGGAAACAATGACAGACTTTATTTTTGGGTGCTCCAAAATCACTGCAGATGGTGACTGCAGCCATGAAATTAAAAGACATTTGCTCCTTGGAAGAAAAACTATGACTAACATAAACAGCATATTAAAAAGCAGAGACAATATTTTGCCAACAGAGGTCCATCTAGTCAAAGCTATGTTTTTTCCAGTAGTCATGTATGGATGTGAGAGCTGGAGTATAAAGAAAGCTGAGCATGCCGAAGAATCAATGCTTTTGAACTGTGGTGTTGGAGAAGATGCTTGAGAATTCCTTGGACTGCAAGGCGATCCAACCAGTTCATCCCAAAGGAAATCAGTCCTGAATATTGATTGGAAGAACTGATGCTGAAGCTAAAACTTTTGTCACCTGATGCAAAGAACTGACTCATTTGAAAAGACGCTGATGTTGGGAAAGACTGAAGGCAGGAGAAGGGAACGACAGAAGATAAGACAGTTGGATGCCATCACCAACTCGCTGAATATGAGTTTAAGCAAGCTGTGAGAGTTGGTGACAGACAGGAAAGCCTGGCATGCTGCAGTCCATGGTTTCACAAAGAGACATACAGGACTGAGTGACTGAACTGAAATGATTATGTTCAAATAGTAAACACAGCCAGCCAATTACTGAATGCTAACCAATGCCAGATGGCTGAGTATCAAAGAATTGATGGTTTCAAATAGTGGTGCTGGAGAAAACTCTTGAGACTCCCTTGGACTGCTAGGGGATCAAATCAATCAATCCTAAAGGAAATCAACCCTGAATGTTCATTGGAAGGACCGATGCTGAAGCTGAAGCTCCGATACTTCGGCACACAATGAGAAGAGCTGACTCACTGGAAAATACCCTGATGCTGGAAAAGCTTGAAGGTAGGAGGAGGAGAAGGGGACAACAGAGGATGACATGGTTTGTTGGTATCATTGACTAATGGATTTGAATTTAAGTAAACTCCAGTGGTGGTGAAGGACTGGGAAGCCTGTGGTGCTGTAACCCATGATATTGCAAAGAGTTGGACATGACTGAGAGACTGAGCATCATGCCATGTATTATCTGCTCCCTTGTTTGTTGATTTTCTTAACAATGTTTTGGAGTTACTCTTTGAAAAAATGTTCTCTATCCTCAGTATGTGAGGTCAGCTAGTTGAAATTACAATCTAAAAGCATTCCAGTGAAGTATCTCTTTTTGAAAAACTCTTACATCTGCTTCAGCCTTCCAAGTTTGCGCTTTCTGGCCTAATGTTATTTGAAAACTGCA
Source organism: Muntiacus reevesi (assembly GCF_963930625.1). Taxonomy (NCBI): domain Eukaryota; kingdom Metazoa; phylum Chordata; class Mammalia; order Artiodactyla; family Cervidae; genus Muntiacus; species Muntiacus reevesi. The sequence goes on from NC_089252.1 coordinate 12,965,295, forward strand.
GCCTCTAAATGGAAGGAAAATCAAAAAGTGATGTGTAACCATTACTCTGATACTATAAAAAATGAAAAAAAATATATATATAGTTCACTTTTCTTTAGTTTACCCATCTTTCACTTCTGGTTTGTGTATAAAAAGTCTGGGTAGGCAAAATTCCTTTGTATTTTTCAAATTAGCAGAGTTGTTTTGATTTTTAAGCTAAAGTATGAAAAGGAAGTCAAATATTTCTCCCCAGAAGCCCCATTTGCTTTTAAGTTCACAGGTTGCAGGTAATAGGCTAAATACGTGGTCTCTGTTTTTGGACTGGTAAATTTGTTCTGTATGTCTTTCTTAATGTAGATACTATGAAGTTTTCATTTTCATCGCTTTCCTTACAAACATTTAATTGTCATCTACCTCAAAGATGTGGCTATTCAGCCCTCACAGCTCTCCTCATCACCTCCCCCACATATACCACTCCATGTTAGACATCCTCAACTTGTCAGTCTAGGAACCTCAAAAACTTCACATGCTAACAACAAGATCAAACTTCTTTGATACCAAAAATAATCACTACATTTATTATCTCCCTCATATATAATGAGATCTGATTCTAGGCTTGATACCTTAGGAGCACCTTCATGTTAATATTCTTCTTGAGTATATTTCAAATATAGTGTTCTTTCTAAAACACCACATCACTTCCACCAGGATTTTTCCAGACAGCTTAATCTATAGAAATAATAATGTTCATTATGCTCATTTTATCATAAAACATAGATTTGTTGTTGTTCAGTTTCTCAGTAGAGTCCTATACTTTGTGACCTCATGCACACCAGTCTTCCCTGTCCTTCACACTCTCCCAGAGTTTGATCACACTCATGTCCATTAAGTTGATGATGCCATCCAACCACCTTGTCTTCTGTTACCACCTTCTCCTCCTGCCTTCAATCTCTTCCAGCATCAGGGTCTTTTCCAGTGAGTTAGCTCTTTGCACCAGTTGGTCAAAGTTATGGAGCTTCATCATCAGTCCTTCCAATGAGTAATCAGGGTTGATTTCCTTCAGGATTGACTGGCTTCGTCTCCTTAATGTCCCAGGGGCTTTTGAGAGTCTCCTCCAGCACCACAGTTCAAAGGCATCAATTCTTGGGTGCTCAGACTTCTTTGTAGCCCAACTCTTACATCTGTAGATAACTACTGAAAACAGCTTTGACTATATGGGCCTTTGTCAGCAAAATGATGTATTTGTTTTTTGTTTTTCCTTTTCTAATTATTATTATTTTTATTGAAGGATAATTGCTTTACAGAATTTTTCTGTTTTCTGTCAAACCTCAACATGAATCAGCCATAGGTATACATATATCCCTTCCATTTTGTCTCTGCTTTTAAATATGCTGTCTAGGTTTGTCATAGCTTTTCTTCCAAGGAGTAAGTGTCTTTTAATTTCATGGCTTCAGTCACCAACCATGGTGATTTTGGAGCCCAAGAAAATAAAATCTGTCACTGCTCCCATTTTTTCCCCATCTATTTGCCACGAAGTGACAGGGCTGGATGCTGTGATCTTGGTATTTGAATGTTGAGTTTCAAGTCAGCATTTTAACTCTCCTCTTTCACCTTCATCAAGAGACTCTTTATTTCCTCTTCACTTTCTGCCATAAGGGTGGTGTCATCTGCATATCTGAGTTATTGATATTTCTTCTGGCAATCTTGATTCCAGCTTGTTCTTAGTCCAGTTCAGCATTTTGCATGATGAACTCTGCATAGAAGTTAAATAAGCAGAGTGACAATATACAGCCTTGATGTACTCCTTTCTCAGTTTGAAACCAGTCCATTGTTCCATGTCCGGTTCTAAGTGTTGCTTCTTGACCTGCATACAGATTTCTCAGGGGGAAGGTAAAGTGGTCTGGCATTCCCACCTCTTTAAAAATTTTCCACAGTTTATTGTGATCCACATAGTCAAAAACTTTAGCATAGTCAAAGAAGCAGAAGTAGATGTTTTTCTGTAATCTCTTCACTATTTCTATGATCTAATGGATGTTGACAATTTAATTTATAGTTCTTCTACCTTTTCTAAACCCAGCATGTATATCTGGAATTTTCTGTTTCATGTCCTGTTGAAGCCTACCTTGAACAATTTTGAGCAGTATCTTGCTAGCTTGTGAAATGATACAATTGTGCAGTAATTTGAACATTCTTTGGCATTACCCTTCATTGGGACTGGAATGAAAGCTGATATTTTCCAGTCCTGTGGCAAATGATGAGTTTTCCAAATTTGCTGGCATATTGAGTGCAGCACTCAGCATCATCTTTTAGGATTTTAAATAGCTCAGCTGGAAGTCCGTCACCTTCACTAGCTTTGTTCCTAGTAATCCTTCCTAAGGTCCACTTGATGTCACACTCCAGGATGTCCAGCTCTAGCTGAGTGATCACCCAATCATGGTTAACTGGACTATTAAGACATTTTTTGAACAGTTCTTTATGTATTCTTGCCACCTTACCTTAATATCTTCTACTTCTGTTTGGTCCATGTCGCTTCTGTCCTTTATTGTGCCTATCTTTGCATGAAATGTTCCCTTGGTATCTCTAGTTTTTTTGAAGAGATCTCTAGCCTTTCCCATTCCATTGTTTTCCTCTATTTCTATTCATTATTCACTTAAGAAGTCTTTCTTATCTCTTCTTGCTATTCTTTGGAACTCTGCATTCAGATGGATTATACCTTTCCTTTTCTCCTTTGCCTTTTGCTTCTCTTTTTTTCTCAGCTGTTTGTAAGGCCTCATTAGACAGATGGTTTGCCTTTTTGCATTTCTTTCCTTTGAGGATGGTTTTAGTCACCAACTTGTGTACAATGTTATGAACCTCCATCCATAGTTCTTCAAGTACTCTATCATATTTAATCCCCTGAGTCTATTTATCACTTCCACTACATAGTCACATAGGATTTGATTTAGGTCATATCTGAATAACCTATTGACTTTCCCTACCTTCTTCAATTTAAGTCTGAATTTGGCAATAAGGGGTTTGTGACCTGAGCAACAGCAACTTCTAATCTTGTTTTTGCTGACTGTATAGAGCTTCTTCATCATTGGCTGCAAAGAATATAATCAGTCTGATTTTTATGTTGACTGACTGATGATGTCCATGTGTAGAATCCTCTTTTGTGTTTTGGAAAAGGGGGTTTGTTGTGATCAGTGCCTTCTCTTCACAAATTTCTGTTAGCCATTATCCTGCTTCATTTTGAATTTCCAAGGCCAAACATGCCTGTTACTCCAGGTATCTGATGACTTCCTATTTTTGATTTCCAATCCCCTATGATGAAAAGGACATCTTTTTTTTTTTTTTTTTTTTTTTTTTTGGTGCTAGTTCTACAAGATCTTATATCTTCATAGAACCATTCCACTTCAACTCCTCCAGCATTAGTGGCTGGGCATAGACATGGATTACTGTGATATAGAATGGTTTGCCTTGGAAACTAACAGAGATCATTCTGTCATTTTGAGAATGCACAAAAGTACTGAATTTCAGACTCTATTGTTGACTATGTGGGTTACTCCATTTCTTCTATGGGATTCTTGTGCACAGTAGTAGACATAATGGTTATCTGAGTTAAATTCACCCATTCAGGTTCATTTAAGTTCACTGATTCCAAAAATGTTGACGTTCACTCCTGTCATCTCCTGTTTAACCTCTTCCAATCTACCTTGATTCATGGACCTAAGATTCCAGGTCTTTTGCAGTATTGTTCTTTATGGCATCAGATGTTACTTTCACCACCAGACACATCCAAAACTAGACATTCTTTCTATTTTGACTTAGCCCCTTTATTCCTTCTGGAGGTATTTCTCTGTTCTTCTCCAGTAGCATATTGGGCATTGACTGACTTGGAGAGTTCATCTTTTAGTGTTATATATTTTTGCCTTTTGATAATGCTCCACAAAAGCATCATATAAATTAGCAGGGTTCTGCCCCTCGGAATTCCTTGGGAATCTTTTGTTTGGTAGGTTGATTGGTTTATTATGTGCACATTTTAAATATAAATAGACTTATTTTGTTAGACTCTCTAGAGGTTTTAGAAAAGGCAGAGGAACCAGAGATCAAATTACCAACATCAGCTGGGTCATGGAAAAAGCAAGAGAGTTCCAGAAAAACATCTATTTCTGCTTTATTGAGTATGCCAAAGCCTTTGACTGTGTGGATCACAATAAACTGTGGAAAATTCTGAAAGAGATGAGAATACCAGACCACCTGACCTGCCTCTTGAGAAATCTATGTGCATGTCAGGAAGCAACAGTTAGAACTGGACATGGAACAGAAGACTGGTTCCAAATAGGAAAAGGAGTACGTCAAGGCTGTATATTGTCACCCTGCTTATTTAACTTATATGCAGAGTACATCATGAGGAATTCTGGGCTGGATGAAGCACAGGCTGGAATCAAGATTGCCGGGAGCAATATCAATAACCTCAGATATGGAGATGACACCACCCTTATGGCAGAAAGTGAAGAAGAACTAAAAAGTCTCTTGATGAAAGTGAAAGAGGAGAGTGAAAAAGTTCTCTTAAAGCTCAACATTCAGAAAACTAAGATCATGGCATCTGGTCCCATCACTTCATGGGAAATAGATGGGGAAACAGTGGCTGACTTTATTTTTCTGGGCTACAAAATCACCGTGAATGATGATTGCAGTCATGAAATTAAAAGATGCTTACTTTTTGGAATAAAAGTTATGACCAACCTAGACAGCATGTTAAAAAGAAGAGACATTATTTTGTCAACAAAGGTCCATCTAGTCAAGGCTATGATTTTTCCAGTGGTCATGTATGTATGTGAGAGTTTGACTATTAAGAAGGTTGAGCTCTGAAGAATTGATGCTTTTGAACTGTGGTGTTGGAGAAAACTTTTGAGAGTCCCTTGGACTGAAAGGAGATCCAACTAGTCCATCCTAAAGGAAATCAGTCCTGGGTGTTCACTGGAAGGGCTGATGCTGAAGCTGAAACTCCAGTAATTTGGCCACCACATGCGAAGAGCTGCCTCACTGGAAAAGACCCCGAATCTGCGAAAGATTGAGGGCAGGAGGAGAAGGGGACAACAGAGGGTGAAATGGTTGGATAGCATCACCGACTCAATGGACATGGGTTTGGGTGGACTCCGGGAGTTGGTGATGGACAGGAAGGCCTGGCGTGCTGTGGTTCATGGGGTCACAAAGAGTCGGACACGACTGTGCGACTAAACTGAACTAGAGGTGTGGTCCATGTTTTATTAATTAAAGAGCAATGCAAATTATTCTGATAGGCAGACGATTTTGTGAACTACTGATCAAAGTCTTGCCAATATGCTATTTCCCAGTGCATACTCAAAGAGCCTCTCTCTCACCCCTGTCTCTAGCTCTATCATCTCCGTCTCTATTTCTATCTCTACTCCAAAATATTTCCAAATTTTCTGTTAAAGAACAAAACGTGAAACTACATACTCTTAGTTACCATCTTGAAAAATCCCAGTTTAATTTTTTTTCTACTTTTTATCTTAATCCTTTTCATATCTAATTAGGACTCACGACATGCCCTCCATCACAATATGCCCTGAATCCATTCCTTTACTTCCACTTTCATTACAAGTACTTCAGTCCAGCTCATAACCACCTCAAGATTTTAATGTGTTTCACTAAAATTTTTCATCCTTTTGGATTCCCAGTATTTATTCTATTTATATATCAAAAAGTAATTAATATTTCTAAATCAGTTCAATTCAGTTCAGTCACTCAGTTGTTTCTGACTCTTTGCAACCCCATGGACTGCAGCATGCCAGGCATCCCTGTCCATCATCAACTCCCAGAGTTTACTCAATCTCAAGTCCATTGAGTTGGTGATGCCATCCAGCCATCTCATCCTCTGTCGTCCCCTAAGTTATGTTGTTTATTTGAGTTTTTTCTTTCTTGTAGTTGGCCTGTATTGTTATACAATTCTCTCTTATAACTTCTTTTGCTGTATCCCATATATTTGGAAAGTTATGTTTTATTTCCATATTCTCAAGGTATTTTGTGATTTTTCTCTTTGAATTCTTCATTGACCCATTGTTTACTTTTTTGGTAACAAAATTTTTAGTCTCTATGTGTTTGTATTTTCCCATTTTTCCTCCTATAATTAATTTCTAGTTTCATGCCCATGTGATTGGAACAATTATTTGATGTAATCTGTGTTCTCATAAATTTATTGAGACTTGTTTTGTGGCCTAGCATATGAACTTAGGCAAACTCCAGGAGGTGGCGAGGAACAGGAGCCTGACTTGCTGCAGTCCATGGGGTCTCAAGCAATTGGACATGACTGAGTGACTGAACAACAAAAGAACAACATATGATCTATACTGGAGGATGCTTCTTGTTTGCTTGAGAAGAATGTGTGTTATGTTCTTTCTGGATGGAAAGAGCATATCTGTCCTGTAGGTAACTATTAAACCCAACTGGTCTAAAATATCATTTAAGAGTACTAATGCATATATAAAAGGAGAGACATTACTTTGCCAACAAAGGTTCATCTAGCCAAGGCTATGGTTTTTCCAGTGGTCATGTATGGATGTGAGAGTGGATGGTGAGGAAAGCTGAGCACCGAAGAATTGATGCTTTTGAACTGTGGTATTGGAGAAGACTCTTGGGAGTCCCTTGGACTGAAAGAAGATCCAACCAGTCCATCCTAAAGGAGATAAGTCCTGGGTGTTCATTGGAAGGACTGATGTTGAAGCTGAAACTCCAATATTTTGACCACCTCATGCAAAGAGTTGACTCATTGGAAAAGACCCTAATGCTGGGAAGGATTGGGGGCAGGAGGAGAAGGGGACAACAGAGGATGAGATGGCTGGATGGCATCACCGACTTAATGGACATGGGTTTGGGTAGACTCCAGGAGTTGGTGATGGACAGGGAGGCCTGGCATACTATAATTCATGGGGTCTCAAAGAGTCGGACAAGACTGAGCGACTGAATTGAACTGAACTGAACTGAACCGAACTGAATCCCTTAATAAGTTTCTGTCTGGATGATCTGTCCATTGAAGTAATTAGGCTGTTAAATTTTCTGATTATTATTTTATTATTGTCAGTTTCATACTTTATCTTTATTAACATTTGCTATATATACTTTGCTGCTGCTGCTAAGTCATTTCAGTCGTGTCCAACTCTGTGCAACCCCCTAGACAGCAGCCCACCAGACTCCTCTGTCCCTGGAATTCTCCGGGCAAGAATACTGGAGTGGGCTGCCATTTCCTTCTCCAATGCATGCAAGCATGCTAAGCCGTTTCAGTCATGTCTGACTCTGTGTGACTCCATGGACAGCAGCCCACCAGGCTCCCCTGTCCACGGGATTCTCCAGGCAAGAATACTGGAGTGGGTTGCAATTTCCCTCTCCCATATATACTTTAGGTACTCCTATATTTGGTGCATGTATGTATGTACCTTTATCATTATATAATGCCCTTCTTTCGTAATAGACTTCATTTTAAAATCTATTTTGTTTGATATTACATTACCACTCTTCCTTTCATGTCATTTCTGTTTCTTGAAAATATATTTTTCCATCCCCTTACATTTAGTCTCTGTTTGTCTTTAGCTCTGATGTGAGTCTCTTATAAGCAGCATATAGATGGGTCATTTCTTTAAAAAAAAAAAAAAAAATCCAATTAGGCATCCAATGTCTTTTGATTGGAGCATTTGGTACATTGACATTTAAAATAATTTTTTTGGGGGGAGTGGTTTTAAAATTTATCTTTAACTGGAGGATGGTTACTTTATGTTCTTACTGACACTTCCTCACTTGTTTTTCTGGTGCTTTTGTAGTTCTCTTTTCCTCTTTTCTTTTGATTCCTTCTCTTGCAGTTTGATGATTTTCTTTAGTGGTATGTTTGTGTAACTTTCTTTCTAGTTTTTGTACAACCACAGCAGATTTTTGATTTGTGGTTCATGTGGGGTTCATATATATTGACTTATAACTATATCTACTTTTTTAAAACTGATAGTCATTGAAATTCAAACACATTCTAAAATGCATATTTTTTTTTATTTCTTCTTTTTTTGATGTTATATTTTACATTAACAGTGAAGGGTCACTGTTAATCCCATGTATAGTTGATTTTATTTGTTTTTATCTTTTAATCTTCATACTAGCTTATGTAAATGGTTGATTCTCAGCTTTTACTACATATTTACCTCTACTAGTGAGACTTTTCCTTTCCTATAGATTCTTACTTCTTGTCTTAGCCTTTTCTTTTTCCCTTAGATTAGATCTTTAAATATTTGTTTGAGAGTAGGTTTAGTTTTTGCTTCTCTGATAAGTTCTTTATCTCTTTTTCAATTCTAGGTAATAATCTTGTTGGATGGAGTATCCCATGTTGCAAGGTTTTCCCGTTTCTGTACTTTCAATATAATATCCACTTCTTTCTGTCCTGCAAAATTTCTTCAGAATAATCAGCTGATAGTCTTACAGGGATTATTTTTTATATGACTCTTTGCTTTTCTCTTGTTTCCTTTAGAATTCTCTCTGTATTTTGAGTTCCCTATCTGTTAAACTTTATTTCTGCTTCATTTGTTCTTTTTTCAGAGGTTTTCTCTTGTTCTTTTGATTGACACAGATTCTTTTGCCTTCTTAATTTACTTAGCTTTCTGTCTCTATGAAATTAGGTGAAACAGTTACCTACTTCATTCTCTGAGGGGTATCCTTGTGTAGTAGTGTTGCTATACAGTCAGCATGTTCCCAATGGCTTTGGAGAGAAAACTGGATCTGATGCAAGTACAAGTCATGTCTTTCTCCAGAGTGTGCTGATAGCTATCACATTCAGGTGAGGTAGACATGGTGATGGAGAGGCTAGAGCCAGGGAGCCAGGTGTAATCCATGGTTCTTTGTTCAGTGACCAACATCCCTCTCTTGGGGGGTGGATATGGGCCCGACATTGCTGGGGCAGAAAACCTGAGGGTTGGGTCTGAGCTCGTTTCATTTTCTGTAAGTGCATGCTCTTCCCACTTCCAGCAGCAGCACTCTAATCACAGAGGGGAGTGTTACTGGAGCAAGAGGGCCTGGAGTGAGAGCTGAGCATGGTGTTGGGGGTAGGTTTAGGCACCCAGACCTGTCAGAGCTCCAGAACATACCCCATGTGCTGCTTTTGTGAGCTTTTGCATTGATTACCCTTGCCCTGTTCAGATGCTATTCCATGTCTGAACCAGCTTTGTCACTGGCTTCAGTGCTTTCAATTTGCTTCTTGATTGTTTTTGCAGAAGTTAGGGCTCTCTTCATAGTAGAGTCTAGGTTTCTTACAGCCCTCTTATTAGTCCTACTTGTTTTCAAACCGGCTAAATGGACTCATTTCCCTAATAGAACTCGGGCATCCAATATGTAACTGGCACACCCAATATGTACTCACTCCCCAGGGAAAAACACCAAGCCCATGTAATCCTCCTCTTTTCTGTGTCCCTTCCCAGGAGGACAAGTTTAACCTGCATGCTTCTCCTCCTTCCTAAATAATTCTCTGTGTCTCTTCCTTACAGTTTTAGTTGTATAAGTCCTTCTGTCGATCTCCAGGAAGTTTTCAGTGAGAATTGTTTCACAAGGAGATGTGTTTTTGATATGTTCTGGGTGGAAATAAGGTCTGTGTTCTCCTACTTTGCCATCTTGATCTCCTATTCAGAATCAGTTATTAATATTAACTCCATTTCAAGGTTTTCTTCCCTCTCTGAAGAAGAGTGAAGTGGAGTTGAAAATTCTAAAATTCTGATCATGGTTTTATCTTATTGGTGACCAGTTTCCACCCAAGAGTCATCCAGGAGCCCATTCAGAATCTCCCTATTAGAACAAAATATGCTCCTAGTGCTCCTATCACTTAGGAATTCAGAGGCATTTTAGGAGCCCTATGTCAGGAAACATGGTCAAAGGCCAAATATTAGAACAAGAGATGCTACTCATATTTTTAATCACTTAAGAAACCATAAGGGTTTTTGGAGATGTGTGTCATGAACTAGATGCAGATATGTGTGTGTGTGTGTGTGTGTGTGTGTGTAAAATTAGCTTACATAAATATGATAAAGTTTACAAGATATACTGTGAACAACTACAGCCAATAAATTTTATGTATTGGATTAAATAAATTATCATGAAAACATGGGGCTTTCCTGGTGGCTCAGATGGTAAAGAATCTGCCTACAATTCAGGAAACCTGGGTTTGATCCCTGGATTGGGAAGACTCACTGGAGAAGGGACTGGCTACCCACTCTAATATTTTTGCCTTGAAAATTCCATAGACAGAGCAGCCTGGCAGGCTATAGTCCATGGGATCAAAGATTCAGAGGGACTGAACCACTAACACATTACTTCCCATAAAGAATCAGAAAATCTCACTAATTCTAAAACCAGTAAAGTGATATAAGGTCAAAAATATCCCCAAAGAGAAAATTCTGTGTCCAGATATCTTCACTGATGAGTTAAGCTTGCTATACAGTAAGAAAGCAAATATTTCAAATTTTAGCTATTTTATGCAATTTTATGAGGCTAGAATCATTTCTCCATCTCAGCATCATTAACAATTTTTGGTCAGATAATTATTTATTGTGTCATGCTATCCTGTTCGTTACAGGATATTTCCTGACTTCTACTCATTGGATAGCATCTCCCTAACAGTTGTCCAATTGTGACAACTAAAATTTTCTTCAGATATTGTCAAATGTTCCTGGGATGTAAAAACAGTTACTGCTGAGGCCTAGCTTGATATTAAACTTGGCAAGATTCTGTGAATGAAAAATTATAGCCCAATATAACTCATGAACTTAGATACAATTAATTAAGGCAAAATATTAGTAAACTGAACATGACAACTTATAGAAGAACAAAAATTATGACCAAATTGGGTTACCATAATCATTAAAGATTGATTTAACATTAGAAAGTAACACAAATCACTGCAAGCACAAGCAAAGATATATAACTATAGGAAATTTTCAAAAGCTATTGGAGAAGCATTTAATGAAATTCAGCAGATTAGGAACTTTCACTAACTACAAAAGGAAAAAAATTTCTTTATTCTGGTATCAGTATCTTCAGAAAAAAATAAAGGAAACAACCTTAAAGTAACTACAATAATTAATATTGCTGCATTTAAAGCATTTTTTCAGGGAAATTTTGTGTGCCTTTTATCATCATTTTATTTATCAACCTAGTAATGCATTTTTTAAAATAATGAAACATAAAATTTGTAAGGGATAGAAAGCAACCATTGGCAATGACATGTCATGCTATTTTAAAAAATAAAAAGTAAATTATAGGAAATATATTAGCATTAGTAGAGAGTTTAGCAAGATCACTGGACACAAAATTACTCCATAAGAAAATAAAACACAGAGCTATATGCCAAAAATAAATATAAAAAAAATCTAAAAGTAGTTTACAATAGCATCAAAAACATGAAGAATCTGGAAGAGATATACCAAATGGTTTACAAGTGATATATGGAAAATATTATGAGATGATTGAGAAATACTAAAATAGACCTAAATAAATGGAGTTTCAGGCTATGCTCATGAATCCTAGGTCAGTCATCTTCCAAGTTGATCTGTAAATTTAATGTAAATTCCAATAGATTTTACTGTGGGCAAGCTAACTTAGGCATTTGCCAAATATGAAAAAATGTCAGAATATTTTGAAGAAACATTAATGATGGGAGACTTATTACATGACAAGATATACTATAAAGCTTAGCAAATAAATCAGTGTGGAAATGATGGATAGACAAGTGGATCACTGGAATGACATGGAGATGGACTGACATAAAATATGGACCTGATAGGCTTTATGACAGAGATTGTAATGCAGACCTAAGGAGATAGGATAGATTGTATTACGAAGGTGCTGGGACAATTGATAATTCTTGTGGAATAAAATAAATTTAGATATTTATTTCCCAAGATATATAGAATTCAGTTATGAGTTCTATAAGATTTCATTCTAAAAAACAAAACTTCATTAATTTCAGAAGAGATCAGGCAGAGTATCTTTATAATCTTGCAGCAGGGAAAACTATACAAGACACAAAATACACTGACCATAAAGGTGAAGATTTATTGTTTCATCAGTTTCAAAGTTAAGATTCTCTAGACTTCAAAAATCACCATAGAACGAAAAAACAAAACTAATTGAAAACATGTACCAATAAAGGGTGTTACCTATAACATATGATGACATCTTATAAATCAATAATGAAAAGACAAACTTTTTTTTTTTTTTTTTACATTTAAAGTCTCTCAATCATGCCCAACACTTGGCAACCCCATGGATTATATAGTCCATGGAATTCTCCAGGCCAGAATACTGGGGAGTGTAGCCTTTCCCTTCTCTAGCAGATCTCCTCAACTCAGGAATCGAACTGGGGTCTCCTGCATTGCAGGGGGATTCTTTACCAACTGAGCTATCAGGGAAGCCAACAATCTGACACGTAGTTTTTTTCTTCCTGCCGCTTAAGAGAGAGATAAAAAATGTCTGACACTTGCAGCCTATTTCCTCCATTTTACAGAGGAAGAAACTAAAATAAACATTAATATATGAAAAATACCATCTCACAGTAATCAGACAAATGCAAATTAAACTGTCAGCAAGACACTATTACACAATTATCAGGCTGTCAAAACTTACAAAGTCTGATAATATAATGAGTATTAAACTGGGATGGCATAGACTAAACAGCAATTTTAAAATAAAAATCCTCTGCTTCCAACAACGAAAGATTATTTATTAGCCATGTGCAGTTCAATGCAAGAGCTTGACTAAAAGTTTCACACATAATAATAACTTAGGGGCAAAGCTAAAACAAATTTTACTGTTGCAAGGCACTGCCATCTACACTTGCTGCAGCACAGAATGTTGAGAATTACTTTAAAGGTCTTAAATGCTTTCACATAGAAATAAAAATTATCATTTAAATCAAGAAAAGCTTAGCCTCATGCTTTTGACTAACTTCTAAGAGGTGAGTGAATGTTGTTCATGAAAGAAGAAGTGCACTGAAAATATTAATGATGCTAGTGATATCTATCACATCAAAAGGTGACTCCCATATGGATCAATGGAAACAGTCAAACACTTCTGGAAAAGTTAAAATTTGAAAAAAAAAAAAAAAAAAAAGATGTTATAAAAGTTTTGTGTTGCCTAGAAAGTGAACAATGCAACGAAATAGAGGAAAACAATAGAATGGGAAAGATTAAAGGTCTCTTCAACAAAATTAGATACCATGGGAATATTTCATGCAGAGATGGGCATGATAAAGGACAGAAACAGTACGAACTTAACAAAAGCAGAAAATATTAAGAAGAACTACACAAAACAGGTCTTAATTAAAATGACTCAGGTAACCATGATGGTGTGATCACTCATCTAGAACCAGACATCCAGGAGTGTGAAGTCGAACAGGACTTAGGAAGCATTACTATGAACAAAGCTAGTGGAGGTGAGGGAATTCCAGCTGAGCTATTTCAAATTCTAAAAGATGATGCTGTTAAAGTACTACACTCAATATGCCAGCAAATTTGGAAAACTCAGCAGTGGCCACAAGACTGGAAAATGTAAATTTTCATTTCAATCCCAAAGAAGGGCAATGCCAGAGAATGTTCAGACTACACACAGTTGCACTCATTTCATGTGCTAGCAAGGTAATGCTCAAAATCCTTCAAGCTAGGCTTCAACAGTACATGAATCAAGAATTTCCAGATGTACAAGTTGGATTTAGAAAAAGCAGAGGAACCAGAGATCAAACTACCAACATCTGTTGGCTCATAAAAAAAAGCAAGAGAATTCCAGAAAAAAAAAAAAATCTACTTCTGCTTCAATGACTATGCTAAAGCCTTTGACTGTGTGGATCACAACAAACTGAGGAAAATTCTTAAAGAGATGTGAATACAAGACCAATTTGCCTACTTCCTGAGAAACACATATGCATGTCAAGAAGCAACAGTTAGAACCAGACATGGAACAATGGACTGGTGCAAAAGTGGAAAAGAAGTATGTCAAAACTGTACATTGTCACTCTGCATATTCAACTTATACACAGAATACCTCATGTGAAATGTCATGCTGGATGATCACAATCTCGAATCAAGATTGCTTGGAGAAATATCTACAACCTTAGATATGCAGGTTGTCTAAGGCACAGAGTAGAGAGGAACTAAAGAGTGTCTTGATGCAGGTGACAGAGGAGAGAGCAAAAGCTGGTTTAAAACTCAACATTCAAAAAACTAAGATCATGGCATCTGGTCCCATCATTTCATGGCAAATAAATTGAGAAACAATGGAAACAGTGACAGACTTTATTTTCTTGGCTCCAAACTCACTGCAGATGGTGAATACAGCCACAAAACTAAAAGATATTTGATCCTGGGAGGAAAAGCTTTGACAAACCTAGACAACCTATTAAATAGCAGAGACATCACTTTGCTGACAAAGGTCCATCTAGTCAAAACTACATTTTTTTCCAGTAGTCATTCACAGATGGGAGAGTTGGACCAAAGAAGGCTGAGTGCTGAAGAATTGATGCTTTTGAAATGTGTTGCTAGAAAAGACTCTTGAGAGTCCCTTGGACTGCAAGGAGATCAAACCAGTCAATCCTAAAGAAAATCAACTCTGAATATTCACTAAAAGGACTGATGCTGAAGCTAAAGCTCTAATAATTTGGCCAGCTTATAGAAAGAATCAACTCATTGGAAAAGACCCTGATGCTGGGAAAGATTGAGGGCATGAGGAGAAGGGGACAACAGAGAATGAGTTTGGTTGGGTGGCATCACCGACTCGATAGACATGAGTTTGAGCAAACACCAGGAGATGGTGAGGGACAAGGAATTCTGGTGTGCTGCAGTTCATGGAGTTGCAAAAAGTCAGACACAACTGAGTGACTGAGCAATTTCACCAACAACAACTAAAGTGAAACATGCCCACGCCCAGCCATCTGGTAATCCTGCCTCTGGGTATATACTATAGAATCATTACTATACATGTGTACTAAAACAAACAGAACATAAATGTGAACAGAATCATTTTTCACAACAGCAAACATTCACCAAACATTTGAACCTTCACAAAAAAATTCATTTATCATATAATAGAAAATAAATGTATTTATACAGAGAAATTCTATAGAGCAGTGAAAATGAATGACTGACCTATGCTACTTAGATCAGCAAGGATAAATATAATAAATACAATATTGAGGAAAGAACAGTATATAAAACATGATTCTGGTTGTAACTGGCAAAATTGTATTATATGTACACATACATTCATGTTCATATCTACATCATATCAGGAATATGCAAACATGTGTATATAGATATTTAGACTGGAACATATGCAAAATACTTAAGTGATGTGTTTATATTTATGTATACTTAGCAATTTATTTGTAAATATTTTTCTAAGTGGAAAAGCTGTCCAAAAAAGAATAGCTATCACAAAGGTCAGAATAGCAGTCACCTCTAGGGTAGAAACAGTAGGATGAAATTAAGGATGCTATTAATAAGTGCTCTTTTCCCCATCAGGTGTTTTTAATAAAGGTGATTGGTTTATTCTCCCTATCTGTATGTACGTAAAAAGAAAACAAGACAAATATAGGTAGGTAATATGTAAAACATTTTTTAAAACAGAGAAAATAATATTCAAGGAAGAAATGGCAAGAGGCAATAAAGTATAAATAATACCAAGTAAGAGTATAGTCAATTAATTTCAAAAGGTCAGAGAATAGTGAAATGACTCTAGCCTGTGATGGTCAAGAATTACATTAATGAAGGAGCCAGAACTTATCATAGAAGTTGTAGGAGGATAAAATTCTAGTGGGTGGGAAGAAAAAGCAGCTTGCAAAATGGAAATGCCACAAGAAGAAAAAAGCTGAAAGATAATTTAGTGCATGATGAACATGGAACAGTGGCTTGGATAGCACTTTTGTGTACAATAGTGGGACTGTTTTGTTTTCTTTCTATCCAGTTATTAATTTCACTTCACTTCAGTGAGATATATATGAGGATAGTGCAAGTTCCATTGTAAAGGTCTGTGCATTTGCATTTAATCCTTAAACCAAAAATATATATACAAAAATAAAACTTTAAGTGTTCTCCCAAATATTCAGGAGATGGGAGAAGTATAACTAGAGGATTAGAAAGGGAGAAAAGAGAATCTCTGGGCATTGCTGAAATCTTTGAAACCATATTGTAGAAATTATCCTCTAGACCACTGTTATTTGAAACATGGACAGTGCAAAGGGGAGCTGGTACCTAAGCTGTTCATTACTCATATGACAAGAGAAATTGACAATAGGCATTTAGGAATTGTTGTAGAAATTTGAAAGTAATCTTTTATTTGTTGAACAAAATAATTAAAAATTTGGAGTATCTATATGTCAGTTTTTAGTTTAAATATATTTGACATAAAATTACATAAATGTAAGATAAACAGCATGTTAATTTTCTAATTAATATATTGCAATATGGTTGCAATTATAGAGAAAACTAACACATTGATCATGCTATGTATGTCAATTTGTTCATGACAGAATTTTTTTTTTTTTAAAGAAGGGATTTTAACCACATATAATTTAAGAAGTAATGATATGTATTTTATCTAGACATGAGGCTTACACCTAGATATATTTTGGTACTTAGATGAGACCAAGAAAAAAAATGAATCTAAATTTTTTGTAGCAATTCAGCTAATGCAAATAGTGAGATCACCTTTTAAGAAAAGAAGAGTCTAATTTATTCTCACACTATACCCTGGGAGAATTCCTTGGGTATTCTTTCTTGGATATACTTTCCCTTGACCTTACCTCTATGCCATAAGTAATCAACTCTCCACGTACTCAAAAGAAGGTTAGTTAATCTTAGACCACTACTAACTGATAAACCTTAAACTCTTACATTTTCACCACACTTGCTTTCTCTGAATCTCAGAACAGATTCGTGGAGGCAGGAGAGAATAAGTGAATTGGAAAGTCATGTAACTTTGATCTTGCTATTTCTCTGCTCTCACATCTTGGGTTTTTCCTCTTTATATTTGGAACATATTTCTTTTAGTATCCAAAGCACTTTTACACACTCTCTTCTTTCCATGTCTGTTGCCACTATCCCATCTCAGAACATCATTATCTCTAGCTTAATCTTCTACAATAACCACCAATATAAATTCCAGCCTATGGCTCCCTCCACCATATTTTATTCCACTCACAACTGTCAGATTTCCTTTCCTGAAGTGGAAATGTAATTTTAGCTCTGAAGTTTAAAATCTTTCAGGGCTGCCACTGACCAATTGCTATTGATGAATTATAAATTCTTTATATCCAACATTCAACATTCTCCGTGCTATGGACTCAAACGACCTTTCTAGTCTGACCTCCCACTGTTCCTCATCACAAAATTTATTATGCTTGAAACAAACCAAATACTATTCTCTAAACACAGCATGATGAAAGTGAAAGAGAAGAGTGAAAAATTTGGCTTAAAGCTTAACATTCAGAAAACTAAGATCATGGCATCTGGTCCCATCACCTCATGGGAAATAGATGGGGAGACAGTGGAATCAATGTCAGACTTTATTTTGGGGGGGGCTCCAAAATCACTGCAGATGGTGACTGCAGCCATGAAATTAAAAGACACTTACTCCTTAGAAGGAAAGTTATGACCAACCTAGATAGCATATTAAAAAGCAGAGACATTACTTTGCCAACAAAGGTCTGTTTGGTCAAGGCTATGATTTTTCCAGTGGTCATGTATGGATGTGAGAATTGGACTGTGAAGAAAGCTGAGAGCCAAAGAATTGTTGCTTTTGAACTGTGGTGTTGGAGAAGACTCTTGAGAGTCCCTTGGACTGCAAGGAGATCCAACCAGTCCATCCTAAAGGAGATCAGTCCTGAGTGTTCATTGGAAGGACTGATGATGAAGCTGAAACTCCAATACTTTGGCCACCTCATGCAAAGTGTCGACTTATTGGAAAAGACCCTGATGCTGGGAGGGATTGAGGGCAGGAGGAGAAGAGGACGACAGAGGATGAGATGGCTGGATGGCATCACCAACTCGATGGGCATGGATTTGAGTAAACTCCGGGGGTTGGTGATGGACAGGGCGGCCTGGCGTGCTGCGATCAGGGGGTCGCAAAGAGTCGGACACGACTGAGTGACTGAACCGAACTGAAACACAGCATAGCCTCGTAAGCCTTTCTTACAGTCTTCAGTAAAATACGTGACATCTCCCTCTTTTACCCTCATATTTTCCTTCTTTCCCTTTATGTCACTTTGCTTGATGAGCATTATAGTTATTGACCTTATAGCATACTGTCATAAATGTTCCACAAAAATAGTCTGCGTGCATGTATGCTAAATCGCTTCAGTTGTGTCTCATTCTGTGTGACTTGGACTGAAACCAGCTAGGCTCCTCTGTCCATAGGGCAGAGGCTCCTCTGTCCAGACAAGAATACTGGAGTGTGTTGCCATGCCCTCCTCCAGGGGACCTTCCTGACCCAGAGATTGAACCCCCATCTCTTAGGTCTACCTGCATTGGCAGGTGGGTTCTTTAACACTAGAGCCACCTGGGAAGCCTGATAGTCTAGAGTGTGTGAAAAATTGAATTATCCACTGCATAGGAGATAAATGTAAGCCTATTCTTGTTTATAACAATCTTTCCACTGTTATTACCCACTTTCACATGTCCAACATTTTCAGTCCAATATATTGACTTAGAATTGTTCATATATATTCTCATACTGTTCTTTCTGGATAGAGAGAAAATTCTTCTTTCTCTGTGTATGCAAACTCTACTTATCCTTTATCCTATTAAATCCCAACTCCTCCATATTTCTTGTTTTGAGGGTAGGAAGTGATTTCTCCATTTGCAGTAATTTCTTATTACTAATTTGAAAATTAGTACTGAACTGATTTATGGTATTATATGCATCTCTTTTTCATAGTCACTTTGCAGCCATATGTCCATTTTTTATTTGTTTTTAACAGTTGAGTTTCCTGTAGCTTGTCTGCCATAGGCTGTAGTAACTAAGAGTATGCATGATGGATCCAGATTGCTTAGGTTTAAATCCTAGTTCTGCTATTTGTTAGTAGCACGGGGAGGTTTCTTATCCTCCATGTGCCTCAGCTTTCCTTATCTGTACCTACCTTATGCAATTGATGAGGATTAAACGAGTTCATACAAGAGAAGCACCTAGAACAGTTCCTGCCCCTTGGTAAGTTTTCAGGAAATACCACCTTCCATTATCATACTTGGAGAATAAGGGCTTTTTCTGCTTTTTTTTTTTTTTCCTTTTTTTTTTCTTTCCTACCAGAGCACAACATTTAATTTGTGTGTATTTAGTGCACACAGTATACTAGTACCGGCATATTTGCAGGGGATAGTACGTGAACAAGATGAGGCTTATATTCTGGAAGACATATTGAGCTTGTTTTTTCCCTCAACTTTATAAACCATTACCATTTGCACAAACGAGCCTTTATTGTTCTAAGTTCATGATGCTTCCATCCTTACCTTAGCTCTATGTTTCCAGTAAGAAAAACACTGATTAAAATCCAATAAACTTGAGTTGAAATTCTAGGGAACCAGTATGATTCAGAACAAAACCACAGACTTTGGAATAAGAAAGACCTTAGTTCACTGCTCAGGTCTATCATTTACCAGATGGCTGACTTCAAACCCACTAACTTTCCCGAGCTTCAATTTCCTCCTCTTTAGAATCTGTATAATATCCACCACTTAAGATCATTGTGTAAATCAACTGAAATAAATATTTAAAGTGCCTGGAACATAGTTATAAACCCAATAAAGCAAGCTATACTTGTTTTCATGGAAGAATGTATATTTGTTATAGATATCAAAGATTTCTATAATAAAACATCCTAGAATGCTTACCCCATGATCCTCCTTCATTAAAATTAGATTTAATCATTCAAATTTAATATATTAGAAGTACATTAGGTAATCTTAAAAAAGTTAATGAATTGTGCACATTTTAATAAATAACAATTAATAACTCTTAATGAGGTTTAAATATATAAACTAATCTTAATATAAAAATGTCTATTTTCTCATAAAACAAAACTCTTATTTATGATATCTATAAGAAAGTTCATATCTTTCTCATGTTTTTATGCTAATCTCTTTCTCCAGTCTTCTTTTCACTAATAGCAGCATTTGCAACTAGACATATTCTTAAAAACCAGAAGAAGCAATCCTTTCCTTAAGCCCAGACCAAGAACTGAAAGGAAGAGGAGGGTAGTTAGCCAGTTTTGGCTATGGAGTCTCACAGCTAACAGGTGACATGTCTCTGTTTTTATCATTTTTTCCCTCTCTTCTGGTGTTTTTCCAAGTGGTATCAATTATGAAAAGCACCATCCTGTCATCATACTTAGGACAAATTAAAGAGTTCTAAACATACTCAAGAAATGTTTATCAAATAATATAATTTTTGTCATTATCTAGGGATGCATTTTCCAATATGGTAGTCACTAGCCACAGTGACTATTTTGAGGTGGTATGCTGGTAAATGTTTAACAATCAGCTCCCTGCTTCAACCCATCCTCCAAAAAATTTGCAGGAATTGAAGACTCCTATGGAATAAATATTCTTACAGTGATCATTTTAATTTACCATTGATTCATGAAATTCAGAAAATGTAATAACCAGCTAGAAATTCAGTGCAAGCTGGTTCCAACATGACACTGAGATGGCTAGTCCACATTGGGTGCATTTTAAGTGTAAAATACACACCATATTTTGAAGACTTAGTAAAATAAAAAAATTAAAATATGTAAAATATCTCAATGTCTTTATATTGACTGCACATTGAAATAATATTTTAGATACATTGGTTTAAATAAAATTATTAAAATTAATTATAATTGTTATTTACCTTTGTAATGTTTGGCTACTAGAAAATGTAAAAATTAAATATGTGATTCAAATTCTATTTCTATCAGACATGTAGGGAAATATTTTTAAAACAAACAGGCATATTTGCATTTTATATTATATTTAATTAATAGATATTATTTGCTTCATTACACTGATGATTAAACCCTGGCTAAAATTAAATTTCTGGAAATCCTAACCTGATTTAACTCAGGTTTAACCTGATTTATCTGATTTAACTCAGATAACTCAGAAAAATGTTTCAGAACAGTATTTTGGTAGTTTTCACCTTACTCAAAAAAACAGCAAAATCTTTGAATATGTACATACATATTTTTAAAAATGCCTCATTATTTCTCAGATTCCTTAGTATTAAATGGCTCTTGGAAATACTTTATCTTTAGCATATCTGGTAAAGCTGGGGTAAGTGGGAAAATGTTAAATGCATGTGATCAAATGGCACACCCCTGAGCACACTTACAAGAAATAATGATTGAAGCAAATTGAAAGTTGTAGCACATAGGCTGAATTCAGGGACGTGTGGGTTTTTCAAGGCCTGCAATTTTCCGGCTGGTTCCATTGAGGTCTGTGAATATACTACATGTGATTTTGAAAAGGCACTGACTGCCCTTCAGTGAGCTGATAGATCAGCTTGAAGCAGTGATAATGCAGCCTCACTGGGGAGCTTCACCTACACAAACGAGCAGAAGAAGGACCAGGACACACGGGCGGCTGTGGGTCTAGAAGTCATAACTGGCAGATGACGTATGAGCCCTACCAGGTTACCATGCCTCACCAAGCTTGTTAGAAAATATTTCTTGTAACCGTGTTCACATAAAAGGGTACAAAGGATTCACTTATCAAAAACATAAATTCCAAATTCAGTAGGCCTTTATCATTAGGAAATTTGTGGAATCTGGTCTTTCACCTAAATCACTTTTTTACTATGCTAATATCATCCTTTGAGCATGAGAGAATGGAAAGGAGCTCCATAGGGGTACAATACAATGGGAGGTAGAAAGATATTATGGGACGGAGGGAAGCACTTTGGACTGGGTATCAGAAGACCTCTGTTCCAGTTCTGATTTCTCTTTAACTCTGTTTAACACTGAGCAATCCTTTTAGCTACTGAACTTCAGTTTCTTCATCTGTAAAATTGGAATGATAGTAAATGCTTGATGAAGAGATTGTGAGCTTAAGTAGCAATTACAAACAAAATGGGGTGGTCTTTGAATGTGGAATATTTTAAAGCATTCCTGTTAAATAGTCTTAGGTTGCAAGTAGGTGTCACCAAAGAAGATTCAAAGAAAATTTGATCTTTCAACATAAGTTCAGATAAATAATTCATTGAACAAGGCTGTCTAAAATTGAGAGTTCTCTGCAAAGGTTTTAAGGAATTTTTAAAAACTCAGTTATTAATATTTTCTCTGTTCTTCATTAGTTTATAATTTAGCTTAGAAAATGTGAATAAACATAAAACAGGATAATTCTAAGAAACTTTTTAAGCAATAGCATGTTTAAGTGAATTAGCTGAGTTCCCTTACCACATTTATTCTGAGTAAGAGAACAGTAGGTTTTATACTATGAAGGTTTAAGTCTTAGGCAGGGGCTTGTAATATTTTTGAATTTGACTGGGAGAGGAATGGCATGATAAAGCAGTTATTGTAGCCAGAATCAAGGGCATATATTAGGGAGTTGGGAAAACTGTTCAAAAATGTTCAGAAGACAAGCACAGGAGTTTTCAAACATTAATATGAGGGTCTGCAATGTTAAACTGAGAAGCATGGCTTGGATTAATTGTTCAGTGGGGAAATCTTGAAGCTCCTGAGTAGAATCATATTTTCAACAAATGGAAGACCATGATCACTAAAGCCAAACATTCTAGAGTGGGTGGACACTCCAAGAATGAGCTCTGTTTCCTTATCTATAAAATGGAAATCAAATTTTATGATTTTATAAAAATTAAAGATTTTGAAACCACAATTGCCTGACATGTACATAGATGTTCAATAGGGAATAACTTTTATTTTATATTTAAATGGGGTTTTGCATTTTAAAAAGCCTTGGAAACTTTTCCCTATACCACAAACCTGACCTTCAGTTTTCCTAAGAGGTTCATTGGCTGTGCATAGATCAATGTCTAGTAAATTGTGGGAACTGAATTGGCTTCAGAGGCTGGTTGGGATTACTCCTTGCAGATACTTGTGTTTCTAGAAAAGAGCATTTGCCTTATTTCATATAACATATTATTTTCAAAGGTATGCACCCCACAAGGCTTAGATTTGGGTTTGGTTACCACAATGTGTTGTTAGATTATAGAACTTACTCACATACACTTATTCATTCAATCATTCCATGTGAAATATGCTAAGTATTCATGTTGGGTCAGGTTCTACACTAGGTATCCACCATAAAAATTTACAACTAGCCTGCCACCCTACAGACATGTTCTCCTTTCTGTTTTCTTATTTTAGACACTGATCAATTTCATACTTCACAGCCCTTAGAGGGAAAGCTATTTATTCTACAGTATTCTTTACCTGTGAAAATATCAATTCTCTCTTCCCTTTAGTAAACTGTGGTTTTAAAAATGCTAAAGTTTTCAGATATTCATAGCATTTTTAAATAGTAAGAATACCAGATAATGGAGTTGGAAAATGATTTTCTTTCTGAAGCTGTGCTATGCCTGGCCAACTACTGAAACTTTCTGGGCTAATTAATGAATTGCAAAATAATCCCTGCTTGACCCACATAACAATGCTGCTATTAAGATGAAATGAAGCAATCTATGTAAAATGGTCAAAATCATAGTAGGCTCTACAGAGATAAACACATGTGTGTGTGTGTTGAGTATACTGAAGTGTGAGAAAGATATAGTTCAAACTATAGAAGTTGTATTTATAAAATTATTACCAGGAAGTCTATAAGGGGACATGTGATTGCAGTGCTACAGGTGATGTGGCAATTCTGAAACCTTATAAACAGAGACTAAAACCTGCCTGATCGGTAGATGGATGTTGTATGACCTGCTACTCTTCTCAAGGACACATTTCGCATCATTTATCAGCTGCCTGGGAATGAAAGTCTTCATCTCTGTTAAGACCTTTTAAGGTTGACACACTTGTATAAGGCAAAAATGTTTCCTTACAGTAATAAAACATCAATACTGATGCAGGCAGCCAATATGGGAGCATTTTGTCCTTAGATGGAGGCTGTTTCTGCTCTTTTTTATTGTGAGCTGAACTTGTTGCTCCTGCTGTCATGTGGAGGAGGGAGGAACAGTTCTTGAACATCTTAAATGAGAATTTTTTTTTTCCCCTGCCCTGGTAGTTTCAGTGAATGACCTCCTAAGTTAGAGGTCATTCTAACCTAGTGCAAACTGTGTGGTGTAGAGGGAAAAAAGTAAGTGAAGTCACTGAGTCATCTCCGACTCTTTGCCACTCAGTGGACTGTAGCCTGCCAGTCTCCTCCATCCATGGGATTTTCCAGGCAAGAATACTGGAGTGTATTACCATTTCTTTCTCCAGGGGATCTTCCCAATGAAAGCACAGGCTTTTGGAGATTGGCGGATCTGGTAAAAATGTATTTTGTATGTCAGTTGCTATCAGCTACTCCTGATATATGTGTGAACATAGTTTCTTGCATGTCTGCAAGTGTTTGAATAAGTTAATATCCATAAAATATATAGAAAATCCTTATGAACCTGTATTATACTACACATACACATAAACACACACAAGATAAATGAAAGAGAGAGAAAATTATTTCCTTGGGGGAGAAACTTGATTGTTCTGTTCAACACTACGGTATCACTACTATTCAGAACAGTGTCTTACATACAGTAAGTGCTTATATTAGTCGCCTTTCATAGAGGTTACATTAAAAAAAAAAAAAAGAAATTCAAGGCTGGTAACAATGGACACATTTCTCGTGCATAGATCCTTAGGCTTGTTATTGCTTGGCTTCACTCCTCTAAGTGCTACAAAGCATTTGCTGGGCTTGGTTCCAGGCTGAGGGTTGGATTCAGATCTGTTTCATGAACTTCTCATTACAGAACCTAGGATTGGACATATGGGATATAAATCCATTTTCTTGCTTCAAATTTAAATAGGAAAATAAAAATAAAGGCTGTGGATCTTACCAGCATAAAGACCTGAGGGGAAGTGGAACTTGAATACCCTGTGACTACAGAGGAGTGACCATATTTTTATGGGCAAATCATTGTCCCTCTCTAGGTACTGAGAGTGGTGGACTAAGTCAGAAGTTTTTAGACTTTGGGCAAGTTCACTCAGAATCACAATGTGCATCAGATAAGAATGCCATGGCCTGCTGGCCGCTTCTGGGAGCACAGTAAGAAAAGTGCTACCCATAGTGGTCTCTTATTGTCCTAAGCAAGAGTAGTGCTCTAAGGAAGAAAGAAGACATGAGCTCTGAGCCCCAGGAGGGTGTCTGGACCAACAGTTGCAATATGGAACAATGGCAGTCTGAGCAGAGTAAAGTGTGGCACAGCAGAGATGCATGATCACACATATTACCACCAACTGTCTTGCCCTAGAGGAGAAGCAGATTTGACAACAACCACAGTCTCCTACTGTTAAGGACAGAGATTGAAACACTAGAGATGAGTGACTGACCTCAGAAACAAGCAGAAATTCCTTCTGCTCCAGATCATATGATTATGCAATGACAGTGTATGAAAAAGCACTGTTTTCCATTTCTTTTAACTTAAAAACCATTTTGATGTATTAGTGCATATTTATTTGGGCATATGCATGTACACACTCTCAGTGACATCCCTAAACAGAAACCTCACAGACAGAGTTCCCTTAGTGCCGCAAAAAAATAGGTTTACTCATCCTTTCAATTTGCTTTCCTTCAAAGATTCACATCCATCTTAATGATGAGAATGTTGTTTCAGTGATTCTGTCTAATAGCTCTAATCTGGGTGAGATTCAATATGAATTCTAGAAATGTGCTAAATATTCCTAATATTTGCATACCAGGGGGGCTTGATTTATTATAATTTTTGGTTTTTAATATTAAAACTGTTGTTGTTGTTGTTAAGTCACTCAGTAGTGTCTTATGCTCTGCAATTCCATGACCTGCAGCATGCCAGGCTTCACTGTCATCCACCATCTCCTGGAGTCTGCTCAAAACACATGCCCATTGAGTCAATGCTGCCATGCAACCTTCTCATGCTCTGTTGCCCGCTTCTTCTTCTGTCTTCAATCTTTCCCAGCAACAGGGTCTTTTCCAATGAGTCAGCTCTTCCCATCAGATGGCCAAAATATTGGAGCTTCAGCTTCAGCATCAGTCCATCCAATGAATAATCAGGGTTCATTTTTTTTTTAGAATGGACTACTTTGATCTCCTTGCTGTCTAAGCAACTATCAAGAGTCTTCTTCAGAAAATTTTGAGACCATCAGTTCTTCAGCACTCAGCCTTCTTTATAATCCAAATCATACTTCCATACATGATTAGTGGGAAACTATTAGCTTTTACTAGACAGAACTTTGTAGGCCAAGTGATGTCTCTGCTTTTTAATAGGCTGTCTAGATTTGTCATAGCTTTTCTTCCAGAAACAAGCATCTTTTAATTTCATGGCTGCAGTCACTGTCTATAGTGAATTTGGAGACCCAGAAAATAAAGTCTGTCATTGTTTCCATTGTTTCTCCAGTTATTTGTCATGAAGTGATGGGACCACATGTAATGATCTTGGTTTTTGAACGTTAAGTTTTAAGCCAGCTTTTTCACTCTCCTCTTTCACCTTCATCAAGTGGCTATTTAGTGTTTTGCTTTCTGACATGAGGGTGGTGTCATCTGCATATTTGAGTTTATTGATATTTCTTCCAGCAATCTTGATTCCAGCTTGAGCTTCATTCAGCCTGGTATTTAACATGATGTACTCTGCTTATAAGTTAAATAAGCAGAGTGAAAATATACAGCCTTGACATACACCTTTCCCAATTTTGAAACAGCACATTGTTCCATGTCTGGCTCTAACTGTTGCTTTTTGACATGCATACAGGTTCCTCAGGAGGCAGGTAAGGTGGTCTGGCATTCTCATCTCTTCAAAAATTACCTACAGTTTGTTATGATCAATACAGTTGAAAGCTTTAGCATAGTTAATGAAGCAGAAGTAGATGTTTTTCTGGAATTCTCTTGATTTTTTTCTGTGAGCCAACAGATTTGGCAATTTGATCTCTAGTTCCTCTGCCTTTTCTATATCCAGCTTGTGCATCTGGAAATTCTAGGATCATGTACTGTTGAAACCTTACTTGAAGAATTTTGAGCATTACTTTGCTTGCATGTGAAATGAGTGCAATTGTGTAGTAGCTTGAACATTCTCTTGTATTGCCCTTCTTTGGGATTGGAATGAAAACTGAGCTTTTCTAGTTCTGTGGCCACTGCTGATTTTTCCAAATTTGCTGGCATACTGAGTGCAGCACTTTCACAGCATCATCTTTCAGGACCCCCTGAAAGCAGGAATCCCATCACCTCCACTAACTTTGCTCATAGTAATGCTTCCTGAGTCACACTTGACTTCACACTCCAGGATGTCTGGCTCCAGGTGAGTGATCACACCACTCACCTGTTCATTGAGACATTTATCAATGGTTATCCTGTTCACTGAAACATTTTTTTGTTATCCTGTTCATTGAGATATTTTTTTATACAGTTCTTCTGGGTACTCTTGCCACCTCATCTTAATATCTTCTGCTTTTGTTAGGTCAAGTGTCTGTCCTTTATTGTGCCCATCTTTGCATGAACTGTTCCCTTGGTATCAGTAATTTTCTTGAAGAGATCTCTAGTCCTTACCATTCTGTTGTTTCCCTCTATTTATTTGCATTATTCATTTAAGAAGGCTTTCTCATCTCTCCTTGCTATTCTTTGGAATTCTGTATTCAGATGGATATCTTTCCTTTTATCATTTGCCTTTGACTTCTCTTCCTTTCTCAGCTATTTGTAAGGCCTCCTCAGACAGCCATTTTGCATTTCAGTTTTTTTTTTTTTTTTTTTTCCCCTTAGGGATGGTTTCAGTCACCACCTCTTGCACAGTGTTCTGAACCTCCATCCATAGTTCTTCAGGCACTCTTATCAGATCTAATCTCTTGAATATATTTAGGTCATACCTGAATGATCTAGTGGTTCTCCCTACTTTCTTCGGTTTAAGTCTGAATTTTGCAATAAGGAGTTCATGATCTGAGCCACAGTCAGGTCCCAGTCTTGTTTTTGCTGACTGTATGGAGCTTCTCCATCTTTGTCTGCCAAGAATATTATCAATTGATTTTGGTATTGACCATCTAGTACATTCGTAGTCCAACATTTTGTGTTTTTTGAAGAAGGTGTTTGCTCTGCCCAGTGCATTCTCTTGGCAGAACTCTGTTAGCCTTTGCCTTGCTTCATTTTGTACACCAAGGCCAAAATTGCCTGTTACTCCAGGTATATTTTGACTTCCTACTTTTGCATTCCAGTCCCCTATGATGAAAATGACACATTTTCTTTTCTTTGTTTGCTGTTATTTCTAGAATGTCTTGTAGATCTTCATAGAACTGTTCAGTTTCATCTTTTTTGGCATTAGAGGTTGGAGTATAGACTTAGATTACTGTGATAATGGTTTGTCTTGGAAGCAAACTTAGATCATTCTGTCATTTTTGAGATTGCAGCCAAGCTTTGCATTTCTGACTCTTCTGTTGACCATGAGGGCTACTCCATTTCTTGTAATGGATTTTTGCCCACAATAGATATAATGGTCATATGAATTAAATTCACCCAATCCCATCCATTTTATTTCACTAATTCCTAAAATGTTGATGTTCACTCTTGCCATCTACTGTTTGACCACTTTCAATTTATCTTAATTCATGAACCTAACATTCCTGGCTCCAAACTGCTGTACCATGATTTAACCATAAAAATAATTTTCAGAGAATAGCTATGTGGCCCACATGGACATAAGGACATAAGGAGAAGACTTGAATGATCTTGAGTGCTCTGCTATTATTACCTCTGAAAACATAAAAGACACATTTTTTCTAGCTCCAAATCCTGGTTATTGCATATTTGCAAAATTAAAATTCAAAGATTTAGCTCATAATTATCACAGAGGGATGGTAGAGACAAAAATTTCCCCCAATTCAGGATCAGGGGGCCAAATAGCACCAGTATTTAAAGAGAAGGCTGCTTTGTATCCTTGAATCCTTATAAAAAGGCATAAACTCTACCATAACTCACTATAGGAATGCTTGATCCCTTTCAAAGATTACCATATGGTTCTTATTATCTTTTGGATTAAAGAACACTTTTTTTTTTTTTTTTTAAGCTTCTTATCTTGTATTAGGCTATAGCTGATAACAGTGTTGTGATAGTTTCAGGTGAACAGTGAAGGGATTTAGTCATTCATAGGCAATGGCACCCCACTCCAGTACTCTTGCCTGGAAAATCCCATGGATGGAGTCTGGTAGGCTGCAGTCCATGTGGTCGTGAAGAGTCGGACATGACTGAGTGACTTGCCTTTCACTTTTCACTTTTATGCATTGGAGAAGGAAATGACAACCCACTCCAGTGTTCTTGCCTGGAGAATCCCAGGGATGGGGTCGCACAGAGTCGGACACAACTGAAGTGACTCAGCAGCAGCAGTATACATGTATCAATTCTCCCCCAAACTCCCCTTCCATCCAGACTGCCACATAGCATTGAGTAGGTTTCCATATGTTCTATAGCTGGCCTTGGTTGGTTATCCATTGTAAATATGGCAGTGTATGCATATCCTTTTCAAACTCCCCTCATGTTTCCCCTCAGCAGTCATAAGTTTGCTTTTATTTTTTTTTTTAATTTGTAATTTTTTTTATTTTTTATTTTTTTATTTTTCAGTGGGTTTTGTCATACATTGATATGAATCAGTCATAGAGTTACACGTATTCCCCATCCCGGTTCGCCATCCCACCTCCCTCTCCACCCGATTCCTCTGGGTCTTCCCAGCCCACCAGGCCCAAGCACTTGACTCATGCATCCCACCTGGGCTGGTGGTCTGTTTCACCACAGATAATATACATGCTGTTCTTTCGAAACATCCCACCCTCACCTTCTCCCACAGAGTTCAAAAGTCTGTTCTGTACTTCTGCATCTCTTCTTCTGCCCTGCATATAGGGCCATCGTTACCATCTTTCTAAATTCCGTATATATGTGTTAGTATACTGTAATGTTCTTTATCTTTCTGGTTTACTTCACTCTGTATAATGGGCTCTAGTTTCATCCATCTCATTAGAACTGATTCAAATGAATTCTTTTTAATGGCTGAGTAATATTCTGTGGTGTATATGTACCACAGCTTCCTTATCCATTCATCTGCTGATGGGCATCTAGGTTGCTTCCATGTCCTGACTATTATAAACAGTGCTGCGATGAACATTGGGGTGCATGTGTCTCTTTCAGATCTGGATTCCTCAGTGTGTATGCCCAGAAGTGGTATTGCTGGGTCATATGGTAGTTCTATTTCCAGTTTTTTAAGAAATCTCCACATTGTTTTCCATAGTGGCTGTAATATCCACAAATCAATCAATGTAATACACCACATTAACAAATTGGAAGATAAAAACCATATGATTATCTCAATAGATGCAGAGAAAGCCTTTGACAAAATTCAACACTCATTTATGATTAAAACTCTCCAGAAAGCAGGAATAGAAGGAACATACCTCAACATAATAAAAGCTATATATGACAAACCCACAGCAAGCATCACCCTCAATGGTGAAAAATTGAAAACATTTCCTCTGAAATCAGGAACAAGACAAGGATGCCCACTCTCACCACTACTATTCAACATAGTGTTGGAAGTTTTGGCCACAGCAGAGCAGAAAAAGAAGTAAAAGGAATCCAGATAGGAAAAGAAGAAGTGAAACTCTCGCTATTTGCAGATGACATGATCCTCTACATAGAAAACCCTAAAGACTCTTCCAGAAAATTACTAGAGCTAACCAATGAATATAGTAAAGTTGCAGGATATAAAATTAACACACAGAAATCCCTTGCATTCCTATATACTAACAATGAAAAAACAGAAAGAGAAATTAAGGAAACAATATCATTCACCATTGCAACAAAAAGAATAAAATACTTAGGAATATATCTACCTAAAGAAACAAAAGACCTATACACAGAAAACTATAAAACATTGATGAAAGAAATCAAAGAGGACACAAACAGATGGAGAAATATACCGTGTTCATGGATTGGAAGAATCAATATTGTCAAAATGGCTATTCTACCCAAAGCAATCTATAGATTCAATGCAATCCCTATCAAGTTACCAACGGTATTTTTCACAGAACTAGAACAAATAATTTCACAATTTGTATGGAAATACAAAAAACTTCGAATAGCCAAAGTAATCTTGAGAAAGAAGAATGGAACTGGAGGAATCACCCTGCCTGACTTCAGACTCTACTACAAAGCCACAGTCATCAAGACAGTATGGTACTGGCACAAAGACAGAAATATAGATCAATGGAACAGAATAGAAAGCCCAGAGATAAATCCACGAGCCTATGGACACCTTATCTTTGACAAAGGAGGCAAGGATATACAATGGAAAAAAGACAATCTCTTTAACAAGTGGTGCTGAGAAAACTGGTCAACCACTTGTAAAAGAATGAAACTAGAACACTTTCTAACACCATACACAAAAATAAACTCAAAATGGATTAAAGATCTAAATGTAAGACCAGAAACTATAAAACTCCTAGAAGAGAACATAGGCAAAACACTCTCCAACATAAGTTTGCTTTTAAAGTCTGTGAGTATCTTTCTGTTTTATAAGTAAGTTCATTTGTTTCATTTCTGGTTTATATTTCACATGTAAGGGATGAAGGAGCACTTTTAAAATGAATGCTATGAATCTCTCTGAAGAAGAGAACACCATATGCCAAAGGTCACAAAATTATGTTCCAGATTCAGGCTCCCCAAGGCTTATCAGTGGAAGACTTAAGAAATGATTTTTGGATAGGGATCCAACAACCTTAGAGTAATAAAAATACTTTGTGGGAATATAGAAAGAAAATATAATTTCAACTTATAAAATACCTATTTTTATTTATTTATTTTTTCCATATATTTTTATTAGTTGGAGGCTAATTACTTTACAAGATTGTAATGGTTTTTGCCATACATTGACATGAATCAGCCATGGATTTACATGTGTTCCTCATCCTGAACCCCCCTCCCACATCCCTCCCCATCCCATCCCTCTGGGTCACCCCAGTGCACCAGCCCCGAGCACTTGTCTCATGCATCCAACCTGGGCTGGTGATCTGTTTCACACTTGATAATATACATGTTTTGATGCTGTTCTCTCAGATCATCCCACCCTCGCCTTCTCCCATAGAGTCCTGGAGCCCTAAAATACCTGTTTTCAAAAATTTGACTCATTAACATTTAGTATGATTTAGAAGTTCACTTATTTATAGATAACACATATATTGAGGGCACATATTTTAAAAATTACTTATACTACATAACACAGTTTAAAGAATATGTGCCTATAGATCATAAGTGAAGAAATTCTCTCTGTTCAAAGGACCCTAATCCTGAACTCTGAGAACCAAGGCTAGTCTCATAATTATGTAGAAATGTGATTAGAAGACTTTCTAACTTTAAGCCCAAGAATTCTGATTTTAAGCCCAAGAATACTTGAGTGGGTAGTCTATCCCTTCTGCAGCAGATCTTCTTGCTCCAGGGACTGAACCGGGGTCTCCAGCATTGCAGGCAGAGTTACCAGGGAATTTCTTTCTAATTTTATAACTGCTGGTGTTATTATGGTGTCTAAATCCCTCATTATCCATTTCTTCAGTTGTTATATACTGAAAGCATGTGTGTGTGTGTGTGTGTGTGTGTGTGTGTGTGTGTGTATACATAAATCTTAAAGGACAAGATAATGAATATGTGCATTGTTTCTCTATTTAAAAGATTCTTGGAGAAGAGAACACCTAAAAGCAATGTTTTATGGATACTCTGGGAAGAAAAGTAAAGCCATGAGCATGTGTGGAGTCACCAGGGGATACAATTTTGGTCCAACCTGTAATAGGGACTCTCATATGCTACAAGAGAACAGCTGAGCACTAAATATCATGAGCAGCATAGAAGTGGAAGTGTGGTGAACAGGAGTGGAAGGAATGGTAAACAAAGCAGAATTTGGAATCCATTACAAACACACTTTCCCCTGATTTGCAGTTTTTTTCTGTCTGACTATATTAGTGACTTTTGTGTCCTTTTTAGTGACTTTTATACATAAACTTTTAGTGACTTTTATGCATAGACTGCTTTTAGGCTGACTATCTTATAAGGTGATACTTTCCTGTGGCTCAGACAGTATAGAATCTGCCTGTAATTTGATAGACCTGGGTTTTACCCCTGAGTCAGGAAGATCCCCTGGGAAATGGAATGACAACCGATTCCAGTATTCTTCTCTGGAAGAAACCATGGACAGTGGAGCCTGGAAGCTACAGTCCATGGTCTCCCAAAAAGTCAGACATGACTGAGTGACTGAAATAATGTATATTTCTGTTTGGATTCCGAGCTGACTTGAGGGAGACAGACTCTTGGAACACCTTTTTCCTGTTTTTGGTTGTGCTGGGTCTTGGTCGCAGCACATGTACTCTTCATTGCACCATTCAGGTTTTCTCTAGTTTGGCGTCCTGGCTTCTCTAGTTGTGGTGGGCAGGCTTAGTTGTCCCACAGCATATGGGATCTTAGTTCCCCAATCAGGGATGAAACCCAAGTCCACTGAACCACCAGGGAAGTCCCCTGGAATATCTTAAAGCATTGTTTTTCAATTGGGTGTGATTTTATTCATGAGACATTTTTAGTTGTCACTACTTATAGGGTGTGTCACTGGTATACAGTGGGTATAAGCTAGGCAGGTGGTAACATCTTACAATGCAAAGGACAGTTCCCCACAATGAAGTATTGCGCTGTTCTTGGTTGCTCAGTTCTGTCTGACTTTTTGTGGCCCCATGAACTGTAGCCTGCTAGGCTCTTCTGTCCATGGGGATTCTCCAGGCAAGAATGCTGGAGTGGATTGCCATGCCCTCCTCCAGGGATCTTCCCAACCCAGGTCTCTCGCATTGCAGGCAGATTATTTACCATCTCAGCCTCCAGGGAAGCCCCCCAAGTATTACCTCACCCAAAATGACAGTAGTTCCAAAACTGAGAAACCCTGTCTTATAGGGACAAAATGATGCCATTAAAATTGACCCATGTCAGGAGGCAACACCATCTGTGTATGCTCATTCAGTGGCTCCTTGTTGTCTGTTCTACCCCGGAAATCTCAATCTTATGAATAACCAGTCTGCTCCCAGTGGGATCTGAAATATTACTGATTTGTCACCAACTATCTATCTCACAATAGAGAGGAGATTTAAGATGAGCTCTGTCAAAGGAACTGCAAATCTGCCCTTTCCATTGATCTTAAAGAAACAGAATTTAATGGTCTCAGCTGGGACCTAATGAGCCAACGTTCACATCAGAAACCTACTCTGTGTTTGACATATTTGCCAGTGTGTTATGGGGAAATAGAGGGGAAACTATATATGTATATTCAAAGACTAATTGAGCACTGAAACTGAGAAATCCATGGACATTCTATCCTCTAGTTAGAGGTTGCCATGCTTCAGTGGAGCCAGAGACAGACTCTGCTATGAAGATGTCATTTTTTTAATATGAAGAAAAAAAAGAGAGAAGGCTTTAAATATAGCGAAGGCAAGGGAACACTGGGGAGGAATGATGTTGGTTATAGGAACTGCTGTCAAAAAGAACCATCCAGCTATGGCTAACAATTTGACTTCAAACTAAAATGCATCAGATATGAAAGGGTTTTAGGTGCTTCATGTTCTGCTTTGGTATGGAGAAAATAGGACTGAGGTATGCAGGGGATCCCATCACAGAGCAGACTGGGCCAGTCCAGGGAGACAAGGACATCAAGACAGAATTTCTGAATTGGTCAGGGGCTCGTAGCGCAAGGACTACCACTTAATATGGCTACTTCAGGTGATAATAAAGACTACAGGATGTAAGGGAATGTTAGCAGAGAGGCTGGGATAACAGCCTCAAGCAATTTATCCAGCTCTGGGATGCTGCTAAATTACTGAATCAAGAACTGAGGCCAGAAGTGTAATAAGCATTCATGTGCATTGCTTATGTCAAACTTGCATGTAAAGATTAATGTCAGCTGCTTGCGTGTGTGCTCAGTCACTCAGTCATATCGGACTCTTTGTAACCCCATGGACTGTAGCCTGCCAGGCTCCTCTTTGCATGAAATTTTTCAGGCAAGAATACTGGAGTGAGCTGCATTTCCTCCTCAGGGGATCTTTCCAACCCAGGAATTGAATCTGCACCTCCTGTGGCTCCTGTGTTGGCAAGTGGATTCTTTACCACTGTGCCACCTGGGAAGCTCAATCACCTGTTTGATGTATGACTAATTAACATTTTTCAGTCTCAGCTTTTGCACCTTAAAATGGAGATACTAATAGATTTCACAGAGTTACCTTAAAATCATGCATGTAAATTACTTATGAAGGTTAACCAAAATCCTGCTTATAAATCTAACACACAGCATACTCTTAAGGAATATTTGTGAACACATAATTGAAATCATCTGAGATTATAAGTAGGGCTAGTTTATGGCATAGGAAACAGACCAAGTGTATGAGGACAGGACCCTTCATTCCTATTACCCAATTTATGGGTTGCTATGGCATCTGGACTTCCCTGGTGGCTCAGAGGTTAAAGCGTCTGCCTGCAATGCGGAAGACCTGGGTTCGATCCCTGGGTTGGGAAGATCCCCTGGAGGAGGAAATGGCAACCCACTCCAGTATTCTTGCCTGGAGAATTCCATGGATGGAGGAGCCTGGTGGGTTACAGTCCACGGTGTCGCAAAGAGTCAGACACGACTGAGCTTCACTTCACTTCATGGCATCTGGACAGGGTAGAGTCCATGGGGTCACAAAGAGTCAGACACAACTTAGTATGCAAGCATGCACTATGGTATCTGGAATATTGTATATGTGAAACGACACTTCTGATGTAAGGCACCCGAAGTCTTTATTAAAACCTGATCACTGCTTAAAATGTTTACCTATTCTAGCTAATAAATTTTTATGGAAAAAAATTTTAATTAATTTATTTTTATCAAAAGATAATTGCTTCACAGAATTTTGTTGTTTTCTGTCAAACCTCAACATGAATCAGCCATAGGCATACATATATCCCCTCCCTTCTGAGCCTCCCTCCCATCTCCCTCCCCATCCCACCCCTCTAGGTTGATACGGAGCACCTGTTTGAGTTTCCTGAGCCATACAGCAAATTCCTATTGGCTATCTATTTTACATATGGTAATGTAAGTTCCCATGTTACTCTTTCCATACATCTCACCCTCTCCTCCCCTCTTCCCATGACCATAAGTCTATTCTCTATGTCTGTTTCTCCATTGTTTCCCTGTAAATAAATTCTTCAGTTCCATTTTCCACATTCTGTGTATATGTGATAGAATATGGTATTTATCTTGATCTTTTTGACATATTTCATTCTGTATAATAGGTTCTAGGTTCATCCACCTCATTAGAACTGCCTCAAAGGTGTTCCTTTTCATGGCTGAGTAATATTCCATTGTGTATATGTACCACTATCTCTTTATCCATTTCTTTGTTGATGGACATCTAGGTTGCTTCCATGTTCTAGCTATTGTAACTAGTGCTGCAATGAACCACGAGATACTTGTTTGTTTTTCAATTTTGGTTTCCTCAGGGTATAAGCCATGGAGTGGGATTGCTGTGTCACATGGTGGTTTTATTCCTAGTTTTTTAAGGGATCTCCATACTATCTTCCATGGTGGCTGTATCAATTTACATCCCCACCAACACTGCAAGAGTGTTCCTTTTTCCCCACACCCTTTGCAGCATTTATTGCTTGTAGACATTTTGATGATGGCCATTCTGACTGGTGTGAGGTGATATCTCATTGCAGTTTTGATTTGCATTTGAGCATGGGTTTCCCTGGTGGCTCAGAGGTTAAAGTGTCTGCCTGCAATACAGGAGACCTGGGTTCGATCCCTGGATTGGGAAGATCCCCTGGAGAAGGAAATGGCAACCCACTCCAGTATTCTTGCCTGGAGAATCCCATGGACGGAGGAGCCTGGTGGGCCACAGTCCATGGGGTCACAAAGAGCTGGACACGACTGAGTGACTTCACTTTCAATAATGAGTAACGTTGAGCATTTTTTCAGGTGTTTGTTAGCCTTCTGTATGTCTTTTTGGGAGAAATGTCTGTTTAGGCCTTTTCCCCACTTTTTGATTGGGCTGTTTGTTTTTCTGGCATTGAATTATATATTTTATATTGCTTTTATATTTTGGAAATTAATCCTTTGTCAGTTGTTTCAATTGCTATTATTTTCTCCCATTCTGAGGGTTGTCTTTTCACCTGGCTTATAGTTTCCATTGTGGTGCAAAAGCTTTTAAGTTTAATCAGGTCCCACTTGTTTACTTTTGTTTGTTTGCTTTTTTGTTTTTATTTCCATTACACTAGGAGGTGGGTCATAGAGGATCTTGCTTTGATTTATGTCATCAAGTGTTCTGCCTACTAGTGTTTCCTCTAAGAGTTCTATAGTTTGTGGTCTTACATTTGGGTCTTTAATCCATTTTGAGTTTTTCTTTGTGCATGGTGTTAGGAAGTGTTTTAATTTCATTCTTTTACATGTAGCTATCCAGTTTTTCCAGCACCATTCATTGAAGAGGTTGTCCTTGCCCCATTGTATATTCTTGCCTCCTTTTTTTCAAAAATAAGGTACCCACAGGTGCATGGGTTTACTTCTAGGCTTTCTTTCTTGTTCCATTGGTCTATATTTCCATTTTTGTGCCAGTACCATACTGTCTTGATGACTGTAGCTTTGTACCATAATCTGAAGTCAGAAAGTAGATTCCACCAGCTGCATTATTCTTTCTCAAGACTGCTTTGTGTATTCTGGTTCTTTTGTGTTTTCATATGAATTGTGAAATTTTTTCTTCTAGTTCTGTGATAAATGAGTTTCATGTCAACGGATGGCAAAAACCACTAGAATATTGTAATTAGTCTCCAATTAAAATAAATAAATTATTCTTTTAAATGCCATTGGTAATTTGATAGGGATCATATTGAATCTGTAGACTGTATTTGGTAGTATAGTCATTTTCACAATATTGAATCTTCCTACCCAAAAACATAGAATATCTCTCTATCTGTTTGTATCATCTTTGGTTTCTTTCATTAATGTCATATAATTTTCTGTGTACAGTTCTTTTGTCTCCTTAGGTATGTTTATTCCTAGATATTTAATTATTTTTGTTGCAATGGTGAATGAGATTGATTCCTTAATTGCTCTTTCTAATTTTTCATTGTTAGTATACAGAAATTCAAGTGATTTCTATGCATTGATTTTGTATCCTGAAACTTTACTAAATTTACTGATTAGCTCTAGTAGTTTTCTGGTACTATCTTTGGGTGTTCTAGGTACAGCATCATGTCATCTGCAGACAGTGAGAGCTTTACTTCTTCTTTTCTGACCTGAATTAGTTTTATTTCTTTTTCTTCTTTGATTGCTGTACCTAGAAA
The DNA here is from genome assembly GCF_963930625.1 of Muntiacus reevesi. Lineage (NCBI taxonomy): Eukaryota > Metazoa > Chordata > Mammalia > Artiodactyla > Cervidae > Muntiacus > Muntiacus reevesi. The sequence goes on from NC_089252.1 coordinate 13,003,811, forward strand.
TTCCAGAACTATGTTGAATAATAGTGGTGAAAGTGGATACCCTTGTCTTGTTCCTAATCTTAAGGGGAATGCTTTCAGTTTTTCACCATTGAGAATAATGTTTGCTGTAGGCTTGTCATATATGGCCTTTACTATGTTGAGGTATGTTCCTTCTATGCCCATTTTTGAAGAGTTTTAATCATAAATGGGTGCTGAATTTTGTCAAAGGCTTTTTCTGCATCTATTGAGATGATTATATGGCTTTTATCTTTCAATTTGTTAGTATGGTGTATCACATTGATTGATTTCTGTATATTGAAGAATCCTTGCATCCCTAGAATAAACCCAACTTGATCATGATGTATGAGCTTTTGGATGTGTTGCTGAATTCTGTTAGCTAAAATTTTGTTGAAAAATTTTGTATCTATGGTCATCAGTGATATAGGCCTGTAGTTTTCTTTTTTTCTGTTGTCTTTGTCTGATTTTGGTGTCAGGGTGTTGGTGGCCTTTGTAGAATGAGTTTGGAAGTGTTCCTTTCTCTGCAATTTTTTGAAAGAGTTTTAGAAAGATAGGCATTAGCTTTTCCCTAAATGTTTTATAGAATTCTCTTGTGAAACTATCTGGTCCTGGGCTTTTGTTTTTTGGGAGATTTTTTTATCACAGCTTCAATTTCAGTTCTTGTAATTGGGTTGTTCATAATTTCTATTTCTTCCTGGTTCAGTCTTGGAAGATTGAACTTTTCTAAGAATCTGTCCATTTATCCCAGGTTATCTATTTTATTGCCATAGAGTTGTTCATAATAGTCTGTTATAATCCTTTGTATTTCTGCATTGTCTGTTGTAACGTCTCCTTTTTAATTTCTAATTTTGCTGATTTGATTATTCTCTCTCTCTCTCTTTTTATTTATTTATTTTTTTTGATGAGCATATCTAAAGGTTTGTCAATTTTCTTTATCTTCTCAAAGAACTATCTTTCAGTTTTATTTATCTTCACTATTGTTTCTTTCTTTCTTTTTCATTTGTTCCTGTTCAGATCTTTATGATTTCTTTCCTGCTAATTTTGGGCTTTTTTTTTTTTTTTTTTTTTTTTCTGTTTTTGTTCTTCTTTTTCCAGCTGCTTTAGGTGTAAAGTTAGGTTGTCTATTCGAAGCTTTTCTTGTTTCTTGAGATAGGATTGTATTGCTACAAACTCCCCCCTTAGAACTGTTTTTGCTGCATCCCACAGGTTTTGAGTTGTTGTGTTTTCATTGTCATTTGTTTCTGGAATTTTTTTTTATTTCCCTTTTGATTTCTTCTGTAATGTGTTGGTTATTTAGAAATGTGTTGTTTAGTCTCCATGTCTTTGTGTTTATTACAGTATTTTTCTTGTAATTGATATCTAGTCTCATAGTATTGTGGTCAGAGAAGATGCTTGATATAATTTCATTTTTCTTAAATTTACTGAGGTCTGATTTGTGGCCTAAGGTATGGTATGTCCTGGAGAATGTTCCATGTGCACTTGAGAAGAAGATGTATTCTTCTACATTTGGATGAAATGTCCTGAATAGATCAATGAGATCCATCTCATCTAATGTATCATTTAAGACTTGTGTTTCCTTTTTAATTTTCTGTTTTGATGATCTTTCCACTGGTGTGAGTGGAGTCTTAAAGGCTCCTACTATTACTGTGTTACTGTCAATTTCTCCTTTTATGTCTGTTAGTGTTTATCATGTATTGAGGTGCTCCTCTGGTAGGTGCATAGTTAATTACAATTGTTATGTCTTCCTCTTGGATTGATCCTTTGATCAAATATGTTTTGTCCTTCTTCATCTCTTGTAATCTTCTTTGTTTTAAGGTCTATTTTGCCTGATATGAGGATTACTAATCCAGCTTTTCTTTGCTTCCCATTTTCAGGGAATATATTTCCATCCTCTCACTTTCAGTCTATATGTGTCTTTAGGTCTGAAGTGAATTGCTTGTAGACAGCATATATATGGGTGTTGTTTTTGTATCCATTCAGTCAGTCTGTGTCTTTTTGTTGGAGCAATTAATCCATTTACATTTAAAGTAATTAGTGATATATATGTTCCTATTGCCATTTTCTTAATTGTTTGGGGTTGGTTTTGTAGACCTTTTTTGTTTTCTTGTATTTCTTGACTATATAAGTTCCTTTAACATCTGTTGTAAAGCTGGTTTGGTGGTACTGAATTCTCTTAGCTTTAGCTTCTCTGTAAAGCTTTTGATTTCTTCATCAATTTTGAATGAGATCCTTGCCAGGTACAATAATCTCGGTTGTAGATTTTTCCCTTTCAGTACTTTAAGTATATCCTGCCATTCTCTTCTGGCTTGCAGAGTTTTTGCTGAAAGATCAGCTATTAAACATACGGGGTTTCCCTTGTATGTTACTTGTTGCTTTTCCCTTGTTGCTTTTAATATTCTTTCTTTGTGTTTAGTCTTTGTTAGTTTGATTAGTATGTGTCTTGGTGTGTTTCTCCTTGGGTTTGTTCCATATGGGACGTTTTGTGCCTCTTGACTTGATTGACTATTTCCTTTTCCATGTTGGCGAAATTTTCAACTATAATCTCTTCAAAAATTTTCTCATACCCATTCTTTTTCTCTTCTCCTTCTGGGACTCCTATAATTCGAATGTTTGTGCATTTGATATTGTCCCAGGGGTCTCTGAGACTATCTGCAGTTCTTTTCAATTTTTTTTAACTTTATTCTGCTCTTCAGAAGTTATTTACATCATTTTATCTTCCAGCTCACTGATTTATTCTTCTGCTTCAGATATTCTGCTATTGCTTCCTTCTAGAGTGTTTTTAATTTCAGTAATTGTGTTGTTTGTCTCTGTATGTTTATTCTTTAATTCTTCTAGGTCTGTTAATTGATTCTTTTCATTTTTTTCCCTTTTATTTTTTATTAGTTGGAGGTTAATTACTTTACAATATTGTAGTGTTTTTTGCCATACATTGACATGAATCAGCCATGGATTTACATGATTCTTGCATTGTCATTTTGTTTTCAAAGTTTTTGATCATCTTTACTATCATTATTCTGAATTACTTGTCAGGTAGTTTGCCTATTTCCTCTTCATTTATTTGGACTTCTGTGTTTCTGACTTGTTCCTTAATTTGTAATATTTCTTTGCCTTTTCTTTGTTTTTCTTTCTTTCTTTATTTTTTAAATTTATTGTGTTTGAAGTCTCCTTTCCCCAGGCTTCAAAGAAAGTAGAATTCTTTCCTTGAAGAAATTTAAATTATTTCTTCCATTTGGTTTCTGCCCTCCTAAGGTTGGTCCAGTGGTTTGTGTAAGCTTTGATTAGGGTGAGATTTGTGCTGAGTTTTTGCTTGTTTTTTTGTTTTTCCTCTGATAGGCAAGGCTGAGTGAGGTAGTAACTTCTGTCTGCTGATGACTGGGTTTGTATTTTTGCTTTGTTTGTTGTTTAGATGGGGCATCCTACACAGGGTGCTACTGGTGGTTGGGTGATGCCAGGTTTGTATTCAAGTCATTTTGTTTGTGTGAGTTTTCACTATTTGATACTCTCTAGGGTTAGTTCTCTGATAGTCTAGGGGCTTAGAGTCAGTGTTCCCACTTCAAAGGCTCAGAGCTTGATCTCTTCAAAAGCTTCCCACACAGTATATTCTGCATCTCTTGCATTCACTTTCCAGCTGTTGGGTTAACTAGAAGCCCCTACTTCAGATCTACCTCTGCTAATCTTTCAAGAATCTCAGCTGTCACCTACAGAGGTCTCAGTCTCCAGAACAGTCTCAGTCTCTAGTACCAAACTGAGCCACAGAACTGGAGGAGCACCTCTACCACTAGTCAGGTTACCTCTTACTGCATGCTGAAAATGATTTTAATAAATATTGTGCAGAATACAGACTTTAAATTTGGAATGATTACATCTGTAAACTAAACTCTGAGTCTAGTTAGCTGTGGACTTTGGACAAACAATTTAACTTATCTGAGCTGTTGAATCCTTTTCTGTGGTTAATTACAATTCTAACTGATCTTCCATTTCTTAAAGGCATTGGAATATACTGAAAATTTCAAAGTGATGCGTAAGCAAATAACAATATTACTAGAACTATTATTCAACATGTTACACAAATGTACATGAAACAGAGTGTGTGCTAGTAATAAACTCATCTTTGAATGTAAGCAAAGATAGAAAAAGACAAACCATTTAATTGTCAATATTAAGGTTGAAATGATGGACATCAAGAAATAGCATTAATCAGGAGCATCTTCTAGAAGGGGGTATCTTGGAAGAAGGAAATAATGTGGAAAAACAGAGATGGTGAATCAGGATTTTCCAGATGCATGGCAAGTAGTAGAGGCAAATAATGACCTAGTAGTGGTACCCTTTCTCCACCAATCCCAAGGTTTGGTATGTCTCTTTTAGTGAGTGAAAGTAGCTCACTCTTTGTCTGACTCTTTGCAACCCTGATTCTCTAGGCCAGAATACTGGAGCCTTTCCTTTCTCCAGAGGATCTTCCCAACTCAGAGATCAAACACAGGTCTCTGGCATTGCAGGTGGATTCTTTACCAACTGAGCACTCAGGGAAGCCCATGTCTCTTCTACTAGAAGCTAAGGGAGCAATGATTCCAAAGCAGTGGAGGAACTTCTATTAGAAGATTATTCCCAGAAAGCCTGAGGTTTGGGTTGAAAAATTACATCCCTGGAAGTTTAGAGTTCCATGTAGGAACTTAGTCATGGGGCAAGGGAAAAAAAAAAAAAAAAAGTATTTGTTAAGTTCCCGGACTTCCCAGGTGGTGTGGTGGCAAAGAATCTGCATGCTAATGCAGGAGACGCAAAAGATGCAGGTTCTGTCCCTGGGATGGGAAGATCTCCTGGAGGAGGAAGTGACGATCCACTCTAGTATTCTCGCATAGAAAATTCCTTGGACTAAGGAGCCTGGAGGGCTATAGTCCATGGGATTGCAAAGAGTCAGACAGGACTGAGCAACTGAGCAGAGCAGATTAAGTACCCATTTGGTGATGTGTGTTGAACCAGTTTTAGAAAATTAACCAATCTAATCACATGGAAACAGCTTTGTCTAACTCAATGAAACTAAATCATGTGGTGTAGGGCCACCTAAAATGGACAGGTCATGGTGGAAAGTTCTGAAAAAATGTGGCCCACTGGATAAGGGAATGGCAAACCACTTCAGTATTTTTGACTTGAGAACCATGAACCTTATGAAAAGGCAAAAATATGGGACACTGAAAGATGAACTCTCCAGGTCAGTAGGTGCCCAACATGCTATTGAAGATCAGTGAAGTAACTCCGGAAAAAATGAAGAGAAGGAGCCAAAGCAAAAACAACACCCAGTTGTGGATGTAACTAGTGATAGAAGCAAGGTCAGATGCTGTAAAGAGCAATATTGCATAGGAACCTGGAATGTTAGGTCCATGAGTTGAGGCAGATTGGAAAGAGTGAACATCAACATTTTAGGAATCAGCGAACTTAAATGGACTGGAATGGGTGAATTTAACTCAGATGACCATTATATCTACTACTGTGGGCAAGAATCCCTTAGAAGAAACGGAGTAGCCATCATAGTCAACAAAAAGAGTCCAAAATGCAGTACTTGGATGCAATCTCAAAAACAACAGAGTGATCTCTGTTTGTTTCCAAGGCAAACCGTTCAATATCACGGTAATCCAAGCCTATGCCCTGACCAGTAATGCTGAAGAAGCTGAAGTTGAACGGTTCTAGGAAGACATGCAAAACCTTTTAGAACTAAGACCCATAAAGACTCCTTTTCATTATAGGAGACTGGAACGCAAAAGTAGGAAGTCAACAAACACCTGGAGTAACAGGCAAACTTGACCTTGGAATACAGAATAAAGCAGGGCGAAGGTGAATAAAGTTCTGCCAAGAGAACGCACTGGTCATAGCAAACACTCTCTTCCAACAATACAAGAGGAGACTCTACACATGGACATCACCAGATGGCCAACACCAAAATCAGATTGATTATATTCTTTGCAGCCAAAGATGGAGAGGCTCTATATAGTCAGAAAAACAAGACTGGGAGCTGACTGTGGCTCAGATCATGAACTCCTTATTGCCAAATTAAAACTTAAAATGAAGAAAGCTGGGAAAACCACTAGGCCATTCAGGTATGACCTAAGTCTAATCCCTTACGATTATACAGTGGAAGTGAGAAATAGATTTAAGTGACTAGATCCGATAGAAAGAGTTTCTGAAGAATTATGGACAGAGGTTCATGGCATTGTACAGGATACAGGGATCAAGACCATCCCCAAGAAAAATAAATGCAAAAAAGCAAAATGGCTGTCTGAGGAGGCCTTACAAATAGCTGTGGAAAGAAGAGAAGAAAAAAGCAAAGGAAAAAAGGAAAGATATACCAATTTGAATGCAGAGTTCCCAAGAATACCAAGGAGAGATAAAGCCTTCCTCAGTGATCAGTGCTAAGAAATAGAGGAAAACAATGGAATGGGAAAGACTAGAGATCTCTTCAAGAAAATTAGAGATACCAAGGGAACATTTCATGCAAAGATGGGTTTGATAAAGGACAGAAATGTTTTGGACCTAACAGAAGCAGAAGAACTGTACAAAAATGATCCTTGTGACCCACATAATAACGATGGTGTGATCACTCACCTAGAACCAGACATGCTGGAATGTGAAGTCATGTGGACCTTAGGAAGCAACACTGCAAAAGCTAGTGGATGTGATGGAATTCTGAGATATTTCAAATTCTAAAGCTGATGGTGTGAAAGTGCTGCACCCAATATGTCAGAAAATTTGGAAAATGCAGCAGTGGACACAGGGCTGGAAAAGGTCAGTTTTCATTCAAATCCCAAAGAAAGGCAATGTCAAAGAATGCTCAAACTACCATACAATTGCACTGATCTCACACACTAGTAAAGTAATGCTCAAAATTCTGCAAGTCAGTCTTCTACAATATGTGAACCGTGAACTTCCAGATGTTCAAACTGATTTTAAGGCAGAGGAACCAGATATCAAATTCCCAACATCCATTGTATCATCGAAAAAGCAAGACAATTCCAGAAAAACATCTATTTCTGCTTTATTGATGATGCCAAAGTGTTTGGCTGTATGGATCACAATAAACTGTGGAAAATTCTGAAAGAGATGGGAATACCAGACAACCTGACCTGCCTCTTGAGAAATCTGCATGCAGGTCAAGAAGTTACAGCTAGAACTGGACATGGACAACAGACTTGGTCCAAATAGGAAAAGGAGTATGCCAAGGCTGCATATTGTCACCATGCTTATTTGACTTATAAGCACAGTACATCATGAGAAACACTGGGCTGGATGAAGCACAATCTGGAATCAAGATTGCTGGGAGAAATATCAATAACCTCAGATATGCAGATGACACCACCCTCATGGCAGAAAGTGAAGAACTAAAAAGCCTCTTGATGAAAGTGAAAGAGGAGAGTGAAAAAGTTGGCTTAAAGCTCAACATTCAGAAAACTAAGATCATGGCATCCAGTCCCATCACTTCATGGGAAATAGATGGGGAAACAGTGGAAACAGTAGCTGACTTTATTTTTTGGGGGGGAGGGGGGCTCCAAAATCACTGCAGATGGTGACTGCAGCCATGAAATTAAAAGAAGCTTACTCCTTGGAAGGAAAGTTATGACCAACCTAGACAGCATATTCAAAAGCAGAGACATTATTTTACCTACAAAGGTCCGTCTAGTCAAGGCTATTGTTTTTCAAGTGGTCATGTATGAATGTGAGAGTTGGACTATAAAGAAAGCTGAGCACTGAAGAATTGATGCTTTTGAACTATGGTGTTGGAGAAGACTCTTGAGAGTCCCTTGGACTGCAAGGAGATCCAACCAGTCCATCCTAAGGGAGATCAGTCCTGAGTGTTCATTGGAAAGACTGATGTTGAAGTTGAAACTCCAATACTTTGGCCACCTGATGCGAAGAGCTGACTCATTTGAAAAGACCCTGATGCTGGGAGAGATCGAAGGCAGGAGGAGAAGGGGATGACAGAAGATGAGATGGTTGGATGGCATTATCAATTCAATGGACATGAATTTGCATAACCTTTGGGCTTTGATGATGGACAAGGAAGCCTGGCGTGCTGCATTCCACGGGTTTGCAAATAGTCAGACATGTCTGAGTGACTGAACCGAACTGTTGAACCAATTGCCACCATCATATTAGAATCTGAGATGCTTTATATCATGTACAAATGAAGACAGCTACGCTCAAAGAGTCTCAAGAAATCAAGTGGAAAATGCAAAGATCATGTTCTTCCTTACTTTATAGTTAATAAAATTTCAATAATACTGATTTAGTGGGGAAACATTGAACTGAATTTACTACCATACTGTCAATTAGGCACTTGTGGGCTTGTACCCTCATCTTCCTCAACAGGAATGTGAGCCCAGTGCATTCTCCTCTTGTACCTCCTTCACCATAATGAAGGACACATAGCTGAAGTTTAATAGGTACATAGAATTTTGAATGAAACTGAATTGAAAACTTGGACAAGTCTATTGAATCTTTATACACATGTGTCTCCTGAAGGTATTTTCTTCAGAAACTTCCCAAATATGCAAAGCAAAGCCAATACAAAAACAAAGCTAAACAATAAAAGTTACTATATCTGAACATTAGGTAATCCTTTCTCTGATATATTAAGAGGGTTTTTTAACTTTCAAAGTGTTTCTCTGAAGATTCACCACACCTTCTTGCCACCACTCAGAGTCTGTTTTTTCCCATTCAGTAAGATTAAGGCTAGATGACTCACTGTACAAGGGCAATTAAACCCACACAGACTTCCTTTTTGATTTCACCTGGTTATAAGACTCTGTCCCCTGTTCTCACCTTCAATACACAAATACACACCCATGAAGCTCATTCACACTGCCTAAAGACTAGGAGACACAGAAAAAGCAGCGGAAATATCGAGCTGCTGGCAGTGCTGTCAACTATTCAGTTTTGAACTTAGAGCACAGCGCTGCCAACAGACAATACCGAAGAGCATCCACGTGTTTCTCTTTGTTAACTGGGCATGCAGGGACCTTTCACAGAAAGAAATAAAAGAGAAACACATATGTGTAGAACATGCCTCACAGTCCTGAATTCAAAGAATCACAGTATTATGTGATTTCCCTCAGATTCTTTTTTATAACAGATGTTATTAATATACTGTTGTTTTGTCTTTTACCATAATATGTAAAATAAAGGAGATGGCTGCTACCCAAGAGGTATGGATCAGCACCGAAAGCTCTGTGGAACTATTAAGTATTGCCTTTAATCACATTAAATGGAAGGAAGTGATATAGCTAATTACAGAAGACCAGGCTTTTCTTTTCAGTTTTTAAATATGTGAGTGTATTGCAACTTTCCATAATGTACACTCATATTTGTGCATGCGACATATTTCACACCCACTTTAATGAAGCCCACTGGGCATTCATATTCTCTTGTTAAGCTAGAATTGGACCAGAATGAGGGCCTCCCCAACATCAGTCAGTAAATTGAATGTATACTGATAGTTAAGCTGCCCTGCTTGCCATCCACTGAGTACAGTTTCCTACCCTTTGCACGCACTATTTCCCCAAACTCCGTTCCACAGTCTGACATGGTTATACGTAAATTATTTTATATAACTCATTTCAGTCCTCTATTTCTTCTGTCCCTGACCCTTTTAGTCTACAGTGTATGTTTCTCACTTTGTGTGCTCATTATACCATTCATTTAATCCTGCTTATATTTCATGTTTCCATCTTTCCTCCTTATATTGTGCACCACAACCCATCCACTCATCCACAGAAGGGAGCTCCTGTGAAACACAGACCAGCATTCATGTTTCTGTCTTTAGTTTGTATAGTGTCCTGAACATTAAGGGGAGCTCCCCCCTCCCCCCGCCAAAAAAAAAAAAAAAAAAGGAGTAAAAAAAGGAAACTACATTTGTGCCTCCAAGTGAGTGAATAAAATACAAACATTATTCCAGCCAAATTTAGTTGATATGGGTACAATTTAAGGGGGTGATTATAGTGGATTTGGGCAAACTTTTTACTGGGTTGAGAGGGTATAAAATAAATGAACATAATAGCTAAAAAAGGAGGGTTGTAAAGAGCCATAGAATCTTTTACTGTTGTGAAACAGTGCCAAGAGCAGAAGAAAACTTGTGCTATAGTGCCAGACCATGAAGATCTGGACTATGAATAAATGCTTTGGTTATCTGTCCTGTGATATTCACTGTAGTGAATTGTAACCATATCAGTAAATTTTCACTGTAGGCTTAGGTTCTGAAACAAAGGCACAGCTTCATTCCATGGAACTCGTTAGAATGGCCTTTGCTTTCATGGAATTTTAAGATAGTGAGAGGATGTACTGCTCTCCCCTGGACCAACTCCTTTACAGAATTCTTTAGGGCAAATAAGGCAGCTCTCCATTCCAGGCTTTTGCTCATTCAATTGCTATATGCTCATCTATTGTCCCAATTGTACCCCGTGAGTGGAATAATGACTGTTCTTTAAGAAAAGGAAAGAAAAAAGCTGTCTTGAGAAACAAAGGGGAGCTAGAAGAACCTAACTATAGGATCATCTATGGCTTTGCCCTCCTTCCATTGCATACCCTAGGTCTTATCTCAAACAGATATGAGACAAAAGAAACAGGCATTCAGGTAAAGAAGAACGACTGGTTATATAACTGAGTGTGATAAACAGGCTCACATACAACTTTATTGATCAGATCTGGCATCTGTAGAGATGATGAGAGCCCCAGAACAAGTTCTTACCTCAAAATGTCTTTTTAATCTGTGCACTCATAACTAATACCTGCATTTCTTTTTGAGGAAGGACAGAGTCTTACCTTTCATAAGAAATGTGACTTCAAATGTCAAATTACTCCTGAGGGAGTGGAAAACACCAGAAACTTAAAATCACAATAAAATATAAAAACAGAATATAGATAGAAGGCTAAGAGGGTGGGGTAGAAGAATGTCCATTTAAGGGATAAAAATAAAGACAGACTGAAAATTGGCAATGAAGTCCAGATTCATCAGGAACTGGAGAATTATTTCACTCTGGTTTTCTCAGACCTTAAACAACTATTCTCTAACAAAGAAAACCCCTATTGAAATAGCATAAAATTCAGCAAGCCATATAACCATCTCCTCCAAAATGGACTGTTGATACACAGAAAGACTCTGTCCTTCCTCAAAAAGAAGGGTATGTATTAGTTATCAGTGCACAGACTAAAAAGACATTTTGAGGTAAGAAACTTATTCTGGTGATATCAAGGGAATATTTCATGAAAAAAATGGGCACCATAAACGACAGAAATGGTATGGACCTAACAGAAGCAGAAGATATTAAGAAGAGGTGGCAAGAATACACAGAACTATACAAAAAAAGATCTTCATGACCCAGATAATCATGATGGTGTGATCACTCAGCTAGAGCCAGACATCCTGAGTGCAAAGTCAAGCAGGCTTTAGGAAGCATCACTATGAACAAAGCTAGTGCAGGTGATGGAATACCAATTGAGCTATCTCAAATCCTAAAAGAGGATGCTGTGAAGCTGCTGCACCCGATACATCAGCAAATTTGGAAAATGTAGCAGTGGCCACAGGACTGGAAAAGGTGTTTTCATTCCAATCCCAAAGAAAGACAATGCCAAAGAATGCTCAAACTGCTGCACAATTACAATCATCTCACACGCTAACAAAGTAATGCTGAAAATTCTCCAAGCCAGGCTTCAACAGTACATGAACCGTGAACTTCCAGGTGTTCAAGCTGGGTGTACAAAAGGCAGAAGAACCAGATATCAAATTGCCAACAGCCGTTGGATCATCAAAAAAGAAAAAAAGTTCCAGAGAAACATCTACTTCTGCTTTACTGATTATGCCAAAGCTTTTGACTGTGTAGATCACAACAAACTGTGGAACATTCTTAAAGAGATGGGAATATCAGACCACCTTACGTGCCTCTTGAGAAATCTGTATGCAGGTTAAGAAGCAACAGTTATAACCAGACATAGAACAACAGACTGATTCCAACTGGCAAAGGAGTACATCACGGCTGTATATTGTCACCCTGCTTATTTAACTTTTATGCAGAGTACATCATGGAAAATGCCAGGCTGGATAAAGTACAATCTGGAATCAAGATTGCCATGAGAAATATCAATAACCTCAGATATGTAGATGACACCACCCTTATGGCAGAAAGCAAAGAGGAACTAAAGAACTTCTTCATGAAAATGAAAGAGGAGAGTGAAAAAGTTGGCTCAAAGCTCAATTTTGTAAAAACTAAGATCACGGCATCTGATCCCATCACTTCATGGCAAATAGATGGGGAAACTATGGAAACAGTAGCTGACTTTCTTTTCTTGACCTCCAAAACCACTGCAGATGATGACTGCCGCCATGAAATTAAAAGTTCTTGTTCTCTGGAAGAAAAATTATGATCAACCTTGACAGCATATTTAAAAACAGAGACATTACTTTGTCACCAAAGGTTCATCTAGTCAAAGTTTGGCTCATTGGAAAAGACCCCGATGTTGTGGAAGATTGAAGCCAGGAGGAGGAAGGGACAAAAGAGGATCAGATGGTTGGATGCCATCTCTGACTCAATGGATATGAGTTTGAGCAAGCTTTAAGAGTTGGTGTCCTAAAGGTATCTGTGAAGACCTTATTTGCAAATAGGGTATTTACAAAAACAATCAAGCTAAGAAAATATCATACTGGATTATACAGGTCCCTAAATACAATGACTAGTGTCCTTAAATGGAAAGGAATATTTGGAGACATAGTAACATGGATATATAGGGAAGAAGAGCATGTGATGAAAAAGAGATTAGAGTAATACAGTTACAAGTCAAGGAATGGCAATGATTTCTGGGGCCCACTAAAAACTACGAAGAGACATGGGAGAATTCTTCCCTAGAGTCTTCAGAGGGACCATGATCCTGCTAACACCTTGATTGTGGACTTCTAGCCTCCAGAACTGTGGGGAAAAAAAAAAATTTCCACTGTTTTAAGTCACTGTGATAATTTGTTACAGAAGCTAGGGCAAATTCATAGGGTTTTCAGGTGGCACTCATGGTAAAGAATTCCAATTCTGTGTGTGCCAATGCAGGACACACAGAGATGAGGGTTCGATCCCCCGGCCAGGAAGATTCTCTGGAGTAGACAATGGCAATCTGATACAGTATTCTTGCCCCAAAATTCAATGGACAGAGGAGGCAAGCAGGCTACAGTCTATAGGGCTGTAAAGAGTCAGACTGAGCAACTGAGTGCCATAGCAAATTCATACATCAAGTACCATCCAATCCATCTATGTGTTCACCTGTGTGAAAGTTAAAAGTGAAAATGAAAGTCACTCAGTCATGTTCGACTCTTTGAGATCCCAGGGACTGTAGCCTGCCAGGCTCCCTCATGGAATTCTCCAGGAAAACATACTGGAGTGGGTAGCCATTCCCTTGTCCAGAAGATCTTCTCAATCCAGAGAAGGAATTGAAGATCAAACTCAGGTCTCCTGCATTGTAGACAGAGTGTTTACCATTTGAACTATCAGAGAAACTCTGCTCACCTGTGTATTAAAGCACACCTCTCCATGTATCTTGCTTTCCTGCATATCTTGTGAACAGAGGCACTGACAGCTTTTGATCCAGACTATCTTTTCAAGGATGCCTGAATAGCAAAAGTTTTGAAAGGCAAAGAATCTACCTCTGGGCAGATGGCAGACATATTTGCTGTCCAGGATGATAGATATGATGTCTGTCTTTAGAGTCAAAGTTGAGAAGGTTTGCTTTCAGCATCTTTATAAATTTCCTAAACTTGAAGTCTCTCCTATAATTGGACCATTGTGTTGCAGGAAAGGGGACCCCTTCCAGGGCCTGAAACTGGGCTCTTGTCTAACACTCGAAAATGAATTGTTCAAGGAGACACATCTGCTGACAAAGCAAGAGATTTTATTGGGAAAGGGCACCCAGGTGGACAGCAGTAGGGTAAGGGAAGCCAGGAGAACAGTTCTGTGGTCTCCAGTTTTATGCTGATGGGATTAGTTTCCAGGTTATCTTTAACTAATCATTCTGGCTCAGAGTCCTTCCTGGTGGTGCATGCCTTGTTCAGTCAAGATGGATGTCAGAGAGGATTCCGAGAGGTGGTCGGACATGTGGTGTCTCCTTTTGACCTTTCCTGAACTCTTCCGGTTGGTGGAGGCTTTTAATTCCATCCCAGAACCCCCTGTCATAAAACAACTCACACAAATGGTTACTATGGTGCCTGACCAGAGTGGGTGGTTTCAATCAGTGTGCTTCCCCTAACAATTGTATATGCCGAGGTCACCGTGTCCTTGGCCCCAGTGGCAAGTGGGGCTCATAAAACCAGCACAAATGATATCCTGGCTATCATTTATTTCTATGCATAGAACACTGCCCTTTGTCTCTGATTTAGGAGTCTTCTGTTTTCTGTCAGAATTCCTGAAATTGTGGCAGATGCATTTATAAGCTTGCAAGTAGGGTAAAATCTCAGACACTTTGCTGTTCTTGAAACTGTGTCTTGACATCAAAACACCAATCTTCTCCCCTGTCTCCATTAGTGAGTGAGCTCATGGGCCCTTTTCACTTGCTCATCAACATGCCAAACAGGCAGCACAAGATTAGGTGTTTATGGTTCATGATTATTAAATGAATAATTGGATAATCAAGACCAGCATACACGAATCAGTTAGACCCTCAAGGTCAGCAACATGGATATCCCCTGAGAGTCTGTCAGAAACATGGAATCTTAGACCTCACTCCAGACCTAAGAATCAAAATCTGCATTTCTCCAGATCCCCAGGTGATATACAGGCACATTATAGCTACTAGCTGAAGAATACCTGCTCCTCTGTGCTATGAAAGCTTAGTGAGGAAGACCAGCATTACCTATGGTTTTCAGGATAAGCTGTATAGATATAGGAAAGGTAGACACTGAAAATTAGGAATATGTAAGAAAAAGATACAGAAAACTCTGAACTCAACTTTACAATTTATTATCTTTCATTTGTGGAGAAGGAAATGGCAATCCAATTCAGTATTCTTTCCTGGAGAATCCCACGGAAAGGAGTCTGGTGGGTTACAGTCCATGTGGTTGCCAAGAGGCAGACACAACCGAAGCAATGTAGCACAGCACAGCACATCTTCCATTTGATCCACTCAAACCAATAATAAACCAAAGGTTTCCAACTGCTCAAAGTCCCCCATGACTCCTGTAGGAGGTCAGGGACTCAGACTGGAGGATTTCAGAAAGCAAGAAGAGGTATTTAAGCTCCTGTGATTCAGGGGAGCTTAGCTCGGGTAGGGAAGAGACTTCACACTTTTGACAGAAAAAATCATTCAAGCAGAGACCAGTAATGAAATGTCCTCTCCCTCTTTTAGCTGACTCTCTAACCTGTTTCATTGCTGCTAGTGGCCCAAAAATGTTGCTTTCTTCTCATACTATAAATACAAATATTTCAAAAGTTAGGCTATTTTAGCAGATTTCTGGGTCCCCCAAAAGCTTTAGGGAAGGAAATTAGGTAAGGAACAGAAAAGTATATTACAGGCAAACTAATAGTCAGAAACATGGGAGGTGGGCATCAAAGTCTTAGGGCTTTCCAGAACTTCTGGCTTCCCAGTGCAGCAGCATCTCCATGTTAAAAAGTTTGAACCACCTCCACCCTAGCTTCCATCTTGGACAGCAGAGGTTGGAAGCTCAGTATACCATTAGTCCTGCCAAGCCCTGCTATAAAGCACAACAAGATGGAGAGACCACAGGAAGAACTGAAAAGGCTTACAGCACCTGGAAGTTTCCAATAGAAATGTTTTCTTGTAAAAAATAAATAAATAAATAAAATATAAATTGCAATGTCTGCTGAATATCCTTTGGGGAATTCTAATACTATAATTATATTATTTACCCCTAGACATGTGCCTGGGTGCATAATTGTGTTAATATGCAGGAGGGCAGCTCATTCTTCTTGTTAAATCTCCTTCTACATTTTACAACTTTGTAAATGTCAGGCCATTAGGTGATAACTCTTGTGAGGACCTCATTACCTATAAAGCATTCATATCTGCCAGATAAAAAATGCAGGTAGATGCAGATTCAGCAATTAACCCATATATCTTTATCCATCTGGCTGGTCTTGCTTTTTTTTTTTTTTTTTTTTAAAACAAAACAAAACAAAAAACATTCTTTTTTTTTTTCTTTTAAAAAGTCCCACTCTTTCCTTTTATTTTAAATTTGGGAAATGGATCTCTCAGTCCAAAGATTCATTTCCTCTAGTAAGAGGCTCGAGTAAGGGCACCATCTTTAAATTATAATCCAGGCAGAGTCCGCAAATTCTAAGCAGTTCCAGGGCAGGAGATCTCTAAGCTTCTTGTAAGGAAGTGAAAACTCCTCTCTCCTGTGCTGTACCCACCCCTGCCACAAACAGGTGACCTGGAAGTCTAAGCGTTGCCACACAGGACTACCTCTTAGAGCAATGTCCTTGAGTTCTGCCTTTCTTTACCTCTACCCCTTTGTCAGAACCTGTCACTGCCATGGCAATCAAACAAATGTAACCTTTGGAGTGACAAAAATTCTCATA
Source organism: Muntiacus reevesi (assembly GCF_963930625.1). Taxonomy (NCBI): domain Eukaryota; kingdom Metazoa; phylum Chordata; class Mammalia; order Artiodactyla; family Cervidae; genus Muntiacus; species Muntiacus reevesi. The sequence goes on from NC_089252.1 coordinate 13,020,358, forward strand.
GATCGAGTTCAACTCAGGATCCTCCAAACTCCAAATTCTTTCCAACTAGTCTTAATTTTGGGAACTTCTATGTTCATCTCTCCAATTTATCAACAATCTTGTTAAATCACTTAAACAAGAAGCCCTACCCTCCATTTGTGATCAGATTCCTCATTCTCCGCCACTCCCAGTGTTATGTCCGATGTCCGAATCCCTGAGCGGAAAGAGAGAAGGCTTCCAAGACAATGCAGCTCACAAAAAAAGGGAAGTTTATTGCTGACTCGAGTCAGGGCTCCTGCCGCGCGTCCAACGCAGTGGTACGGGGTCAGAGAGCGCTGAGCTCAAGCTGTTACCCAATTTATAAGGTGTGCATAAGCCATTGGTAGCTGGCTTAAGCGGATTGGTTACATGTTTGCAAAGTAATCTTATTGGCCCAAACCTTCACGGACTTTTTCCAAACTTGGGCGTTCATGGGCTTTTCTGCTTTCCCCTGATAGGTTCCCTTTTTCTTGCTAGGCACATGTTGATTGGCTGGCTCCAGGTGGCCTGATAATCATGTTACCCTGGAAAACCAGGCTTACTCCTAATCTAGGCTGCCTGTCATGGCGCAGCCTCACACCCAGGAGATATCTAATCAGTCTGACCTCCTCCCCACTCTGCACCACCCACCTCTCCACCTCCATCCTTAGGGAGGGAAGGCAACTGTATCCCAGGCATTGTTCTTCATTTGGGGGATCCTCTGGGTTCTGAAATTCACATTTGGAGAGTGTGGATGGCGGTGACCTCCTTTTTTATAGATATGACAGGAGATACTCCACTCCACACTAGTAACTATCTCAGGATTGCGTTCTACTCAGGAGTACAGCATTAACCTAAAGGAATGGAATTAATGACCCCATAGGTGAAACTTTTTTTTCACTCTGAATGAGTCTTGTTGCTTCCTCAAGGTCTACATACAGAATAACAATCAAACTTCTTGCTTGCTTCTATGCTGGGGGTGACAAAGAAGAGGTGCAGCTTTCCTAGTACCATAGAAGTGTGGCAGTCTTGACTCCATTTGCATTTCTAAGAGAAATCAGTGAAGAACATTCCTGTACTCAGCCAGAATGTAAATAGGTTAGTTCCCAAGGGAACAATTGCAGACTCTCACAAACAACCCCCAAGAAATTAGACTGTTAAGTGCCATTTGTATGACAACTTTCAAGCACCCAAGATAAAATCCATAATGTCACATCCCACATCTATTAAAGCAATTTATTACTGATCTGCCTCACCTACCCAGGTTCTTTAGGTTTTGAGGGACAACTTTCAGTCACTTTGCTAAAAAAAAAATATTTTATCTGAAGGAAAAACTGTCTAAGAAGTGTGATTAGTCAGGTAAGTCAGTCTTGTGAACTTCGACTGGACTGAAAATAACTATTGTATTTCACAATTAAAAATAAATACTGAACATTCTAAGCCAGGTATTAAACAAAGTGAACTTGATGTATGTTTTGTATGCTGAAATTAAATAATAATAATGCCTTTGAATTTGTACAGAGGAGTCTAGTGGGCTGCCGTCTATGGGGTTGCACAGAGTCGGACATGACTGAAGCAACTTAGCAGCACATATATTAGGGCTTCCCAGATGGCCCAGCAGTAAAGAATCCACCTGAAATGCAGGAGACACAGGTTCAATCCCTGTGTCAGGAAGATCCCCCTAAAGGAGGGTAAGCAATCCAATTCAGCATTCTTGCCTGAAGAATTCCATGGACAGAGGAGGCTGGCAAGCTACAGTCCAGAGTCTCAAATTCAGACATGACTGAAGTGACTTAGCACGCACATACATATATTAAAGTACTTCCTTATAATTTCATATGCTGGCTGGGTTTCCTTGCTGGCGTGAGAATACCTGACAGAGCCCAAATAACAATTCAATATCCCAGAAGGAGCAGAACACTCCCTCTGAGAAATGTAGTATTTCCTACCATATCAGTAAACAAGAATGTCACAGTTATCAGTGATTCTAGTTCTCCAGTGTGAGTTCCTGAACTCTAAGGGCACTCTGGAAGGAGAAGAATACTTGTGAACTAGCAGCCATCAGAATTGTAGCCACTCCCTAAGGTGAGCCCAAGAGAGCTCAGGATGTGAAAAACACAGGATCCTGGCCCTAGGAAAGCTGAGAGTCTCTGAAAGGAATGATTTCAGTGAGCCCAGACTCTTGCATCTTCCCACACACAGAAAAGCTCTAAATTTCTTAACCAGGGATATGTGGTTTCTTTAATTAATGATATTTTGATGTTCAGACTACCTGCTCTTTGTTGCAAAACTCCAATATATAACCTGACTCCACTCACCTCCTCAAAGCAGTTCTCTCAAGGTTACTTGAGATGCTGTCTCCCAGTCTTGAAGTCCTAAAAATTCCCACTGAACAAAACATAACTCTCACCTATTAGGCTGTGATTATTTTTTAACTTGACACCACAAAGTAGTCACTAGTAACATTCCTTATCATCATGCAACTCCTTTCTCATATCCTGCTCCTTATCTGGTCCTGTGATTTTCCTCTCTCATGACTCCTTCTTGCCATTTTCATGCCACACTCAGCTCCTTGGTACACAACATTTGGAGACAGCCTTGTCCTCCAAACTGCTGTTGTTGGTCACTTGAGTAGGAAGCCAAGGTCCAGGAGACCACATTGGCTCTTCACATTTGAAGGGCATTTAAAGAGGTTTAAATTCTGATGGGAACTCTGATTGGGAAAGGGAAACATGATTTGAAAAGAGAGGATGGCGAAAAAGGAGAGGCAACATGAACAGAGAATTGTTGACTTAAAAAAACAAAGTTGCTACTTAAATTTTATTTGGAGCAATATGAGGAATGTAGCCCAGGAGACAACACCTCAGATAGCTCTGAGTAACTATTCCAAAGAAGTAAAGGAAAGGAGAATATATATGTGATTTCGGTAAAGGAGAAATACACGCTATCAAGCACTTATTTTTCCAAAAGTTTCCTACTAGTCTTATGAAGCTTCTGCTCGTCACAAGAAACAGTCATCTCCATGAAGGATTTTAGTGTTTTTCTACATATGAGGAGGTACAAGAAATGGGCTCATAAGATCAGCTCCTTAGAATATCTAACTGAAGATCTTTTTCCCTAAGCAGAGAGTGCCTCATTTCTGCCCTCTGCCCTGAACTCTTTTACAAAGGGGATGTTGATGGTCAGCAGCTGCAACAGCACATGATTTAATTCTTATAGAGGTAGATGGCAAGCAGTCATGACAAGTGTCAATTGTGGTTGACAGAATAAACAACTTTAGTTTGCTTCCGTCTTTTCATGTTTGACACGCAGCCTCTCTAATCCCTCCTGAGGACCCAAGGTTTGGTTCACTTGTGCACTGTCCTTCCCTGAGAACCTGGACTTTGAAAATGCTCTACTTCCTAGAAGTCAACATTTCCAGAGAAGGAGGTCTAATAAGATCACCTCCAGAACACAGGGTCACTAATTGCCTCAAGTAAACAAACATAGGCAACCAACATCTTGTAGCCTTGAACATCATTAGTTTTCAAGAACACCAGGGCAACCCATCCCCAATTAGTGGAAAACTGGGAGCAGAACTGAGGGAACTGAGCCAGGCTGGCAAGCAGGAGACCTGATTCCTATCCTGCTGCCTTAAGACTCCACAGTGAAATTCAAAAAAGCCACTTAACCTTGCTGCATTTGTTTTCTCATCTGTAAAATAGTAGGTGATAAAATCATTCTGCTTCTTCAATGGATTTTATACGAGTGAACTTGTTAATGACTGTACAAAGTTTAATACAATGCAACATGTAACTGAGTAGTTTAATTATCAAGGTTCAGTTCAGTACAGTCCAGTCGCTCAGTCATGTCCAACTCTTTGTGACCCCATGGACTGCAGCATGACAGGCTTCCCTGTCCATCTCCAATTCCCAGAGCTTATTCAAACTCATGTCCATGGAGTCAGTGATGCCATCCAACCATCTCATCCTCTGTCATCCCCTTCTCCTCCTGCCCTCAATCTTTCCCAACATCAGGGTCTTTTCAAACGAGTCAGCTCTTCACATTAGGTGGCCAAAGTATCATAAAGGTAATTGACCAATAATAGTAGGTTGCAAAACAGTGATAAATAGTGCTTTTAAAATGTAGATGTTACCATTTTGATATTTTCTTTCTGATCTGTATTTTTAAATTAGTAGCATATATATTAATATTTTCACTTTTATTCCCAGTTTTATAATATTATTTAATTCTGCAAAGCTACTTCCTCTATTATTTTAATTGTGATATTTCAACCAAGCAGAGAATTGTTGTAGGTTTAAGTAATAACTGGACATTCTAATTAAAATGTATTTTATGCTTAGGAGTCCTAACATAAAACCATAGGGTCAAGGATCTTCCCACTCCTTACACATTTAGAGAATTCACTACTTTTACCTCCATTTTCCAAACTAGATCAAAAGGAGGACTTCTCAATCATAATTTCTTAGTTTTTGATCTCTCTTTCAGTAAGTTCACTTTTGTTTTTCTCTATTTATAAACCTTTTTACAAGCTATTTTCTCCTCCTGGAAAGTCCTCTATTTTCCCTCACAGCAGTGCTTCTTTCTGGAAAATTCCTACACCTTTTTCAAAAGGCAAATTAAACTTTATTCACTGATGTTTTCCATCACATCTCCAAGAAAGCCTAGGATTCTCTCATCTGTTTAATTTCTTTTACATTTGTGTGTGTGTGTGTGTGTGTGTGTGTGTACAATGAGCTGCTCAGTCATGTCCAACTCTGTAATCCATGGACTATCACCTGCCAGGCTTCTCTGTCCATGGAATTCTCCAGGCAAGAATACTGGAGTGGGTTGCCTTTTCCTTCTCCAGGGAATCTTTCCAACCCAGAGACCAAATCCACATCTCCTGCAACTCTTGCATTGGCAGGCAGATTTTTTACCACTGAGTCACCTGGAACCTCCATTATATGAATTATCAACATGTGTTGCTCTGACTTGCTAACTATTGGTCCCCTCACTGTTTACTAAGCAACTTAAGAGCAAAAATTATCTCTTCTAATCATCTCCTTTCCCAGCACAATGAATGGCACAATGTCAGTGTTCAATGAATATTCTGGTTGTGATTAATAAAGGATAGATTCCAAGAGGGCAGTGTTGAATAAGTTATTGTTTTGTATCATTATATATTTTCCAATTTAGTAGTTATCATACGTGAATCTGCAAAAAAATGTGACTTTAATAAGAGTTATCTCACTTGACACAGTTGATAGCTGCATCATGCTCAAATCTTTATGCTTTGCAAAAAGTCTTTCATGACTTGGTGCCTGCCTACCTTTGTAACCTCACAATCCATCGTCCATATGTGCTACGTCGCTTCAGTCATGTTTGACTCTGTGCGACCCCATTGCTGCTGCTGCTGTCGCTTCAGTTGTGTCCAACTCTGTGAGACCCCATTGACTCTCTCTAATCTCCTCTGTCTATGGGATTCTCCAGGCAAAAATACTGGAGTAAGTAACCATTCCCTTCTCCAGGGGATCTTCCCAACCCCAGAGTGTCTCTTACATCTCCTGCATTGACACGTGGGTTCTTTACCATTAGTGCCCCTGGTGACATAAGAAACTCGGGTTTGATTCCTGGGTAGGGATGATCCCCTGGAGGCGGGCATGGAAATCCACTCCAGGATTCTTGCCTGGAGAATCTCATGGACAGAGGAAACTGGTGGGCTATAGTCCATAGGGTTGCAGAGTCAGACACAACTGAAGTGACTTGGAACACACAAAACCCATCACTGCCCCCAAAAGGACACCTACTAAAATCATACCAGACTTCCCACAGTCTCTTCAAGCATCCCTGCTGCATGGTGCCTGTTTATGCATCCATCATGGTGTGGAATAGCCTTCCCACCTTCCTTGATAAATTCCTACTCATCCTTCACCTCAGTTATCATCTCTGTGCTTTTCCCTGACACTTTGTGCCCCACCTCCCTTTTATTCTTTGTATTTTCCCAGGGTCTTTACAAGCCACTCCCTCTCTAACCTAATTGATTATTTATATACCTTCTTTTCTTCAAGCTAGGGGCTTCTAGCAGATAAGAAACGTATTTGATTCTGACTTGAAATACATCTTGCCGAAGGGCCTGACACACAGTTAATGCTTATGAATAGTTGCCCAGTGAATGAACGAATGAATTAGTTACCCCATGAATGAATAAATACTCACTGATTGCTCTGCCTGTTATGTAGGTTGTGCTGGGCTGTGCTTAGTCGCTCAGTCCTGTCCGACTCTTTGCGACCCCATGGACTGTAGCCCACCAGGCTCCTCTGCCCATGGGGATTCTCCAGGCAGGAATACTGGAGTGGGTTGCCATGCCCTCCTCCAGAGGGTCTTTCCAAACCAGGGATGAAATCTGCTTCTCTGGTATCTCCTGCATTTCAGGCAGATTCTTTACTGGTAAGCCACTGGGGAAGTCCATTATGCAGGCTAACTGAAATTACAGAATTTCAGAATTACAGAACCTTAGTTTTCTACTCTTTAACTATAAGACATAACATTTTCACTTTCTCCCAGTTTATTTTTAGATACACTTGAATAAACATTTAAATTATTTTATGAAATTTCTTTATTTTGTTTTCCCAGGATAAACTGTGTCTATGCACTACCTTTCCTTTCTCCATGATGCCCAGATACCCTGCTATGCAACCTCATGTTTCACTCTCTCTGCCCAGGTTTTAGAATTATTTCCAGGCTACTTTGAGAAAAGTTATTTCTAGTCTGCCAAATCTAGTCAATAAAAGGAAATTTCCCGACCACACATGAAAATTGTCAAGGATTAAGGAGCTCAGAGGAGAATAACAGTGATTGTGAGCACCCAAGAGTAAATCCAGCACATGCTAAACTTTAAGAATTCTAGAGATTGAAAAGAGATATATGGCTTGAAGAAGAAGTTAAAAATCTGTATTTCAGCATACTTCTCGAATCTGTGCAATTTGGAAAAGAAAAAAAGAAATTGTGTGAAGACTGACAGACTTAAAATGTTCCATTTCTTTAACTGAAGCATTTCATTGTGCAGCTCAGAAATAGTGATTGCTAATTAAAACTGAATGTAAGCATTGGTGATATAATCTTATTCTGGAATTTTTATACATAAATGAGAAACTGAAAGCATTCTTTTACAGAGTATGTAGAAAAATTTTGCATATTCATTTTCAAGGAAGATCCTTGTCCAAGGCTGAATATAATTTAAATATATATTTATCAAATATATATATATATATATATATAATCAAGTAGATATATCAAAATATACATATGCATATTTTTTGAATCAAGTAAGTTCAGCATCATCATTAACAACTAACATCATCAGTGATATTTACTAATAGCTCACTGGACTGGATGGTATTTACCTTGAAATATCAATAGAATAAGATGAGATCATGCCTTTTCTGAAAGAAGGGCCTGAGGGATACTCTTTGAATAAGTATCCAAGACGTTACCAACACCATCCTGAGATGCCAAGCCAGAGCTCCACAGGGAAGAGAATCAAGCCCCTTTGATGTTTTGTAAAAAAGAAATACCTTAGTCTTGTCCCTCAGAGAAAAACATCAATTATTTATAAACAACTCAGAAAGTTAAATAATAGGGTCAAATCATAAACATTCTTTGCATTGTATTTCTCTTCATGTCAATGTTTAATAGGCTAAAGAGTCCTCATTTCTTAAGAAAACTCATTCCTCCCCTGATAGTAATGACACTTATGCCAAGTCCACGGAGACTTGGGCTTGATGTGGCCCACAATAGATGACTGATTCTGCTATTGTACATTTTGGGGGCTGGTCCTTGTAGGAGAGAAATCCCATAATCAAGTCACAATAGTTTCAACCCATGGGGTTATTATATAACTTGTTTCTAAATCAAGAGAATTTTCTCAAGGCTGGACTGTAGTACTTTGTAGAGATTGGAACCACTGCTATACTTATTTTTCGTGGTTTCCAGTGTTTCTTTTCAGAAGAAAGTGAATTTGAGCAAGGTCTAGGTGTAAAATTGTGAATTTGAGCACAGTTCTTTTTGGAAACCCCAGGTTTGCTTTATTTACATTTCTTTCCTCTGGACTACTTCTTCCATTTTCACTACCTCCTTCTTCCTCCCTTTATATTCTTCAAATAATGCTCCCAGTGGAGACTCTGAGCAATCCTATTCAGCTTCCTGTGGATTTAAGTCACAGTTACACTTTAATAGGGCTGTTAAGCCTTCTTTTAACATCACCATGGCATGCTTAGGTGAACAAAAACAAAATCATTTTGGAGCAGGAAACCATATCCTTTTGTAATCATAATTAGGTTTCTGGCTTTTCTAAGTATAAATGAGTAGTACTTAAATAAAGTGGCAATTTTTATCACTACTATTTACCTTAACTCATTTGCTGCTCCTTCTCTCCCACCTTCGTGTAAGGAATATATTCTATGGTTGCAGAGACAGGATAACCTACGCTTTTCACTTCCCCTTGAGGGGTATGAATGCCCTTGAACCTAGTCCTTCCAAATATGCGTCTGTTCTTCATCAGACTTAAACACATGTTTGCTGAAATGCTTTGGATGTTTTCTATTTAAAATGTCATTTTTACTCTGCTCAAGGGATATAAATAAATCTCAGTCTTTCCTTTTGAGTCAGTCAGTACTTAGTGAATCACAAATGAATAGTGTAACATGAGGTTCAGTTTATTCTTCTGACTTTTCACTGTAGAAAATCTGAATACATAGGAGAAATCTGCTTCAACTTTAGCAAACATCTCAAAGATCATTTTTAAAAATTAGTGGTTCCTATTCAAGAGCTTTAAACAAAAAACAAATTGTAAAAGTTATGATATATGTTTAATTATCTGGTTCTTGAAACAGGCTATGAATATTGGTCCTTATGGTAACATTTATAAGCAAAAACATTTAGATATTGGAAGTTTCAGTGGAATAACTGTGTGACTTCCTTAGCCGAGCACTTATATGAAAAGAATATTGATTTGGATTATGAATTCAGTAAATTAAAATCATATGGTGAAGGCATTGGAAGGAAGGGGCCTTGGAGATATTACTAGTATATTTGAACCTGTAGGAAACACTGTCAATAGAGTAGAAATAATTCCTAATTAGTTTCACAAGCTCTCAGGGTAAGGGCACAAAGATTTTTATATATGTTCTGTGACATAACATTTAATTTCCTGGGATTAACATTTCTGATAGTCATTGGTACCAAAAGCTCAATTTGCAATCCCAAAAGCTTAAACTCATTATCATGCTTATACATTATAATTAATGTGGGCAATAGACTCCAGAAGTTAAGTTTATATCATTTCATTCTTTGTCTCTCTGCCATTCTTTTATCAATAAGCATTGACTAAGCATCCACTACATGCAGCATCTGGGTGCTGCAGATTATAGCCATTAATCATTGTACCAAGGCCTCTGCTTGATGAACTTACATTTTTGCAAGTGAGTTATAGGCAAGAAAATAAATGAATGAATAATGAGTAAGATACTTTGGAATAATAAAAAAGAAATTGCAATAATAGAATAGAATAGAATACTCCTGGAACATTTATAGAAAGAGCTTTCTGATAGCATGAAAAACAATGAACAGCCAACTCTACAATATTGTGGGAGAAGAGCAAAAGAGGTGGAGGGCTCAACTGGCATGATGACCCTGAGAAAAACATGTAAGGGGACCAGGAAGAGCCCTGGTACCTGTGACTCAGCCAACTTTTCTTTCTAGGGTTTGTTTCTCTAGCCGATTCCTACTGCACTGCATTTGTTTAGACGTAGTCACTTGGGCGGAGAGAGCAATGGCAACCCATTCCAATACTCTTGCCTGGAAAATCCCATGGAAGGAGGAGCCTGGTAGGCTGCAGTTCATGGGGTCATGAAGAGTCAGACACGACTGAGCGACTTCACTTTCACTAATCACTTGGGCTCTGCTGCATTCTCATCATTCTCATGGTATCCTCACTTCCATGCTTTTCTTTATTGTTACTCAAAATATCTCCATATATTAAAGTTCTAACCGTCATGTGGAGTAGTCAAATCTCCATAAGCTTAGCTTCTATAAACTTCATCATCTTGTTATGATTCCTAATGTTTCTATTTATTTGTCTATTATTACAGACTTGAATTTTGCTACCTTAATTTCTGTGTTCAGATCATTCTCAAACAGTCAACTTACATAACTTTGTCCTTATATTCAAATCCTACATAAACTTTAAAACATCCGTTTAAAACACTAAGATCAAATGAAACATTTCCCTCTAAGTCTTCCCTTGTTATTGTAGCCTGAAGTGTATCATTTTTCTTTCAAAGCCTGTGGAAATTCCTGCCCATATTATTCATTTTTCCATCAATCAATCTATACTTTACAATATCTTTTCTTTAATTATTGAGAAATATTATATACTTACCCTATTTCTCAAATGTTCATTTTTGCTTCCCCAGTTGATTGTAAACTCTTTAAGACCAAAACTGTATTTCATGTTTCTTCCTTTCTCCTAGTCAGCCCAGCCTAGTGTCTGGCTCACAATAGATACCCAATAACTGGTTATGATTTTATCTGAACTAAACACAGCTCTGTCTGACTTAATGGGCAAAAGTGTATGTAAATCTGAGAGTTGCCTTCAATAAAAAGAAATGAACTATTATGGTACACCCTTTAGTGAAAGGGAAATACCTTTCCAACTCTTGTCTCAAGTCCCTTCCCAGCAATATTTGTGAAAGGTACTCTATAGATAGAAAAGAGAAACTTCAGGAGGCAACACTCCATGGGAAAATTAGTGATTCTGTAGATGATGAATGAAATTGCATAGAAATAGATGAGAGACCCCAGGGAAAGTTATTTAGTCAGCAAAGAATAAGAACAATTAAGAGACAAATCTGTTAAAAAAAAAAAAAATCATACCCCATATAAAACCTTTAGAAACCTAGAACCACCAACATTGAGAACTACTTACTGATGCTAGTCTTACAGCTCTTTCCACCTAATCACATAACTTTTAATACCTCTTATATGTGGTGTCTATCCCAACACCTCATCCCTTGTTGGTTCTTTAATGGACTGGAACCTGGTGGTCCAGAGTGGACGATAAGAAAGTAGGAGAGAGAAAGAGGCTGATACCTCCGGGTTTACGCGGAAAGCCAATAGAGTCCTGTTCTTAGGGTTCGCACTGCTGCATGTAGGCACCAGGCACCCTCTCGAGTGGGTGAAGGCACAGTGCGCTTTCTCGAGAAGGTCTTAGAAGCCTGGGCAAAAAAGTGAGCTCAGCGGGCCTCCGCGCTCCAAGAAATTAGCCAGGGGGGGAAAAAATATATATATATATATATAGAGAGAGAGAGAGAAAAAAAAAAGATATATATATATATATATATATATATATATATATATATATATATAGAGAGAGAGAGAGAGAGAGAGAGAGAGAGAGAGAGAAGGGATAGAAGGAAATAAAGACATGGGGACCAAAGCTCTGACAGAGCAAAGGTGTTTTAATCAACATGGCGTGGGCATATATACTGCCTTACAAGGTGGTTATTCTCAGCAAAGATAAAGATTAAAATTCCAGACTTACAAAACATAAGAGGATCCCTATCAAAGAGAGAGATGCAAACAATCACCTTTTAACGTTTGGCTTATAAAAAGGAAGAGGGTACTTATCACTGTAATGAGAAATGCCTGGATTCCTCAGCCCGGGAAAGGCGTGCCTCTCTTTTTAATTCCTGAATATTCAGGAATTACTAAGGGCCAGAGGGTTCCTGACAGATCCAAAACAGCACACAGGAAGCCTCTTGTTAAATGCTTCCTGACAGTCACTCACTCTTTCTTACTGAAACCTGTAACTCAGACCACACCCTACTGTGGCTCATTCCAAGTTCTGTCTTCACCCTGGTGTCCTCAGTATCCCTGGTTTTAAGTCATCAGACCACCATTACTCTCCACTGCATTTTTATCCCCAAGGTCTCCCCATCTCTACTTATGCTATCCACTTCCTCACACTCATCCTGGACTTTGTCACTGCTTAGCATTGTTCCTTTTCTAACACCACTGATTTAAAATTTAGTTTTCAAATGATTCAACTGCCCAATAATAGGCCAATGGTTGAATAAATTATTGCCATTGAGGAATACAAAATAACATGCATTTATTCAAACAAATGAGGTAGATATAAATGTACTATGGAAGTTCACTATTACTTGTTGAAAAAAATCAATTCAAGCATTATGATCCCTTTAAAAAAATAAGTTATGTGCAACTATGTAGTATGTATTAATATGTATGTAAGTGGGCTTCCCTGATGGCTCAGATGGTAAAGAATCCACCTGCAATGCCAGAGAACTGGGTATGATCCCTGAGTTGGGAAGATCCCCTAGAGAATGGCATGGCAACCCACTCCAGTATTCTTGCCTGAAGAAGCCCCATGGACAGAGTGGCCTGGGGGGCTACAGTCCATAGGGTCGCAAAGAGTCAGATATGACTGAGCGACAAAGCACAGCACGGCACATATACATAAGTGCATAGAAAATTTTTCAAAAGAATAAATACCAGACTGCTGAGAGTGGTCATTTTGGGAAAGAAAGAGCTCACTGATGGGGAGGATGAGGAGCCCCTTCAATATTTTACTCTCTGTAGTTTTAGATTCTGTGATTATTATTATTTTTTTTTGCTTAATTTTTAAATTTTTAAAATTTAAAATATTTAATGAAGTAAGCTGAAATATAATTTGTATTAGTTTCAGATGTACAACTTAGTGGTTCCCCTGAAACACTTTCATCAAGATTCCATTTGTACATTATTTGTGTAATTTTAAAATGTATGTATAAATAAATAAATTTCACACCCTGAACCCAAACTTTACCCTTCTAGTAGTTATGCAGTTACTTCTCTCAACTTTGTTTGGACTGTTTTGTGCAATGTCCAAATCCCCGAGCAGGAAGAGAGAAGGCTTCCAAGACAATGCAACTCACAAAAAAGGGAAGTTTATTACTGACTCGAGCCAGGGCTCCTGCCTCATCCAACACAGTGGTGCAGGGTCAGAGAGCCCCGAGTCCAAACTGTTACCCAAATTTATAGGGTAGGCATAAGCGGTTGGTTGCTGGCTTAAGCAGATTGGTTACATGTTTGCAAAGCAATTTTATTGGTACAAACTTTTGCGGGCTTTTTTTTCAAACTTGGGCGTTCGCGGGCTTTTCAGCTTTCCCTTTGTTTCTTACTGGGCGCATATTGATTGGCTGGCTCCAGGCGGCCTGATGGGGGTAGGGAATCTTACCATTTCAGGGGAAACCGAAACTTAGGTCCGGGCCGCCTGCCATAGTGTTAGCCCTGACAGCCTCACATGGACCATATTGTGAGTTTATGAGCTTTGACACTTTTCATTTTTCTGCTTATTTTCTCCTTTCTTTCTTTGACAGTCAATCCTACTTTCCATTTTCTTATTCTTCAACCATCTTATTGTAGTTTTGTAAATTTTGCCCTATTTTTCTTTTATCATACTTACTTAGTATTATTCCAACTTACAATGTGCTCAACTGTCCACCACATTCTTATTTTCTTCTTACTTAAATGACTCCTCTACCTGCACTGCAGGCTATTTTTCTCTATTTATACCTACAGCATTGTCATTCCTCTGGAGAAGGAAATGGCAACCCACCCCAGTACTCTTGCCTGAAAATCCATTGGATGGAGGAACTTGGTAGGCTACAGTCTATGGGGTCACGAAGAGTGGACATGACTGAGCAACTTCACTTTCACTTTTCACTTTCACGCATTGGAGAAGGAAATGGCAACCCACTCCAGTATTCTTGTCTGGAGAATCCCAGGGACAGAGGAGCCTGGTGGGCTGCCGTCTATGGGGTTGCACAGAGTTGGACATGACTGAAGTGACTTAGCAGCAAAAGCAGCAGCATCATCCCTCAGAGTTTTCCCTGAGAACCTCTTCTTTCCTCATGTTGCAGGCTCTTTATAGCATATCTCATCTACTTTTGCAACTTTAAACTCAGCCAAAGCTTAGTAATAATTTCCAGGTCTTTGCTTCAATCTATTTCTCTCTGCTACATTCCAGACTCATGTATCCAGTTGGCACCATGTGACTTTCACAGATACTTTAACCTTAAAGGCGTTCAAAACCACATCCTTCTTTCTTCTCCCCAGATCTGTTCCTCTGTAGTATTTGTTATCACTATCTCAGGGATGGCCCCATCATCTTCTGGTTGTTCAAATCACCAGATTTTCAGATTTGAATTATGATTCTTTCTTGCTCTCTACATTCATTCATTCACCTGTCTTACTGACTGTACCCCCTAAATAATTAGCACAATATTTATTTCTAGTCATCATCTCCTGCCTGGAATATTACAACAACGTCTAATCTAGTGTCTCTCATTTCTGCTTTTTTCTCTCTAAACCATTTCTCACACAGCTTTAGTGATCTTTCTAAAACCCAAATCTAATTGGCCACTTCCCTGATAAAGATTCTTTAATGACTATAAAAGTCTTTTGTAGGGCTAACAACACTTTTTACAGTGGATTCCTGGTTACTTCTCCAGTTCATGTCATTTTACTAACACCTTACCTTCCATTCTCCATCTGTAAGGAGCTTCTTTAAAGTGCTGTACTTTTTTTTGTTACCTCTAAGTGTTTACTAATTCTGGTTCTTCTGTCTGTGTTGTTTTTCTACTACGCTGCATTGAAGAAACTCCCACTCTCCTTTCTAGTCTCAAGTTAGAGGTAATTTATTTCCCTGGATCCCAGAAAACCTTAAGTACTTTTTCAATATTCTAACTCACTTTTTGTCTGCTTTGTTCAGTGGACTAAAACCAAGTTCCTTGAGAGTTAGGAAAAGGAAATTTATTGTAATGCTCATAGTTAGAATATGATATCACCTAAACGTTTATGTCTCTTGTATCTCTCCCTCCAACTGAAGTCTCTATTTTAACTCATTACTCACACAATTTACTGGACTTCCCTATTTCAGTATTCCCTGTGCTATGAGTTAAACATCTAATATTTATTTTATTATGCCCTGATTCCCTTAGGAAAACTCTTGTTTGCTTGCAAGATTCCCTTTCTTGGTGATTTGCACTAATATGCATCTTATATCAGCCTCCTCATTGGTCTTCCAGATTTCATCTTGCTCTGATTCATTTTTCATTTAGTCATCTGAACAATTTGCTTGAGGCTAAACAAAATCATTCCACTCCCTACTTAAAACTATATGTTCAATAAATATTTGTTATATTAAAGAATAAACATTGAATGGATGAACAAAAACATAGTTCTGATAAAGTAGAGAGAGCCTAGGACAGAAACCAGTGGTTAAGATGACAGGACTACTTTTATTGTTTGCAGTTATGTAATACTTATAGAGTTAAAAGATAAATCACTATATGGGATATATTTACCCTAAAAAAGTGTTTATCTGATATTCATATAAAATGAGCATTCTATATTTATATTTACTAAATCTGGCAAACTTAGACTTGGTACAAAATATAGCTGAGCCTCAGTTTTGCTATCAATAAAACAGCAAATTATTTTCCCCTTATCTGGCTTTTGTGATGATTAAGTGAAATAATCCATGAAATCATTTATAAATAGTAAAGCATCTAAGAACCATAGTTACTACCATTTACTATCAACATTCAGTGGTGAAAGAACTGAGACAAATATTTAGATCTCTACACACTCAGTTCAGTAAACTTTCTGATTAATAAGCAATCCATTCCTCCAACAATAACTCACTCAATAAAACAAAATGATTGAGGAGAATATTAAGAAATGAGCCACTGATGCAGATCTTTTACTTTTAAGTGATAAAACATCATAATATTGTATATGTATAAATAGATTAAAATATATAATATTGTTTGGCTTGTTATCAAACTTAATACAAATAATTAGCATAAAATATGGATCATTAAGTAGTTTTTCCACTCAACATTTGAGCACTGGTGGTGGTTTAGTCACAAAGCTGTGTCTGATTATTCAGATTCAAAGAATTGTAACCTGCTAAGCTCCTCTGTCCAAGGGATTTTTCTAGGCAAGACTACTGGAGTGGGTTGTGATTTCCTTCTCCACAGGCTCTTCCTGACCCAGTGGTCAAACCTGTATCTCCTGCATCACAGGTAGTCTCCTGCATTGCAAGAAGATTTCTTAATGCTGAGCCACCAGGGAAGCCCCATTAAATATTTGCATTTCTTAAAATTCATGCATGTTTGTATATCCGAACCCTACTCATTTTAATACTACAAAATAGTCAACTTAAGAGATTTTAAACTTTATTGAATGTATTTTTCATCTTTAAGCTTGACAGTTAATTTTCATTTCTCTATGTTTGAATATTTTTTTCCCATTGTGTTATGTATTTTCTTATCCTTCATGAAGCTATTTCTTTCCTTATTTCATAGGTTATTATAGTTAATACTCAGAACTATTTCTACAGCAATATGAAATTGGCAACAATAATATAGGGATTCTGCCCCTCAGAAGAATTAAGTAATTTGCTCAAATTTTCATCACTATCAAGTGGTATTGCTGAAATTCAAAAGAACAGCTCTTTACATTTATCACTTCTATATGAAAACAATTTATTTTGAAAGCCCTCAAACCTGGTAAATCACTTGAATAATAATGATGACATTGAGAAATAATGGACACAGCAAAGAAATGGTGGGGAATATCACATTTCAAGGTATACATTGAAGGGGAAAAGTCAAATTATATTACAAATGAGAAGTATTTTGGTTTTACTCTTTCCTAAGAATCCCAGAGGCAGGGAAGCCTGGTGGGCTGCCGTCTATGGGGTTGCACAGAGTCGGACACGACTGAAGTGATTTACCAGCAGCAGCAGCAAGATGTTTATATTCCCTAAGGCTTCCCCTACTTATAAATAATGAAAACTCTTCACCAATATCTATGTTTCAACTGGATAATAAAGTTAAGTTCAATGAAATGTGTCTCTAACACAGAGGTCAACAGACTTTATCTATAAATGTAAATATTTTTAGCTTTGCAACTTTGTACCTTCTGTCACAAGGACTCAACTCTGCTGTCAGAGTACAAGAATCAACATAGATAATAAGCAAATGAATTTATGTGACTGTGTACCATGTGCTCCCCAGAGAAGGGCATGGCAACCCACTCCAATATTCTTCCCTGGAGAATTCCCCTGGCAGGCTACAGTCTATGTAGTCACAAAGAGTTGGACACAACTAAGCAACCAACACTTACAATTGTTTTATGAATAGTTACTGGGTTATACAAACCATTGGTCATGGTTTGCTAGCCCCTGTTCTGTAGAAGAATTTATTAGACATTGGTTCTAGACAAATAATGAATAACACGTTGAACAGGAAATAATTCCTATATTACTTCACATAGTTAAGCATGCACTTCTCCCTTACAGGTGGTCAGCTGTGCCTTTAGACTGGCTAGTAAATGGGTTTGTGATATCTTTCTGCTTACAAACTGTAAAGCAGCTCAAATCTCTAAAGGGAACCATGAGACCACACATGTATTACTATCTAGGACACAATTGGCTCCTTGTTCTATTCATTTCTGTGTCTGCTAGCAAAAACATCATCAGAGACAGACCTCAAGAATTATTGTTCTGTGATATGTTGCTTATTATCTGCAGAATACAAAATTTCCAGAGCATAATTGGAAAGGAAAACACATCTATAATAAATCATATGTGAATTTTGAACTCATATATCTTAACTTTAACATGCTTTTCAACTATCCACTCCTTCAAGTATTATATATATATAATAGTTTGTATGCATATTGGCCACATGAAGGGAGAGAAATTTGGAGCAGTAAATTAGGATCCAAAGTTGCCTTAATTCCCATACTTAGGTTTCCAAGCTTAACAGCCAAAGAAAATGAAACAAAAGGAGATGAAGAAGGAAAAAAATCTAGAAGGGGAGGAGGAAGAACGAGGGAAGGAAGAGGAGCAACCAAAAGGAGGAGAAGAAAAGAAAGGAAGTGAGGGACTAAAAGTGAAATTTAGAAGGAAAGAAGGAAGAAAGGAAGGTGAGGAAACTGTACCAAACAAAAACAATCATTTTTTCTAAACAAAACTTGGATCTCTGTTATTAATTTATTTATCCACTGGTCAAGCACATAGGGAGTGCATTTTCCTATGCTAGATATCTGGCCCACATACCTTGATATGCCTCTGAGGTACCTGACAATTTATATAATTATTACCTGTAAGTTTCCCTATTTCCTACAATATTATGATTTCCTTGAATATCTTTGTATCTTCAGATAATCTGTGACAAGTGGTATTGTTAGCACCAACTCTGTCTCCCCAATTCTGTTATGTGACTTTGCAGTTCTTCCCATAAGGTTACTGCTAAGACCCTTCACTTCGGACTTAGCAAAATTTATTGGTTTGATCAATAAAGTGAGATGGAAATATTTTGTGCATCTTCCAATGCCTAATATAATGTATTAGGTGTTTCTTCTTGCCCTATTGTTCATCTGGCATCATTAGGAGTGCTTTGTCTGGCAGTTACTGCAGCATCAACCTGGGCCCAAAAATAAACATACAGAGAGGGGCTCCTGAGCCTAGAATTTAGTGTGGAGCAAGTTCAGACAAGTCTGTGGCTTGAAGAAAAGCTGCTCAGCTGGGACCAACCAAATCAACCAACATCTTCTTGATATCAAGACATATAACTATATTAATTAATTGTCATTTAAAGCTACTGGGTTTGGGAATGGTTTAGCAGTAGTAGCTGACATATACTATCCCAACCTTATGTCTAGCAAAATGTATGGAAAATAGTAAATGCTCCATAACAAACTAAAGAGAACTTTAAAAACCTTTAAACTAATTCCTTTAAGCCTTGCTTTCCTAAGCCTTTTCTATGCAGACAGCTCTCGTTTTTACCTTGTCTGACATTCCAAATCATACAGACCCTAAATAAATACAAGTCTCAGACAGCCTTCAATATTAGTAGATTTAAAATCACTCTGGAAGTCTGTATCTGAGGAAAACAAAAAGAACAGAAGAGAAAACAATGTTTGACCAGTTTTAAGGTCCACATTAAAGTAATGCTCAAAATTCTCCAAGCCAGGCTTCAGCAATATGTGAACCGAGAAACCAGATGTTCAAGCTGGTTTTAGAAAAGGCAGAGGGACCAGAGATCAAATTGCCAATATCCGCTGGATCATTGAAAAAGCAAGAGAGTTCCAGGAAAACATCGATTTCTACTTTATTGACTATGCTAAAGCCTTCGACTGTGTGGATCACAAGAAACTGTGGAAAATTCTGAAGAAGATGGGCATACCAGACCACCTGACCTGCCTCTTGAGAAACCTGTATACAGGTCAGGAAGCAACAGTTAGAACTGGACATGGAAAAACAGACTGGTTCCAAATAGGAAAAGGAGTACGTCAAGGCTGTATGCTTTCACCATGCTTATTTAACTTATATGCAGAGTACATCATGAGAAACTCTGGGCTGGAAGAAGCACAAGCTGGAATTAAGATTGCTGGGAGAAATATCAATAACCTCAGATATGCAGATGACACCACCCTTATGGCAGAAAGTGAAGAGGAACTTAAAAGCCTGTTGATGAAAGTGAAAGAGAAGAGTGAAAAAGTTGGCTTAAAGCTTAACATTCAGAAAACTAAGATCATGGCATCTGGTCCCATCACCTCATGGGAAATAGATGGGGAGACAGTGGAAACAGTGTCAGACTTTATTTTGGGGGGCTCCAAAATTACTGCAGATGGTGACTGCATCCATGAAATTAAAAGACGCTTACTCCTTGGAAGGAAAGTTATGGTCAACCTAGATGGCATATTAAAAAGCAGAGACATTACTTTGCCAACAAAGGTCTGTCTAGTCAAGGCTATGGTTTTTCCAGTGGTCATGTATGGATGTGAGATTTGAATTGTGAAGAAAGCTGAGCGCCGAAGAATTGATGCTTTTGAACTGTGGTGTTGAAGACTCTTGAGAGTCCCTTGGACTGCCAGGAGATCCAACCAGTCCATCCTGAAGGAGATCAGTCCTGGGTGTTCATTGGAAGCGCTGATGCTGAAGCTGAAACTCCAAAACTTTGGCCTCCTGATGCGAAAAGTTGACTCATTGGAAAAGACCCTAATGCTGGGAGGAATTGGAGGCAGGAGGAGAAGGGGACAACAGAGGATGAGATGGATGGATGGCATCACCGACTCTATGGGCATGAGTTTGAGTAAACTCCTGTAGTTTGTGATGGACAAGGAGGCCTGGCGTACTGCGATTCATGGGGTTGCAAAGAGTCGGACACGACTGAGCGACTGAACTGAAGTGAAGGTCCACATTCGTCTATTTTTCCTATTGAGTGCTTCAGTAATGAATCCTTTGTCTTTCACTGTATTTTCTCATATATTTTTGCAATTTTGTCATGCTTACCATTGAGGAGATGGAGAACTACTCCCTTTACTAATTAATTTTGCAGAAATACTCTTCTCTTGGTAGTAAATTCAATAGAAATTTTCATGACAGTGTAACTTCTAAAGATAATGAGCTGTCATTCTCTTGGCTCTCATTGGGTAAGGGCTTTTATCCTGATGGTTAGGGGAATTCCCCATTTCTCTGGATGTGTTTACAGAGAGAGTTATCAATAGCAGCAATTAATGTAACAAGTCATGATTTAAGACAGATATCCATCACTTAATCATGGCAACTAAGGAGTAGGAAGCCAACTGATCAGGCTCTGAAAACTGATTAGTATGGAAAATTTCAAGTGGAATTGTTCAAGCTGGAATATGAGAGCTTTCCCTTCATTTGGCTCTTCAATATCCCTGTATTTAATAACTCAAAAATAAATAAATTAGAAAAAGGTATTTTCTCTAAGAAAAAAAAAAAAAAAGAAAAAAATATCAATGTGTACTGAATGTGGGAAAAAGACATTGCTTTCAAGCCCCTCATGAATCTTTCTCTTTAACCAGGGGATGAAGAAGAGAGAATCTTGACTGGGAGATCAATAGTCTTAATCTTTGCACTAATTGCTGCTAATTATCTGTGTGATATTGATACCACCACTCTCACATCAATTTTTTCATCTATAAAATGGGATGTTTTATGAACTTAGGCATATTTTCAAAATCTTTGTATTTGGTACTTATATTTGGTATCCCATACTAATTTTCATTACTACATATGCTGAGAATTAATTCAGGCTAGCTTTAGTCAAATAATCAACCAACAAAGATTGGCAACTTGACTTAGTTTACCATGATCAGAGTCGATTTTTTAAGAAATATAGATAGCTAAATAATACTCAAAAACTGTAAAATGAACATGAAAGGGTTCATTTATATTATATTTTCATTTTATTTTAAGCACTGAATGAACATCTGTCTTTAGCCTCATATTAGACAGTAATCAGATACATTTGCTCATTACTACCTTGTATATTAGTATTGTGGGAATGGAATCTACATTGTATGAATTGCTGTTCTATGTCATAAAACAATCTCCCACAGAAGTTGCTGACACATGTGATTATAAAATCATGGTTAGTCATTATGAACAATTTATGAGAGGGAGACTAGAATACCAGACATGATCAAAATAATGCTGCTCAAAAAATTTAGGGAAATGAAACACTATTTACTGAATATCTGTTATGGATCAGATTTTTTATTACCTCACTAAAATATTATAAGCCTCCTGCAAAGGATGGTTTTACAGAGAAAGTAGAAGTTTAAGGGGGATAAATGATCTGGGGAAATAAAAGATGAAAACTTTAAGAACCAATCTTTCTAAATTACAGTCATATATCCTTTTAAAAATCACCAAACTGATACTAAAATGAGAAAGTGATCAATGAAAAATAAAAAGGCAATTTTTTTTTATTTCGTTGACCAGCACACTTAATATCAATTTCTATCAAATTCCAAGAACTGTCACTTTGTGACATGTTATGTAATTTTCAATGTGTCTGATAAGATGTGCAAGCCCACATACTGGCCTACTATACTTTGATTTCAGGAAGCCGATTCCCTGTGGCATTTTTGTGGACAAAATTAAAATATCTAGACTTGATAGCATAACCAGATGGAGAATATGTGGTTAAATATTTTTATACTTAAATATATTAATTAATGGATATGTAGTATTGTATAATAGTTTCAGTTCATTTCAGTTCAGTCGATCCATCATGTCTGACTCTTTGTGACCCCATGATTCACAGCACACCAGGCCTCCCTGTCCATCACCAACTCCCGGAGTCTACTCAAGCTCAAGTCAATAGTTTGGAAGACTTAATTCAATCAACTCACTCATGCATATACACAAAAAATCACAAGGAGTGTTTTACTTTCTGAATGCTTAGACCAGAACTGAGTGAGGAGGGTCCATGGAAATAGTATCTAGAGTTCTAAAGTGCTAAACAAATTGAGGCAAGTTTGTCAATTAATCAGTTATATAATTTTATATATATATATATATATATATATATATATATATATATATATATATATATATATATATAAGCAGTGGCCGAGAGGATATAATCCACGTCCAAGATCAGGAGAGGTGGCCGTGTGGAGCTACCCCACATCCAAGGTAAAGAGCGGCAGCCGTGAGGAGATACCCCACATCCGAGGTAAGGAGCAGTGGCTATGCTTTGCTGTAGCAGCCATGAAGAGATACCCCATGTCCAAGGTAAGAGAAACCCAAGTAAAATGGTAGGTGCTGAGAGAGGGCATCAGAGGGCAGACAGACTGAAACTACAACCACAGACAACTAGCCAATCTGATCACAGGACCACAGCCTTGTCTAACTCAATGAAACTAGGCCATGCCATGTGGGGCCACCCAAGACAGACGGGTCATGGTGGAGAGGTCTGACAGAATGTGAGAATGGCAAACTGTTTCAGTATTCTTGCCTTGAGAACCCCATGAACAGTATGAAAAGGCAAAAAGATAGGACACTGAAAGATGAACTCCCCAGATCTGTAGGTGCCTAATACACTACTGGAGATCAGTGGAGAAATAACTCCAGAAAGAAGGAATGGATGGAGCCAAAGCAAAAACAAAACCCAGTTGTGAATGTGACCGGAGATAGAAGCAAGGTTCAATGCTGTAAAGAGCAATATTGCAAAGGAACTTGGAATGTTAGGTCCATGAATCAAGGCAAATTGGAAGTGGTCAAACAGGAGATGGCAAGAGTGAACGTTGACATTCTAGAAATCAGCAAACTAAAATCGACTTCAGTTCGGTTTAGTCGCTCAATCATATCTAACTCTTTGCAACACCATGAACCGCAGCACGCCAGGCCTCCCTGTCCATACCAACTCCCAGAGTTTAGCCAAACTCATGTCCATTGAGTCTGGGTGAATTTAACTCAGATGACCATTA
Organism: Muntiacus reevesi; assembly: GCF_963930625.1. Classification (NCBI taxonomy): domain Eukaryota; kingdom Metazoa; phylum Chordata; class Mammalia; order Artiodactyla; family Cervidae; genus Muntiacus; species Muntiacus reevesi. The sequence goes on from NC_089252.1 coordinate 13,043,719, forward strand.
TACCTACTACTGTGGGAAAGAATCCCTTAGATGAAATGGAGTAGCCATCATCGTCAACAAAAGAGTCCGAAATGCAGTACTTGGATGTAATCTCAAAACTGAAAGAAAGACCTCTGTTCATTCCCAAGGCAAACCATTCAATATCACGATAATCCAAGTCTATGCACTAACCAGTAATGTTGAAGAACCTGAAGTTGAACAGTTCTATGAAGACTTACAAGACCTTTTAGAATTAACACCTGAAAAAGATGTCCTTTTCATTATAGGGAACAGGAATGCAAAAGTAGGAAGTCAAGAGACACCTGGAGTAACAGGACAATTTGGCCTTGGAGTACAGAATAAAATAGAGCAAATGTTAATAGAGTTCTCTCAAGAAAACGCACTGGTCATAGCAAACACCCTCTTCCAACAACACAAGAGAAGATTCTACACATGGACGTCACCAGGTGTCCAACATCAAAATCAGATAGATCATATTGATTGCAGCCAAAGATGGAAAAGCTGTATAGAGTCAGCAAAAACAAGACTGGGAGCTGATTGTGGCTCAGGTCATGAACTCCTTATTGCCAAATTCAGACTTAAATTGAAGAAAGTAGGGAAAACCACTAGACCATTCAAGTATGACCTAAATCAAATCCCTTATGACTACAAGGTGGAAGTGAGAAATAGATTTAAGGGACTAGATCTGATAGACAGACTGCCTGATGTAGTAAAGACAGAGGTTCATGACATTGTACAGGAGACAAGTATCAAAACCATCCCCAAGAAAAATAAATGCAAAAAAGCAAAATGACTGTCTGAGGAGGCCTTACAAATAGCTGTGAAAAGAAGATAAGTGAAAAGTAAAGGAGAAAAGAAAACGTATATCCATTTGAATGCAGAGTTCCAAAGAATAGCAAAGAGAGATAAGAAAGCCTTCCTCAGCTATCAATGCAAAGAAACAGAGGAAAACAATAGAATGGAAAAGACTAGAGATATCTTCAAGAAATTTCACATACAAAGGGAACATTTCATGCAAAGATGGGCTCAACAATGTGAAGTCACGTTGGTTTTAGGAAGCATCACCACGAACAAAGATAGTGGAGGTGATGGGATTCCAGTTGAGTTATTTCAAATCTTAAAAGATGATGCTGTGAAAGTGCTGCAATCAATATGTCAACAAATTTGGAAAACTCAGCTGTGTCCACAGGGAAGGAAAAGGTCAGTTTTCATTCCAATCCCAAAGAAAGACAATGCCAAAGAATGCTCAAACTACTGCACAATTGCACTCATCTCACACACTAGTAAAATAATGCTAAAAATTCTCCAGTTCAGGCTTCAGCAATATGTGAACCATGAACTTCCAGAAGTTCAAGCTGATTTTAGAAAAGGCAGAGGAACCAGAGATCAAATTGCCAACATCCGCTAGATCATCAAAAATGCGAGAGTTCCAGAAAAACATCGATTTCTGCTTTATTGACTATGCCAAAGCCTTTGACTGTGTGGATCACAATAAACTGTGGAAAATTCTGAAGAAGATGGGCATACCAGACCACCTGATCTGCCTCTTGAGAAACCTGTATGCAGGTCAGGAAGCAACAGTTAGAACGGAACATGGAACAACAGACTGGTTCCAAATAGGAAAAGGAGTACGTCAAGGCTGTATATTGTCACCCTGCTTTTTTAACTTATATGCAGAGTACATCATGAGAAACACTGGGCTGGAAGAAGCACAAGCTGGAATAAAGATTGCCGGGAGAAATATCAATAACCTCAGATATGCAGATGACACCACCCTTATGGCAGAAAGTGAAGAAGAACTAAAGAACCTCTTGATGAAAGTGAAAGAGGAAAGTGAAAAAGTTGGCTAAAACTCAACATTCAGAAAACTAGGATCATGGCATCTGGCCCCATCACTTCCTGGCAAATAGACGGGGAAACAGTGGAAACAGTGACTGACTTTATTTTTCTGGGCTCTAAAATCACGGCAGATGGTGATTGTAGCCATGAAATTAAAAGATGCTTACTCCTTGTGAGAGGGTAACAGACAGGAAGGCCAGGGGTCCCCAAACGGAGGAAATGGCTGCAAGTGTCAGACATTTTTGTCTCTCTTAAGTGACAGGAGGAAACAAACTAGAGATTTTTTCTCTTTTTCCTTCTCTATACAAATTTAAAAGGAGGTTTCTCTTAAAATGCTCTGTTGCCATGACACCTGGTTTCACCTGAAGCTAACTATTCGCAAACCTTGAGTTAACCAATACGTGTTTTCTTATGGAAATATTTGTCTTAAGCTATGTTAATGTACCCCAGACTCTGTCTTCAAGTTGGTTCTGCCAAATGGCTCAAACTACTTGACAAACCTGTATGTTATACTCAGATATTGCTCCCCTAATCTATTTAAATGAAACTATTTGAATGGTAATCTGCCCTTCTACAAGATTCAAATCAATCGTTTTATGGCCTGGGATGAATTATCTGGTGCCATTCTTAGTTTTAAGACATTCCTTTCTTTTCATTAACAGCCTGTTAGTGACTTTATAACATACAGCTGAAGACTAGCAGGAGGGGTACTCTTTCTGCCCCTTCTGATGCCTATGTCAGAGGCTTTCTCTATCTCCTTTATGCTTTAATAAAACTTTATTACACAAAAGCTCTGAGCGATCCAGCCTCGTTTCTGGCCCCGGATTGAATTTGTCTCCTCTGGAGGCCAAGAATACCGGCCTCTTACTGTTCAGGAACAACCTTTCACTTGGAAGGAAAGTTATGACCAACCTAGACAGCATATTAAAAAGCAAAAACATTACTTTGTCAACAAAGGTCCATCTACTCAAAGCTATGTTTTTTCCAGTAGTCATGTATGGATGTGAGAGTTGGAATATAAAGAAAGCTGAGTGCTGAAGAATTGATGCTTTTGAACTGTGGTGTTGGAGAAAAGTCTTGAGAGTCTCTTGGACTGCAAGGAGATCCAACCAGTCCATCCTAAGGGAAATCAATCCTGGGTGTTCATTGGTGGGACTGATGTTGAAGCTGAACCTCCAATACTTTGGACACCTGATGTGAAGAGCTGACTCATTTGAAAAGACCCTGATGCTGGGAAAGATTGAGGGCAGGAGAAGAAGGGAACGACAGAGGATGAGATGGTTGGATGGCATCACCAACTCAAAGGACATAGGTTTGGGTGGACTCCGGGAGTTGGTGATGGACAGGGAGGCCTGGCGTGCCTCCTATTCATGGGGTCACAAAAAGTCGGACACAACTAAGTGACTGAAATGAACTGATACATATTCTGCTTATATATACCCTTATAGTGTCATTAATTACCAGGGAAATAACTCTATGTTCAAGACTAAGAGATAATGGGAAGGTATGTCAGTTAATAATTAGGACGACTGCTGCTTTGTCCCTCAGTCGTGTCCAATGTGGAATGTAGCCTGCCAGGCTCCTGTGTTCATGTGATTCTTAAGGCAAGAATACTGGAATGGGTGGCCATTTCCTTCTCCAATAATTAGGACTAGAAATGCAATTTTTGCCTTGACTACTTTTGGTTTGGCTGACAGATGTATATTAACCATCCAGGTTAATATACAGTTTTCCCTAAATGTTTCTCTGCCTGATTATGGTACTGACACTGGCAAAGCAGCCACCACTTCCTAGCTGAAGCCACCTCCTCATGGTACCTGAAGTCCAGCTTTGAGCAGATTTCATCAGTTCCTCTGCATTACTAGTAATTAGAAGAGCATCAATATTATTCCCCATAGTTGATCTCTGAGTGACTATTAAGCATGTCAGTTTTATTCATAACAAACAAAATTATAAAGAGTAATTGAGGTCTGAAAGGTGATAGCTAAAATCTATAGATTGCCTCATCAGCTGAGTATAAACCTTGTGTTTTTTGGTTGTTGACCAGGGAGGAGAGGTATCAGTGACATGTGGAAAGTATGATAAAGCATTTCAGGCAGTAACCAGACACTCAGAGGGAACTGTACAATGATGGACACTCAATATTCTCCAAAAGTACATAGATTTTGGTAAAAAGTAATAAATTACTTTTGTTTAAGTGAAAGTATGGTTGGATATATATATATATATATATATATATATATATATATATATTTCCCTTTTGGACAAACCAATGAAAAGTAAGGGAATAAACTGAATAGTATCCACAGCCATCCAGAAATGAGAACTGACATAGTTTTGATACACACTCTTCTCTGTGAACTTCAAATGGACATAAACAGTAAGCCTGGGGTCTAGTCCCTCATGACATGTTGCAGGGTTCAATATTTAATCCTGACCTCTTATTGTATTTTTGTGATAGTGGTGATGCATACACGTGTGCTAAGTTGCCTCAGTTGTGTCCAACTCTTTGAGACCATTTAGACTGTGGCCCACCAGGCTCCTCTGTCCATGGGATTCTCCAGGCAGGAATACTGGAGTAGGTTGTCATGGCCTCCTCCAGGCGATCTTCCTGGCTCAGGGATTGAACTTGTGTCTCTTATGTCTCCTGCATTGGCAGGTGGGTTGTGGTGATGACTGTTGCTTATTAGAATGATTATACCAATTTTGACTGAAAAGCTTTAGAGAGGAAAGACTAATTAAAAGAGGTAAAATCAGTGATGTGTCAAAACTAACTCATATAGCAGCCAACTAGTAAACTTTGAAGAAATTAAAGCCCCCAGTGATAGGTTGAAATCAGTGTTGGAATTTGCAAACACAATAAGCAGGATTTTACTTATTTAGTTTTAATTTTCCTGGAAAGCTCACTGTTAAATATTTACCAATTATTGGCTTAAAAAGTATAATTACAGCCTGAAAGTAGAGAGTTATTTGATGGGAATGTTTAGAACTTTGAGCCTGGGAGACAGCACCTCAGTATCTCTGAGAAAACTGCTTCAAAGAAGCAGGAGGGGAATCAAGCTATATGCAAATTTGCAACAAAGGGAGCAGACAGTCTGAATATCAAAGATCAGGTATCACGTTAAGGAATTAATCACTGCATTCCCCCAACTCCTCAGCAATCACGGTGGTAGGTGGCAGCATCTGCTGGATCACATTTTTGGGAGCCCTCATTTGCATTTGGAGGACAGAAATCACTGATGGCTGTGACATTTCTTGTTCATTAATATGGCAGGAGATATTTTCATTTCACACAATAGAAAACTGGGAAGTGCAATCTATATTAGTGTCAACTATAATTATAATCAAAGCAGCAGAGGAAAATACCTCACCTATATCCATTTTCTCATCCTTGGTTTAAAGGGATAATTTTCATTACCTAGAACTCTAGATCATCTCATGGGAAAATAAAAGTTAATCTTATAAAGAGCATGTCCCACATGGAGCTGAGGAAAAACAAAAAGAGTTAACATGAACTATGAAAGAGTTACGAACACAAAGTGCCATTTATTTTAGCTGAAAGCACATAATTTATTAAGAGATAGCAAAAAAGAAGTCAACTTTTTTTTTTTTTTTTCTCTAGTTAATAATGCTTTCCTTGTTTTCAAATGCTTTGTGCAGGGAAGTTCAGAAAATGTAAAGAAATTCTAATACAGCCTTTCCATCCAGAGTTTCTCTTAAAATCTTTTCTTAGGTTAAATTTAATTTCAAAAGTATCAGTTGTGGTCTTTGTTTGCCACTGTAAGAAGGAATTAAAGTGTTGCAGAGCTAAGATTCTAGAGTGGTGATTTTTCTTTCTCCCTAGATACATTGTCTTTTAAGAAACAGAAAGGAGGAGCAGCATATAAAGAAATGTTAGGAAGAATGGCTTTTGCTTTTTGTACATATGCTATGGACCTCAGTATTCCAGTATGAATTCAAATTTTTCTCTCATCAAACTCAGAGATCTGTTATAAAAACACTAAAATGTGGCTCATTTATTTCTCATTTTTCTTTCATTTATTGATTTGGATGCAGGTTTCTTGCCAAGGAGATTTGCATTCTCTGGCATTAGTCAAGGTCAGAGTACAGAGCCTTTGTGTGCATTCTAAGTCATTTCAAGTCTGTTCACTCCCTGGTGTGATGACTTTTCTAAAAGACACCTTGCTCAGAATTGACCCACTTTGGACTCCTGCATTTTGTTTGTCTTCTACTAAAGACTGAGAAGCTACATTTTCATTTCAAATTCCAAATAAATGTTTTCAAAAGAGCTTAAATCTGGAGCTATCTAGAAACAAGAAAACTATTAGGTGATTTCCCAGAATCACTTCCTGCTCTTCAGCTTAAGGTTCAAGGGGCTCCACCTCTCTGTACACACTAGGGTGTCTATGATGGTATTGATGATTGCAGGCTGTCTGGCATGAACCTGGATCTAACATTTGCTAGTCATTCCCCAGCTGTTCTTGTCTCCTCTGCACCGGTTTCCTGATCTCAGTTTGCCTCAGTGAAGTCGCCAATAAATAATGCACAAAGCATATGAGAGTGAATGTTAATATATAAATATCAGCAATCAGTATTCAATTAAGGTGGTATTAAATCTATTGAGATTCAGGATCAGTTCAGTTCAATCACTCAGTCATGTCCAACTCCTTGCCACACGTTAGGCTTCCCTGTCCATCACCAACTCCCAGAGATTGCTCAAATTCTTGTCTATCAAGTCGGTGATGCCATTAAACCATCCCATACTCTGTCATTTCCTTCTCCTCCTGCCTTCAATTTTTCCCAGCATCAAGTGTTTTTTCCAAAGAGTAAGTTCTTTGCATCAGGTGGTCAAAGTGTTGAAGTTTCAGCTTCAGCATCAGTCCTTCCAATGACTATTCAGGACTGATTTCCTTTATTATTGATGCTTTGGTCTCCTTGCAGTCCAAGGGACTCTCAAGAGTCTTCTCCAACAACACAGTTCAAAAACATCAATTCTTTGGTGCGCAGCTTTCTTTATGGTTCAACTCTCACATCCATGCATGACTACTGGAAAAATCATAGCTCTGATTAGATGGACCTTTGTCAGCAAAGTAATGTCTCTGCTTTTTAATGCACTGTTTAAATTTGTCACAGTTTTTATTCCGAAGAGTAAGGGCCTTTTACTTTCATGGCTGAGATACCAACTGCAGTGATTTTGAGTCCCAAGAAAATAAAGTATTTCACTGTTTCCACAGTTTCGCCATCCACTCGCCATGAAGTGATGGGACCGGATTACCTTAACTTTTTGAATGTTGAGTTTTAAGCCCTCTTTTCACTCTACTCTTTGACCTTCATCAAGAGGCTCTTTAGTTCCTCTTAGCTTTAGGCCATGAGGGTGGTGTCATCCGCATATCTGAGGTTACTGATATTTCTCCTAGCAATCTTGATTCCAGCTTGTGCCTCATCCAGCCCGGCATTTTGCATGATGTACTTTGTGTATAAGTTAAATGAGCAGGGTGACAAAATACAGCCTTGATGTACTCCTTACCCAATTTGGAACCAGCGTGTTGTTCCAAGTCTGGTTCTAACAGTTCCTTCTTGAAATGCATACAGATTTCTCAACAAGCAGATAAGGTGGTCTGGTGTTCCCATCACTTGAAGAATTTTCCACAGATTCTTGTGATCCACACAGTCAAAGGGTTTAGGTAAGTCAATGAGGCAGAAGCAGAAGTTTTTCTGGAATTTTCTTGCTTTTTCTATGATCCAATGGATGTTGGCAATTTGCTCCTTGGTTCCTCTGCCTTTTCTATATCCAGCTTGAACATCTGGAAGTTCTTGGTTCATGTACTTTTGAAACCTCACTTGGAGAAATTTGAGCATTACTTTGCTAGCGTGTGAGATGAGTGCAATTCTGCAGTAGTTTGAACATTCTTTGGCATTGCCTTTCTTTGAGATTGGAGTGAAAACTGACCTTTTTCACTCTTGTGGCCACTGCAAAGTTTACACAACTTCTGACATATTGAGTGCAGCAGTTTCATAGCATCATCTCTTAGGACTTGAAATAGCTAAGCTGGAATTCTGTTACATCCACTAGCTTTGTTCCTAGTGAAACTTCGTAAGGCCCACTTAACTTCATATTCCAGGATGTCTGGCTCTGGGTGAGTGATCACACTCTTGTGTTTATCTGGGTCATTAAGATCTTTTTTGTGTAGTTCTTCTGTGTATTCTTGCCAACTCATCTTAATATCTTCAGCTTCTATTAGGTACTTACCATTTCCATCCTTTATTGTGCCTATTTTTGCACAAAGTTTTCCCTTGGTATCTCTAGTGTTCTTCAAGAGATCTCTAGTCCCCCCACTCCCACATTCTAATGTTTTCCTCTATTTCTTCGCATTGATCACTTAGGAAGGCTTTCTTTTCTCTCCTTGCTATTCTTTGGAACTGTTCATTCAGATGGATACATCGTTGCTTTTCTCTTTTGCCTTTAGCTCCGCTTCTTTTCTCAGCTATTTGTAAGGCCTCCTCAGACAATCATTTTGCTTTTTTGCATTTTGGTTTCTTTGGATGGTTTTGACCACTGCCTCCTGTACAATCTCATGAACCTCCATTCATAGTTCTTCAGGCAGTCTGTCTATCAGATCTAATCCCTTGAATATATTTGTCACTTCCACTGTATAATCATAAGAGAATTGATTTAGTTTATACAAAGTGGTCTAGTTGTTTTCCCTACTTTCTTCAATTTAAGTCTGAATTTTCCAATAAGGAGTTTCTGATCTGTGCCACAGTCAGCTCCATCTTGTTTTGCTGGCTGTTTAGAGCTTCTGCATCTTCGACTGCAAAGCATATAATCAATCTAATTTCTGTATTGACCATCTGGTGATGTCCATGTGTAGAGTCATCTCTTGTGTTGTTGGAAGAGGTTGTTTACTATGACCAGTGCATTCTCTTGGTACAACTCTATTACCCTTTGACCTACTACATTTGTATTCCAAGGATAAATTTGCTGTTACTACAGGTATCTCTTGACTTCCTACTTTTGCATTACAGTTCTCTATGATGAAAGGATATATATTTTGGTGTTCATTCTAGAAAGTCTTGTAGGTCTTCATAATACCATTCAACCTCAGCTTCCTTGGCATTAGTGGTTGGGGGACAGACTTTCATTACTGTGATATTGAACGGTTTGCCTTGGAAATGAACAGAAATAATTCTGGCATTTTTGAGATTACATCCAATGCCACATTTCAGACTCTTTTGTTGACTATGATGGCTACTCCATTTCTTCTAAGGGATTCTTGCCCACAGTAGTAGATATAATTGTCATATGAATTAAATTCTCCCATTCCAGTCCATTTTAGCTTGCTGATTCCTAAAATGTTAGTGTTCATTTTTGCCATATCCAATTTGACCACTTCCAATTTACCTTGATTCATGGACCTAGCATTCCACATTCCTATGCAATATTCTGTACAACTTCAGGCTTTACTTCCATTACCAGTCACATTCACAATTGGGTGCTGTTTTTACTTTGGCTCAGCCTCTTCATTCTTTCTGGAGCTATTTCTCCACTTTTCTCCAGTAGCATGAATGAAGCACAAGCTGGAATCAAGAATGAAGCACTGGATGAAGCACAAACTGGAATCAAAATTGCTGGGAGAAATATCAATAACCTCAGATATGTAGATGATACACACTTATGGGAGAAAGCAAAGAAGTAAAGAATTTCTTGATAAAAGTGAAAAAAGAGAGTGAAAAAGCTGGCTTAAAACTCAACAATCAGAAAACTAAGATCACAGCACCTGGTCCCATCACTTCATGGGAAATTGATGGAGAAGCAATAGAAGCAGTACGGACTTTATTTTGGGGGGCTCCAAAATCACTGTAGATATTAACTGCAGCCATGAAATTAAGAGACGCTTGTTCCTTGGAAGAAAAGTTATGACCAACCTATACAGCATATTGAAAAGCAGAGACATTACTTTGCTAGCAAAGGTCCATCTAGTCAAAGATATGATTTTTCCATCCATCATATATGGATGTGAGAGTTGGAATACAAAGAAAGCTGAGCACCAAAGAACTGATGCTTTTGAACTGTGTTGTTGGAAAAAACTCTTGAGAGTCCCTTGGCCTGCAAGGAGACCCAACCAGTCCCTCCTAAAGCAGATCAGTCCTGAATATTCATTGGAAGGGCTGATCCTGAAGCTGAAACTCCAACACTTTGGCTACCTGATGTGAAAAACTAATTCATTGGAAAAGACCCTGATGCTGGGAAATATTGAAAGCAGAAGGAGAAGGGGACAACAGAGGATGAGATGCTTGGATGGCATCACTGATTCAGTGGACATGACTTTGAGTAAGCTCCGGGAATTGATGTTGGATAGGGAAGCCTGGCGTGCTGCAGTCCATGGGGTCGCAAAGAGTTGGACACGACTGAGTGACTGAACTGAACTGAACTGAACACACGTAGCGAGTTGATCTTTCAGTGTCATATCTGTTTGCCTTTTTGTATTGTTCATAGATTTGTCAAGGCAATAGTACAGAAGTGACTTGCCAGTCCCTTCTCCAGCTTTGTCAGAACACTCCACCATGACCTGTCTGTCTTGCGTGGTCCTACACATCATGGCTCATAGATTCCCTGAATTAGACAAGGTTGTGATCCACTTCATTACAGGGGACTGGAATACAAAAGTAGGAAGTCAAGTAACACCTGGAGTAACAGGGAAATTTGGCCTTGGAGTACGGAATGAAGCAGGGCAAAGTCTAATAGAGTTTTGCCAAGAGAATTCATTGGTCATAGCAAACACCTTCTTCCAACAACACAAGAGAAGACTCTACACATGGACATCACCAGATGGTCAACATCAAAATCAGACTGATTATATTCTTTGCAGCCAAAGATGGAGAAGCTCTATAAAGTCAGCAAAAACAAGACCTGGAACTGACTGTGGTTCATCATGAACTCCTTATTGCCAAATTTAGACTTAAACTGAAGACAGTAAGGATAACCACTAGACCATTCAGGTATGACCTAAATCAAATCCCTTATGAATATAGAGTGGAAGTGAGAAATACATTTAAGGGACTAGATCTGATAGAGAGCCTGATGAACTATGGACAGAGGTTCGTGACATTGTACAGGAGACAGGAATCAAGACCACCCCCATGGAAAAGAAATACAAAAAGGCAAAATGGTTGTCTGAGGAGGCCTTAGAAATATCTGTGAAAAGAGAAAAGCAAAAAGCAAAGGAGAAAAGGAAAGATATTCCCATTTGAATGCAGAGTTCCAAAGAATAGCAAGGAGAGATAAGAAAGCCTTCTTCAGCTATCAGTGCAAAGAAATAGAGGAAAACAACAGAATGGGAAAGACTAGAGATCTCTTCAAGAAAATTAGAGATACCAAGGGAACATTTCATGCAAAGATGGGCTCAATAAAGGACAGAAATGGTATGGACCTAACAGAAGCAGAAAATATTAAGAAGAGGTGGCAAGAATACACAGAAGAACAGTACAAAAAAGATCTCCATGATCCAGATAATCACAATGGTGTGATCACTCACCTAGAGCCAGACATCATGGAATGTGAAGTCAAGTGGGCCTTAGAAAGCATCACTACAAACAAAGCTAGTGGATGAGATGGAATTCCAGTTGAGCTATTTCAAATCCTAAAAGATGATGCTCTGAAAGTGCTGCACCCAATATGCCAGCAAATTTAGAAAACTCAGCAGTGGCCACAGGACTGGAAAAGGTCCGTTTTCATTCCAATCCCTAAGAAAAGCAATCTCAAAGAATGCTAAAACTACCGCACAATTGCACTCATCTCACACACTAGTAAAGTAATGCTCAAAATTCTCCAAGCCAGGCTTCAGCAATACGTGAACAGAGACTTCCAGATGTTTAAGCTGGTTTTAGAAAAGGCAGAGGAACCAGAGATCAAATTGCCAATATCTGCTGGATCATTGAAAAAGCAAGAGAGTTCCAGGAAAACATTGATTTCTGCTTTATTGACTATGCCAAAGCCTTCGACTGTGTGGATCACAAGAAACTGTGGAAAATTCTGAAGAAGATGGGCATATCAGACCACCTGACCTGCCTCTTGAGAAACCTGTATACAGGTCAGGAAGCAACAGTTAGAACTGGACATGGAAAAACAGACTGGTTCCAAATAGGAAAAGGAGTACATCAAGGCTGTATGTTTTCACCCTGCTTTTTTAACTTATATGCAGAGTACATCATAAGAAACACTGGGCTGGAAGAAGCACAAGGTGGAATTAAGGTTGCTGGGAGAAATATCAATAATCTCAGATATGCAGATGACACCACCCTTATGGTAGAAAGTGAAGAGGAACTTAAAAGCTTCTTGATGAAAGTGAAAGAGGAGAGTGAAAAAGTTGACTTAAAGCTCAGCATTCAGAAAACTAAGATCATGGCACCTGGTCCCATCACCTCATGGGAAGTAGATGGGGAGACAGTGGAAACAGTGTCAGACTTTATTTTGGGGGGCTCCAAAATCACTGCAGATGGTGACTGCATCCATGAAATTAAAAGACGCTTACTCCTTGGAAGGAAAGTTATGGCCAACCTAGATAGCATATTAAAAACAGAGACAGTACTTTGTCAACAAAGATCCATCTGGTCAAGGCTATGGTTTTTCCAGTGGTCATGTAGGGATGTGGGAGTTGGACTATGAAGAAAGCTGAGTGCCGAAGAATTGATGCTTTTGAACTGTGGTATTGGAGAAGACTCTTGAGAGCCCCTTGGACTGCCAGGAGATCCAACCAGTCCATCCTGAAGGAGATTAGTCCTGGGTGTTCATTGGAAGGACTGATGCTGAAGCTGAAACTCCAATATTTTGGCCACCTGATGTGAAGAGTTGGCTCATTGGAAAAGATCCTGATGCTGGGAGGGGTTGGGGGCAGGAGAAGGGGACGACAGAGTAATGAGATGGCTGGATGGCATCACCGACCTGATGGGCATGAGTTTGAGTAAACTCCGAGAGTTTGTGATGGACAAGGAGGCCTGGCGTGCTGCGATTCATGGGGTCGGAAAGAGTCGAACACGACTGAGCGACTGAACTGAACTGAACTGAACTGTGATCCATGCGATCAATGTGGTTGATTTTCTCTGATTGAGGTTTTCATTCTGTCTGCCTTCTGCTGGACAAGAATAAGAGGATTGTGAAAGCTTCCTGATTGGAGGGACTGGCTGTGGATGAGTCTGATTCTTGCTCTGATGGGCAGGACCATGCTCAGTAAATATTTAATCCAATTTTCTGTCTATGGGTGGGTCTGCCTTCCCTCCTTATAGTTTGACCTGAGGCCCAACTATGGTAGGGGTAATGGCAGTGATGGCAACCTCCTTCAAAAGGATTTATGCCAGGTCACCAAGTCTCCCAGAACTGTTATATTCAGTGCCCCTGAGATTCAGGATAATAACCATTTAATAAGGTGGGCTGATATAGTTCATAGACATATAGTTAAATTTTTTGCAAGGTTCTTCTGCAAAAAGAAGTAATTTACAGATCATCTCTAGATCTCAAGACCTGCTGCCTTTGTTGCAAGGAGGAAGCTTATTCTGAATCCATGGGAAACTATTTCTTTGATTTGCTCTTCTTGCTTTTATTTTTATAATCATGCTCGATGGCTAGATGGAGGACCCTGCTCCTCTGCTTGACTGTAAACTAAAGTGCTTTTTTTCAGCTCCTGGAGAGATAGTTTGTCCCTGCTCAACTGTGAATGGAAGTATTAACACACCCCTTCCAAAAGCAGGCCATTCCCCGGAGATGTTTTGCAAGACTGAAGACCCTTTCACTTTCCTTCCCACTACCTCTCCCTCTCTGTTCTGCCATTTGACTTTAGTACCTCATTGCTTGTTTCTCTCTGATCTATAAAAAATGTGGCATCAAACCCAATAAGATGGTTATTTTGAGGTGCTAGTCTGCCATCTTCTCAGTCAGCTGCTTTCCGAATAAAGTCTCTTCCTGGACTCAACACCTCATCATTCAGATACATTGGCTTATTGTGCAATGCAAGCTTGAACTCAGTAACACCCTGTTTGTAAATTTGAGGAAAACCGTAGTTACTATTTCATAGGCTTATTGTGAGAATCAGATTATAAATTGCATGTGAAATGCTTGCTCTGGTATATAGGAATTATGAAAAAATAAAAATAATATAATAATTGGTGCTCAATTACCTGTGCCTGGAAAGGTTTAAGCACACTATGAGAAAGTTAGATATTGAATTCAGACACCGCTTCCACTAACCTCAAATTCAAAGACCAGGCAGCTGCCTGGGGCAAGATATTCCACCAGGAAGGAGGCCCAAATGCTCAGAGTTAATAGAAAAGAATTCAAGATCAAAACCAAAACAAGGCCTCAGGCTCCCTGACTGACCTTTGATTTTCTTAGTCTCTATTCCTCTCAACTTTCCTAGCTACACAACGTATTTCATAGGGCTAGAGAACCAATGTAACCAAAGTATTTGCAGACATATACTCCTTCATTCTTAGAACACATCACTAGTTTAATATACTGATTTAATAAAAGTTTTGAGGGAAAAATATATTTTATACATTTGATATAATTATTAATTACAGGATAATTGATTTCAGAAACCTAAGAAATGAAGAAATCAAGTATGTTTTTCTGAATCAAGGAAGTACTCACAGTAAATTCTAAATTAGTTCTCATACTCTGAGATCCATCCTTCTCATCAATTCTCATTCATTCTATCACAATTTGTTATAGAACTTAGATTGGTTTCTAAGGAGAAAAAAAAAAAAATGTGCATGATGTTTGGTCAAGCATGATGTCCAAAAAGATGGGATAAGGCTTGGATCAGAAGCTCACTGAAGGAGGTGAGAAAACAAAAACTCAGAACCAGGTGGGATTTGGATTTCAAAATCCATACCTGTGTACACCAAGCGACATGAGTACCAGAATGGGATTTTGGGGTTACTACCGATAAAATAAAATTCATCTTTTATGGGAAGATAAAAAAAATTGACACGTTTTTCTTTGCCGATCTGGGCCTCCTCTCTTCGCTTTAGTGTGTGCTGTTGGTCTGCATTTATCAGACCACCTTAGGAGACAACCTTCCTTCTCAGTCTTGTAAGAAACCACAGTAACCCATGACCAACTGCTCACTTTGTGAGTGTAGATCTGGATTGTGTAAGCTGTCAAAAATACATCATTGGGAGAACAAGATGGCAGAGGAGTAGGCGGATGTGGAGTACATCTCTCTCCACAGACACATCAGGAATACACCTTCAGACCCAGAAGGGCTGGCAGAACACCAGCTGAGAGCGGAGAGGAGTACCTGACCAGTGGAAAAGAATGTATCAGTTCAGTTCAGTCAGTGTGTCTGACCCCATGGACTGAGCACGCAAGGCCTCCCTGTCCCTCACCAACTCCTGGAGTTTACTCAAACGCGTGTCCATTGAGTTGGTGATGCCATCCAACCATCTCCCTTCTGCTCCTGCCTTCAATCTTTCCCAGCATCAGGGGCTTTTCAAATGAGTCAGTTCTTCACATCAAGTGACCAAAGTATTAGAACCATGCAAAACTCGGTAGGACACAGGAAATAGGAGTGTTAGTAGGATTGGACCTGTCCTTGGCGGGTAGGAGAACTGAAGCAGTGGTCCTATCCCCACAGCGGGGCAATTGTCTGAGTCAGAGGAGAAACATTTAAGACTGACAGTGAAACAGCTGATCTGTGGCAGCCTAAATGAAATGAGAATCAGACAGTCCTTGCTGCAGCCATACATATGCCAGAGGGGAACATGGGTCTCCCAGAAGAGGCAGAGTCTGGGAGCCAGAGTTTAGGGATTGTGGAGCAATCCCAGTGCAAGGGCTGCTATTGAATGTAGAGGGACGGATGTGAGGGTATGTGAGGGAGGAGATTGTGGTGGGAAATACCTGTGGAGGAAAGCCAGGCAGCATGGAAACAAGGTGATACTGCTGAGTCATGTGTAGAGGGTGGAGCCATCACCATGACCTTTCTCTCTCCACATGCCAGTATCCGCAGCTGAACAATAGAGAGGCTGGTCCATCAACCACCTGCGCACAGAACTGCAGAGTAGGACACCACCCAGGGTGCCCCCTTTAAGCGCCTGAGGTGCTGATTTACAGAGTAGGACGCCAGTCAGGGGGGGGCCTCTATGTACCTGACACACTGAACAACAGAGAAGAACCCCAGGCAAGGGATCCTTCTAAGTGCCTGAGTGGGTGGGGCTATGGAGAAAGACTGGCCAAAGAGGCCTTCTGCTCATCAGGCTACAAGAGGCTCAAAAAAAGACTCTGATAGTGTCATAACTCCTGCCACAGAAGCAGTCCATGCTCCTGAATACTTGGCACCGCCAGGGTCCCCGCAAGCCAAGCAGCTGCACCACCGTCATGCTCAACTCTAACTGGGGCAGAGCTGCCACAGACGGGGGAAAAAAAAAAAAAAAATGTCTTGTGTTTATGCACACAGGGTCACTTCTGTCCTGTCTGATTCTTTGCAACCCTGTAGACTGTGGCCTGCCAGGCTTCTCTGTCAGAGAGGGTGTTCTCCAGGCAAGAATACTGGAGCATATTGGCCAATATTGATTGCTATACCCTTCTAGAGCACGATATTTTCTGTTGCCCTAGCCACCAACCCCCCTGAGTACCTGGTGCTGCCAGAATCCCTGCGACCCAAGCCCCACATATAGAGGTGGAAATAAAACCACAATTGAAACCCAGGGGCAGGGTGGCTAAGGAAGAAGACCCCAAACCTTCCCACTAGCTGTACAAGCTGCAGGTTAAATCCACATGATCCACTAAGCAGTCTCTGTGTCTATGGGACATATAAAAGGTCATTGAGAGCTCCCACAGAAGAAAATGCACTAGCTCTGATAGCTGTGGACATTGGAGGCAAGAACACCCAGGAGTAGAATCTGAGAAGCCCCCACAGCAGGTCCAGAGATCAGTACAGTGCTGAAGGGCATCCTGTGGAGATAAGGTGGACTATGATTCCCAGCGCAGGAAAGGACTCTGACAGCAGTGAGTCAAGAAAAACGTATTATTCTTATTTTTTTACTTGTTCTATAGATTCTTTTGGATTTTTTCCCTTCCCTACCCCCCCCCACCTTTTTCTCCCCTCTGTTGTAGTTGTCAGTTTTATTGGCACTAAGAAATCCAGTTAAGCTTTTGAGCTTTTTTTTTTTTTCTTTTTCTTCAGTCACATTTTTTATTGTTGTCATAAACCTCTGCCTCTACATTGAGTTTTTGCAGTTCTGTGGAGTTTTCCTTTTTTTCGCTCTCTCTGTTTTTTAATTTGAATTTTTAATGTTTTAAACCTATCATTATTTTTCTACATTTATTCCTTTGTTTGCTTTTCCTACTGTTCTTTTATCCATGCAGTTAATTTTTAATATATATAAATCTTCTTTATCTACTTCTATTTAACTTTGCATATCTACTCTTTCTTTTGTTTCTTTCTTTTGTTTCTTTCTCTCCTTTCCTCTCAACATATTTGTTAGATTTATTTTCATTGTTTTATTCCCCAATTGGCACCTTGCTTTAGTTTTGTTTCCCAATTTGTGCTTTAATTAGTTTTGGTCTGATAGATATAATTTTTGGTTTCCTTTGTTCACCAGATTAATCTATTGTACTTAATTTTTGTTGGACTGTTTTGATGTTGCTTATGAGTGTATATGTATATGTGTATATTCAGTCTCACTTTCTATTGTTGTTATAAACTTCTGCCTCTACAATGGGGTTTTGTGGTTCTATGGAGTTTTCCTTTTATTCCCCTTTTTTCTTTCTTCTTCCATTTTTTTCTCTTTTCTCTTTTATTATAATTTTAATTTTTAACTTTTTTAAACTGATTATATTTTTCTACATTTTTCCTTTGTTTGCTTTTCCTACTGTTCTTTGTTCCTTGCAGTTAATCTTTAATGTATATAAATCTTCTTCATCTACCTCTATTTAGCTTTGTATATCTATTTTTTCTTTCTCTTCTTTCTTTCCTTTCCTCTCAACATATCTGTTAGTTTTGTTTTTATTGCTTTATTCCCCACTTGTTACCTAGCTTTAGCTTTGTTTTCCAGTTTGTGTTTAAGTCAATTTTGTTCTTAACTGGTAAATATAATTTTTTTTTTATTTCCTTTGTTCACTAAATCAGTCTACTGTACCTTTGTTGGATTGTTCTCACTTTGCTCATGGTTGTATAGGTGTATGTGTATAATGTGTATATTCCATTATTTTAATTATTATTTGCCTGATTTTGTAACTGTCATTTGTCTGGGGTTCATCTTTGGTTCCTCGTTTTTGGGTATTTGCTTTACTCTCCCTTAATGCCATAACAAACCACTTGTGGAATATTTGATCCTGACCAGAGATCAAACCCTGAGTCTTTGGAGTGGGAGGACTGACTCCAAGACCCTAAACTATCAGAGAATTAATCATAGGGTGTATCAAATAGTGAGAACTCACACAAAGGAATCCACTTGAATACAAGACCCAGCATCACCCAGCCAACAGTGGCACCCCGTGCAGGATGCCACATCTAAACAACAAACAAAACAAAAATGCAAACCCAATCATCAGCAGACAGGATTACCACCTCACTCAGCCTTGCCCATCAGAAGAAAAACAAACAAACAGAATCTCAGCACAAATTTGACCCTAAATGAACCTCACAAAAACCACTGGATCAACCCTAGAAAGGCAGAAACCAAAAGGAAGAAAGAATTCAACCTTCTTCCTTGAAGCCTGGGAAAAGGAGACTAAAAACACAACAACTTAAAAAAAAAAAAAAAAATTGAAAGGCAGAGAGATACTACATAAATGAAGGAACATACTAGAAACACAGAAGTTCAAATAAATAAAGAGGAAATAGGCAAACTATCTGACAAAGAATTCAGAATAATGATAGTAAAGATGATCAAAAACCTTGAATACAAAATGGAGAAAATTCAAGAACCCATTAACAAAGACCCAGAAGAATTGAAGAATAAGCATACAGAGACAAACAACACAATTACTGAAATTAAAAATAGTCTAGAAAGAATAAATAGCAGAATATCTGAAGCAGAAGAACGAATCAGTGAGCTGGAAGATAAAATGGTGGAAATAACTTCTGAAGAGCAGAATAAAGTAAAAAGAATGAAGAGAGCTGAGGATAGTCTCAGAGACCTCTGGGGCCATATCAAACACACCAATATTCTAGTTATAGGGGTCCCAGAAGAAGACAAGAAAAAGAAAGGTTATGAGAAAATTTTTGAAGAGATTATAGTTGAAAATTTCCCCAACATGGAAAAGGAAATAGCCAAGTAAGTCCAAGAGGCACAAAGAGTCCCATACAGGATAAACCCAAGAAGAAACACACCAAGACATATACTAATCAGACAAACAAAGACTAAACACAAAGAAAGAATATTAAAAGCAGCAAGGGAGAAGTAACAAGTAACATACAAGGGAAACCCCATATGCTTAACAGCTGATCTTTCAGCAGAATCTCTGCAGGCCAGAAGGGAATGGCAGGATATTTAGAGTACTGAAAGGGAAAAATCTACAACTAAGATTACTGTACCCAGCAAGGATCTCTTTCAAAATTGATGGAGAAATAAGAAGCTTTTCAGACAAGCAAAAGTTAAGAGAATTCAGTACCACCAAACCAGCTCTACAACAAAAGTTAAAGGGACTTATATAGTCAACAAATGCAAAAGAAAAAAAAAAAATCTACAAAATCAATCCCAAACAATTAGAAAACTGCCATAGGAACATATATATCAGTAATTAATTTAAATGTAAATGGATCAAATGTCCCAACCAAAAGACACAGACTGGCTGATAACAAAAACAAGACTCATAAATATGCTATCTACAAGAAATTTACTTCAGACATAAAGACACATACAGACTGAAAGCAAGAGGATGGAAAAATATATTCCATGCAAATGGGAAGCAAAAGAAAGCTGGAGTAGCAAGTCTCATATCAGACAAAGTAGACCTTAAATAAAGATTAGAAGAGATAAGGAAGGACACTACATAATGATAAAGGAATCAACCCAAGAGGAAGACATAACAATTGTAAATATCTATGCACCCAAAATAGAAGCACCTCAATACATAAGACAAACACTAACAGACATAAAAGGAGAAATTGACAGTAACACAATCATAGTAGGAGACTTTAACACCCCACTCACACTAATGAACAGATCATTAAAACAGAAAATTAATAAGGAAACATAAGTCTTAAATGATATATTAGATGAGAAGGATATCATTGATATCTTCAGAACATTCCATCCAAATGCAGAAGAATACACCTTCTTCTCAAGTGAACATGGAACATTCTCCCAGATAGACCACATCTTGGGTCACAAATCAGATCTCAATAAATTTAAGAAAATTGAAATTTTATCAAGCATCTTCTCTGACTACAACACTGTAAGATGAGATATAAATTACAAGAAAAAAGAACTGTAAGAAACACAAACACATGGAGATTAAAAAACATGTTTCTAAATAACCAACAGGTTACTGAAGAAATCAAAAGGAAAATTAAAAAAATTCTAGCAAAAAATGACAATGAAAGCATGACAACTCAAAATCTGTGTGATGCAGCAAAAGCAGTTCTAAGAGGGAAGTTTATAACAATACAATCCTACCTCAAAAAACAAGAAAAGCATCTAATAGACAAACTAACATTACACCTAAAACAACTGGAAAAAGAAGAAGAAAAAAAAAACTTCAAAATTAGTAGGAGGAAAGAAATCATAATAGTTCTGAGCAGAAATAAATTAAACAGAATTGAAAGAAACAAAAGTAAAGATTAATAAAACTAAAAGCTGGTTCTTTGAGAAGATAAACAAAATCGACAAACCCTTAGCCAACTCATCATGATAAAAAGAGAGAAATTAAAGAAGAAATCAAAAAAGAAATCAAAATATGTATAGAAATGAATGAAAATAAAAACACAACAACACAAAACCTATGGGACACTGTAAAAGCAGTGCTAAGGGGAAGGTTCATAGCATTACAGGCTTACATCAAGAAACAAGAAAAAAGTCAAATAAATAACCTAACTCTACACCTAAAGCAATAAGACAAGGAAGAAATGAAGAACCCCAGGGTTAGCAAAAGGAAAGAAATCTTAAAAATTAGGGCAGAAATAAATGCAAAAGAAACTAAAGAGACCATAGCAAAAATCAACAAAGCTAAAAGCTGAATTTTTGAAAAAATAAACAAAACTGATAAACCATTAGCAAGACTCATTAAGAAACAAAGAGAGAAGAACCAAATTAACAAAATTAGAAATGAAAATGGAGAGATCACAACAGACAACACTGAAATACAAAGGATCATAAGAGACTACTACCAGCAGCTCTATGCCAATAAAAGGGACAACTTGGATGAAATGGACAAATTCTTAGAAAAGTATAACTTTCCAAAATTGAACCAGGAAGAAATAGATCTTAACAGACCCATCACAAGCAAGGAAATCGAAACTGTAATAAAAAATCATCCAACAAACAAAAGCCCAGGACCAGATGGCTTCACAGCTGAATTCTACCAAAAATTTAGAGAAGAGCTAACACCTATCTTAGTCAAACTCTTCCAGAAAATTGCAGAAGGTAAACGTCCAAACTCATTCTATGAGGTCACCATCACCCTAATTTCAAAACCAGACAAAGATGCCACGAAAAAAGAAAACTATAGGCCAATATCACTGATGAACATAGATGCAAAAATCCTAACAAAATTCTAGCAAACAGATTCCAACAGCATATTAAAAAAATCTTACGCCATGACCAAGTGGGCTTTATCCCAGGAATGCAAGGATTCTTTAATATCCGCAAATCAATCAATGTAATACACCACATTAACAAATTGAAAGATAAAAACCATATGATTATCTCAATAGATGCAGAAACAGTCTTTGACAAAATTCAACACCTATTTATGATTAAAACTCTCCAGAAAGCAGGAATAGAAGGAACATACCTCAACATAATAAAAGTTATATATGACAAACCCACAACAAGCATCACTCTCAATGGTGAAAAATTGAAAGCATTTCCCCTGAAATCAGGAACAATACAAGGATGCCCACTCTCACCACTACTATTCAACATAGTGTTGGAAGTTTTGGCCACAACAATCAGAGCAGAAAAAGAAGTAAAAGGAATCCAGACAGGAAAAGAAGAATTGAAACTCTCGCTATTTGCAGATGACATGATCCTCTACATAGAAAACCCTAAAGACTCCTCCAAAAAATTACTAGAGCTAGTCAATGAATATAGCAAAGTTGCAGGATATAAAATTAACAAACAGAAATCCCTTGCATTCCTATCTACTAACAATGAAAAAACAGAAAGAGAAATTAAGGAAACAATACCATTCACCATTGCAACAAAAAGAATAAAATACTTAGGAGTATATCTACCTAAAGAAACAAAAGACCTATACATAGAAAACTATAAAACACTGATGAAAGAAATCAAAGAGGACACAAACAGATGGAGAAACATACCGTGTTCATGGATTGGAAGAATCAATATTGTCAAAATGGCTATTCTACCCAAAGCAATCTATAGATTCAATGCAATCTATCAAGCTACCGATCGTATTTTTCACAGAACTATAACAAATAATTTCACAATTTGTATGGAAATACAAAAAGCCTCGAATAGCCAAAGTAATCTTGAGAAAGAAGAATGGAACTGGAGGAATCAACCTGTCTGACTTCAGACTTTACTACAAAGCCACAGTCATCAAGACAGTACGGTACTGGCACAAAGACAGAAATATAGATCAATGAACAGAATAGAAAGCCCAGAGATAAATCCACGAACCTATGGACACCTTATCTTTGACAAAGGAGGCAAGGATATACAATGGAAAAAAGACAATCTCTTTAACAAGTGGTGCTGGGAAAACTGGTCAACCACTTGTAAAAGAATGAAACTAGAACACTTTATAACACCATACACAAAAATAAACTCAAAATGAATTAAAGATCTAAATGTAATACCAGAGACTATAAAATTCCTAGACGAGAACATACGCAAAACACTCTCCGACATAAATCACAGCAAGATCGTCTATGACCCACTTCCCAGAATATTGGAAATAAAAGCAAAAATAAACAAATGGGACCTAATGAAACTTAAAAGCTTTTGCACAACAAAGGAAACTATAAGTAAGGTGAAAAGACAGCCCTCAGATTGGGAGAAAATAATAGCAAATGAAGAAATAGACAAAGGATTAATCTCAGAAATATACAAGCCACTCCTGAAGCTCAATTCTAGAAAAATAAATGACACAATCAAAAAATGGGCCAAAGATCTAAACAGACATTTCTCCAAAGAAGACATACAGATGGCTAACAAACACATGAAAAGATGCTCAACATCACTCATTATTAGAGAAATGCAAATCAAAACCACAATGAGGTACCATTACACGCCAGTCAGGATGGCTGCTATCCAAAAGTTCTACAAGCAATAAATGCTGGAGAGGGTGTGGAGAAAAGGGAACCCTCTTACACTGTTGGCGGGAATGCAAACTAGTACAGCCACTATGGAAAACAGTGTGGAGATTTCTTAAAAAACTGGAAATAGAACTGCCATATGACCCAGCAATCCCATTTCTGGGCATACACACCGAGAAACCAGATCTGAAAGAGACACGTGCACCCCAATGTTCATCACAGCACTGTTTATAATAGCCAGGACATGGAAGCAACCTAGATGCCCATCAGCAGATGAATGGATAAGGAAGCTGTGGTACATACACACCATGGAATATTATTCAGCCATTAAAAAGAATTCATTTGAATCAGTTCTAATGAGATGGATGAAATGAGCCCATTATACAGAGTGAAGTAAGCCAGAAAGATAAAGAACATTACAACATACTAGCACATATATATGGAATTTAGAAAGATGATAATGATAACCCTATATGCAAAACAGAAAAAGAGATACAGAAGTACAGAACAGACTTTTGAACTCTGTGGGAGAAGGTGAGGGTGGGATGTTTCGAAAGAACAGCATGTATATTATCTATGGTGAATCAGATCACCAGCCCAGGTGGGATGCATGAAACAAGTGCTCTGGCCTGGTGCACTGGGAAGACCCAGAGGAATCGTGTGGAGAGGGAGGTGGGAGGGGGGATCGGGATGGGGAATACATGTAACTCCATGGCTGATTCATATCAATGTATGAGAAAACCCACTGAAATGTTTTGAAATAATTATCCTCCAACTAATAAAAAAAAAAGAAAAGAAAAAAGAAAAAAAGAGAGAAGAATCAAATCAATAAAATTAGAAATGAAAAAGGAGAGGTTACAACAGACACTGCAGAAATACAAAGGATTATAACAGACTATTATGAACAACTACATGGCAATAAAAGAGATAACCTGGTAGAAACGGACAGGTTCTTAGAAAACTTAAATCTTCCAAGACCGAACTTGGAAGAAATAGAAGTTATAAACAGTCCAATTACAAGCACTGAACTTGAAGCTGTGATCAAAAATCTCCCAAAAAACAAAAGTCCAGGACCAGGTGGCTTCACAGGGAATTCTAGAAAACATTTAGAGAAGACCTAATGTCTATACTTCTAAAACTCTGTCAAAAAATTGCAGAGGAAAGAACACTCCCAAATTCATTTTATAAGGCCACCATCACCCTGACATCAAAATCAGACAAAGACAACACACACAAAAAGAAAACTACAGGCCAATATCACTGATGAACATAGATGCAAAAATCTGCAAAAAAATTATAGCTAACAGAATTCAGCAACATATCAAAAAGCTCACACACCATGATCAAGTTGGGTTTATTCCAGGGATGCAAGGATTCTTCAATATACAGAAATCAATCAATGTGATACACCATATTAAAAATTGAAAGATAAAAACCATAAGGTCATCTCGATAGATGCAGAAAAAGCCTTTGACAAAATTCAGCACCCATTTATGACTACAACTCTTCAAAAAATGGGCATAGAAGGAACATGCCTCAACATAGTAAAGGCCATATATAGCAAACATTATTCTCAATGGTGAAAAACTGAAAGCATTCCCCCTAAGATCAGGAACAAGACAAGGGTCTTCACTTTCACTGCTATTATTCAACTTAGTTCTGGAAGTCCTAGCTACAGCAATCAGAGAAGAACAAGAAATAAAATGAATCTTGATTGGAAAAGAAGAAGCAGAATTCTCACTGCAGATGACGTGATACTGTGCATAGAAAACCTAAAGGTATTATCAGAAAATTCCTAGAACTAATCAGTGAATTTGGCAAAGTTTCAGGATACAAAATCAGTATACATAAATCACTTGCATTTTTATATACTAACAATGAAAAATCAGAAAGAGCAATTAAGGAATTAATCTCATTTACCATTTCAACAGAAAGAATTAAATATCTAGGAATAAACTTACCTAAGGAGACAAAATATCTGTACACAGAAAATTATAAGACATTAATGAAAGAAATCAAAGATGGCATAAACAGATGGAGAAATATTCCATGTTCCTGAGTAGGAATTATCAATATTGTGAAAATGACTATACTGTCAAATGCAATCTACAGATTTAAAGAAATCCCTATCAAATTACCAATGACATTTTTCACAAAACTAGAACAAAAAAATTCACAAGTCATATGGAAACACAAAAGACCCAAAATAGCCAAAGCAGTCTTGAGAAAGAAGAAGAAAGCTGGAGGAATCAAGCTTCCTGACTTTAGATTATACTACAAAGCTACAGTCATCAAGACAGTATGGTACTGACACAAAAACAGACATACAGACCAATGGAACAAGATAGAAAGCCCAGAAATAAACCCATGCACCTATGGCTACTTTCTTTTTGAAAAAGGAGGCAAGAATATACAATGGGGCAAAGACAGCCTCTTCAATAAATGGCACTGGGAAAACTAAAAAGCTACATGTAAAAGAATGAAATAAGAAGACTTCCTAACAACAAAAACTTAAAATGGATTAAAGACCTAAATGTAAGACCAGAAAATATAAAACTCTTAGAGGAAAACATAGGCAGAAAACTCGATGACATAAATCAAAGCAAGATCATCTATGACCCACCGCCTATAACAATGGAGATAAAAACAAAAGTAAACAAATGGGACTTGATTAAACTTAAAAGCTTTTGTACTGCAAAGGAAAATATAAACAAAGATGAAAAGACAACCCTCAGAATGGGAGAAAATAATAGCAGATGAAAAAACTGACAAAGGATTAATTTCCAAAATATACAAGCAGCTCATATAACTCAGCACCAGAGAAATAAAAAACCCAATCAAAAAGTGGGGGAAAGACTTATACAGACATTTCTCCAAAGATGGCATACAGATGGCTAACAAACACCTGCAAAGAAACTCAGCATCACTCATTATTAGAGAAATGCAAATCAAAACTACAGTGAGATATCACCTCACACCGGTCAGAATGACCATCATCAAAAAGTCTACAAACAATAAATGTTGGAAAGGGTTTGGAGAAAAGGGAACACTCTTGCTCTGTTGGTTGGAATGTAAATTGATACAGCCACTATGGAAGACAGTATGGAGATTCATTAAAATCTAGGAATAAAAGCACCATATGACCCAGCAATACCACTCCTAGGCATATACCCTGAGGAAACCAAAATTGAAAGAGACACATGTATCTCATTGTTCATTGCAGCACTATTTACAATAGTGGACTTCCCTGTACTTCATCTTCTCCAAGAGTTTACTCAAACTCAAGTCCATTGAATCAATGATGCCATCCAAGGATCTCATCTTCTGCTTTCCTCTTCTCCTCTTGCCTTTGATCTTTCCCAGCATCAGGGTCTTTTCCAATGAGTTAGCTCTTCCAATAAGGTGACCAAAGTAATGGAGCTTCAGCTTCAGCATCAGTCCTTCCAATGAATATTCAGGGTTGATTTCCTTTAAGGTTGACTGATTTGATCTTCTTGTTGTCTGTGGGTCTTAGAGTCTTCTCCAGCACCACAGTTCAAAAGCATTAATTCTTTGGTGCTCAGTCTTCTTTATGGTCCAACTCTCACACCTGTACATGACTACTGGAAAAACCATTGCTTTGACTATAAGGACCTTTATTGGCAAACTGTGTGTGTGTGTGTGTGTGTGTGTGTGTGTGTGTGTGTGTGTGTGAGTCACTGTTGGCACAGTGATGTGGCTCAGGTTTAGACTTGGGCTTTTAGGAATTTCAGAATTATAATTTGGAAAGGAACTTGTACCCAGGTATAAGACCAGCCAAATCTCTGTACCTGAAGAACATAGATTCAGCTGTCTTAGGGAGAAGAGGGTCACTTAGATATAGTGGGTATCATAGGCATAACCAACAAGGAACAGGATAATGATTTCTTTGGGAGGATGAACTTAGCTCCTTTCCTTTCCAGTGGTCGTTCCTTTGCTTTGCCCTTATACTGGAATCTCGACCTCATCTACAAGCACCTCAATAGCTGTCTCTCGCTTGTACATATCACTGAAATAGCTATACTATGAGTATCTTTAATTTAAATCTGGCCTCTGCAGGCCATCAGGAAATCTGGATGGATCTCTAAGGAGATCTAAACAACCCCTGACCTTGAAGATAAACGAAAACTGCTCTCAGTTTAGAGAGTCCTTCTATCCCTCTGATAAGTCTTCATGACTTCTATATTTCATATATTTTCCTTGCATTATGCAAATGGCTCAGAGTAGCACAACAGCACTTGCACATCATCTCATTAATACTCAGAGCAATGTTATAAAATTCTCATTGCAAAATAATGGTAGAACAGAAAAGTATCAATTAATTCAAAGATGTCTTGTGTCCCTTTATCATTAGTCTTAAAAATGTTCTAGTCATAATATTTCACAATAATACATTTAATAAATTTAAAAAAACATTTAAAATCTAAAAATAAAAGTATGCTCTCATAATGATATCTCTTATTGGTATGTGTGAGAAAAACAGTATATGAAAATACAGTGTCACATATGCCATAGTAGCAGTATGTATGAGACTATTCAGGAAATTCAGAAGAGGAAAATAAACTCAGGCAGAGAAAAAAGAAAGGTTGTATAAGGCAGGTGATCTAGGATCACTGCCTTGAAAATTGACTAGAAATTATCCATGA
Organism: Muntiacus reevesi; assembly: GCF_963930625.1. NCBI lineage: Eukaryota > Metazoa > Chordata > Mammalia > Artiodactyla > Cervidae > Muntiacus > Muntiacus reevesi. Next base: position 13,071,665 of record NC_089252.1, read on the forward strand.
TAAGATTCTAGGCAGAAGAAACAATATAAGAAAAGTCAAAAGAATATGTAGAAATGTGTGTCCGTGTGTGTGGTTGGTGAAGAAGATGCATGTGTGTGTTTGTGTATGTGAGAATTCCACTATCCCCCTTCCTTTTGAAGTCAGTGCAATCAAGTATATATATTCCCTGATAAATGAGTATAAATTTCACATTTTTTCTGTACAGTGGTCTTGCACTTTAAGCCTAACTTCCAGCTATAGAACCAAGTTTTTATTCCTCAATAAAGGAATCTCAACTACCCATGTCACAGAGATGTCATATATTTAGTGGTAAGACTTAAAATAGACTTTAGAGAGTCACCTCCTATGCATGCAAGCAGGCCTGTTCTTAGCTTTGGCAATAATGCCAGCTCCCAAGATGGTACACAGCTAGGAGGCTATTTCTTGTTGCAGTGAGAACATCCAGTATTTACCAACCATGTGGTTTCTCCCCTATCCTGGCCAGGCTCCAGGTTATTTCTATCTGTGAGACTTACTACTTGTGATATAATTGGGTCATACCACACCATGTAGGATACTCCTGGGGATCAAGCCAATTTCTTTCTATCCCCAACCCATTCACTGCTCATTGGGTCAGTAAGCATTACGGTAAGTGAAAAGAAGTGCAGCCAAGCAACAGTGAGGTGAGGGACCCTGTGGTAAACCTGAATTTCAACTTCCAGGTGTCCATGGCCTCCAGACCTACAGGCTAATCCTGCTTGGCAACATGTTTTGTCTTTGTTTTTCATCAAGTAGTATCACCCTCTAAGTTGTGCAAGGAAGCAGTTACAAATTGTGTTAGTAATGGTGCAAGACAAAATGCGGTTCTAGACATGAAAGCTCTACATTTTAGTCCTCATGGTGTGAGGACTGACTGTCACTTTGGAGAATCCAGTAATCTCTGCCCTTGTACTTTTTAATCAAGCAAATAAGGATTCTCACTGCAAGGGATACCTAGCTATGAGAGAGATAAAAACATTTTCAAAACTTTAAGACATTAAATAATATTGAATTAAACCAGGTAGTTGTTCATCCAGAACATCTGTTAACACCACTGAGAGCAAGCAGGCCTATTTTCCAAGGCAAGTAGGTCAAATGCAGTTATCACGCTTTTCTATCCATGTACTATATGCTGCCTAATTTAGAAGGACGTCTGGGATCCGAGAAGTTAAGTTCACGCCACTGAATATTAAATATTCATGAGAACCTATCATGCACAATGTGCTGTACTATGTTTTAATTTTAGTGATTTGTTCAAGGTCAGAGAGCTGCTTAGTGTAAGGCTACATTAGCTGACCTTACTCCCAGCTGCATTATCCATCATTCCATTCCATCACATATTCTGGAATCAATTGTTTTCAATTGGGCAAATAGAAGAATTTATGTGCTTTATGTTCACAACTGTTTCATCTGCAGTTTTATCTACATAAAGCACTTAGATTTTTTTCAGAAATATTTAATCAGGTTTTGCTTAATTTATGAAAGAAAATATATATTAGTGACACCAGGACCTTTACGAAGAGAAGAAAAGAATTTCTTGGAAAGACAAGTAAATTCCTAAGCAAAAGCAGTAGGAGCAAAGAGAGAATGAGGTGCCAACAATATCAACACATAAATAATTCTATAAGTATTGGCAGTTTTAAGGTTCACTGGCTGTGATTCTTAATAAAAGGAAGTCAGACCAGCAACATGAACCAAATGATCATCTGCCACTCTAATCTTAATCACTGCTGCCCATTGCTGGATATTCTCCCTGGGGTATATCCACTCAACTGTGGCCCTAACCACATGAACATGAAATAAAGAAAGGAAAAGAAATTTGGCTCTTATCACAGAATATGTCATGCTGATTTATTAACCTCAAATATAGCTTAATCTGCATAAAAATGGAGCCTTACAAACTCACTGGGACTAATAACTCTAGTTTGAGCTCTAACTGCTTCTGGTAGTCTCACTTAAACGTGCTTGTTTGTAGCTCAGATGGTAAAGAACCTGCCTGTATTGCGGGAGACCCAGATTTGATCAGTAGAGATGCAGGTTAGATCCTGGAGTCAGGAAGATCCCCTGGAGAAGGAAATGGCAATCCACTCCAGTATTCTTGCCTAGAGAATTCCAAGGACAGAGGAACCTGGTGGGCTACAGTTCATGGGGTCATTATAGTCGATGGGGTCACTACAGTCGTTGGGGTTTCTACAGTTCATGGGGTTGCAAACAGTCCAACACAACTGCACTCAGTTTCACTTTTCACTTTCAGTCTCATTTAAATAGGTTATTCATCACTGTGACCTCTTTTGATAATTGTCTTATTGTATTATTGAATTTTACATTAATTCTGTTATAATTTAGCCAATGTTTATTTGAAAAATAATCACTAAGGTATTAGTTCTGCTCCCCTCCCCAAGATGGGTCCTTACCAACATTCTTCTGAAGGCCCACACAATTGAAGATAGTCTATTCCATTATTTGCTAAAATGTATTGTTCAAGAATCATTGTGTTTGAGAAGGACAGAGCATAAGGAAAAGGAGACATTATCACAGACACTTTACCTGGATTGTGAGGTAGGCCATTCATTTTGAGCCAATCAAGACATAAAATATGGCTCAACGATAAAAATCCAGATCAGTCGGCACACATTGGTTGATTTCTATTTGTGCTAGGGTCTGATAAGTTCACTTATTTGATTGTTATTTATTAACCAGAAAATGCCTGATTGTGTTAATGTTCAGTTGCTAAGTCATGTCCAACTCTTTGCCACCCCACGAACTCTACTACATCAGGTTTCCCTGTCCATCACTACCTCCTGGAATTTGTTCAAACTCGTTGAATCAGTGATGCCATTTAGTCATCTCATTCTCTGTCACCTCCTTCTCTTCCATCTTTCCCAGCATCAGGGTCTTTTCCAATGCATTGGCTCTTCCCATCTTATGATGATTGGAGTTTCAACTTCACCATTAGTCCTTCCAATGAATATTCAGAGTTGATTTCCTTTATCATTGACAACAAACTGGAAAATTCTTAAAGAGGAACATTATGAATTCTAGTAAATTCAGTCTAATTCATTACAATGTAACATGTTAATGGTTCAAGTATTATATATCCTCTGAAAGATACACTTAGTGCACAGGGGCAGATGCACAGGAAACAGATGTGTAAGTGTATGTGTGCATGTGTGCATGTGCATGTACATGATCACACATAGTCCCATGGACAGTCAGAGAAACCAGAGAGTGCTCTTTCTGGCAAAGACCAAGAATATAAGATTAAAACTGTCCTTCTGGGAAAGAATAACATAGATACAGAGGTGATTTTTCTCTTTCCCATTTCTGATAGATCTCAAAGGGGATTGGCCATTGCCACCTGAAGGCTACCTGAAGAATCTGGATCTGATAAATGAGCTAATATATCAGAAGTGTCCTGAGCAAACAGCCTGGTGAGTTGATCTCAACATTTCTGTCAAGATAGATTATAAGTAATATTGTTCCACACTTTGTTATATTTCCTCTTCCTTTAGGTAATATACCCATGATTGATAATGAAATTACCTATTTTAGAATTTATACTTCTATTAAAGATTATCTAATTCAACTCTAGATGGACAGAATTTCTCATAAGAGTAAGTAATTTGCTCACAAGTTGCAGATAAAAAGGTGAGTAGTAACAGGGGCCAGGCCAGAATCCATATCTTTTGATTATTGTCTCACTGCTGTGTGTGTGTGTGTGTGTGGTGTGGTGTGTGTGTGTGTGTGTGTGTGTGTGTGCTTAGTCACTCAGTCATGTCTGATTCTTTGCAACCCCATGGACTGTAGTCCAACAGGCTCCTCTGTCCATGGGGCTTCTCCAGGCAAGAATACTGCAGTGGATGGCCATACCCTCCTCCAGGGGATCTTCCCAACCCAGGAGTCAAACCCAGGTCTCCTTCATTGCAGGTGGAATTTTACCATCTGAGCCTCCAGGGAAGTCCTGTCTCACTGCAACTTCCAACGTTAATGTCCCTGATAGGCTATTTCAAACATTTCTCACTATGAGCATTCATTTGTATCAGATCTCAAAGAGTGAGCCAGGTAGGCAGCTCCCTGGGAGCCAGTTTACATGATGCATAAAAGTGTTGAGTTGGCAAAAAAATTCTGTTTAAGTTTTCTGTAAAATGTTATGAAAAAATCTGGAACTTTTTGGCCAAACTTCTGCCTCCACATTCACCACTTAGATAAAATCATTTTGAAAGGAAACTTAATGACTAACATAGCCAGTGTATCCACATCTCTCAATCTAGCCCATATATAGACTGATGTGTGTGCATGTGTGCCATCACTTCAGTCTTGCCTGACTCTTTGCAGCCCTGTGGAGTGCAACCTGCCAGGCTCCTCTGTCCATGGGATTCTCCAGGCAAGAATACTTGAGTGGTTGTGGAGACCTCCTAGAAGGGATCTTCCCAACTCAGGGATGGAACCTGCATCTCTTATATCTACCTGCATTGAGAGGTAGGTTCTTTACCACACCACCCAGGAAACCTCATAGAGAAAGTTAACCCTTACAGCATGGTAGCCAAAGACAAAAAGAGGAGGTTTTCTATGGGCTAGCAAGATATTGCACACTATGCTGAGATGACTAAAGGATAAAAAAAAAAAAAAGTCTGATAAGGTTGTGAATTGACTGATTTTCCTAAATAATCATTTAACATATTTTCTTTCTTCTAATATCTCATTAATACCACTTCCACACCACAATCTCAGCTCTTGACTATTTCACTGGGAAAAAAACAAGCAATGAGAAAAGAATTTCCACATGCACCCACCTTGAAATTACACGTCTGAAATTACACCTGTGCCCATGAATTCTGCCTTGAGGAAACAGTGAGCAAACTGCCTGTGTTTCTTATCTTAGGTGAAGTCAGATGCTCTGGGATGAGGCTCCTGAAATCACTCCTCTCTCTACTATATCAATAATATTCACCCCTCTACTGGATGGTGTCCACCAGTAATTCAACATGCTTGATACAACACCATTTTATAAAACCTTCTCCTAACCTCTCTTTTAATGCCTGAGTTATCTTCTCTCTTTTAGTAAAACTCATTGGAAAGGATGTCTATACTTTATTTCCCCGTCTTGATGTTCTCTTGAACCATCCTTAGTCTGATTTTCATCCTCACCCCTTCACAGAAATAGGTACTATGAACCTCTCCAATGATATTCATGTTGCTAAATTTCATCTTCAGTTCTCATCCTACATAACTTCTCTGTAGCGTTTGTCACGATATTTCATTTTTTTTGTTGAAGCCCTTAGTTCCTAAGACATCACTCTCTCTTGGTTTACCTCATATTGGCATTATATTGGCTACTCTGCAATTTCCTCTGCTGGTTTCTCCTAATTTCTCCAATCTCTGAATTTGGGAGAACCCCTTAAACTTTGACTTTTTGTGGTAAGGAAAGCCAGAATAAATCTTTAAATTATTTTAATGATGTATCTGTTGGGAGGGAGATTTTTAACTATCCCCTTTAGCCTACTATTCATAATTTATACAATTTGTAATCACCAATCACAATCATCACTCAAGTTCAGACCAATATCATCCCATGCTTAACTAGTGCAATAATATATAATTCGTCTGCTCAGTCTTCCACCTCCTATCCAGTCCATCCTATACAGCATTACAAGTGTATCATCCTTTAGTACAATTTTATACTCATCATTCCATACTGTACACAGTCAGTCTATTAATAGAGAAACATTCCCTTCTTTCCATTACCTTTTAATTCCCTTTTTAATACCTTCTCAGTATATGTCAAGCCCTTATACTGATTCCTGTATATGAACTTTAACTCAAGTCATGTAACAAGTTTCTTGTCCCTTGAGCACTGTGATCTCCATAGTTGAGGACTTTCAGGCCCCCTTAACGGGTTAGAGTTTTAGGTCCAGGCCACAAAACAGGCAAGATACAAAACTTCTAGGTCAACATTTCCAAAATGTACTCAAATTCATACTAATTTTATGAGCTGTTAATATTTCATGCATATTCATACGCACACACACATGCACACAGCATCTATAGCTAAAGGTTAGTCTGGGAAATGATGATTTAATCAAAGTTAAGTAATAATCTTTGTCTTTTCTATGGGATTGGATATGTCACTTTACAGTGTATTTTCTAGTCCTATGTAGCTCAGTTGGTAAAGCATCTGCCTACAATGAGGGAGACCTGGGTTCAATTCCTTGGTCAGGAAGATCCCCTGGAGAAGGAAATGGCAACCCACTCCAGTATTCTTGTCTGGAGAATCCCATGGACAGAGGAGCCTGGTGGGCTACAGTTCGTGGAATTGCAAGAGTTGGACATGACTTGGCACTATTTTTCTTTCTTTATACAATGCCAGCATATGAAGAAGTAGTGAGTATGTGGGAACTCCTAACAAGATAACTATACCTCAGTCCTAACATTGGTGTCTCTGTCACATCACCCTGCATATGTATTTACTGTGAGGCCCTAAATGTACTCTCCTTTTCTTGGAACTAAATTCTCGTCATTGTTCTCATGCTTTCTTCCAAGAACGTAAGTCCTGCTGGCAGCACCAGTCATTCTGAGTATATGCTACATTCTCCTCAAAGTCCTAATCTATGGAGACTTTCTTTGAATATGTATTGTTGGAACCAAGTTTGGTTCAGATTTATTACTATACTCCTTTCTACTTTGGCCCTTTTGGGAAAATTTTAATTACTCAGTTAAATTTAAGGTATTGATTTAAAAAAAAGAACTGTGTAAGAGACTGAAACTTCCTTAACAAACATTTAACCATCTCCACTATTAGAAAATCAGCTTAAATATGCAAAAATATGCAAAAGAATAAAAATAAACAAGTAGGTCTTCATCAAACTGAAAAGCTACCAAAAAGCAAAGAAAGTCATCAACAAACTGAAAAGACAACCTACTGAATAGAAGAATTTTCATATATCTGATAATAAGCTAATATCCAAAATATACAAAGAACTCATGCATTCAAAAACGAAAACCAAACAATCTGATTTTAAAATGTGCAGAAATCCCATGGACAGATGAACTTGGTGGGCTTTAGTCCATGGGGTCACAAAAGACTTGGACACAACTGAGCGTCCAAACAGCAGCAACAAACATTAATATCTGAATAATTCATTTTCTAAAGAAGATATACAGATGGTGAGAAGGTAAAAGAAAAGATGGTCTACACTGTTAGTCATCAGAGAAATGCAAATCAAACCACAAAGAGATATCACCTTACACTTGTTAGAATGGCTAATATCAAAAAGATAAGAGATAACAAGTATTGGTTAAGATATAGAGAAAAGAGAATTCTTGAGCACTGCTGATGGAAATATAATTGATGCAGTTACTATGGAAACAATACGGAGGTTCCTCAAATAATTAAGACTAAACTACCATCAGTTCAGTTCAGTCGCTCAGTTGTGTCTGACTCCTTGCGATCCCATGAAACGCAGCACGCCAGGTCTCCCTGTCCATCACAAACTCCAGGAGTTTACTCAAACTCACGTCCATCAAGTCAGTGATGCCATCCAGCCATCTCTTCCTCTGTCGTCCCCTTCTCCTCCTGCCCCCAATTCCTCCCAGCATCAGGGTCTTTTCCAATAAGTCAACTCTTCACATGAGGTGGCCAAAGTACTGGAGTTTCTGCTTCAGCATCAGTCTTTCCAATGAACACCCAGGACTGATCTCCTTTAGGATGGACTGGTTGGATCTCCTTGCAGTCCAAGGGACTCTAAAGAGTCTTCTCCAACACCACAGTTCAAAAGCATCAATTCTTTGGTGCTCAGCTTTCTTCACAGTCCAACTCTCATATCCATACATGACCACTGGAAAAACCATAGCCTTGACTAGATGGACCTTTGTTGGCAAAGTAATATGTCTGCTTTTTAATATGCTATCTAGGTTGGTCATAACTTTCCTTCCAATGAGTAAGCGTCTTTTAATTTCATGGTTGCAATCACCATCTGCAGTGATTTTGGAGCCCAAAAAAACAAAGTCTGACACTGTTTCCACTGTTTCCCCATCTATTTCCCACCATAAGATCTAGCAATTCCACTTCTGAGTGCTTATTTGAAGAAAACAAAAACACTAACTTGAAAAGATATAAAGATACATGCACCCCTGTGTTCACTGCACCATTATTTATAATAGCCAAGATATGGAAACAACATATTAATGCATAAATAAATAAAGAAATTGTTGTATACATACACAATGGAGGAGTATGCAGCCATAAAACAGAGCAAAGTCTGAACCGGATTAATAAAGGGCAAATAGCTTTTTTTTTCCCCAAATATGTGAGAGTTTATTCATTCATCATCTCAGGTAGCTAGAAAAATAATAACTGCCTCCTCCACTTTTGACAAGGAGAGTGTATGAACTGCCAGTTCCCTCGAACAAAGAAGCAATTGCACATTATCATCTATATTTCCAACTTGGGGAACTAGTGAGTCCTACAATATAAATTTCATGAACTGTGTAGTTCCATCTCTTCTAGACCATATCACTTCATAAACACTTATATTAAAGCATAAACTGGAGAAGGAAATGGCAACCCACTCCGGTATTCTTGCCTGGAAAATCCCATGTACAGAGGACCCTGGTAGGCTACCTTCCATGGGGTCGCAAAGAGTCAGACAAGACTGAGCAACTTTACTTACTTACTTAAACCATTAACAGTAATATTAATAATAAAGGAAAGATTTGAAGAAGGCAGAAATTTAAAAGTAGAACAAATCAATAACCTTGTCTCTAAGCACAAAAGCAAAACAAAATAACACCACCAACAAAATTAAGGCACAAATATCTATTGAGTCTTTAGCTTATTGGTAGAAATGTTGGAGGGGTGGAAGCACTCAAATAAAATGAAATGTATACAGACTCTCAGAGAAAATATCAGAGATGAGGATACACATCAAGAAAAATAAGTCTGGACATGTAAGAAAAGGTTGGATTATTGAGGCTGGGAAGTTTCAACTCCAATTTCTTTTGTTTTTTTCAAGTATTTATTTGGCTGCACTGGACGTGGGTCTTAGTTGCAGCACATTGTCTCAGTATGCATGGTGCACAGGCTCAGTAGTTGTGGTACTTGGGTTGAGTTGCCCTGTGGGATGTAGGATCTTAGTTCCCCAACCAGGGATTTAATCCTCATCCCCTGTATTGCAAAGTGAATTCTTAATCACTGGACTATGAGTGAAGTCCCAAATTTCCTTTTTTTTTTTTTTTCTCATTTATTTTTATTAGTTGGAGGCTAATTACTTTACAATATTGTAGTGGTTTTTGCCATAGATGGACATGAATCAGCCATGGATTTACATGTGTTCCCCATCCCGATCCCCCCTCCCGCCTCCCTCCCGATTCCATCCCTCTGTGCCTTCCCAGTGAACCAGCCCTGAGCACTTGTCTCATGCATCCAACCTGAGCTGGTGATCTGTTTCACCCTTGATAGTATACTTGTTTCAATGTTATTCTCTCATATCATCCCACCCTCGCCTTCTCCCACAGAGTCCCAAAGTCTGTTCTGTACATCTGTGTCTCTTTTTCTGTTTTGCATATTGGGTTACTGTTACCATATTTTTAAATTCCATATATATGCTTTAGTATACTGTATTGGTGTTTATCTTTCTTACATACACACCAAGGAAACCAGATTTGAAAGAGACATATGAACCCCAATGTTCATTGCAGCACTGTTTATAATAGTCAGGACATGGAAGCAACCTAGATGCCCATCAGCAGACGAATGGATAAGGAAGCTATGGTACATATACACAATGGAATATTACTCAGGCATTAAAAAGAATTCATCTGAATCAGTTCTAATGAGATGGATGAAACTGGAGCTCATTATACAGAGTGAAGTAGGCCAAATTTCCTTTTATTTTTGTCCTTAAAATCTCCTTTTGCTAAGAAAATAAAGCCTGTCACCATACACAGAATTTTCATTCCTAGCCAAAGTTCTTTTGAAAGTCCAACATACTCACTGCCCTCTCTTGACATCTGTAATGTTTAACTTCAATGTCTCTGCCCCCAAGGATGGGATGAACACATTTTGGCCTGAAGAACTAGTTTCTTGGCAGGGTATCAGCAGTTGACCTTTCCTCAAAATACTGTCCTCAGAGAGGCTCAACCCCCTGGACAGGAATAAATTCCTTTCTGAGCTAAGCCTCAGATCAATAATGGGAAATTGTGCACCCATAATAAGGAGAAAGACTTTCCATGGCAAAGAGAGTGAAAACCATAAAACAACAAAAAAAAAAGGATCCAGAGAGTGTGTCTTCTCCACCAGTTGTGGCCCCACCTGGGAGAAAGCCATGGGGTTTGAGATGCAGTTGTCTGCCAAATCAAAATTGGGATCTGGGTGAATGAGTTTTCCTCCTCTCAGCCCTGCTGAGCTTCATTTTCAGAGCTCCAAGGTCAACCTGCCATGAAACTGTAATTTGGAAAAGTTCTTCATCTGTAACACTTTGATCTTCTATACTTTTAACAACACTATGGCATGACAAATTACATTTGAACTAAATTAAAATATTGAACTGTTTATTTGTGGGTGGCTTGTGGTGAAAGATTGGGGCATATGATGAGGTTTAAAGCTTTAAAGATTCAGTAGATCAACAAATTTTAAACATTTTAAACTATAAAGTTTATTTTTAAACCTCAAGGAAACTCAATCTATACGACAAACAAAAGTATAGCTTCTCTGGTTAAAGAGGTTAATGACAAAAGAGCTCTAATTCTTCCCCCAAAACAATTCAGAGCCACAATACATGCAAACTTGGACCTCTGGGGATGATATAAAAAAATGCTGCCTGGTGCAGAGGGGTTGCTCTAAACACAGGTTTTTGTCATCAGGATAAAAGATCTAATTCTTGGCAGAAATAATAGACATGTGAATCATTCAAAAGACACTTCTATTCAGTTTTCCCAACATCATTTATTGCAGACTATCCTTTTTTATTTAAATATTCTTAACTCCCTTGTCAAATATTAATTGACCATATATGTGAGGGTTTTTTTTTTTTTTTCTGAGCTCTTGATTTTGTTCCATTAATCTGGGTGTCTTTTTTTTAATGCCAGTACCATACTGTTCTGACGACTATAACTTTGAAATATACTTTGAAATCTGGACATACGATGCCTCCAGTTCTTATTTCACAGGGCTGCGCTGGAAGCTCAGAGTCTTTTGTGATTTCATACAAATTTTAGAATTTTTTTTTTCTATTTCTGTAAAAAGTGTCATTGGAGAAATAATAAACAAAATTTTCAGTATTACAGAAAAGGCAGTTATATTTACATGCTTAGCACATTTGGTGATTTTTAAAAAATAATTAACCTCAATTGAAAGTTATGTTCCATTTTTATAGTCCATAATTGTAACAAGTAACTTTACCTCCTAAAGTTTTTCAGGCTCACTAATCCTTATAGCCATTGGAAGGATTAAATGCAAACATAAGTAAAACACCTGGGGAAGTATTTAACCTAGATCTGTCTCCTCCCAGTTTCCACTCCACTGTTCTCAGTGACTTTATAATGTTGAGTGGAGGAAGGAGAGTATATACATAAATAACCAACCAAGAACACTTTAGTGTGTTCAGTGTCACATTAGAAACATACATAAAGTGCTGTGGGAACATTAATAAGCAAAAGGCTCCATACACTTTGATCACAGGAAAGGCTTCAAAATGAAGAGGCTACCTGAATAGATGGAAAGAAGAAAGGATGGAGTAGTTGAAACTTATTAGAAGGATGAGTTCACATTCACTAGACATACAAAGGAGGCAAGTGCATGTTCCAAACAGAACGAGACTTGCGCTAAAAGCAAAGGCAAGAAAGTATGTCAGCATTCAAGGCAGTCACAGCACAGGATGCAGGCTCCTTACAGACCATGGGTCTTGCCTGTTATGTGCCCAAGTTAGCATTATCTATGGTGCAAAGTTGACTATTATCTGATGATAAGGCTGTTATATAATATCAAACATTCCCATTAGTCTACACAGCTTTGTGAAGAGTCTAGACTTTGTTCTTTGCATAATGGGGAGGTTTTTAAATCATAGTAGCCAATTAGAATCTGATTTTACAGAGATAATTCTGGTTTCTCTCAGGAAAAACAGTTGTATTCCAAACATTGATCCCAAGGAGATGATAAAGGAAGGTATTTTAAATACCCCAGCAAATGATGATAATATAATCACAGCTAGCATTTACCTTAATATATGCCAGGGAAATTGCTAATTCTATTATTGCATTACCTAATCTTTTCCTCAACATAATCTAAAGGAAAAGGTACCACAGCCATCCCTATTTTAGAGATGAAGAAGCCAGGGCACTAAGTCAACTTATTTAGCAAACCCTTGAACTACTTAGCAGTGAAATTTACTTATGACTATAGAGGATTTCACTAATGATGATTTGATTTAAAATCAGTAGAATCTGATGGCAATTTAACAGGAAATAAAGTGACCAAAGCAAACGACAAGGTTTCTGGCTTGAAAGACTGGTAAATCGTGTGTGATGTCATCAACTGAAAGGGAAAATTTAGTGAAATGAGCATACGTGCTGAAAAGTATGGGAAATGGTTAAGAAGACATATGAACAGAAAACTGTAGAATGAAAGTCAAATATTTAATGACAAATTGCTTCAGAGTTTTAAAAATGTTGATTTTCTTTAATCAACAAGTAAGAATCATAAGATATATCTATGTATGTCAGATGGATACAGATAAATTGATTGAGCCTATCTTATTCTCTTAAAAGACAAAGTCATTTTGAATTTGGAGTTATGCCTTAGCATTATTTTCAACTCTGAGTGGTTAGATTATCAGCACAGTTAGTATCTTCTGGATCTTTCTGAATTTTCTGCCTAAGAGACAGAGTAGGTTGAGAAAAACCACAAAATACATATATGGATTAAAAAAAAAAAAAAACTTTATGGCATTTGCAGAATGTCCAATATACATGAGATTATAAAAGAAGAAATATTGATTATGAAGTGAATTTAGATATTATCTGATATAAACTCTTCGTTTTTCTGAACAAGGGACATAAAGACAAGAAGATAATGTAACTAGGTCAAATTTTTATTCATACCATATCTTGGATTCCTATCAGAGATACAGCAAGTAAAATTGATGGAGATAGACCAAGGAGAATTTTCAGCTGATATTCATTTTTTTAAAAGCTACTGAAAATGAAAAACATTTGCAATTTTTAAAATCAGATGATTGCCTGCATCTTCCAAATAAATATTTTTCAGGAAGGATACTTTTATATGCAAATGATGGAAAGGAATTGTGTGACCCTCTTAGGAGCCTGGGACCATTGCTGTAGGGGCCATATTTGTACCTCTCCTTGTTTCTTCTTGTAGAGTGATGGGCTGGCACATTTACTACTACTCTACGGTAACATGAAGGGCTTCCCTTGTGGCTCAGATAGTAAAGAATCTGCCTGCAGTGCAGGGGACTCGTGTTCAACCCCTGGGTCTGAAATATCCCCTGGAAAAGGAAATGGCAACCTACTCCAATATTCTCGCCTGGAGAATTCCATGGACTGAGGAGCTTTGTGGGCTATAATCCATGTAGTTGCATAGAGTTGGACACGACTGAGCCACTAACATATAGTAACATTGTTCCTACCTTCAGTTCAGTTCAGTTCAGTCTCTCAGTCGTGTCTGACTCTTTGTGACCCCTTGGACTGCAGCATGCCAGGCCTCCCTGTCCATCACAAACTCCCAGAGTTTACCCAAACTCATGGCTATTAAGTCGGTTGCACCATCTAACCATCTCATTCTCTGTCATCCCCTTCTCCTGCCTTCAATCTTTCCCAGCATCAGGGTGTTTTCAAATGAGTCAGTTTTTCACATCAGCTGGCCAAAGTATTGGAGTTCCTACCTTAGTGTTTTTCTAAGACCTTGAATGGTACTTGAGACAAATATGATTCCCAGCAACTGTAAAATTCTGGGGCATTTGAAGGCTTTTTAAAAAACTCTAGCATTTGATACCACTCTGCCTTGTTTTATAGGCTTTCTTTCTTTCTGGAATAGCAGATTCCTTCAAAGCAAAGAAAATATTTTTATTTCTCTTGCATTTTCCCTATTGTCTATCCAAGAATAGGAAATAAAATAGAAGCTCAAAGTATTTATTGATATATTTTGCTTTCAACATGTAGTCAACTTAAAAAAAACAAATTGTAGAACAGTATTCTGTCATTTTTTTTTAGAAAAAGGAAGATTATTTTCAACAGTGACAGTTCTACATTATTTTCATGTTTCATTTCTTAACTGTACTGTTTTAAAAAGATATGAATAGTTAATTAGGAAATGTTGGAGTTATTCAGTAATATATAATTGGTGATTCTTGTCTAGTGATCATATTTCATTAAGAAACTCTCTTTTCTATATCCAAACAGAGCATTTCCATTTTTCCCCTCATTCTTTAAGTCAGTTTCTTTGAAGTGTAGCTTTGTGCTAGTATTTTCTTCTCATTATTTATTATAATGTGTACATAAAATATTAAGTGTTGATATTTCAAGTGTCAGTTTATGGCTAGAACAGAGGCAATTTCTAAATGTGAATGGCATTAAGGCTTAGAAAGGTAGCTGGTGCAATTGCTGGGCCACTGAGCTTCTAAAAACTTTGTATTTCTGTCAAGGAAAGATTTTACATGCTTGAAAAGGGGAGGGAGATACAAATGTGCACACAATTCCAATTGATAGAATGTGCATGTTTTTAGGGGATCATTTAAGCTTAAATAATAGCATTTTATAAGCTCAGAAAACCAAAAGGTCTCAGTTCTCACTGTTTCTTTTCCACTGGGAAATTAACAAAGCTTTATATAAGCTAGATAAAACAATACATATTATCCTGGAAGTTTCATTATAGTGTATTTTTTTGACATAAATAAACACTCAGTTTCTTCCTTTCTAGTCACAATCGAGGGCTTAATTGGGAAAAATGGAAAGGACTTGAGAAGGGAGAGCCAAGTAAAAGGGCTGCTTGCGGAATTCTCTTTGCATTCTGGTTTGATCACTATTCACGTATGAATTATGTTGAACCAAAAATTTCCTTCATGTTTAGCATCTAGAATGTTAATTATTTTTATGCAAAATACAGTATTGACTAGCCTCCCACTGTCCCCCTGGACATTTCTTAAATCATGAGCGCTGATCTGTTCTATCAGAGAAGTACGTGCCAGTCATTGATATGCAGTACTACCTGTTAGTTTAAAAAAAAAAAAAAAAATGGAGAGATTAAAGTGCTATATTTCAAAGGGATTGTATTAAGGTAGTTACACAATTTGATTTATAAAGTCACTCTGATTCTATTAAAAATGGATTCTAAGAGGAAATGAATGGAAATAGAAAGATCAGACAAGAGATTACACAGTAATTCTGGTGATTGAGAGAGTGGTTTCATTTAGAATGGTGGATGTGGAAATGGAAAAAAGTAAACAGATTTAGAACATATTTTTAGGGTGTGGATTTAAATAAGAGAGTGAGAGCAGAAGAGGATGATATCTACACAAGGGATTCAAGAGATAATTTCTACAGTCAGCTCTTTTCTTGGGATTCTTGGCTGATTCATCATATTAAACATGATATCACTTATTCTGAAGGATGTAGGTGCAACTAGTACTTCCTGTTCTTGGTTCAGTTTTGACTTTTACAAAAACTTTTTTTTTTTTAATCTATAGCCTTCTATATTCAATCTGACCTATACACATAAAGAAAACTGCATGTCTGCACTTAGTATACAGGTATGTACTTAATACGGAAAGCGGAACATTTATCTACCTGTATGTCTGCCTGTCTATATCTCTTAGAGACTTTGTATCTAGAAGTCATTTGGCTGTTGCATGCCAGAGTTTTTGCTCTTTACTCCATACTGCACCGTCTCCTCATAGGTGTGATAGCTTACTGGACAGGACAGCCAATATAAGCATATATGAAGGATATATTTCTTTGGGATAATTTACAATCTTTGTGGGAAAAAGGAATTTTGTTTTTACTTAGCAACATGAATTAGTAAAGGACAAACAAATGATTAGTCTCCCGAGTCCTGAAGAAATTCAAAGACCTTTCTGGGTAGAGATAAAAGATATATGGAGACATTGCCAGACAAAAAGGATGTAGCAAGTCTAATTTAATTTTTGAAAATTGATAAGAATCTGGCAGGCAGAAAGAAATTGGGTGAATATTGTAAACACTAGAACCAATGAGCATGGCAGAAGCAAGAAATTTGTATGAGGAATGCCGAAGAAAAGTTGACCCTAGCACTTGTTAAGGGTCAGCTGTATCAATCCACATGTATTACATATTTACTAATTTAATACTTATAATGGTGAAACAGGAAAATATCAGTATCTCAGTTTAATAGATGTGATAACTGAGACACAGAATATATGAGATAATTTTTCCAAGGCCATGGGAAAGTAAGAAGCAGAGCTAGGTTTTGTTTCTACATTTTGTACACTTCTAGAGTTAACTTCACTGTGCTGAAACTGCTTAGTGAATAGTAAGAGAGAGAAGGTGAATCGAGGCTAACTTGAGAGGTACCTTAATTAGTAAGCTTTTAATTTGGTGGTGGATGGACATTGAAGACTTGAATAGAGTGATGCCTGCTAAATTTGTTTCATTTTGGTTTTGTGTGTGTGTGTTGTAAATTAATTTATTTCTTTTATTTGGAGGCTAATTACTTTACAATATTGTAGTGGCTTTTGCCATACATTGACATGAATCAGCCATGGGTGTCCCTGTGTCCCCCATCCTGAACCCCTCTCCCACCTCCCTCCCCATCCCATCCCTCAGGGTCATCCCTGAGCGCCCTGTTTCATGTGTCGAACCTGGACTGGTGATCTATTTCACATATGGTAATATACATATTTCAACACTATCTTTCAAATCCTTCCACCCTCTCCTTCTCCCACAGAGTCCAAAAGTCCATTGTTTACATCTATGTCTCTTTTGCTGTCTCGCATATAGGGTCATCACTACCATCTTTCTAAATTCCATATATATACATTAATATACTGTATTGGTGTTTTTCTTTCTGACTTACTTCACTCTGTATAATGGGCTCCAGTTTCATCCACCTCATTAGAACTGATTCAAATGCATTCTTTTCAATAGCTGAGTAATATTCCATTGTGTATGTACCACAACTTTCTTATCCATTCATCTGCTGATGGACATCTATGTTTCTTCAATGTCCTGGCTATTATAAACAGTGCTGCCATGAACATTGGGATACATGTGTCTCAACTCTGGTTTCCTAGGTGTGTATGCCCAGTAGTGGGGTTGCTCGGTTGTATGACAGTTCTATTTCCAGTTTTTTTAAGAAATCTCCACACTGTTCTCCATAGTGGCTGTACTAGTTTGCATTCCCACCAACAGTGTAAGAGGGTTCCCTTTTCTCCACACCCTCTCCAGCATTTATTATTTGTAGACATTTTCATAGCAGCCATTCTGACCAAGGTGAAAAGTACCTCCTTGTGGTTTTGATTTGCATTTCTCTGATAATGAGTGATGTTGAGCATCTTTTCATGTTGTTTTGTGGAAGTTGCTCAGCATTCAAATGATCTTTTGATGAATTTGTGGGGGAGAAAGTGGTCTCCCTGTCCTAATCCTCTGCCATCTTAGGACGCTCTCCTCATTTTGTTTTGCTTTGACTTTACTATGAGTTCAACATGTTAAGCAATGGTTTCTAAAACAGTTGAACAGTCTTCTGAGGTAAAAATTTTGGAGCATTTGGAAAATTTGAAAAATTCCGGCAAGTTTGCTTAGCTGGTCCAATTATTTTATAGTCTCCCTTTCTAGAGTTGATACTATAACACTAAGGAGGTGTGAATCACAGATTCTACAACATGAGGGTTTTTAATTTACAATGTTGCAAAATAAACCATCATTTGCTCTGTTCACTCCTTTTTTGGAAATAAGATGACTATAATTCAACATTTTGGTAATTTTCCAAAAGAATAATGCCTCCTGTCTGACCTCCAATATGTATTTGTTAGTTTTCTGTTATGTTCACAGCTTTATGGTGTTGGGAAAGTCTGCATTTAAAGCATCTTCTGCTAAATGTTTGCTGGGCTTTTCCTCTGAATTATCTTGAGATCTTCATGACAGCCATGCTCTGCTAGGCCTATTGCTAGCCTGGGGCAGCCAGTGAGTGTACAGCCATGGGATTGAAAGGCAGCAGCTAGAGGAGCATTTAGGACAAGACTTCTCTGAGCAAGTGTACATCTAGTGGGGCTCACTGCATCTGACAACATCCACATCAGGCCAAATTGTATTCACTTGTGTCTGACCTCGTCAGCTTGCAGAATGCCAAGATTCCCCATGTTCTAGCAAAAGAGGAAGCAGATTAGCTCTGGGCCAGATAAGGAAGGGAAAATATGAGACATTTGTCAAAGTTAGTGAAAAATTAAATTCTGGACCATTGATGCAAGGGTCTCAAATTCTCTATAGAATTCTACCTAAGTCAAAGGAGGAAATAAAAGATACACACAACCAACATAATTTTCAAAATGTCTAAATTTTGTCAAATGTCTAAATTTGTCAAAATGTCTCTGAAAGTCATGGGGTGAAAAGGCAGAGGATTCTCTTCCATAGTGTTCAGACAGGATCAGGAGGGACTAAATGTCTTCTCAAGAAACTTAAATTAAGTATTTGTTAGTACCATGATATAGTACAAGGCAAAATTGCAGATAGAGTGCAGACAGAAGAGAGGCAAAACAGAGTATGGATAGTAGATTGAGCTACATTCAGGCTTGTAAACCAGTAGTCATAGTATAGTTCTGAATCTGGAGGAGAGGTCAAAGTAGGGAGAATTTACCACTAACTGTGATAAACAGAATAATCCAGAGGTTAAACCAAAATGATGGATAATAACAATATTAGTTGGACAGCAGGAATTCAAAACCACTCAAGGATGCTAAAGGAAGGTATAGATAAAAAGGCATTAGAGGTTTCAGTTGGACAAAATAGAGAGATAAAAAAATGTTATATTATTTTTTAAAAGGGAGAAGAAAAGATAGCATAAAATTGGACACTCAAAAAAATATATAGAGATTAGAACAGGGAGATAATAATCTTTTTTTTTCCCATCTGATGGTAGAATATTTGGTAAATTTGTTCACATAAAAAATGGGTGCCCACCCACAAAAGGAGTAACAGATTAATAAAAATAAAGTAAAACTTGGCCTAACAAAGACTCTGGATAGATTGAGGTATTTCAGTCTGAGAGAGGAAAATGAAAGTTGCCTTCAGATATTTGAAGGACTATCGTCACAGAATAAAAATTGTTACTTTCTACTGTCTCATAATCTTATCATTCAGATTTCATCTGCTTAACATTGCCTTGCAACTTCCTTCAGTTCCCTAATCCCCTGAATTCTGGAATTTTATGATGTAAATTAAAATCAGAAATCAATGCAACAAAAGGTGACAAGAGAAGAGGGAAAGA
This sequence comes from Muntiacus reevesi, assembly GCF_963930625.1. Classification (NCBI taxonomy): domain Eukaryota; kingdom Metazoa; phylum Chordata; class Mammalia; order Artiodactyla; family Cervidae; genus Muntiacus; species Muntiacus reevesi. The sequence continues at coordinate 13,091,148 of NC_089252.1, forward strand.
ATGAGAACGATTAAATTAGCCTGGCAACTTCTGAGGGGAAAATTGCTTGACCTGAAGACAAGCTACTGATTCATGAGGAACAAGATAAAGTAGTGACAAAGTGGGATGAAGGGCAGCAAGACTCTTCTGACACACTGGGTTTGTGGAGCCACTGAGCCTAGATGATGTCTAGCCTAAGTTCTCTTTACCACCTGATATTCATAAGTCTCAACTCTAGCCTCTGGCCCACAGTACCATTCAGAGTTACTGGGAAGTAGCGTTTTCATAGAATCAATGTTCAATAACTCAAATAGTAGGCATTTCCTAGTCAAGGCATAATTAGCTTTCAATTTGCCACAGGTCTATGCCAACCAACTCCAGTATTCTTGCCTGGAGAATCTGTATGAACAGAGGAGCCTGGCTGGCTACAATTCATAGGTCATAAAGAGTGAATATGACTGAGTGACTAAGCAGAGCACAGAAGGAAATTTAAAGTAAATACTTGGAAAGTTATACACAAGAAACTTCTTTAAGTATGCAAACTTCCCCCTTCCTCACATGGTGTTAGGTCTTGTTTCTGAGTTGCTGGAATGAACTGTCTACAGTGTTGATTCAAATCAGCCTTTTATTTATTAATCCTGAGTTATTGCTTTCAGGTGTACAGATCAAGGAGAAAGTCCATCTGTTTCAGTTCTAGGAAACTCATGATCAATTAGCCATTGTCAAAATTCCAAGTAGATCAAATTTTTATGATTACCAGTTATGCCCTGCTGCTTTCAATGGTAGTTTTGCTTCTGTGTATTAATAAATCATACTTTGCCTCTGCTATTCTGAGAATCCAGAATTCTCTTTGAAATCAGGAGTCCATTTAAATGGTTGAATTTCCACTTATATTCTAGCCTAGACACAACCAGTGAAGTGCTCTTTAAGGCCTTGGGTATTCACTTATCTATAGGGAACATCATTTAGGATGCTTGCAGAACATGTTTTGGGAGAATGACCAATTATACATGATAAAGCCACTCCAAAAATCTCATGTTTTCCCAAGTTTTTGGATTTATTCATTTCATTTCAGTTCAGTTTAGTCATTCAGTCATGTCCAACTCTTTGCAACCCTATGGACTGCAGCACACCAGAATTCCCTTCCTGTCCATCACCAGCTCCCAGAGCTTGCTCAAACTCATGTCTGTTGAGTCGGTGATGCCATTCAACCATCTCATTCTCTGTCATCCCCTTCTCCTCCTGCCTTCAATCTTAATCTTTCCCAGCATCAGGGTCTTTTCCAATGAGCCAGTTCTTTGCATCAAGGTGGCCAAAGTATTGGAGCTTCAGCTTCAGCATCAGTCCTTCCAATGAATTTTCATGACTGATTTATTTTATATGAACTTGTTGGATGTCCTTGCAGGCCAAGGGACTCTCAAGAGTCATCTCCAACAACACAGTTCAAAAGCATCAATTCTCTGATGCTCAGTTTTCTTTATAGTCCAACTCTCACATCCATACATGACAACAAGAATAACCATAACCTTGACTAGATACAACTTTGCTTGCGGAGTAATGTCTCTGCTTTTTAATATGCTGTCGAAGTTGTTCATAGCTTTTCTTCCAAGGAGCAATAATCTTTTAATTTCATGATCTTTTAATTTAATTTCATAATCTTTTAATTCCACCATCTGCAGTAATTTTGGAGCCCCCCAAAATAAAGTCTGCTACTGTTTTCATTATCTCCTCATCTATTTGCCATGTAATGATGGGACCGGATGCCATGATCTTAGTTTTCTAAGTATTGAGTTTAAAGCCAACTTTTTCACTCTCCTCTTTCACTTACATCAAGAGGCTCTTTAGTTTTTCTTTGCTTCCTGTCACATGGGTGGTTTCATCTGCATATCTGAGGTTAGTGCTATTTCTCCTGGCAATCTTGATGCCAGATTGTGCTTCATCAAGCCCAGCACTACACATGATGTACTCTGCATATAAGTTACAAAAGCAGGATGGCAATAAATAGCCTTGACCTATTCCTTTCCCAATTTGGAACCAATTTGTTGTTCCATGTCTAGTTCTGTTGTTTCTTGATCTGTATACAGATTTCTCAGGAGGCAGGTCAGGTGATTTGGTATTCCCATCTCTTGAAAAATTTTCCACAGTTTGCTCTGATCCACAGTCAAAGCTTTGGTGTAGTCAATAAAGCAGAAGTAGATGCTTTTCTGAAACGCTCTTGATTTTTCTATGATCCAACAGATGTTGACAATTTGACCTCTGGTTCCTCTGACTTTTCTAAATTCAGTTTGAACATCTGGAAGCTGTCAGTTCATGTACTGTTGAAGCCTGACTTGGAGAATTTTGAGCATTACTTTGCTAGCATGTGAGATGAGTGCAACTGTGCAGCAGTTTGAACATTCATTGGCATTGCCTTTCTTTGGGATTCAAATGAAAATTGCCCTATTCCAGTCCTGTGGTCACTGTTGAATTTTCCAAATTTGCTGGCATCTTTGATAGAGTGCATGAAGAACTATGGACGGAGGTTCATGACATTATAAAGGAGGCAGTGATCAAGATCATCTCCAAGAAAAAGAAATGCAAAAAGGCAAAATGGTTGTCTGAGGAGGCCTTACATATAGCTGAGAAAAGAAGAGAAGCTAAAGGCAAAGAATAAAAGGAAAGATATACCCATTTGAATGCAGAGTTCTAAAGAACAGTAAGGAGAGATAAGAAAACCTACCTCAGTGACCAGTGAAAAGAAATAGAGGAAAACAAGAGAATGGGAAAGACTAGGGATCTCTTCAAGAAAATTTGAGATATCAAGGGAACATTTCATGCAAAGATGGGCACATTAAAGGGCAGAAATGGTATGAACCTAACAGAAGCAGAAGCTATTAAGAAGAAGTGGAATCAATATACAGAAGAACTATACAAGCGAAATCATAGTGACCCACATAAGCACAATCATGTGATCACTCACCTAGAGCCAGACAGCATGGAATGCGAAGTCCAGAGGATCTTACGAAGCATCACTAACAACAAAGCTAGTGGAGGTGATTGAATTCCAGTTGAGCTATTTCAAATCCTAAAAGATGAGTCTATGCAAGTGCTGCACTCAACATGCCAGCAAATTTGGAAAACTCAGCAGTGGCCACAGTACTGGAAAAGATCAGTTTTCACTCCAATCCCAAAGAAAGGTAATGCCAAAGAATCCTCAAACTACCACACAATTGCACTCATCTCACACACTAGAAAAGTAATGCTTAAAATTCTCCAAGCCAGGCCTCAACAGTATGTGAACTCTGAACTTCCAGATGTTCAACGTGGATTTAGAAAATGCAGAGGAACCAGATGTCAAATTGCCAACATCCGGTGGATCATCAAAAAAGCAAGAGAGTTCCAGAAAAACATTTACTCCTGACTTATTGAATACAACAAAGCTTTTGACTGTGTGGATCTCAACAAACTGTGAAAAAGTCTTAAAGAGCTAGGAATACTGGAACACCTTACCTGCCTCCTGAGAAACCTGTGTGCAGCTCAAGAAGGAACGGTTAGAAATAGACATTGAACAACAGACTGATTCCAATTTGGGAGAGGAGTACATCAAGGCTGTATATTATCACCCTCCTTATTTAACTTACATACAGAGTACATCTTGAGAAATGCCGGGCTGAATGAAGCACAATCTGGCATCAAGATTGTGGGGAGAAATAGCAATAACCTCAGATATGCAGATGACACAACCCCTATGGCAGCAAGCAAAGAAGAACTAAAGATGCTCTTGATTAAAGTGAAAGAGGAGAGTGAAAAAGTTGGCTTAAAACTCAACATTCAGAAAAGTAAGATCATGGCATCCAGTCCCATCACTTCATGGCAAATAGATGGGGAAATAATGGAAACAGTGAAGGACTTTTTCTGGAGAGGCTCCAAAATCACTGCAGACGGTGAATGCAGTCATGAAATTAAAAGATGCTTGCTCCTTGGAAGAAAGTCTATGACCAACCTAAACAGTATATTAAAAAGCAGAGACATTACTTCACCAACAAAGATTCATCTCGTCAAAGCTATGGTTTTTCCAGGAGTCATGTATGGATGTAAGAATTGGACTATAAAGAAAGCTGAGCAGTGAAGAATTGATGCTTTTGAACTGCAGTGTTGGAGAAGACTTGAGAGTCTCTTGGCCTGCAAGGAGATCCAACCAGTCCATCCTAAAGGAAATCAGTCCTGAATATTCATTGGAAGGACTGATGCTGAAGCTGAAACTCAAATACTCTGGTCCCCTGATGTGAAGAACTGACTATTTGGAAAAGACCCTGATTCTGGGAAAGATTGAAGGCAGGAGGAGAAGGGGATGACAAAGGATGAGATGGTTGAATCTCTAGTCTTTCCCATTCTCTTGTTTTCCTCTATTTATATCCATTAATCACTGAGGAAACTTTTCTTATCTCTCCTTGCTATTCTTTGGAACTCTACATTCCTTGGTTGAATTGAATTTGGATTCCTTGCAATATATTAAACTAAGACATTTCTGGCATCTTCACTTCTTTTCGCTTAGGTTACCCCTGAATCTAGTTTCAGTCAACAATCCATGAAAATAATTAAATCCACTTTCAGTTACTTGAGTTAGTTTGCTCTAGTACATCAAATCCATACACTTATAATTACACCAAAACTGACAAATTCAACTTTATCTAAAATATGTTACTCTTTCCCTGGCCTAGCACCTTTGGGACCAAATCCTATATGTTTATTCCAAGATTATTTTGTAGATATAGTCTATGGAAATGTATAAGTCAACATCTAGGTTAGATTTTTAATTAATGCCGAAGAGCATACTGGGATCTAACTCCAGATATCACATGGAACAATCCAGGGTCATAGGAGGAGACCTGACATACGTTGTGTTGAAATCATCACAGTGTTTCCAAGCATCACAGTTGGCCTTACCTCACAGGAAAGACGGAATATTTCTGAGATGTTAGTGTATTTGGAGGAGTTGATGCTGTTCAAATTCTCTCAAATGCTCCAATTCCACTCCTTCAGGGTCCAACTCTTCACCAAACAATGTCTTGTCTTTTATCTGATGATCTAGTGAAGTTGTGAAATTAATCCGTGTTTTATTCAGCAACTCACATGATAAGACCCTATAACTGTTTTTGCATGCATCAACCTTGGAACTGTAACAGATTATTTTAAGCAGGACATTTAAATGCCTTTATTCTCTACTGTAGTTAGAAGTAGACAGTATTTTCCATTATAACTCTCCTCTCTATAATCTTCTGTTACAGTGTTCTTTCAGCCTATCCAAATCATTCTTTCATTCTTGGTGGCCACAAATGATGACATCAGTATAACAGTTTGCACTGAATGGCACAGAATAAGACTAGAATAATACTAGTGTCCTCCCTATCACGGTAACTGGATCCTTCCCCACCCAAATCAAGGAGCCTTTTCTTTTGAGTCTGTGCTCTGCAACTACTTCTGCTCCCAATTATTCTGTGAGTCAGTGTTCATACTTGCAGGCAACAGAATCTATTCTTACTTTAATTTAATAAAAAGAGATGCCCATCCACACCACAGAGGTGTCCGGTGAAAACCCTACTGGTAGAGCCACCTATTGCTTAACACCTAAAACATTATAATCTCCACTATAACTGCTGCAAAACAAGCAACAACAACAACAAGAGGTTCCACCAGTATATTTTTACACAAAAAAATGCATATCATTATATCCTGATGTCTACATATACCTTCTAGATCTCATCCAGGTACACCTACTTGACTGAATCAGATCACAACAGTCTGAGGTCCAGGGCGTCCAGCAAATAAAGCAGTTAGCTTCAGGAAACACATGCTACAAGGAGATTGGGGTGATATTTTATGAACCTAACTCAGGAGATGTCACAGTCACATTTACCAGTATGTAGTGATACTTTGATTTGAGATAGTTTTGGGACAAAATCTCCTTACTATATGAACCTGGAGTATTAGACTTATCATGACTGCTATCTTTCTCTGAGAGGAGAAAAGCACCTACAGATGAAAATTTCCAAATGCAAAATAAAGCCTGCTTTACTTGTTTATATTCAATATTCAAATTTACATCAGCACAGAATGTTAAAAAAATATATCTTATTCAAGGTCAGTTCCTACCTTCAGGGATCTGCAGTCAGGTAAGGAGAAAGACACATAAGTAAATAATGATAAAATATTATGGCAAATACAAAGGATGAAATGTGCACAGGGAAATCTTGTTGATACACAGTAACAACAATGATGCTGGAAGTTAAAATGGATTGAACGTGTCCAGCTGTGTTCTTGGTTTACTTCCATGTGTGTAATATCATGCCAATATCTTATGATTGAAACTCAATTGGATCTTTGCAATTTTACCATCCTGTGACTCATAAATTCTTTTGGTCCAGAAGGGATCTTACCTTTACCTCTTATATCATCTGACAGAGGAAGAGCTTGGTTTTGTTTACACCTTAAAAGTGGAAACTTTCGTCATAGGCTCTGGCACCTTTTAGGCTAGACAATAATATTGCTGCTTAGATTTGTGTCAGTTTTCTCTTATTGAAGTTGACAAAATATACTTTGAAAAAAAAAAAGAAAAGCTTCCTTATAGTTTCTATGACTTTAGATAAGTATATTTTCTAACAAAGAAATTTATTTTTATAAGTATGAACCTAGTGGAGTGGGGGAGGGAATATCTAATTTGTTCCAAATTATTTCATTTCGCACTCCTAAAATTTGGGTGATGCTCAAATAAAATAGGATAATTTCATCATATATCTGCACTGTCATCTGTTGTAAAGAATGGCACTTTATAGCAGTTCTACAAAGCCATATCCAGTGAACAAAGTTAGAATCAACTCTGCCAAAAGTACTAAGTGAGAATGTCACCACCTCAGGTGTGCTGTGAGAAATATCTCCCTGAAACTATCCTTGAATAAGACATCTTTTTCTCTCACTTGGAGTAGTTTACACTAGGGAAAGTTCACAAAGGTTTCTATGTACACTATCATTCTCATTCTCAAACTTATTTCTCTGTATGCATAGGACACCAAAACAAAAGAAATCAACTCTGAAGTGCTAGATGAAACCACCCATTCTAACTTCCACTTTGAATCAACGAGGAAGTATTATTTCTAAAATAACTCAGCTAGTCTGAGAAAAGGCCCAGATTAGTAATCTAAGTATACTTTAACACATATGATGTCCCTGCATGCAGCTGACACTCTTGAACTGCTATCAGTGTTTTGTTTTCTTTACCCCAGGGGAAGAAATAGTGCAGCCAGGTTAGACATAAACCTGTCAATAATTTGATTTATGGGGTCCTAGTCCTGATTTCTCTCTCAAAACATTAGCCAAAGAGGCTTTTATTCAGTCATTACAGTTTTATTCCTTTGAGGTTTGGGGCACTTAATCCTCAAGACATTGTTAAACCTCTGTTAGCAGTCAGAATTGTGTTATTACCAGTGTCCTTTGCAGAAATTTCTAAGATTGGGCCATCTGACAAAGACTTGAGAGAAGAAGACATTGGGTGGAAAGATGGGGAAAATCTGAGTTCCGCTGACATCCTAATTTATCAAAGAGATGCCTGTGGTGACACAGCATATCAATACTACTCTGCACTCCTCTTGGTTCCAAAGATATTTATTTAGAGTAAGCTAGCTTAGGTTATAAGAATTCTAAAGCAATAGATCAGGAATAAGAAAATCAAAGTCTCACTTGAGAATGAATCTCATGACCTTGGTTTGGGGTGGTTTTCTCCAAACACCCCACACCTTGAAGCAGACAGTTGGAGCCAACACCTTGTATTTGATATTGCCTACATTGTAAGTGGAAACAGCTATTTCAAGTCCAATTTCAAAGTGTAAATTATTTTCCAGGAATGACCTTTAGGAATTTTCACCCAGGAGGCTAACCTTTTAAAATCCATAATAAAAGCCTGTCAGATCCTATGTGACAGTCTAATATATTATTCTTGTATGAGGATCAATCACAGCCCAGGGCCTGAGATTCAATATATCTTATTGAAAGAAGGCGAAGCTTTCAGAATACATTACAGTGAAATTTAAAAATCCCATGGACATAAATTAGTAAATCTGTTTAACATACCTTTATGTCGCCAAATCTTTGCTGGGCACTCTGGTGGTGTGGAGAATGAGCAGGGCTCTTTCTGAGGCAGAAAATATAGCAGCTCCCTGGACATGCTCCCTACCTCCTCTACCCCCATGACGTTCTTGGGTTATTGAACCTATATTCCTCATAGCACATTATAATAACCCTTATAACCTTAAAAGAAGAAATGGTGGAAGATAGAGAAGGAAGAAACATCCAGGAATAAGCAGAAATGGAAGTGCATTTGTTAGTTCAGTGAAAGAAAGTAGGAATAAAAAATGTTTTGCTCTGGAAATTTTGATTCATTTTTAAATATTAAGCTATTTTTAATAATAATTGGTCTTGGTTCTGATAAAATTTGATAACCCAGAAACTTCCCCTTCAGACATTTTTCACTCCTGACTAGCTCAAAGGCTATGGTTTGGCAAGGCTGAGTGAGACCATACTTCTCTCTTTCAGAGTCCAGCTCTATTATGAAATCTTCCCCTGTTGACCTGGAAGGACATTGTTGCAAGTTTGCTAATCCTTTGCCTGAGTCACAAGTGTCTCTGGAATTGGAGGGTGGTAGAAGCAGAACAAGCCAAGCAGGTGCTAACACTACCTGACTTCTGAGAAGTATTCATTTTCTTAAGAAATCCAGCCCTGTAACTTCTCTGACTTCAGTGCTCACACAATGATTACTTCTCTTCTTCTTATCTTTTGAAAGTTCCAAGTAGAGACAGGATAACCCTTGTAAAGGTGTTACATGCTTCTGTGTTTTAATATTCAATTTCAAAAGAACTTTCAAAGTGAAGACTGTCAAATAAGCAACTATATCCCTCCAGCAACTATAGCAGTGACACCCAACACTTTAGAGCAGCAAGTTCTAGATTTGTGGCATCTTATTTCACTATCAACATGAATAAGGTAAATATATAGATGGAGCCATGAGACTGACATCCTTCATGAAGAATGGATTATGTCGGAGGCCAAGAAAAAAGTCAAATTCTTTACAAGAAAATGTGATCAGAGTACATGCTATGCATGCATATTGAAACAGTTTTCTCTAAGTCACTCAAGTAACCAAGAGGTCATTAGTAAGACATCAAAATATAGACTTCTTGGCAGCAATCACTAAGTCAAAAATTAATACATTTCTCTTTTACGTGTAAATCTGTTAGTCGAAGCTTAGCATTGTGACACTACGGAGTTGGAGACCCCTGTGGTTCTGCTCTTTCTAGGGTGCTGCCTTGTCCTCATCATCCAAGAGAACTCATCATCACACCTCATTCAGCCCACAGGAAAGGGGAACAAGAGAACACAGAGGTCATGCCCACTCTCTATTAAGGGCATGACCTAGAAATTTAACAGGTGAATTTGCTCACATCCATTGTCCAAAACTTATACAAATGGCTGCACCTAAGTGCAAGGAAAGCTGCAAATTTTAGTCTTTATTTTAGGAAGCCACAGGTTGAGCTAAAATTTAGAGGTTTTAGTTCTAAAAGGAAAAAATAGACTATAGAAACCTGGAGGCTAACAGCTATCTTCGACATACATGTGAATAGCCAGAGCCTGTCATTGAGTAAGTATTGAGTAAGGAGTGGTCAGTCTTCTACAGCCTGAGTCTTTCTTCTTGTCCAACTGCATGACCTAACAGTCTTCAAACACTATTTGCCTTCAGCACTATGCCTTAATTTACCTTAAAAAACCGTCATCCCTGGCCCCTTTCTGTTGGGATTTTCCTCGGCATAGCAACCCTGTGTCATTAAGAGAAATGCATTAACAGACACTAATATCATGAATGCTTACCTTGACTTTTTTTTTTTAGAAAACAGTGCCCTCTGTGGCAACTATGCTCAGGTTATTGTCTTCTCTAACATACCTGACCACCCCTAAAATTCTGTTGTTTCATAAGAAACTTTGGGAAGCTTCTTTAGCTCATAATGCTTGTATGGATTCTCTCAGTCCATCTTTCATTTATTTCAAGTAATCAAATCCATCGTGATGGTCCAGGTTTAATCTCAACTGCTTTTTGAAGTTTCCTCTGACTACTTGGGGTCTCACTGACTATATTCTCCTTAAAACTTCTCTTGGCTCTTACAGAAATTTTAACCCACAATTTACATTTATATGCTCTCTTACATAGCTCATTCATATCATGTAATGTCATAGGTATTAATATTCAGTCAGTCAGTACAGTCGATCAATTGTGTCCAACTCTTTGCAAACCCCATGGAATGTAGCATGTCCGGCTTCCCTGTCCATCACCAAATCCTGGAGCTTGCTCAAACTCATGTCCATCGAGTCAGTGATGCCATCCAACCATCTCATCTCATCTGTCATTCCCTTCTCCTCATGCCTTCAATCTTTCCCAGAACCAGGGTCTTATCCAAGGAGTCAGTTCTTCACATCAGGGGGCCAAAGAATTAGAGTTTCAGGTTCAGCATCAGTCCTTTCAATGAATATTCAGGACTGATCTCCTTTAGGATGGACTGATTGGTTCTCCTTGCAGTTCAAGGGACTCTAAAGAGTCTTTTCCAACACCACAGTTCAAAAGCATCAATTCTTCAGTGCTCTGCTTTCTTTATGATCCAACTCTCACATTCATACATGACTACTGAGAAAACCACAGCCTTGCCTAGATGGATCTTTGTCAGCAAAGTAATGTCTCTGCTTTCTAATATGCTGTCTAGGTTGACCATAGCTTTTCTTTCATGGAGGAAGTGTCTTTTAATTTCATGACTGCAGTCACCATCTGCAGTGATTTTGGAGCCCAAGAAAATAAAGTCTCTCACTGTTTTCACTGTTTCTCCATCTATTTTCCATGAAGTGATGGGACTGGATGCCATAATTTTAGCTTTTTGAATGTTGAATTTTAAGCCAGGTTTTTATTAACATTGCCTTCTTTTAATTCCTTGAAGACAGTGACCATTTATTATGCTCAGTACCAGTTCAAAACTTCAAACCTGATGAATCGATTAAGTATTTAAAAAGTGCTCATTTTAAGACTATCACTACAATTAAAACTAATATCCATGAAAAATAATAAGGAACTTTTGGAGACAATGGACGTGTTTATAGATATATAATTCTTCTAGTGATGGTTTCACAAATGTGTACTTTTGTCCAAACTTAACAAGTTATATATATCCATATAGCTTTTGGTAAGTCAGTCATACCTCAATCAAGTGGTTAAAAATGATCAAGAACTAAAATATATTCTGAAACACTAGGTCTAAAAGATGAACAGGCAAAGAGAGCAAGGTAATAGGTAAGGAACAGGCTCCACGGAAGCACCAGGAATGCAGACTTCCCCTCACTTTGGTTGTACAGATGGGTAGACACTTTGACAGAAATACTGTAGGATGATACAAGAAGGGACCATTATCAGCGATAATATTTCCCTGTTCTGCCAGTTTTACAACCTACAGTTTCTACTTCAGATGTCATTTGGATATAACTTTTTCAAAACTGTTTCCTCCGCAACACTTCAGTGTGTGTGTGTTTTTTTTTTAATATCAAAACTTTACAAAGATCACAAAGGAATTACTTGAACATACCATGATATAAACAGATTATTTTTTTAACTTAAGTTACGTACAGAGATAGAGAGGTAGAAGATAGTTGATAGATACACACACATACTATATATGTAGGTAGTACAAAGTATTATTGATGCATACCATACGATTATGGCATTAACTATAATTCTTTCTCAGAATGGGCCAAGAAAAGCCCTGATCCATCTATCCAAATAGATGATCCCTGTATCTTCTTTTGTTTTATGATTCTATGTCATCATTACTTCTCTTGATCCCAAATCATTCCATGCCGTATGGTGACTCAAAGGAATGATCATTTTCTTATATTAAATCTGAAATACAAATCACATAGCACTTCAGTTCTTCTTCCTCCTCCTTTCCTTCTTTTCTCCGCCCTCCTTTCTTTTCCTCCTCTTCCTTCTTCTGGCACTAGCTTCTTTCCTTTGCTGTTAGCTGCAGCATGAGTGATATCAGAAATGTTCTTTTGGGCAGGAATTAAGTAACTGTCTAGAGAAGTGATATACCATAAAATGTTCACTAAAAATAATATTCTTAAAAATCTATTATAGCTATTTTCTATCTCAAACTACAACACTTGTTTATGCTCACTTATATGTGTGTGACCATAGCTCTACACATTGCAAGTTATATTTGTTTTGTCACATCTATGCAGCCAAAATGATCCATATAATGCATGTAAAACTTTATCCATTTCACTCATTTTGAGACGTTAAGACTCTGACATAGAAGAAAATCATTATCTTTTCTTTTTCCTTTCATTGTTCCACATTTTGTATTCTGTCCAATGGTGCAACTTCTCTAATCACTCCAGCCTTGGAGAGATACAATGCATTAAGGTGGTTTTTATGATTGATTAAATGCTCCGGCTCTGCTCCTACATTTAATCAATGGCAGCAACCCAAGCTGTCTCCATTGGCTACAAGGCATTGCAGATTGAGAGCACACATTTTTTTCTATTTCAGAATGAACTATGATTTCTGTAACTACAATATTTTTGAGCTTCCGAAAGTGACAATTACTTCTAGGAAAATAGCATATTCATTTTAATTATAATTAATTAGAATTATCAATGTTATTGCAACATATATTTCATTACTACCTTGTTCTGCAAAGGCTATGATAATGCTGCTTCCACAATTATTTCAACAGTTTGTAGATGACTCATATTAAATGACTACTAAAGAAAACCTGACACTTTAGCCACCAGACACCACACTTTTCAAACCTTGGAGAATATTTATGAAGAAATTTTCATCTGCTTGAATCTTCCATAATAGGCAAATCTTCCTTTGTTCTGATGACACAGGAGATGCTTATCGTCTTTCATATATATTTTTTCTAGAATGAAGTGAAAGACACCTTTCACCCTGTCCGAGGTAATAGTTCTTCCCTAAACAACTGGCCCAGATACCGATGCTGATTAAGATTGTTAGTTTATAGTTAGCTTACAGTTTATAGACTTTTGGCCACAACTATAAAAGGAACCTAAGGATCACTGTTTACTGTCCTCTGAAAGTTAGCCCAATGTTTTGTTTTTCTTGAGAGCAGAGAGTATATCCTATCATCTTTGTGTCCTTCATAAGAAGTGCAATTCTGTACCCATAATAAGTGCTTAATATACATCACTTGAGTGTGATATTTGTGAACTAATTTTTGTTTTAAGTCCTGAAAACCTTCACTGGAAATAAGACAAAAACTAATTAAGATACCATCCATATTATTTATGTGTATGTTAAGTTGCTCAGTTGTGTCCCACTCTTTGTAGCCCCATGGACTGTAGCCCACCAGGCTCCTCCATCCACAGGATTTTCCAGGCAAGAATACTGGAGTGGGTTGCCATTTCCTTAAGACTAAAAATATCCTCTAAGTGAACTCTATACTTTGTTGATTGCCATCATTTTGTAAACAAAAATGTTTCCAGAATACTACCCAAGATGTCAAGAACACTGAAAAACTTACAGTCATGAATATACCAAAAATAGTGAGTACAGCTTTGACTAATGATCATGAAAAATAAACATGAGCATTTTCCAAAAATGTCAAGATATTGAAAGACAGAGACTAAGGAACTGTTCAAGATTGGAAGAAGCTAAAGAGAAATTGTAACTAAATGGAGTATGTAATCTTGGTTAGGATCTTTAAACAGAAAAACAGATATTAATGGAAAAACTGATAGAATTCAAGTAAGGTCTGTATGTTATGAAATGAATTGGGACACGTTGCTCATCCCTTATAAAATCAACTGCATGCTCATAAATGGTAGAAAAGAAAAGCACCTTAATTAGAATGCCAGCAATCTAGGGAGATGGTGGCATCAGCATCCCCCAAGAACCACCTCTGAAGATTCAGCTCATCCATGAAATTTCGAAGAGAAGGAGGGAAGTAACCTCAGTTAATCATTGAGAGAACCATCAGAGTTGTCACCATCCCCCTCTGTGTGCATGTTTGTTGACTCCTGGTGATCTTCCTCTAGATGTTATCTTGTTCACACAGTTTGGTCACAGTTTGGGAGATTACAGAGGAGGAAGCTAGGGAAAAGGTCTGGTTATCTGTTCATACTAGAAGATCAGGATATCAGGATTTGCTCAGATGCAAGCAATAGAAATTAGCTTAAACAGGAACGTTATCGGTTTCTTGAAAATTCAGAGGTAGGTGACCTTCTAATTTGGCCCAACAAGGTCAGAGGGAGCTTGGCAGCTCCAGCTCCACTTTTATTACTCTTTCCTTCTCCAACTATGAACTGTCTTCAGGCCAGATTTCTTCATGGCCTTACGATGGATACCAGCAGTCACTGAGAATAAGCTTCATCATTTGCTTTCTCATCAGTGCAAGACTCTTCACAAAGGCCTCCAACCTTTTTCCTTTTGAGTCTCATGGGCCAGAATTGAATCATATGTCCTTTCCTATACCAATGACTGCCAAGAGGTCACATGATTAATCAGAGCTCATCTTTCAGACAGAGGATACAGTTAGATAGAAATCTGAGTATAATCAGATGTCTTTAAGGGAAAAGGAAATGAATATTTGGGAGGCAAACAACAACAACAAAGAAAATCATTACAATTATAATTTGAAAGGGTTCACTGTTGAATATTTAAGATGAAGTTATCACTGCAGATGGTGACTGCAGCCATGAAATTAAAAGACACTTACTCCTTGGAAGGAAAGTTATGGCCAACTTAGATAGCATATAAAAAGCAGAGACATTACTTTGCCAACAAAGGTCCATCTGGTTAAGGCTATGGTTTTTCCAGTGATCATGTATGGATGTGAGAGTTGGACTGTGAAGATAGCTGAGCACCGAAAAATTGATGCTTTTGAACTGTGGTGTTGGAGAAGACCCTTGAGAGTCCCTTGGACTGCAAAGAGATCCAACCAGTTCATCCTAAAGGAGATCAGTCCTGAGTGTTCATTGGAAGGATTGATACTGAAGCTGAAACTCCAGTATTTTGGCCACCTCATGCGAAGTGTTGACTCATTGGAAAAGACTCTGATGCTGGGAGGGATTGGGGGCAGGAGGAGAAGGGGACGACAGAGGATGAGATGGCTGGATGGCATCACCAACTCGATGGGCATGAGTTGGTGTAAACTCCAGGAGTTGGTGATGGACAGGGAGGCCTGGTGTGCTGTGATTCATGGGGTCGCAAGGAGTCGGACACGACTGAGTGACTGAACTGAACTGAACTGAACTGCTAAGTCGCTTCAGTCGTGTCCGACCCTGTGCAACCCCATAGACGGCAGCCCACCAGGCTCCTCCGTCTCTGGGATTCCTCAGGCAAGAACACCGGAGTAGGTTGCCATTTCCTTCTCCAATGCATGAAAGTGAAAAGTGAAAGTGAAATTGCTCAGTCGTGTCTGACTCTCCGCGACCCCATGGACTGCAGCCTACCAGGCTCCCTGTCCTTGGGCTTTTCCAGGCAAGAGTACTGGAGTGGGGTGCCACTGCCTTCTCCAAAGATGAAGTACTACTCTACACCAAATAGGGAAAGGAGTATGTCAGGTTGTATATTGTTACCCTGCTTATTTAACTTATATGCAGAGTACATCATGAGTAATGTTGGGTTGGATGAAGCACAAGCTGGAATCAAGATTGCCAGAAGAAATATCAATAACCTCTGATATGCAGATGACACCACCCTTATGGCAGAACATGAAGAAGAACTAAAGAGACTCTTGATAAAAGTGAAAAAGGAGAGTGAAACAGTTGGCTTAAAGCTCAACTTTCCAAAGAAACAAAAAACTCAACATTCAGGAATCTAAGATCATGGCATCTGGTCCCATAACTTCATGGCAAGTAGATGGGAAAACAGTGGAAACAGTGACAGGCTTTATTTTGGGGGGCTCCAAAATCACTGTAGATGGTGACTGCAGCCATGAAATTAAGACTCTTGCTCTTTGGAAGAAAAGTTATAACCAACCAGGTTCAGTTCAGTTCAGTTCAGCCACTCAGTCATGTCTGACTCTTTGTGACCCCATGAACCACAGCATGTCAGGCCTCCCTGTCCATCCCCAACTTCTGGAGTCCACCCAAACCCATGCCCATTGAGTTGGTGATGCCATCCAACCATCTCATCCACTGTCATCTGCTTCTTCTCCTGCCCTCAATCTCTCCCTGAATCAGGGTCTTTTCCAATGAGTCAGCTCTTCGCATCAGGTGGCCAAAGTATTGGAGTTTCAGCTTCAAAATCAGTCCTACCAATAAACACCCAGGATCTTCTTTAGGATGGACTGGTTGGATCTCCTTACAGTCCAAGTGACTCTCAAGAGTCTTCTCCAACACCACAGTTCAAAAACATCAATTCTTCAGTGCTCAGCTTTCTTTATAGTCCAACTCTCACATCTATACATAACCACTGGAAAGACCAAAGCCTTGACCAGACGGACCTTTGTTGACAAAGTAGTCTCTGCTTTTCAATATGCTGTCTAGGTTGGTCATAACTTTCCTTCCAAGGAGTAAGAAACTTTTAATTTCATGGCTGCCATCACCATCTGCAGTGATTTTGGAGCCCAGAAAAATAGTCAGCCACTGTTTCCACTGTTTCCCCATCTATTTGCCCCGAAGTGATGGGACCAGATGTCATGATCTTAGCTTTCTGAATGTTGAGCTTTAAGCCAACTTTTTCACTCCTTTTTCACTTTCATCAGTAGCCTCTTTAGTTCTTCTTCACTTTCTGCCAAAAGGGTGGTGTCATCTGCATATCTGAGGTTATTGATATTTTTTCCTGGCAATCTTGATTCCAGCTTGTGCTTCGTCCAGCCCAGTGTTTCTCATGATATCCTCTGCATATAAGTTAAATAAGCAGGGTGACAATATACAGCCTTGACATACTCCTTTCCCTATTTGGAACCAGTCTGTTGTTCCATATCCAATTCTAACTGTTGCTTCCTAACCTGGATACAGGTTTCTAAAGAGGCAGTTCAGGTGCCTTTCAGAATTTTCCACAGTTTATTGTGAGCTACACAGTCAAACGCTTTGGCCCAGTCAATAAAGGAGAAACATATGTTATCCTGGATCTCTCTTGCTTTTTCGATGATCCAGCAGATGTTGGCACTCATCTTACACACAAGTAAAGTAATGCTTAAAATTCTCTAATCAGGCTTCAGCAGTATGTGAACTGTGAACGAACCTAGATGACATATGAAAAAGCAGAGACGTTACTTTGCCAACAAAGTGTCTAGTCAAGGTTATGGTTCTTCCAGTAGTCATGCATGGGTGTGAGATTTGGAATATAAAGAAATGGAGTGATGAAGAGTTGATGCTTTTGAACTGTGGTGTTGGAGAAGACTCTTGAGAGTCCCTTGGACTGCAAGGAGATCCAACCAGTCCATCCTAAAAGAAAGCAGTCCTGAATATTCAGTGGAAGGACTGATGTTGAAGCTGAAACTCAAATATTCTGACCACCTGATGCGAAGAGCTGACTCATTTGAAAAGACCCTGATTCTGGGAAAGATTGAAGGTGGGAGGAGAAGGGATGACAGAGGATGAGATGGTTGGATGGCATCACTGGCTCGATGGACATGAGTTTGAGCAAACTCCGGGAGCTGGTGATGGACAGAGAGGCCTGGCGTGCTGCAGTTCATGGGGTCCCGAAGAGTCGGACACAACTGAGCGACTGAACTGAACTGAACTGAACTGAACTACTCTACACAGTAGAGAGCAGGTATGTAGAGAACAGCAACTTAACATTATAACAAGCAAGTGCTACAGGTTTAAGTGCATTTCCAGCTGAGGAGAACTAGATAGCCTTAGGTTAATATACAAAACACAGACCACCACAGAATCCTAGATTTAGAGGTTTCTTACAGATCTGCACTAAACAGTGCAAAACTTCTCCATCCTAATAACCAGCCTCTTCTAAAACACCTCTCATATGCATTGGCTGCTCTCAGGTCTACTGGCCCAGAAGTTATGTTTTACATTGCTTTCATTGTATCTTCCAGATCATCACTCATATTCACTCCTTTTCTCCATGGGAAGCTTTCTGAATCTAGATGATAACTTTCACATTTCGCTTCTTCTTCACACTGAACAAGGTTGTTTTAGATATCTTCTATGCCTACTCAGCCTCTGGATCACCATGTTATCTCTCATACTGTAGCCCTCACCACGTCCCCCTCCCCAACACGTTTGATTTCAGTAAAAGAAGCACAGTTGTACCACAAGTTGCAGGAAACTTGGATATTATCTTAATGAATGCACCCTCACATTATGTGCTTAATATGTTAATATTATTTCATTTTAAATTCCTTGGGGAGTGTGGAGGAGTGAGTTCCCACATAATAAACTGCTTAAATGTGCTGAATAATGATACAAATGTCACTTCCATTCTTCTTCCCACGAACTCCTGCTTAGTGGCCTCCTGAGGGTAATAACAATAAAGCAAAGTTAAGGAGAAAGTTGGGGAAGAACTTAGCAGATGTTTAGCTTATTTGAGCCAGGGGACATACTTTCCTACCAAGGCCCCAACCAACCTTCAAACTACAATAAAATAAACCTTGTTATTGCAGCTGAAAGCATCAAGTCTGAGTTATTGCCTTGCATTAGAATATGCATCAATCTATTTGGTGGCCTTGAGAGCAGTTCTAACTCAATATGCCAGAGTAAAGGTGAGAGGAAGAGACTGGAAAATCATTATATCTAGCAAATCCTCATTTTCCACTCAATGCACTAACATGTCCTTCACACGAAACATGGCTTCTGGACAGAACTGTTTTAAATTGGAGAATAAAATTCTCAGTTTCACAAAGCCAAACAATCTATTCCTGTGTAGACAAAGAATTCTTTCTCTTTCCCCCAAAACATAGTTCTAGCGATGGTCTAGTCTGTCCTCAACTGGGGTGACCAAGCAGCTTGATTGGCTAGTATAGCCCCAGTTGATGACAGCTGTTCTGATGTAAATATCAGCAAAGGTCCCTTTCATTCTCAGGTGTCTGGATTTAAACAATAAATTATTTGGTTATTTGATAACAGAATATCACAGGTTTAAACCAGGGATATTGGAAGTCCATATGAGGTTATCATCACCCCCCAAAAAAGGTCTTTATGGAGTAGGAGGCAATCATAATACAACCCCCTCATTTGGTATATCAGAGAGCAAGTGACACACATTGTCATATAATTTGATGTTAACAAGACCAGCTATAGAACTCATTTCAAATGTTTCACTAGAAAATGATGTTGGAAATCATTTATTCTCCTCATCTCCTTTCTTGCAATCAGACTGATGGAGAGAGAAGGGCAGCTAAGGAGAGCTCATCCCCCCCACCCACCCCCAACCCCGTGCACATTACTTTGCCATTGTTTTTTTTTTTTAATTATTATTTTATTTTGGATAAAAGAGACAACATGATGTAAAGAAATATAAAACATGTCTTTCCCCTCTTCTTCACAAAATATATATTATTTATTTTATCTTTAAAAAACAATATATTATTACTAAAACATTTGGAGCATACACGAAATGTAGAGAGAAAAAGAAAGGTTCAGTTCTCAGAACACTGTAAATGGAGAGTCTACAAAGAAAAAATTAAAAGTTTTATTTAGAATTGTAGTTTTACCTTATTTACTCTTTTCAGACTGCCCTTCCTACTTTTCTCCATTAATGTAGTCTTTGCATGTTCTTAAAACCTTTCTGAAACATTTCCTAAGAGTGCTGGTCCACAGTAGTTCCTCTTCCCCCACTGTTTCTCAATCACCTATTTCACACATGGTATATATTCCTTTGTAACTTTCTATTATTTATTGAAAAGTTTTTCTCGACTAGACTCACACCTTTTCATTCAATGAAAAGTCCTATCTTATACCTCTTCATAACCTTAGCACCTAATGTACATATGATAAGAGCTTAAGAGCTATCTGTCTTTTGAGTTGAAGTTATTATGATGATGATAATGATGAAAATGCTGCTGTCAAATGTGTTTCTAATTGACTCCATCTTTGTATATACACTCTGTTCACTCTGCTCCCTGGTTATTAGCCTTGATCACATATCTTAAAGGACTTTTAAATCCTGTCAATAATATCTGTGTCCCCACATAGAAAATTACATTCAAATCTAGAGTTTCTCAGATATAGAATGATGTTTACAAATTGCTGCAAATTCAGTGGATAGTTGCTGGATTGAATAAGGGAATGCAGGACTTGATTTATGAGGAAATATTTAAAGAACTAAATATGCATAGCTGGTTTCCACAGAGATTTAGAACTGGACTGGGGGATCTGACAAATGTATATTAGTAACTAATGGCTGAAAATAGCATTGCAAGAAGAGCAGCTTAAATTAGGGAAAACAGCCTTTGGAGACACTCACCAGGGATATTAATTACTAGTGAATCAAATATACCAATACATGAATCCAGTGTTTTCTCAGTGCTTTGTATGCACAGAAATCACCTAGGAAAATTGTTACAATGCAGATTCTGATACACTGGGTCTGAAGTAGCCAGGATTCTGCATTTCTAGCAAGTTTCCAAATGGTCCAGAGACTAAACACACTTAGCCAAGCCCCTTCTCTTTAAGAATTGTGCAATTCTGTTTAATTACAAAGAGTAATAAGCTTCAAATAAGAGATATTTAAATGAAATAAAGTATCCTGGAGCCTACAGTGAGGGAATTGGGGCACAAGCCAGTCAAGCAGGGCACGAAGATGAGTTCTTTCCTCCAAATGTTCATCTGCCTTTTTTGGCATCCATATAAGCCCTGAACACTGCGATTAGCTATACTGTGATTAGCCTCATTGGTTCCCCCATCTTCTTATTCATATTTTCACTTGTGCTAGGTGACATTACAGGAAGAAAGCAAATTACAAATTATGATGGTAGGCTGTTGTGAAGCTCCTCTTAGCTTCCAAAATAACCCCCCCACCTTTTGATTAATGTCTAGAAATCTACAGCTGGTGCTTCACTCCTTTAGCTTAAAATAGCCATCCTCTTTATAGAGGACATGTTCATCTTAGTGTGAGTAGCTTTAAATTCTTTCTTGAAAGATTTTAATAAAGAGCAATAAGATACTATAAGGTTTATTTACTGGGGGAGTAGACAAGGACAAATAATGGTGAGGACCACGTATTTTACACATAACAATGAGGCCTGAGGAAAAGAGGCCACTTTGCCAATATCACCTGCTTACCTCTTTCTTAAATTCACATTTTTAGATTAGTTTTTTTTTTTCTTTTTTTTTTCAGTACACCAAATCTTCCTCTCTCTACTTCTGGAAATCTGCATAGCTCTGGTCTTCATCTATTTCAGGCTAAAATCTTAACTGAGCTTCCTCCAGCCCTTGAAACAAGTCCCTGATAGACATTTTTTCTCACCTGAATTAGGCTTAATCAGATAACTTAAAGATAATGTTTCCCTCATGAGGTATAAGTCTTAAGCTGGTAAGTTTCAGTTCCTTTATTATAATCAAAGCAATTGGAATAAAAATGCGTAAGATGAGCTCACAAGCTTCCTATCAAATAGCTCAAAGATACTTTAAATAACTTATTAGTTACTTAAAGATATATCATCTGGTCAATCAAATGAGCACAGAGTAAGTACACTATGGCCCATATCATCCCAACCCACCTCCTCCTGAACTCCTGTGGGTTTTTTTTTTCCCCTTTGATACCCAGATATTAACATCTACTGTTCTCATAAGGTTTCATGGGTCACATACAATTTTATATATATATATATAGATAGATAGATAGATAGATAGATATCTTCCAATTTGATTATAATGATATCCTTTAAGATAGTAAGAAGTATTGTTACTATTTCTCATTTGGAGGCTGAAGAAATTGGTTCATGAAACAAGTTAAAGTTATACTCAATGTCATACATAATTTGAAATTTGGATTCTGGCCTTTGGACTGCAAACCTCATTTTATTTTCTTATTTTTTATATGAATATGTTTATTATTATTATTTCATTTATTTTTATTAGTTGGAGGCTAATTGTTGCTTCATGACCTGCATACAGATTTCTGAAGAGGCAGGTCAGGTGGCCTGGTATTCCCAACTCTTTCAGAATTTTCTAAAGTTTTTTGTGATCCACACAGTCAAAAGCTTTGGCATAGGCAATAAAACAGAAGCAGATATTTTTCTGGAACTCTCTCGCTTTTTCGATGATCCAACAAATGTTGACAATTTGATCTCTGGTTCTTCTGCCCTTTCTAAATCCAGCTTGAACATCTGGAAGTTCATGGTTCACATACTGTTGAAGCCTGGCTTGGAGATTTTTGAGCATTACTTTGTTAGCATATGAGGTGAGTGCAATTGTGTGGTAGTTTGAGCATTCTTTGGCTTTGACTTTCTTTGGTATTGGAATGAATACTGACCTTTTCCAGTCCTGTGGCCACTGCTGAGTTTTCCAAGTTTGCTGGCATATTGAGTGCAGCACTTTCACAGCATCATTTTCTAGGAGTTGAAACAGCTCAACTGGAATTCTATCAACTCTGCTAGTTTTGTTTGTAGTGATGTTTCCTAAGGCCAGGAACTTAAGTAAGTCATGATAAAATCAATTTTGTGTTTTCTTGTGTAATATTTATTATTTTCATCTATGTTTTCCCAGTTTACCTCCCACTTTGGGAAAATACAATTATTTCCAAGTTTTGATTATTAGAACTGTAATAATCAGAGTTGACATAGTTAGTATTTTCTTCAATTCAATGGGTAAGAGAAAGAAGCAGAAGGCAACAAAACCAAATGGTTCAATTTTACTTCAATCTAATGCAAACCTTCAAGTCATTAAAGATTCAGTGTGAACTCATTTTCTGTCTCTATTTTTAGTACAGAACACTGAAAATTCATGACCGTTAAGATGTAGCCAAGGCTGTTTAAGATCCCCAGTCTGCAGAGACAAAATCAATCACATTCAATAGGCTCTCCTTACTGAAAAGTAAAACAAATGTGAACATGAAGACAATGCTGCACAAGAGTTTGACAAGTGTGTGTTAAAATGGTTTAGAATCTTGATTCGTCTTGAACTATAATTGATGAAACTTGTGGTAGTGGTTTAGTCGCTAAGTTGTGTCTGACTCTTGCTACCCCATGGACTGTAATCTGCCAGACTCCTCTGTCCATGGGATTCTCCAGGCAAGAATACTGGAGTGGGTTGCCATTTTCCTTCTACAAGGGGTCCTCCCGACCCAGAGATTGAATCTGGGTCTCCTGAATTGCAGGCAGATTCTTTACCAACTAAGCTAAGGGGGAAGCTTGGTGAAACTTCCCACTCCCTATGTCCTGTTTGGCTTAGTTTTTATGCAATTTCTGTTTTTTTCTAACTTGGAGACTAGCTGAAAATACCAAAGTATTCCCACTTCCTTTCATTGGGATAAGCATTTGGATCAGTAGCACAAAGCCTAGCCCTCACTTGAGGACCACCTCCTATTCTACTTAGCTCTGTATAAATAATATCAGCTTAACTCTTTCTAGTGATGTCAAATTGGCAGTATCGAGAGCAGATGGTACTGGCAATGAAGACATACTTTATTCTCTGTCTTTTTCCTCTAAACAGTTGCCCCACCTCCTCTCCCCGCCCCCATGCCCCATATCCAAGGGTTCTGCATCTGGGAATTCAACCTGACTGCAGATTGGAAATATTTTTTAAATTCCAGAAAGTTCCAAAAGCAAAACTCGAACATGTCATGCCTCAGCAATGATTTACATAGCATTTACATTGTATTTACAACTATTTACATAGCATTTGCATTGTATTAGGTATCATAAGTAAATCATCCAGAAATGATTTAAAGTATATGGGAGGATGTACATAGGTCATATACAAATACTATGCCCTTTTTATATAAGAGACTTGAACACCTGTGAATTTTGGTACCTGTAGGGGACTTAGAACCAATCCCCAATAATTACTGAGGAATGAATGTATTTTTCTATGTAAATTACATGATATTTTAATTAAAGGAGTGAGTAGTGATGTTGATGATTTTTATACATTTTAGTTATCCTATCTTATTTTTTAGGTATATCCAAATAACTAAAAGATTTTTGTGCCTATTTTTTTTAGTCATTAACTTGTGTCTGACTCTTGGCCATATGGACTGTAGCCCACCAGGCTCTTCTGCCCATGAGAATTCCCAGGCAAGAATACTGGAGTGCATAGCCATTCCGTTCTCCAGGGAATCTTCCAGACCTAAGGATCAAACTCATGTTTCCTGCATTGCAAGTGAATTCTTTACCACTGAGACACCAAGGAAACCTTTTGTGCCTAGAAAGAGAACAATAAAAATGAAGCCACTGTGATACGGTAAGTAGAATGTTGTTCCAAACAAACATACACTGGAGCACATTGGAAAAGAGCCATCAAAGAGGGTGCCAGACCAGATGTGAAGATAGCCAAATAAAATGCTAAATTTGAGGACTAAAATGAGATAGTCATAGACCATATGAAAATCAAAAGTCAAAAGTTACTCCCTAAAGCCCTTTATTTATACGCCAAAATAGCTAAAATTAAAATGACTGTCAATATCAAATATTGTCAAGGACTGAATTAACTAGGATTCTCACATATTGCCTACATGGGTGGAAAATGGTATAACTATTTATATTCCCAAGGACAAAGTAGCCTGGTGGGCTGCAGTCCATGAGGTCACAAAGAGTCAGACATGACTGAGTGACTAAGCACACAGCACATTTTTAGTTTTATAGATTGTCAGTATCTATTAAACTAAATGTTAACTTACTGTTTGTCATAGACATTCCATTCCTAGATATATATACAAGAGAAATGAATATATTCAGCCACCAAAAGACATGTACAATAGTGTTCATAATAGTCCTATTTTAAATAACCAAAAACCAGGAAGTAATCCAACTGTCAATCAATAAGAAAATGGGCAAATGGTAACATTTCCATAGAACTGAATACTATATAACTACTGTATAACAATAATAAAAAAAAAACACATTCAACAACATGAATGAATTTTATAGATAGTGTGCTGAAAGACAGAGGTAGACAGAAAAGATGTATAATGAATGAATTTATTATATGAATAAAGGGTGCTAGTTATGGATGGGAATGGGGTGGGGTAAGAAGGCTTACCAATTGGAAGGGGGTATGAAAGAGCCTTCTAGAACATTTAGAGAAGTTCCTTATCTTCTGGTTATAGATACATGGGTATGTATATGTAAAAATCCATTGAGTTTTATTCCTAGTATTAATATACCTTCTGGACTTTACTATGCATAGAAAGTGAAGTTGCTCAGTCATGTCCAACTCTTTGCTACCCCATGGACTATAGCCCACCAGGCTCCTCAGTCCATGGAAATTTTCCAGGCAAGAGTACTGGAGTGGGTTGCCAATTCCTTCTCCATTACTGTGCATACTACATACTATTATACTACAATTTTAAGTACCTGAAAGTAACAGTAAGTCTAAGCACAGAAACTGAGCAAAATCACCACCTCCATCTTTGCTAAGTGCTTCCTTCACAGGCCTAAGTCCCAGAGAGAATTAATCCCAACTCATTTAAAGACACACACTGGTCACACCACCTCAGTACATACCTAATCCTTAAAATGTTCTCATTTGTCTAATGAGCCAGGTTGTTCCCAGAGCCTGTGAGCATATCAGAAAAATGCCCACTGGCCAATGAGTAACACTGCAGTAAATGTCTTTTTTATGGGTATTATGCATATGCATAACTTTCATCATTAACACAAATGTTCCTTTACTCACGTCATCTCCATTTCCCTGTTTTAAAACTGAAAAACTTGGTAATTTGCCATGAGATTTCAGGATATTCATGAAAATGAATAATGTTCCATTATATTTTAATCACCTCTTATATGAGTTTTTATTTCTCACTTGTGGATTCATAGTCTATTAAAAACTAGCCTAGGAGAAAATTAAAAAGCTGTAGAAAGGCATAGTGTTGGAATCAGATAATTTTTAAAATGTATTTTAAAGTATAGTGGAAACCTACAACCTATCCCTCCTACCATTTTAAGGTAAAACTGAACTGACACCAATTTTTGTCCTAATGCTGGGCAAGATAGCAAATTGAATGAATAAATGAGTCTTAAAGGATGGAGATAGGTTGATAATCATTTTCTCATGGAAAAAATTATTCTGCTAGACAGATCAAAATGATTTTTGGACACTGCTGTTGCTAAGACCATTGTACCAGTCATTACAGTGTTACTGATTCAATACTAAGATCTTTCGAATTACTAACAATAATAATTCTGAGAATCTACTATAAATGACAATCAAAGTCAGTCAGTCGGTTCAGTCACTCAGTTGGGTCTGACTCCTTGCGACCCCATGAATCACAGCATGCCAGGCCTCCCTGTCCATCACCAACTCCCGGAGTTTACTCAAACTCATGTCTATTGAGTTGGTGATGCCATCCAGCCATCTCATCCTCTGTCATCCCCTTCACTTTCTGCCCCCAAGTCCTCCCAACATCAGGGTCTTTTCCGATGAGTCAATGCTTTTCATGAGGTGGTCAAAGTATTGGAGTTTCAGTTTCAACATCAGTCCTTCCAACGAACACCCAGGACTGATCTCCTTTTGGATGAACTGGTTGGATCTCCTTGCAGTCCAAGGGACTCTCAAGAGTCTTCTCCAACATCACAGTTCAAAAGCATAAACTTTTCGGTGCTCAGCTTTCTTCACAGTCCAACTCTCATCCATAAAT
The DNA here is from genome assembly GCF_963930625.1 of Muntiacus reevesi. Classification (NCBI taxonomy): domain Eukaryota; kingdom Metazoa; phylum Chordata; class Mammalia; order Artiodactyla; family Cervidae; genus Muntiacus; species Muntiacus reevesi. The sequence continues at coordinate 13,117,921 of NC_089252.1, forward strand.
GACCACCAGGAAAACCATAGCCTTGACTACATGGATCTTTGTTGGTAAAATAATGTCTCTGCATTATAATATGCTAACTAGGTTGATCATAAATTTCCTTCAAAGGAGTGTCTTTTAATTTCATGGCTGCAGTCAACATCTGCAGCGATTTTGGAGTCCAAAAAAATAAATTCTGACACCGTTTCCACTGTTTCCCCATCCATTTCCCATGAAGTGATGGGACCAGATGCCATGATCTTAGTTTTCTGAAGGTTGAGCTTTAAGCCTACTTTTTCACTCTCCTCTTTCACTTTCATCAAGAGGCATTTTAGTTCCTCTTCACGTTCTGCCATATAGGTTGTGTCATCTGCATATCTGAGGTTATTAATATGTCTCCCAGCAATCTCGATTTCAGCTTGTGCTTCTTCCAGCCGAGCGTTTCTCATGATGTACTCTGCATATAAGTTAAATAAACAGGGTGACAATATACAACCTTCACGTACTCCTATTCCTATTTGAAACCAGTCTGTTGCTCCATGTTCAGTCCTAACTATTGCTTCCTGACCTGCATATAGGTTTCTCAAGGGGTGGGTCAAGTGGTCTGGTATGCCCATCTCTTTCAGAATTTTCCACAGTTTGTTGTGATCCACACACTCACAGGTTTTGGCATAGTCAATAAAACAGAAATAGATATTTTCTGGAACTCTCTTGCTTTTACGATGATCCAGTGGATGTTGGCAACTTGACCTCTGGCTCCTCTGCCCTTTCTAGAACCAGCTTGAACATCTGGAAGCTCACGGTTCACATATTGCTGAAGCCTGGCTTGGAGAATTTTAAGCATTACTTTACTAGCGTGTGAGATGAGTGCAATTGTGCGGTAGTTTGAGCATTCTTTGGCATTGCCTTTCTTTGGGATTGGAATGAAAACTGACCTTTTCCAGTCCTGTGGCCACTGCTGAGTTTTCCAAATTTGCTGGCATATTGAGTGCAGCACTTTCACAGCATCATCTTTCAGGATTTGAAATAGCTCATCTGGAATTCCATCACATCCACTAATTTTGTTCATAGTGATGGTTTCTAAGGCCCACTTGACTTCACATTCCAGGTTGTCTGGCTCTAGGTGAGTGATCACACCATCGTGATTATCTGGGTCATGAAGATCTTTTTTGTACAGTTCTTCTGTGTATTCTTGCCACCTCTTCTTAATATCTTCTGCTTCTGTTAGGTCCCTACCATTTCTGTCCTTTATCGAACCCATTTTTGCCTGAAATATTCCTTGGTATCTCGAATTTTCTTGACGAAATCTCTAGTCTTTCCCATTTTGTTGTTTTCCTCTCTTTCTTTGCATTGATCACTGAGGAAGGCTTTCTTATCTCTCCTTGCTATTCTTTGGAACTCTGCATTCAAATAGGTATATCTTTCCTTTTCTCCTTTGCTTTTCACTTCTCTTCTTTTCACAGCTATTTGTAAGGCTTCCTCAGACAACCATTTTGCCTTTTTGTGTTTCTTTTCCATGGGGATGCTCTTGATCCCTGTCTCCTGCACAATGTCCCAAACCTCCGTCCATAGTTCATTGGGCACCCTGTCTATCAGATCTAGCCCCTTAAATCTATTTCTCACTTCCACTGTATAATCATAAGGGATTTGATTTAGGTCATACCTGAATGGTCTAGTGGTTTTCCCTACTTTCTTCAATTTAAATCTGAATTTGACAATAAGGAGTTCATGATCTGAGCCACAGTCAGCTCCAGGTCTTGTTTTTGCTGACTTGTTTTTGCTGAGCTTCTCCATCTTTAGCCGCAAAGAATATGATCTATCTGATTTTGTTGTTGGCCACCTGGTGATGTCCATGTGTAGAGTATTCTCCTGTGTTGTTGGAAGAGGGTGTTTGCTATGACCAGTGCATTCTCTTGGCAAAACTCTATTAGCCTTTGCCCTGCTTCATTCCGCACTCCAAGGACAATTTGCCTGTTACTCCAGATGTTTCTTGACTTCCTCCTTTTCATCCAGTCCCCCATAATGAAAAGGACATCTTTTTTAGGGTTTTAGTTCTAAAAGGTCTTGTAGGTCTTCATAGAACCATTCAACTTCAGCTTCTTCAGTGTTACTGGTTGGGCCATGGGCTTGGATTACCGTGATATTGAATGGTTTGCCTTGGAAACGAACAGAGACCATTCTGTCATTTTTGAGATTTTGTCTAAGTACTGCATTTCGGACTGTTCTGTTGACCGTGAAGGCTACTCCATTTCTTCTAAGGGATTCCTTCCCACAGTAGTAGATATAATGGTCATCTGAGTTAAATTCACCTATTCCAGTCCGTTTTAGTTCGCTGATTCCTAGAATGTCCACATTCACTCTTGCCATCTCCTGTTTGACCACTTCCAATTTGTCTTGATTCATGGACCTAACATTCCAGGTTCCTATGCAATATTACTCTTTACAGCATTGGACCTTGCTTCTATCACCAGTGACATCCACAACTGGGTATTGTTTTTGCTTTGACTACATCCCTTCATTCTTTCTGGAGTTATTTCTCCACTGATCTCCAGTAGCATATTGGGCACCTACTGACCTGAGGAGTTCCTCTTTCACTATCCTATCATTTTGCCTTTTCATACTGTTTATGGGGTTCTCAAGGCAAGAATGCTGAAGTGGTTTGCCATTCCCTTCTCCAGTGGACCACATCCTGTCAGACCTCTCCACCATGAGCCGTGCGTCTTGGGTGGCCCCACACAGAATGGCTGTTTCACTGAGTTAGACAAGGCTTCTGGTGTCTGCGAAGGATCGTGCAGAAGCGCAGAGGCTGTGACGGACCGCACAAAAGCAGGCTGAGAGGAGCTACCCCACCTCCGAGGTCTGGGGCGGCGGCCGAGAGTAGCTACCCCTCGTCCGAGGTCATGGGCGGCAGCCTGAGGAGCTACCCCTCAGTCTGTGGTCAGGGGCAGCAGCCAGAGGAGCTACCCCACCCCGAGGTCAGGGGCGGCGACCGAGAGGAGCAACCCCACGTCCAAGGAGCGGCGGCTGCCTAGGCACAGGAGGGCCTGAGAGGAGCTACTCCATGTTTAAGGTCAGAAGGGGCTGCTGTGAAGAGATACCCCTCACCCAAGGTAAGGAGCAGCGGCTGTGCTTTTGCTGTAGCACCAGTGAAGAGATACCCCATGTCCAAGGTAAGAGAAATCCACGTAAGATGGTAGGTGGTACCAGAGGGCATCAGAGGGCAGACACACTGAAACCATAATCACAGAATACCAGCCAATCTGACAATCAAAGTAGTATTATCAATAATTACATTTTAAAAAGAGAGAAGCTATTTTCCTTATATGGAGAAGGCAATGGTCGGGCCTGTTAAAAGCCTTGTGTAGCAATATTCTGCTGGAGAAGGCAATGGCACCCCACTCCAGTACTCTTGCCTGGAAAATCCCATAGATGGAGGAGCCTGGTAGGCTGCAGTCCATGGGGTAACAACGAGTCAGACATGACTGAGGGACTTCAGTTTCACTTTTCACTTTCATGCATTGGAGAAGGAAATGGCAACTCATTCCAGTGTTCTTGCTTAGAGAATCCCAGGGATGGGGGAGCCTGGTGGGCTGCTGTCTATGGGGTAGCACAGAGTCGGACACGACTGAAGCAACTTAGCAGAAGCAGCAGCAGCATTTTCATTATAAACTTTATTTTAAGTTGATAAGATGGAGAAGGGGTGTTGGATGTGGAGTACATCTCTCTCCATGGATACATCAGTAATACATCTACAAATGCAGAAGTTCTCACAGAGTACCAGCTATGTACTGGCAGGATTTCTTGACCACCAGACAGGAACATATGGATCCATGCATAACTCAATAGAACAAAGGAAAGAAGGGGGAAAGAGGAGGAGAGAAAGGAGGATGAGACCAGTATCTGGGGGCGATGGGGAGCTAAAGATGGGATGAGATACCTGCATCTGGGGCAATTGGTTGGAACAGAAAGGAAGCATTTGAAGTTGTCAGAGAGTGAAACAGTTACTCTGTAACAGTCCAAATGGAGTGAGAACCACACAATCCATGCCACAGCCTTACATACCCTGGAAATGAACTGTTCCACCAGAACACGAGGTGGCTGGGAGCTGGAGCATGGGGATTAGATAGCAATCCTGGGGCAAGTACTGCTCTTGACTGCAAGGAGATGGCCCACGGGGAAAGGAGGGAGGAAATCAACAATGAAGAATGCCTTTGGAGGAAAGCCATCTGGTCATAGAGGCAGGGTGCTACTGTTAAGTTATGTGCAAGGGGTAGAGATAACCCTGTAGTCTCTCCCTCCCCACATGCCAGTACCAGGAACTGAGCAATAGAGAAAGACGTCAGTGGCTCTTTGATGTCTGATATGCCAAGCAATAAGGAAAGACCCCAGCCAGGGATGCCCTTTCTCCCTGCTGTGCCAAACAAAAGAGAATGACCAGCCAGGGAGGCCCTTTTAGCACCAGCTGCCAGAGGCTAGAAAAGAATCTATTAGAGGCAAATCTCCTGTGCTCATGGCTGCCAGCTTCCCTACATACAAGGGGTCCCTGCAATCCAAGCAGCTGCATCGTTTCCAAGTCCAGTCCTCACTGGGGCAGATCCAAGTCCTCCAGGGCAGGCTTGGGAACAAACTCCTGTGGGTGACCCACAGGCAGAGGCAGGGATAAAAACACAATTAAGCTCCAGGGGTGAAGTGACTAAGGAAGAGTATCAAACACCTTTCCATGAGCTGTCCTAGGTAGGCAAGGTGGGTTGAGGCTCACAGACAGAGGGAAAAGATGCTGACAGCTGAGACCTGAGAAAAGCATTTATTATAACTATTATGTTTCATTCATTCTGTAGTTGGGTCTGGATTATTTTCTAAATTTTTTGCTGTTGTTCTCTCTATTTTTTTCTCTGTTGTTACGGTGGATGTTTTCATTACTAATATCTCTTTTTAGGCTTTTGGGGACCTTTCTTAAATCACATTTTTATTTCTTTCATGTATATCTACTTCTGCTTTGTCTCTCTGTGATTTTATTTTTATTCTTGTTGCACTTTTTCTTTAATATATCAATCTTTTTAATATACACATCTAGCTTTGTTTTTCGATTTTGTTTTCATTTTCTTCTTTCTTTTTATCATGTTTGTTTATTTTGTTTTCTCTGCTTTCCTCCTCAGTTGTGACTGCTTTGGTCTTGTTTTTCTGTTTTAGCTACTTTGCTTTTAATTGGTTGACATCATTTTTTACTTCCTTTTTCTCACTGGGTGACACTTCTACTTTGTTTTGATTTTGTTTGTAAATGTTTATGTGTGTGTGTGTGTGTGTGTGTGTGTGTGTGTGTTCCTTTGTTTTTCTTTCTATTTGTCTGATTTTGCTTTTTGATTTGCCTCGGTTTTGGTTTTTATTTCTTTTGTTGTTATTGTCATTAAAAGCAAATTGAAGGATTTTGATTCCCCAACCAGAGGTTGGCCTTGAGCCTGTGGCGTGGGAGTGTGATGTCTAGGACACTGCTGCTGCTGCTGCTAAGTCACTCCAGTCGTGTCTGACTCTGCGACCCCATAGACGGAAACCCACCAGGATCCCCCGTTCCTGGGATTCTCTAGGCAAGAACACTGGAGTGGGTTGCCATTTCCTTCTCCAGCGCATGAAAGTGAAAAGTGAAAGTGAACTCGTTCAGTTGTGTCCGACTCTTAGCGACCTCATGGACTGCAGCCTACCAGGCTCCTCTGTCCATGGAATTTTCCAGGCAAGAGTACTGGAGTGGGGTGTCCAGGACACTAGACTACCATAAAACCTCTGACCTCAGGGAGTTCTAATCAGTGAGAACTCCCATGAAAGCCTACACCTGGATCCAAGATCTGGAATCACACAACTGCTGGCAACACCGAATGTTGGAAACCTCACTCAAATAACAAGCAAGTGAAAGTCACTCAGTCAGGTCCAACTCTTTGCGACTCCATGGACTACACAGTCCATGGAATTCTCTAGGCCAGAATACTGGAGTGGGTAGCCATTTCATTTTCCAGTGGATCTTTCCAGCCCAGGAATCAAACCCAGGTCTCCCCCATTGCAGGCAGGTTCTTTACCAGCTGAGCCACTAGGGAAGCACAACAAGCAAGAGAGGAATACAAACCTAATAATCAGGAGACAGGCTGCCCTTAGACAACCCAAAACACACCACCTCAAACAGCCCTGCTGATCAAAGAGAGAGAGAGAGGAAAAAAAAAAACACCTCACCTCCACCCACCAGAATATAATCAAAAGTTTCTCTCAACATGAAGTGTACACAGCCATTGGTCCCACTTCATCCACCAGGGTCTGAGATCAAAATCAAGAAGAACTGCAGCACTATAGCCTGCAGAAATATGATCTCAAACACAGTAAGCTAGGCAAAATAAAATGACAAACAAATATTGTGTAGATGAAGGAACAAGATAAAAATCCTAGTGACAATAAACAAAGAAGAAATAGACAAACTACCTGAAAAAGAATTCACAGTAGTGATACCCAAAAAGATGACCCCAAGATTTCAAAAATACAAGAATAAAATGTAAGAATCATTTTACACATTTAGCAAGGACCTAGAAGAAATAAAGAATAAGCAAACAGTGATGAACAGCAAAGTTACTGAAATTAAAAATATTCTAGAAAGAATCAATAGAAGAATAACTGAGGCAGAAGAATGGATAAGTGAGGTGAAAGATAGAATAGTGGAAATAACTGCTAAGGAGGAGAATAAAGAAAAAAAGAAAAAAGAAAGGAATTGTGGAAAATATTAGAAACCTCTAGAATAATACTAAATGACAAAACATCCAAATTATAGGGGTCGCAGAAGAAGACATAAGACAAAAATGGTCTGAGAAAATTTTTGAAGAGACTATAGTTGAAAATTTCCCTAAAATGGTGAAAGGTTGCAGCTGTGAGCAGTGAATGATGCCAAGATTCATGGCCTCTGGAGGAGAGGAATTCGATCCAAGATCAGAGATAAGGCTTGATCACTTGAAGCTTTTTGTGTAGCAAAGAAGCTTCTGACATAGACATCAGAAGGGAACAGAAAGAGTTCCCCCTTGCTAGGTTTTAGCAAGGCTTTTATACCTGTTAGCAAGTTGCTAATCAGATAAAGAAATACCTCAAAACTAAGAGAGTTTCAACAGGCTTCTTTCCCACAACATGCATCTTAAGATAAAATAGCACAAGAGGAGTCATCTCTGGAAAAAAAACAATTGACATGAATCTTGAAGAAAGGTAAATTTCCAGGCAAATACAAAGTTTTGTTAACACAGAGAACATTTTCATGAGTAAGAAATGCAAAAAAGGCAAAATAGTTGTCTGAGGAGGCCTTACAAATAGCTGAGAAAAGAAGAGAAGCTAAAGGAAAAGGAGAAAAGGAAAGCTATGCCCATCTGAATGCAGAGTTCCAAATAATAGCAAGAAGAGATAAGAAAGGCTCCCTCAGTGATCAATGCAAAGAAACAGATGAAAACAATAGAATGGGAAAGAGATCTCTACAAGAAAAATAATTAGAGATACCAAGGGAACATTTTATGCAATGATGGGCACAACAAAGGACAGAAACAGTAAGGACCTAACAGAAGCAGAATATTAAGAAGAAGTGGCAAGAATACACAGAAATATGCTGTGATCACTCAACTAGAGCCAGACACCATGGGATGCAAAGTCAAGTGGGCCTTAGGAAGCATCACCACGAAGAAAGCTAGTGGAGGTGATGGAATTCCAGTTGAACTACTTCAAACCCTAAAAAAATCCATGGCTGATTCATGTCAATGTATGGCAAAAACCACTATAGTATTGTAAAGTAATTAGCCTCCAACTAATAAAATTAAAAAAAAAAAAAAAAAAAAAGAACAGCAAAAAAAAAAAAAAAAGTCTGATATTAAGATATCTCTGTTGCATTATGCCTGTGCATAGTGATTCAAGGAAAAAAAAAAAAAGATGCTGTGAAAGTGCCGCACTCAATATGCCAGCAAATTTGGAAAATTCAACAGTGGCCACAAGAGTGGAAAAGGTCAGTTTTCATTCCAATCCAGAGGAAGGGCAATGCCAAAGAATGTTCAAGCTACTTCACAATTGCCCTCATCTCACAGGTTAGCAAAGTAATGCTCAAAATTCTCCAAGCAAGGCTTCAACAGTATGTGAACCATGAACTTCCAGATGTTCAAACTGGATTTAGAAAAGGCAGAGGAACCAGAGATCAAATTGCCAAGATCCATTGGATCATAGAAAAAGCAAGAGGGTTCCAGAAAAAACATCTACTTCAGCTTATTGACTATGGCAAATCATTTGACTGTGTGGATCATAACAAACTGTGGAAAATTCTTATCAACAGATGGGAATACCAGACACCTTATCTGCCTCCTGACAAATCTGTACACAGGTCAAGAAGCAATAGTTATAACCGGACATTGAACAACAGACTGGTTCCAAACTGGGAAAGGAGTACATCAAGGCTGTACATTGTCACCCTGTTTGTTTAACTTATGTATAGAGTACATCATGCTAAATGCCAGACTTGATGAATAACAAGCTGGAAACAAGACTGCTGGAAAAAAATATCAATCACCTCAGATATGCAGATGACACTACTGTTATGGCAGAAAGTGAAGAGGAACTAAAAAGCCTCTTGATGAAAGTGAAAAATGAGAGTGAAAAAGCTGGCTTAAAACTCAATATTCAAAAAACTAAGATCATGGTATCTGGTCCTATCACTTCATGGCAAATAGAAGGGGAAACAATGAAAACAGTGACAGATTTTATTTTGGGGGGCTCCAAAGTCACTGCAGATGGTGACTGCAGCCGTGAATTTAAAAGACATTTGCTCCTTGGAAGAAAAGCTATGGCCAATGTAAACAGCATTTTAAAAAGCAGAGGCATTACTTTGCCAACAAAGGTCCATCCAGTCAAACCTTTGGTTTTTCCAGTAGTCATGTATGGATGTGAGAGTTAAAAAAAAAAATAAAGAAAAAAAGAAAGAAAATTAAGCACAAAAGAACTGATGCTTTTGAACTGTGGTGTTGGAGAAGACTCGTGTGAGTCCCTTGGACTGCAAGGATATCCAACCAGTCCATCCTAAAGGAAATCAGTCCTGAATGTTCATTGGAAGGACTAATGCTGAAGCTGAAACTCCAATACTTTGGCCATCTTTTGAGAAGAACTGACTCATTGGAAAAGACCCCGATGCTGGGAAAATTGAAGGCAAGAGAAGGGGACGACAGAGGATGAGATGGTTGGATGGCATCACCGTCTCGATAGACATGAGTTTGAGTAAGCTCTGGGGGTTGGCGAAGGATAGGGAAGCCAGGCATGCTACAGTCCATGGGTTCTCAAAAAGCCAGACACGACTGAGTGACTGAACTGAAAATATCATTTTCATGCGTAAGACACACTGGTTTTCCAAGTCATTATTGATTCAAGGTTTGAGTCTTTAGACAGAACAAATTTGAAGAAAGAGAGATTCTAAGGCAAATACAAAGTTTCATTAACATATTGTAAGAAAAACATTTCCACAAGAAAAAAAAATGCATTAGTTAACTCAAGACTCGTGAAATGTTAAATTCAGTTGTCATCATGATAACACAGGATTAGAAGAGAAAAGAAAAGAGAAAAAAAAAAAATCTGCCACTTGCAGTTTATTTCTTCCAGTCACTTGGGGACCTTGGCCTTCCTACCAAGGCTGTTAACATTCTCAATGGGAAAAGAAACAATCAACCAATTCCGAAATGTACAGAGAGCTCCATATAACATAGCCTGAAGAAAAACACAGCAAGGCACATGTTGATCAAACTAATAACATTTCAACACAAAGGAACAAAATATTAAAAGCAGCAAGGGAAAAGAAATATACGGGGGGGTGGGGGGGAAGCATATACAAGGGAATCCCCATAAGGTTAACAACTGAACTTTCAGCAGAAACTCTGCAGGCCAGAAGGGAGTAGCAGGATATATTTAAAGTAATGAAAGGGAAAAACCTACAACCAGGATTACTCTACCCAGCAAGAAAAAATTGATGGAGAAATTAAAAGATTTACAGACAAGCAAAACAAGGCAATTCAGTACCAATAAGCCAGTTTTAAAACAAATATTAAAGAGACTTCTCTAGGCAGGAAACATAAGAGAAGTAAAAGACCTACAAAAGCAAATTCAAACAATTAAGAAAATGCCAATAGGGACGTGTGTATCAATAATCAGTTTAAATATAAATGGATTAAATGCTCCAACCAAAAGACACACACTGGCTGAATGGATACAAAAGCAAGACTCACCCTTGATAATATACAGATCACCAGCCCAGGTTGGATGCTTGAGAGAAGTGCTCGGGGCTGGTGCACTGGGAAGACGCAGAGGGACGCGTCCGGGTGGGGAGGGAGATGGGAGGGGGGATTGGGATGGGGAATACTTGTAAATCCATGGCTGATTCATGTCAATGTATGGCAAAAACCACTACAATATTGTAAAGTAATTAGCCTCCAACCAATAAAAATAAATGGAAAATAAATAAATTAAATTAAATTTAAAAAAAAAAGCAAGACTCACATTTATACTGTCTATGGAGACCCACTTCAGATGTAGAGACACATACAGAATGAAAGTGAAGGAATACAAAAAGATATCCCATGCAAATAGAAATAAAAGGACAGCCAGAGTAACAGTTCTCACATCAGACAAGATTTCAAAATAAAGATTATTTCAAGAGACAAGAACGGACACTACATAATAATCAAGGGATGAATTAAAAAAGAAAATATAACAATTATAAATGTTTATGGACTCAACATAGGAGCACCTCAATACATAAGAAAAATACAGACATAAAAGAGAGGAAACTGGCATTCACACAATAATAGGGGACTTTAACACCCCGCTTACACTGATAGAGAGATCATCCAGACAGAAAACTAGTTAAGAAATACAAGCCTTAAATGACACATTAGATCATATAGTTCTAATTGATATCTATAGAACATTGCATCCAAATGCAGCCTAATGTACTTTTTCTTTTTCTTTCTTTCTTTTTTTTTTTGTACTTTTTCTTATGTGTTCATGGAATGTTCTCCAGGACAGATCACATTTTGGGTCACAAATCAAGCTCAGTAAATTTAATAAAATTTTAAATTGTATGAAGCATGTTTTCTGACTATTACATGAGATTACCTATGAATAAACTGTAAAAAAAACACAAACATATAGAGGTTAAACAATGTACTTCTAAACAACCAAGAAGCTACTTAAAAAAAAAAAAAAAAGGAAAGAGGAAATCAAAATATACCTAGAAACAAATGTTAATGATAACATGACAACTCCAAATCTATGTGTTTATTTGCTCAGTTGTGTTTAACTCTTTGTGATCACGTGGACTGCAACCCATCAGGTTCCTCAGCCATGGGGATTCTCCAAGCAAGAATACTGGAGTGGGTTGCTATTTGCTACTCCAAACCTATGGGATGCAGCAAAAGAGGTGCTAAGAGAGACCTATAAGACAAACAAACAAACAAAAAATCCTACTTAAAAAAAAAAAAAAAAAGAAAAACATGAAAATCATCAGACAACACAACTTGCATCTAAAGAACTAGAAAAAGAGGAATTAAAAAAGAAGAAGAAGAATCCCACAATTAGTAGAAGAAAAAAATATAAAGATCAGAATAAAAGAAATTAAAAAGAAATGAAGCAAGCAATCGGTTCAGTTCAGTTCAGTCGCTTGGTTGTGTCCAACTCTTTGTGACCCCATGGACTGCAGCACACCAGGCTTCCCTGTCCATCACCAACTCCCGAAGTTTACTCAAACTCATGTCCTTTGAGTCAGTGATGCCATCCAACCATCTCATCCTCTGTTGTCCCCTTCTCCTCCTGCCATCAATCTTTCCTAGCACCAGAGTCTATTTAAATGTGTCAGTTCTTCACATCAGGTGGCCAAAGTACTGGAGTTTCAGCTTCAAAATCAGTCCTTCCAATGAACACCCAGAACTGACTTCGTTTAGGATGGACTGGTGCGATATACTTGCAGTCCAAAGGACTCACAAGAGTCTTCTCCAACACCACACCTCAAAAACATCAATTCTCTGGCACTCAGCTTTCTTTATAGGCCAACTCTCACACCCATACATGACTACTAGAAAAACTATAGCCTTGACAAGATGGACTTTTGTTGGTAAAGCAATGTCTCTGCTTTTTAATATGCTGTCTAGTTTGGTCATAACTTTTCTTCCAAGGAGTTAGCATTGTTTAATTTCATGGCTGCAATCACCATCCACAATGATTTTGGAGACCCCCAAAATAAAGTCTGACACTGTTTCCACTGTTTCCCCATCGATTTCCCATGAAGTGATGGGACCAGATGCCATGATCTTAGTTTTCTGAATATTGAGCTTTAAGCCAACTTTTTCACTCTCCTCTTTCACTTTCATCAAGAAGCTCTTTAGTTCTTTGCGTTCTACCATAAGGGTGGTGTCACCTGCATATCTGAAGTTATTGATATTTCCCCTGGCAATCCTGTGCCAGGATTCCAGCTTGTGCTTCATTCAACCCAGCATTTCTCATGATGTACTCTGTATATAAGTTAAATAAGCAGGGTGACAATATGCAGCCTTGATGTACTCCTTTTCCTATTTGGAACCAGCCTGTTGTTCCATGTCCAGTTCTAACTGTTGCTTCCTGACCTGCATACAGATTTCTCAAGAAGAAGGTCAGGTGGTCTGATATCCCCATCTGTTTAATAATTTTCCACAGTTTTTTTGTGATCCGCACAGTCAAAGGCTTTGGCATAGTCAATAAAGCAGAAATATATGTTTTTATGGAACTCTCTTGTTTTCTCGATGATCCAGTGGATGTTGGCAATTTGATCTCTGGTCCCTCTCCCTTTTCTAAATCCAGCTTGAACATCTGGAAGTTCATGGTTCACGTACTGTTGAAACCTTGCTTGGAGAATTTTGAACATTACTTTACTAGCATGTGAGATGAATGCAATTGTGTTGTAGTTTGAGCATTCTTTGGCTTTACCTTTCTTTAGGATTTGAATGAAAACTGACCTTTTCCAGTCCTGTGGCCACTGCTGAGTTTTCTAAATTTTCTGGCATATTGAGTGCAGCATTTTCACAGCATCATCTTTTAGGATTTGAAATAGTTCAACTGGAATTCCATTACCTCCACTAGCTTTGTTCATAGTGATGCATTTAAGGCCCACTTGACTTCACATTCCAGGATGTCTGACTGTAGGTGAGTGATCACACCATTGTGGTTATCTGGGTCGTGAAGATCTTTTTTTTCTCAATGTCCTTTTAATTGCCTAAAACAATTCAGATTGCAAGCTGTTATATTATATTTTTGAATATACCTTTGTTTTACATAAGAAAGACCTCTCCATATGGCATAGAAAACATTTGTTTACAGAACATTTACTTCTCCAGTCTCCCTGTGAATTATCCTTTGTCCCCTTTGAAGTTCTAGACTCCCACCCCCTTCTCCTTAGCTCAGAATAGCATATAAGCCTCAATTGACTGACTGTCCACTGAGTCCAATATTCTTATAATGCCCTACTTATACAAAATTACATTTGGTTTTCTCCTATTAATTTGTCTTTCGTTCCAGCCAGAGAACCTAGAAAGGCAAAGAAAAATTTCTTCTTCTCTGACAGAAGAAAGGAACGGGAAGAAGAGAAAGAGAAAGAAAGTTCTGTTTTATAGTAGAATGACTAACAAAAAATGTAGTGTTGGAATTAGAAGATTAACATTTAGTATCCATCATAATAATAATTGATTCTAGAAAGAATCATAAGTGAATGCCAATAATTTTACCGAAGTGAAATTTGAGGCGTACTGGAAGATTTTATAAGCCTCAAAGTGTCTTCTGACTAGGTACTTAATGATTATAAAGGCAAAAGCAGCAACTTTATAGTGACATCACCTAGAAGACATGACCGTGATCAGGTGATCAAAGTTAACTTCGGTAGTAATGCATATCAGCTGTGTACATCAGGAGTACACACGAACACAAGATCACTTCCACGGTATTTCCGCCCTGAATGCAACATCTAATTGTGAGGAAGTACTAAAGAAGCCCAAACTGGAGGATAGCCTACAATATAACTGGCCTGTATTATTTTAAAATAGTTAATACCATGAAATAGAAAGACTGTGGTACTGGGCCAAATAAAAGGAAACTGAAGAAAACATGAGAATTGAATATGGAACATGATCCAGGATTTTCTATAACTATGAAGGGCATTACTGGGATAAAACATAAAATCTGAGTATGGTTTTAGCATGCATGCTCACTCAGTCATGTCCAACTCTTTGCAACCCTCTGGGGGTTGCCTGTCTATGGAGTTCTCCAGGCAAGAATACTAGAATAGGTTGCCATTTTCTCTTCCAGGGAATATTCCCAACTCAGAGATCAAGCCCATGTCTCCTCCATCTCCTGTATTGGCAGGCAGATTAACATATTAGATAATATTATTGTAACAATGAATGCCCTGATTTTAACAATTATACTATGGCTATGTAAGCAGATTCTGTATTTTTAGAAAACACATTGAAATATTTAGAAGTAAAGAGACATTATATCTGCAATATGTAGAGAGAACAAAAATGGTAAAGCAAATGCAAGTATGCCAAAATGTTACCATTTGGGAAACCTGAGTGAAAGGAGTACAGAATTTTTTTCTTTCCTTACAACTTTTATGTTTAAAACTAGTGAAAATAAAAAATTACTGGGAGAAAAAAAAAAAAAAAAAAACAGAAACAAAAACAAAAGAGGGAAAATAAAGTGCAGGCTTGACAGGCATAAACGTGGGCTTGAATCCTGGCTCTCCTGCATGCTAGCTGTGTGATCTTAAGCAAGTTGTTTAACCTATCCAAGCTTTACATTATAAGCTATAAAATTTCCCTCCTAGAGTTTTTAGGAGAATTAAATATTATTACATGTAAAATGCTCTATTAATTTATTATTAGGATGTATAATACAGAGAAAAGTGGGTAGACTCCAAATATACCAAGGCGATCATGGGAGGTTCTGTGTACTAGATTGGGCACCACTTCCTGTTGCCCCCAGGCCACCAAAATCATTTACTAAATAATACCTGAGGCAAACTTCTCAGTCCTTCCCCTAATCATTCCCACTTTTTTTTGAAACTCTGAAAAAACTTCAAAACTCTGATGATATCTTCTAGGTGATGAGAAGGAAGCAACTTAACAAACTATAAAACTAAAGCACACATACCTTAACAAAAGATATGATATTATAAACTTCAGCAAATTTGTGCTAGCCAATTTTATTTATCATAGTACTTATGGATAATGATATGTCAAGTTGGTCCAATACTTCAGATGACTCTCTTTACCAATTCATTGCACTGGGGAAATGGGAAACTCAGATATGAATGCTCTATTTCTGTTTATGGGATCTAGGTTGTGAAGGTTTCATTTGGATGCCAATGAACTGTCTCCGACAGAATCATTTATAATTTAAGCCAATTCTCTTTTTGTTCAAGAAAGTGTTCAAGAATCTTTAGTTCAAGAAATGTTCAAGGCTATCCATCCATCAGAATTGTGAAGAAGATAATATTCTTGAACTTCTGAAATTATATTATATGAAGGTCCCTATTTCTCCCCATGCAAAAGGTCAACTCTGCTAAATAATTTCCCATTGTACAAGGCAGTCCTTTTTTATAGTTTTATCCCTTGCAGCATGCAGTCTTATTCATCATGTCATGTTTCAAGGAAGAAATCAGCAACCTATCAGCTTTCAAGGCCTGAATGATGGGGACAGGAACAAAAAATACCTCAAATTGGAGCTGGACAGGAGCAAAGTTTACAACAGCTCCTGAGAAGTCATTTGTTTTGCTTATTTATATCCTGTCAGGACAGTAGTGAAAGGGAACCAAATCAAATATAGAACTCAGTAAAGCATCCATAATTTGTCCTTGTCCTTATTTAGAGAATAATATTTCTGAAGAATATAAAGAGTTTGATTAGGAATAAGGTCTGCTATAAGTAGGATGACCATGTAAGTTGTCATTTAAAATGAGCCCCCTTGAAGAGTAAAAGGGGATCAATAATTATTCCAGCACAAAAGACTTCAGTCAAGACTTCCTCCAAACAAATCAAAGCATATAGTCAACACAGTGATGGAGATATTATTTAGAGGTTTGTCCTAATTTTTTCAGATGACTGACAGATCAGGTTCTAAAATCTTTATTTCAGAATATTAGAATAAGCAAAACAGATTTTTGGAGCTCAGATAGCTTACCCTTTCCATTTTACAAATAAAACTGAAAGAAAAGAGAAACTTTATTAATACCTGTAGAATTATAAAATGAAAATACCAAATTATTATTATTATTATTATTATTATTATTATTATTATTATTTTGGTATTGTTAGTTCAGCTAACAGCCTGGAATCTAGGTTTCCAAATCATTGCAAGTGACAAGGGAAGTCAATCTATATGTATAATGTTATGGTATTATCTATCTTCTTATCATGTTCATTTGGGAAAAAAAAAAAAAGACAAATATTGCATCACAAACTTGCTACTCACCCTCATTCTCAGACCATGATCCCTGAGTAGAAGTTGTACTTACCAAAACGACGACCCAACATGAAGCCAACACACCATTAAACACATTAGTACTCATGAAAAAATACTCCACTCACTTTTCCAAACTTATAGAGAAAAAACATGTCTAAGCTCATAATCCAGAATCCAGATGCATTCACCTAACCAAGGTCCTTGCTTTGTACAAGCCAGATATAAAAATTAAAACTCATGTACACATGCCTACATGATTGCCTATAAATGAAGCAAGGTATTGGATCCCAACACAATTGAAGTAAGTATTGTTGTTGTTCAGTTGCTAAGTCTTGTCCAACTCTTTGCAACCCCCATGAACTGCAGCACACCAGGTTTCTGTCCTTCGCTATCTGACGGATTTTGCTCAAACTCATATCCATTGAGTCAGTGATGTCATCCAACCATCTCATCCTCTGTCTTATCTCCCCCTTCTTTCCTTGCCTTTAATCTTTCCCAGCATCAGGGTCTTTTCCAATGAGTCAGCTCTTTGCATCAGGTGGCCACAGTATTACCAGAACCTGTAAAGAAACTGTATGCATATAGTGAGGGGTTCTCTGGGGAGGTGCAAGTGTAGAAACATAAAGAGCAGTGGAGGAAGGGTTGAATATATCCCTCAAGAGCATCAGACTGGAGGGTCGAGAGAAGTATGATGCTCAGCTTTCTGCTATCTGACCAGGATTCTTCTTTCTCTGTGGAAACTCAGAAACTTGCTTAATCCATGATTAGGTATTAGTAACTTTTCTCAAATATGTAGCTGCCAAATTCTCCCATTCTCATACCACTTCTCTGATCAGCCTCTATGTCTGCCATTCCAGGTCTGTGTTCCCATTCTACTGGAAGGGAAGGAGGGAATAAGTTCAGCAAACAGGAGTCTGGGGCCAGGATGCAGCTCCCTTCCATGATGTCCTAAGCACCACTTCGTCTCCTGCCTCCTGCCCCTCATATGTCCTGGCAGTAGACTCTCCCTTACTTCTGTGTTTCAAGTTTTATCTGATTTCCTTAGAGATGGGCATTTCTCCCTTTCTTCTGGATTGTGGGAAGTGGGAAAAAGAAGCAAGCAGGGAGTAAGAGACAAGAAGAGGAATAAGGATAGACGGAAGCAGTAAAGAAGAAATAACTCAAGCAGTGGAAGTAAATGTAGTAATTTTCAACAAGGAGAAGTCCAAATTATGTTTCTGAGGTGAACATAAACCCCTAGCAAATTTCTAAAACAGGCGATTTACAGATGGCTTTGTGCTACAAAGAAAGGGAATCGCCTCAGTTTTATTACAGAAGCCACCAACATATTCAATCTACTGTCTCAATCCGCAGCCCCATGAAGTTTGTTAGGAACTGTAGTATGGAGGGAATTTGGGTATAATAGAAAATGAGAGTAAGCATCATTCTCTAAGCAGAGCTAGTTAGGGATCCCAAGCCAGTCCACTCCATTGTAGGCAAGGACAAAATACACTATAACTTCCTCCACACCACAGAGGAAGCAATGAGCTCTGTTAGTATTATTTATGGTATGTTATATTAATACAAATCAACTGACCCTTTCCTGAAAAGCTTGGGCCACTTAAGTTTCAAAGTCTGTTGTTGTTGTTTTAATTTTAGAAGGAAAACATTGCATAAGTACTATATATTATACAATACACCAATTTTGACTTGGGTCTATAACTCATAATCAGACATACATTTATTCTCTAGCAAAATATATATTCACACTAAGTGATATAAAAACCATGCGTAGTTTCTAGATTCCATATATATGCATTAGGATACTGTATTGGTGTTTATCTTTCTGACTTTTTCATTCAGGCTCAGGTCTAATTTATCAAGTCATTTTGTCATGCATTTAAGAAAACTTTTGAGTTTGGGAGCCTTTTGGATCTTGTCATCATGGATAAGAGATTGTGAACCACATGTTTATTCTTTGGAATAATTAATTCCAAATTTTTTGAAATAATTCTTTCATATTCTTCGGAATAGATGTTGAACAAAGGGATAAATTAATACTGTATTACAGTTTCTTTAAAGGGAGATTATCCATCTTTAAGTATCATTTCCTTAATGCTCCTATCTCTACTATCTGTTGATAATAAAAAATAAAAATAAAATATAGCAATAAAATGATTTATCCTGGTTTATTCTAAGACAGAGAAAGAAATGGTAAATAACATAACCTGGGGCTACTTGGATAAAGTTTTACTTCTTTTCCTTATCAGTTTCACAACTTTAAGCAAGTTACTTAATCTATCCATTCTTCAGTTTCATCTTTTGGATAATGGGAATAAATATTAGCACCCATATAATGTGAATATCTGAAAATTAAATATGTCACATGTGAACAATGCCTGTCGTATGGTGAATACCACAAAAGTATTAGGTTCTGTCATTATTCAGCTCACAGTGCTTCTCAGCATGACATCAAAAGAGTGGCCATTAAGACTCAGTCTTCACATGGCATTGAATGCCCTGCAATAATTGGGGGAAACTAAGGGCCTACTCCTCCTAAGAGCATCTTCCCCACTAACTGTTGAAGACTTACAGACTAAGATCTTTCCTTACTATAATCCTTGCTAAAATGCATAAGCCTTGGAAGAAGTCAAATTTTGATGGAAATTAAAAAGCTAAAACCAAAATGCTGTAAGAGAAAAACAAAAAGAAAATCTTTTGGACCCTTACAGGCATGACACCATCAAGGAAGGAAAATGAGAAATGAGAAAATCAGTCTTCAATTTTTCTCTCTGGATAGTTCTGAAGACTAAGGACTGAGCACACGAGCATCTCTGAACTCATTTTGCTCAAGCACAAAACTGGCCTCACTTTCCAGGTGATAGCACTGAAACTAAGGATGTAAACTCACTTATCCAAGGCACCTTGCTTTAGAATACTGTTATCTTATGTATACCCATTGCTTTCAGATTTACCTTGGTTTACTTTATCCAATTCATACAGTTAATAAGTGCCAACAGTAGAATTCTAACCCAAGTCTTCTAATTCTAGGTCCCATCTTCTACTCTCTACAACACAAATTTTCCCACCACAAAGCTGCCTAAGCATCCAGTAAGGAATCCCTCTACTTGAGACCATATGGATGGCAGGAAGTAATAGGTGAATAGGAGCTTCACAGTCAAAAAAATCTGGGGTTGAAGGGTCATTGACAAAGTACTCGCCATGGTTTATATGCCCATAATATTGGAATAAATAATAGTTGCTATGACAACTACATGAGTTAACATATGAAAAATATTGGCAGCTATACAACCAATAGGAGGTACAAAAATACTCTCCCCTCCTCCATTTACTTTTTTCTGTTTTCTGTTCTGTCTTACCTATGTTCCTTTCCAAGCACCAGTCAGAATCTGGAAAATGTTGGGAAAGGTTGCCAAGAAGAAAGAAGTAAAGACAAAACAACATCAAAAACAGCATGACTACCATCCAGCAGAGAGTGCTGAGTCCTTTCACAGATAATAAACACAAGAAAACAAATAACCCCTGTCATTTTTGGAGGGCAGTGCCAAGGCTCATGAGGAAGCAGCTGGGAGCCTTCTAATATTCTGCACCACTAATGAGGACACCAGAGTTTCAGGGCTCTTTATTTGTACAACAGCAGTGACAAGAAGCATTCCCTCACTCCTCTATGCTCTGACCCTGTCAGCGATTTCTGTCTCTTTGCAACACTCTCTATGGACTCCAGAAAAATGCTGTGACAGGGGAAGGAGGTTTGGAGTTCAGAGGAAACTTGCTCATCATGGCTAAGCCCTAATCTGTCAAGGAGACTTCTTGGGCCCTGACAACAGAGATGAGAAGATGCCCTTTCTCTTGGTAGTCTGCAGAGCTGGATTAGCTGCTGTTCAGTAATCTAAAGACATAGCAGGAAAAATATCAAGAAAGATATTGCTCAAATACTTGGCAGGTGTCTGGTTGCTTTTCTTTATTAAAACCAATAACCGTGATTCAGTCTGGCACTGATGTGTCATTTATCAGCCTGCTCTTTCCCTCATGCTATGCCAGATACACCCCCAACCCACACACCCATGTAGCCTTTTTTTGAACTGAGAACAGAATGGCCAGGACAGTAGCATAACACTGCCAATATCACTGAAATATATGACTTGTCTTTCCCCATTAACTCTCCAAATAATTAATTACAAATGAGGGATGCTTAGGATAACACAGATTGGTCATTAATTTGAAAATTTTGCTGGCAAATTCTTACAAATGACTATTAACAGGCAAGTCAGAGACTCAGCAGGCAGGACTCCTCTGCCTCTAAAAGTTGACAATTTATGAACACAAGATGCTACCTTTATACAGGCAGATTAATAATAAGGATGTATGAATAATTATCAAATACAAACAGAGCAATGCTGAGAATCAAAACTAAAAATCCATAAAAGGTCAATCTGGTAAACAAAAAAAAAAAAAACTTTTGAGTACAAATAAACAGAAAATGACCCAAAAAATCATATAAGAATTAGTTCTTTCTCATGAACAAGTGTTTTATAAAACTTAATTTTATTCCTTAAATACCTACCCATCTAATGTCATTGGCAATGATTTAAAGGCATATGCTTTTCCACCACCGTGATAAATAGAACCTACTAAACCTACCTTGGGCTTCCCTCATGACTCAGTCAGTCAGTAAAGAATTCACCTGCAGTGCAGGAGACCTGGGTTTGATCCCTGGGTTGGGAAGATCCCCTGGAGGAGGGCATGGCAACCCACTTCAGTATTCTTACTTGGAGAATTCCCATGGACAGAGGAACCTGGTGGGCTGCAGGCCATGGGGTTGCAAAGAGTTGGACATGACTGAGCGACTAAACACAACACACAGCACACAAACCTACCTTAGCCCTACCTGACCTCTATTAAGGTACAATTAGGATACCCTTATGAGTGATAAAGATGGGCAGGGCCCAAATGCTATGTGGGTACATACTCCTTCCCCACCTCCCTCACGGATATACTTCTATCAAAAGTGTTCTTCCTCTTCCACTGCGTGCACTGTTTCATAAAATATAAGGATGAACTAAAAATCTCACAGATTTTTCTTACGGTGTCTGAAAGTAGGTTGCTGTCATTGTCCAGTCATTCGGTCATGTCTGACTCTTTGTGACCACATGAACTGCAGCACACCAGGCTTCCCTGTCCTTCACTATCTCCCAGAGTTTGTTCAAACTCATGTCCATTGAGTTGATGATGCCATCCAACCATCTCATCCTCTGTAGACCACCCGCCACCCCCCCCCACCACCACCACCACCTTCTCCTCCTGCCCTCAGTCTTTCCCAGCATCAGGGTCTTTTCCAGTGAATCATCTCTTTGGATCATGTGGCCAAAGTATTGGAGCTTCAGCTTCAGTCAGTCTTTCCAATGAATATTCAGGGTTTATTTCCTTTAGGATTGACTGGCTAGATCTCCTTGCAGTCCAAGGGACTCTCAAGAGTCTTCTTCAGCATCACAGTTTGAAAGCATCAATTCTTCCATGCTCAGCCTTCTCTATGGTCCAATTCTCACATCCATACATGAATACTGAGAAAAGATAGCTTTGACTATATGGACCTGTGTCAGCAAAGTGATGTCTCTGCTTTTTAATATGCTTTCTAAGTTTGTCATTGCTTTTCTTCCAAAGGAAGAAGCATCTTTGAATTTCATGACTGTAGTCATTGTCTGCAGTGATTTTGGAGCCCAAGAAAATAAATCTGTCACTGTTTACATTTTTCCCCCACCTTTTTGCCATGAAGTGATGGGACTGGATACCATGATCTTAGTTTTTTGGGTTTTAAACCAGCTCCTCTTTCACCTTCATCAAAAGTCTCTTTAGTTTATCTTCACTATCTGCCATTAGGGTATTATCTGCATATCTGAAGTTACTAATATTTCTCCTGGCAATATTGATTGTAGCTTGAGTTTCATCCAGTCTGACATTTTGCATGATGTACTCTACACATAAGTTAAATAAGCACGATGAGAGTACACAGCCTTGATGTACTCCTTTCCCAATTTGGAACCAGTCTGTTGTTCCATGTCCAGTTCTAAGTGTTGCTTCTTGACCTGCATACAGATTTCTCAGGAGGCAGATAAGGTGGTCTGGTATATCCATCTTTTGAAGAATTTTCTACAATTTGCTGTGATCCACACAGTCAAAGGCTTTAGCATTGTCAATAAAGCAAAAGTAGATGTTTTCCTGGAATTCCCGTGCTTTTACTCTGACCCAGCTGATGTTGGCAATTTGAACTCTGGTTCCTCTGCCTTTTCTAAATCCAGTTTGTACATCTGGAATTTCTTGATTCACGTACTATTAAAACACAAAATAATTCTTAAGGCCAAGTTGAGAGCATACAGGACTTGGGGGAGAGAATAGGGCTTTAGTGAAGACTATCTAAGAGCTCCAGGACTACCCCAGTGTTGTCCAAATATGACCCTTGGAGAAGACCCAAATATAACCATAAATTTTGCATGGGCATATAAGGGCAGAGAACCTAACATCAGTGACCTAGACACGGAATAATAGATCCTGGCCCTGGGAGACAAAATACTGGTCTAAGGAAAGAAGGTGTTTCTGAATGATACACAAGGGCAGTGGTCAACTGTTCAAATCACTGTTCAAAGTATACATACTACTCACTGAAGACTCTTGTCTTCTCAGGAAGCCACATTTATTCAGACTCAAATTTTTTTCCAGGCCTGCTATGATGACTGCTTGCTCCTTACCTGATTAGAAAATAAATCCTGACTCTGGTTGTGACAAGTTGTGACACTTGGCCATCTGTTGAGATTAGGTCCTCCTAGAAGGTGACACAGAGTCAAGAGTTTAAGTGGGAATAATTTAGTAAGTAAGTGTTCCCAAGAGCAGGCAGTAAATGAATGGGAGAATCAAGATAAGGAAGAGGAAGAAGCCAAGTACATCTCAGCCTCAGCCTGATCCCATGGGCACCTCATTCAACAGCGTAATTTCATGAACATTTATTCACTAAAAGCATCAAGCTGTGCATACAAAAAGGATAAATTTTAAGATAGATAGGTATAAGTTATTCCTCAATGAGAGAGAAATAGATAAACAGAAGAACAATTGGAGACAGAAAATCTGGGCTACTCTTTAGAAAATGTTAACGTGAATGAGGATGAGAAATAGATGCTCTATGAAGAGGAAAATACAGTTTAAGTGAGAACCACTTTTAGATGGAAGAAATAATGTCATTCCATATGTTAGTTTAAATGACACAGTGCCATAGAAAGAAATTCTGATGCATGAATGAAACGGGCGGATTGTCAAATAATCAATCTAAAATGGCAACTATTCACTAAGCCCTTACAATATGTCAGTTGCTAGATGACATATTACATATACTATTTCATGCACTCCCTAATTGCTGCTTTCTTGGGAAATGGATTATTATATATCTTCAATTACTTGATAAGAAAAGTAAGGTTCAGAGAGGTTAAATACATTACCAAGGGACACACAGTCAGAGGGCATTAGAACTAGACTTCAAACTTATCTTTTACTCCAAAAATGCTGTTTCTCTAAGAGTCCAACCCACATAACTTTGTTAATGACTTCAGTAATCTGCACAATTGACCTACTGTCCTGCCTAGGGCAGAATATGATCCAACCGTAAAAACTCAATGACTTTCTTTAAGGGGCTAAGCCAGCAAGTGGTCTTCAAATCCCACTTCAGTATCCCAAACCAATCACTAAAGTACATCTAATATACATATGAAATATTTAAGTTGAAAAACTCTGAGATGAAATATTCAGAACGAGGGCTGAATTCTGCTTTTAAGAAAGTATCATGGCATTTTCACACCTTAATGAAGATGCTCACCCCCCCCCCCCAGAAAGGGGGTGAATTTTAAATATTCCCACTATCACAGATTATAAAAGAAAACTAAATGCTGACTATCTCGGATGATCTGGCACCCCAACATAGAGCTGTGCTATAGGATAGAGTCCCACATATAAGGAAAGAGCATTTGCTCTGCAACCAGTGGTAGGCATTTGCCGAGCTTGTAGAAATTACCAAGAGATCTCTAGAAATATCACTGGAAGGAACTCTATTCATAAATTTTGGCAATTACAGATTCACAAATTGTAATCTAGTATTTTATACCAAAAATTAAAGTTTCAGTATATTTTGGTATGGTAATCACAAAAACAGCTCCCCAAAGATGTCCACATTCTGATTCTCAGAACCTCTGAATATGGTGCTTTACATGACAAAAGACTTTGAATGTATGATTACCTTAAGGGTCTTAAAATAGGGAATTTATTCTGTATTATATGGGTGTAATTAATGTAAACACTCCCCTATTATAAGGGTCCTTATAGGAGTGAGGCAAGATGGTGTTTTGCAGAAAGTTTTCACTTTCATCTCAGGTTCAAGGATTTGTTAAAGTCATTCATTACATACAAATAAACAGTCCTAATATTTATTAGAGAATTATCTAGCTTACTTTCAATATAGTAACATTAATTGAAAAGGGAAATAGAAATAGCAGAGGCTACATTATCAAACTGGGTTTGAGCAACATCCAGACTTAAGCAGCAGTTGGAAGTCTTGTGACACAGCACATCTGGAGTCCCAATTGGGAAAATGTCCCAGACTGTGCATCCACTCCATGGATGAGAGTTCCAAAATTGCAGTTTGGGGTTCCTACTTATAATTCCAAGATACAAACCAAGATGGTCATCAGTCTGTGAGCAAATTGCAGCTCTGATTTCATGTTAATGCATAAACATTGGACTGCTGTTAAGCCCGGGACTTGGCTGGTCAGATCCACTCCAGGGGCTCAACAATCAGTCCCCTATCATATCGATGGTGCCACAAGGCTTGCACTCACGGAAGGTAGCCACATACAATCATTCAGTCAGGGTAGTATCCAGGCAGGTTAGAAGCAAGGCCTGCTCTGCTTTGTCTCTGAAGACTAAACAAGACTATCTTATTATGCTAACAAAGGATCAGAGTTAAAGATTAGGAAATGTTATGCCATTGGCTTTGAACATGGAGTTAGGGGCCATCAACCCAAAAATGCAGGTAATAGATTCTCTCCTCAAGTCTCCAGAAGGGAATACAGCTTTGCCAACACATATTTGAGCCCAGTGAGACACCTTTTGGACTTCTGACCTCCTGAATTGTAAGATAACAATTATCTGTTGTTTTGAACCAACTTGATCTATGGTAATATGCTGAGGCATCAGGAAGAAACTAGTACATGAATATCTGGAGGCCTAGAGAAAAATATTGATGGATCTGAAAAGCTAATTTACATTCAAAAAAGCTATTATCTTGGCCCAAGCTACAGAGATATTTAAAAGTAAACCAAAGTCTAGAAGTCCCTTAGACACAGAGCCTCAGGTAGATTGTGGGCAGGTGGTGTATGTAGGAGGTAATGACAAGAATAAAGAGTAAAAGAGCAGGGAAGAGTAAAACAGAAAAGGAAGAGGAAACAAAGAATGGTACATTATCTGTGTCACTGCTGAAGGCCAGGGTCGCCACTGGTTCCTCTAAGAAGAATGCAACATGCTTCCCAGAATTGGGCTTCCCTGATGGCTCAGCTGGTAAAGAATCCATCTGCAATGCAGAAGAGACCAGGGTTTGATCCCTGGTTTGGGAAGATCCCTGGAGAAGGGAAAGGCTACCCACTCCAGTATTCTGGCCTGGAGAATTCCATGGACTCTATAGTCCATGGTGTCACAAAGAGTTAGACACAACTGAGTGACTTTCATTTTCACTTACTTTTTTCCAGAATTAACCATCCAGTGTGGGGAGGCTAGAGCATCGCTCCACTGCCTCCAGTCCCCTACTGGATGAGCATTAACCCACATCATCCAGTTAGACTGCAAGGCTGGAGAATCCCCTAAAATGGGAAGCAGACATGATGGATATGTCAGAAAATCTGACCTTGCACAGAACCCTTATCCACAGTTATGGATTAATTATAGGTAGGTCAAGAGTAGGTGATGAAGGGCATCAAAAGAATTTGCTATAGTTACTGTTTTATAAAAACAGTGACTCCAAGGAGAGAAAAAATATCACAAGCCTACCAAAAGGTAAAAGGAATAAAATGTAGGTAGGCATTATACCAAAGAATTAATACAAATTAATAATAGGTACATGAAAAATAGCAGCATTCATAAATAGTGGTAAGTGCAAATGAAAGCAATGAATAACCTCTTGACTATCAAATTAATACTTCTACACTAACGAAGAGAGTATAAACTATACCAGTTTCTCTGGGAGTTATTTTTGTCTTTTGTATTAAAGGAATGAAAACATGAATTTTCTTTTACTCATCATTTTCAGTTGTAATAATAAGGAAATTAATAACATATTTAATAATGTAAATATTTTGTAACAGGAGACTGCTTAAATAAATCTTAGGATAAAAATATAATGAGATATTAACCATTATTATGTTGTAACTATTTTTAGATATGACAATATATTCATGACAACTTATTAAATATGTAAGTAGGCACCCATAGGGTGATTCAGTTTTCTATAAAAATATTTTTATACCTGAAACTATACATTTCAGCTTTTTAGAAGTAATTATCTTTGGAGTTTGGTTTATTTGTCAATATTTTCTACAAAGACTATGTATTTCCTTTGTAATACACTTCAAATTAGGATTCCTCAAAAAGAACCCCATACTATAATAATAGTGGTCAGTTTTATCAAATAATTCTTTAACTGAATAGTAATACTACAGATAGTAGAATATACCTACTTGATATTCTCAAAGGATTTGTCCTGAGACATTGGAGGATTCATTATTTAAAAAATAGCATTCTAATCGCTTGAACTTTCTCTTAAAATACAGTAGAGTATTACACACACAAAAATAAGTGAAATAAGGATTTCAGATCTTTAATAATTCTACAAGACTTTAAAATTAGTTCATGAAATTAAGATTTATCATGAGCAAAATAAGCCATATTGCATCAACACTTTAATACTCAAAATAAGTGTTTATGATCAAAAAACTCAAGCAGAGATAACCTGAAGCATACAGTAGGATGAACTAGATTTCTGGAATATATCGAAGTTCACCCCAGTCTACTGTATACAAAGAAAAGAAAAGAGCCACCTATTTGCAATGAAATGCAGATAGCTGATGGTCGACTCTGTTTCCTTAAATATATATGCACACAAGACAAACTATCCATTCCATAAATTCATTCAAATGCATGCAAGAAATCCAGGTTCTACTGTAATGTTCATAGATTAATTCATTCTCAACAAATAATGTTACTGTTTTCATTAGGTCCTAAAATAATTCTCCTACCCTGTATGTAGTGATCATACCTTTAAAAAAAAAAAAAAAAAAGGGAGCACAATTGCTTTACAATGTTGCGTTAATTTCTGCTGTAAAATGAAATGAATCAGCTATATGTATACATCATATATCCCATCCCTCTTGGATTTCCTTCCATCACCACCCCCGTCCCACCCATCTAGGTTATCACAGAGTACAGAGCTGAGTTCCCTGTGCTATACAGCAGGTTCCCATTAGCTATATAATTTACACATGGTAGTGTGTATATGTCAATCTTAATCTCCCAATTTTCCCCACTCTTCCCTTATCCCATGTCTACAAGTCCATTCTCTACATCTACATCACTACCTGTGCTCTTCAAATAGGTTCGTGAGTACTGTTTTTCTAAATTCCACAGATACGCATTAATACATATTTGCTTTTCTCTTTCTGACTTACTTCACTCTGTATGACAGATTTTAGATCTATACACATCTCTATAGAAGATGTGATTTCATTCCCTTTTATGGCTTAGTATTATTTCATTGTAAATATGTACCGTATCTTATTTATCCCATCATCTGTTGATGGACATTTAGGTTGCTTCCATATCCTGCACTATTCTTTGTCACTCAGTCATGTCTGATTCTTTGTGACCCCATGGACTGTAACCTACCAGGTTCCTTTGTCCATGGGAATTCTCCAGGCAAGAATACTGGAGTAGATTGCCATGCCCCTCTCCAGGGCATCTTCCCAACCCATGGACTGAACCCTGGTCTCTCACATTGCAGGCTCAGACCCACCTGAGCCACCAGAGAAGCCCAAGTCCATGTCCTGGCTATTGTAAACAGTGCTGCAATGAACATTGGGATACACATGTCTTCTTGCATTATGATTTTCTCAGGGTATATGGCCAGTAGTGGAATTTCTGGGTCATAGACAACCCTCAGAATAGGAGAAAATATTTGCAAGCAAAGCAACTGACAAGGCATTAATCTCCAAAATGTACAAACAGCTCAAGCACCTCAAAATCAAAACAAAAACAATCTAATCCAAAAAATGGGTAGAATACCTAATCAGACATTACTCCAAATAAGATATACAGATGGCCAATAGACACATGAAAAGATGCTCAACATCACTAATTATTAGAGAAATGCAAGTCAAAACTATAATGAGGTATCACCTCACACCAGTCAGAATGACCACCACCAAAAGATCTACAAACAATAAAAGTTAGAGAGGATGTGGAGAAAAAGGAACTCTCTTGCACTGTTGGTGGGACTGTAAATTGATACAGCCACTATGGAGAACAGTATGGAGGATCCTTAAAAAACTAAAAATAATCATGCATCTTTATTTTTTGTATTTTCTGATGTTTTGACATCTGGAGCCCTGATGATCCTGGAGAGACTGCTCCTTCCAGGGCTAATTAATCCCCAAAGGTAGTAAACTGGCACTCAGAGCATGCTTTTCATATGCACACTAATCAATCCAGAGCTAGCACCATCTTCCTCTATGGGTTTCTTATATGCTAGACCAATGTTTCCCCATTCTAGTCACCCTTGGGGCAGGTATCAGGTGATCGGGACTATGTCTTATGCCCTAGAGTCAGAAAAAATTATTCATTTAGTCAACCTTAAACAGTCAGCTTACCTGTCTCAATCATTGCTTCTGTCATAAGCCACAATGAAGACTCGTATCCACATTTCCCCTGGCTTTCTCTGCCTCTTGACCCATCCCAGGGCCACCTGTGTGGCAAGATATAGCCCCCCCACCCCCACCCCTTGGGAATTGTGAGTAACTGTCTTTTCAATGGCAATTATCTCCTGATCTGTTGGCTTCACCATACTAGAATAATAATAAAACCTATATTTTAAAACAACATATGACTGCAGATAATACCTGTTTATGGGTGCAGATTAGGTATGATATATATAAATAGCAAAGCCAAATGTCACATTAACTATCTAGTTTCTGTCTGATGTGCTTCATATTTCATATGGAATTTATAACAGTTGTTTTTTTCAATATCAGGAAGAGTGTATTTCAGAGGCCAATGAGAATATCCAAGTAAAAAAAAAAAGTCCTTGCAAATCACCAAATTAAAGGAGGTTTCAATGTGCCTAACAACATTGTCTGTCTGATTGATTGTCTCACTTTGGTGCATTTGCCTGTTCAGAGATTACCTCCAGTGCTGCAGGCTGCTTCACAGCACAGGAAGAAAGCAGGGCTGATCCAGCTGGCTCTGTCCCAGCAGCACTTCTGCCACCAGCTTTAGTTCTGCCCCACTTACCATCCTCAAGACTGCCGGTGCCCTGCTTGTGCCAGTCTTTCATCATTTCCCATGATCTTGCCCAGAATTCCACGAAAATATAACACTTGTTCAAGCTGAATACACATCCAAAATGTTAACTCTGCCCTCTGAAGAAAAGATCGCATTATTTACCATAAGTCTACCTGATTCCAGCCTCAAAAGAGAGAGGAAAGGGTGATTAATTACATTGCTCTGTTTTTGTGCTTACATCTGGTTTCTCCCTCTGGAATCCACTGTAACAGTTTCAAATAGGTCCTATGGACCATATAGATAATAGCAACCTCCTGATAACCTATAGTCTTGTTAAATATTCCTTTGACTCAGGGATCCTTTACAACAGACCTGCTAACCTCTTCATTCCTGGGAAGCTTGACTTCAAGATCAGGGCATAAAATTAAAACTTTTTTTTTTTTTTATTTGTATTAGTTGGAGGCTAATTACTTTACAATATTGTAGTGGTTGTTGCCATACATTGATATGAATCAGCTATGGATTTACATGTGTTCCCCATCCTGAATCCCCCTCACACCTGCCTCCCAATCCCATCCCTCTGGGTCATCCCAGTGCACCAGCCCTGAGCACTTGTCTCATGCATCCAACCTGGACTGGTGATCTGTTTCACACTTGATAATATACACGTTCCAATGCTATTCTCTCAGATCATCCCACCCTCGCCTTCTCCCATAGAGTCCAAAAGTCTGTTCTGTACATCTGCGTCTCTTTTTCTGTCTTGCATACAGGGTTATTGTTACCATATTTCTAAATTCCATATATATGCATTAGTATACTGTATTGGTCTTTATCTTTCTGGCTTACTTCACTCTGCATAATGGGCTCCAGTTTCATCCATCTCATTAGAACTGATTCAAATGAATTCTTTTTAATGGCTGAGTAATATTCCATAGTGTATATGTACCACAGCTTTCTTATCCATTCGTCTGCTGATGGGCATCTAGGTTGCTTCCATGTCCTAGCTAATATAAACAGTGCTGCAATGAACATTGGGGTACACGTGTCTTTTTGAGATCTGGTTTCCTCAGTGTGTATGCCCAGAAGTGGGATTGCTGGGTCATATGGCAGTTCTATTTCCAGTTTTTTAAGGAATCTCCACACTGTTCTCCATAGTGGCTGTACTAGTTTGCATTCCCACCAACAGTGTAAGAGGGTTCCCTTTTCTTCACACCCTCTCCAGCATGTCTTCTCCATCCTTAAGTGACACCCCAGGGTGAGCTGTGTACCTAGGGACTGAACCATAATTTTCAAATAAAAGTGCTTACTTTCCAGGACATTCATGAATTTTGTTTACATGTAATTCATTCATGTGCCTATATGAATCACTGAGTTCTTCTTTTTTATTTAGAGAAAAAGTGGTTTAGTGTGTAGGGTCTGGAGTAGACTGCCTGGCCCTAGATCTTGACTCTGAAATTTACCAGCCATATGACCTTGGGCAAGCTACTTAGGTTTTCTATGCCTCAGTTTCCTTTTCTGCCAAATAGAGATAATAATAAAAGTACCTAACTGATACTCTTTAGGTAGGCAGTGTGATTAAGTGAGGTAATACTCTTAAATCACTAGAAACAGTATCTAGAATTCAATAAATTTTAACTGTTCTTATATAACTCCAACCTGTCTTTTAAGGCCTATCTCATATTGATTCTATTATAAGTAGTGCCCAGGTTTTGTGTACATAATAAACACTTGAAGACTGTTTTTAAAGACAAAGTCTCATACCCCAGTCCAGAGAGAATGATTGAGTAGGGCTAGATGTGCCTTAGGAATCTACATTCTTAACAAGCACTCCAGGTGTTCTTATACAGGTAACTTGAGCTGTATAAGATAGCACTGTTCTAAGTCATCCCTAATTACCTTTTGTCCACCTATCAGCCTTGCTATTCTAAATTTACATAGCAGTTGCCACTTGGCATTTACTAATTTATTTTTCATGTTTAAGTTATATCATCAAGTAAGATTATAAGTTACTCCAAGACAGGAATTTAATTTTCTTCAGTTTGATATTCTTCATAGAACAGAATAGTGTCTTTCATATACACCAATGTAGGATATAAATTAGTTTCTTGACGGGTTGATTATTAAAACGTCCAGTTTCAAATGCACAAACCCAAGTCTTCTAACTGAATTCAGTTTTAAATAAGCAGCACTAGACTCTGTCCTTAAATACAGACTCATGATATTACTTCAGTTTTTCTAAAACTGTAATTATTTAATTTGCTATATTTACATTTTGATTTTATGACATGGTAGTGGGTTAATCCATGAATGTTATTAGACTCCAAATACTTTACAGAGAAAAGTTTAAGGAACTGAGAAATTATGTAACATTCTCAAAATGATTTGTATAAGTTTGGATACGCCCAGAAGAAACAATAACTTGAAGAAGACCTTGGAAAACCACTGTTATCCATAATATAAATGTCATATTTCATTGTAGTATTTTGAGTTAATTATGTGAAATTATAAATTCTCAGTAATGTCAAAAGAAAATTGCTTGACATTTTTCCAAACTTGTCCACAAACAGTGGTCATATGGTTAGCTTCAATATAGCTCAGTAGCTGCAGAGTAGAATCCCCTGGGAAAATTTTAAAAGTACTGATACCCAGAAAAAAATCCCAAACCAATGAAATGAGACTCTCTAGAGTTATGTCTAAAGGTTCAGAATCTATAAAGCTTCTCAGATGACTGCAATATGCAGCAAGTTTGAGGACCACTGGGACCACTTGATGAGAATCCATTCATTCAAGTTTAATAAGCATAAATGCCCAGATCTCAGTCCTAATGATATGTAAAAAGCAGAGAAATGTAAAAAGTCCCCAAAGTTATTCTATTTCATAGTAAGTCATAAAAGACGCTCATCTAATTATGTTTTCTATTTTATAGGTGAGAATTAGTGACAAAGAAAGATTGTCCTAGATCTCTCATTAGCGGGAAATTGTGTCACAAGATAATATTTCCTGATGCTATTACCACTACAGTTGACCTAAAATATCCTCTCTAACTCAACCTAAGTTTGAAAGAAGAGGATAAAATAAGTCCACTGGACTGCTGAAGCAGGAGATGAAGGATTTTTGAGGAATCAGAGATTAGAAGAGTGAACCTAACAACTATGGGCAAATTTTATACTTTACTAAAGTTTCATTGAATAAATATATCTGATCCACTTACAACTGTAACTGCATATAAAAAGGACCACTTAAGTATTTTCTATTTTAGGGTGAATATGGGAAGAATACCTCTATCTGTAATATGCTCCAGGAAAAGTGATGTGCTGATAGTCAGATATACTCTAACACAAGAAAAATGAAAATACTCTCACAAAACAGCAAGTTAAAATGGCAGAAATCACAGAGCCTTACTTTTTTATGAGACTCATAAGTAGACTATGACATATTTGAGGGTTAAAATTTTATGAAGTTACTAAAAATTATGTTTCTTTAAGGTTAAAACACCATAAGAACATCCTTATGTTACAATGTTAAATGAAAAAGTCAGAATTAAGCATGATGTAAAGTATGATCACAGCCATGTAAAACAAACAAACTACACATTTTCATAGGAAATCTCTAAAGAAAAAGACATCAGAATGTGTTGGCTTTGAATGACAGAAACATGACTTTTTGTCTATTTTTTATGTAGCAAATGCTTTATCATAAGCAGTCATTATTTTTATAATAAAAATTAACTTGACTTTTGAAATATGCAATATAAATGAATTCTGTTTGTATTTAAGTCTGAGATTGATCATTTCTAGTACATATATGTTAGACATGGCACGTGTGCTCACAAATTACAATGGTATTATTACTACTAATGTGTTTATACATGTACAACTATTTGATGTATACAAAGGTGTTTTCAGACAATAGAGGAAAGTCAACCCTGAAATCTATGAGCAGTTATGTAGTCCCACCATGGAGGGTGTGGAGAAGGAAATGGCAATCCACTCCAGTAATCTTTCTGGGAGAATCCCATGAACAGAGGAGCCTGGCAGGCTACAGTCCATGGGGTCACAAGAGTCAGACATGACTTAGCACCTAAACCACCACCACCACCATGGAGGATGAAAGCTGAGGCAGACCTTGTCTTATTTAGTTCTTACTAAATAAAATATTTAGTTTCATTCTTTTACAAGTGGTTGACCAGTTTTCCCAGCACCATTTGTTAAAGAGGTTGTCTTTTTTCCACTGTATACTCTTGCCTCCTTTGTCAAAGATAAGGTGTCCGTAGGTACATGGATTTATCTCTGAGCTTTCTATTCTGTTCCATTGATCTATATTTCTGACTTTGTGTCATTACCATACTGTCTTGATGACTGTGGCTTTGTAGTAGAGACTGAAGTCAGGCAGGTTGATTCCTCCAGTTCCATTCTTCTTTCTCAAGGTTGCTTTGGCTATTCGAGGTCTTTCTGTATTTCCATTCAAATTGTGAAATTGTTTGTTCTAGTTCTGTGAAGAATACCTTTGGTAGCTTGATAGGGATTGCATTGAATCTATAGATTGCTTTGGGTAGTATACTCATTTTCACAATGTTGATTCTTCCAATCCATGAACATGGTATATTTCTCCATCTATTTGTGTCCTCTTTGATTTCTTTCATCAGTGTTTTATAGTCTTCTATGTATAGGTCTTCCCCCCCCCCCTTTGGGTAGATATACTCCTAAGTATTTTATTCTTTTTGTTGCAATGCTGAATGCTATTGTTTCCTTAATTTATTTTTCTGTTTTCTCATTGTTAGTGTATAGGAATGCAAGGGATTTCTGTGTGTTAATTTTATATCCTGCAACTTTACTATATTCATTGATTAGCTCTAATAATTTTCTGGTAGTCTTTAGGGTTTTCTATGTAGAGGATCATGTCATCTGCAAACAGTGAGATTTTCACTTCTTCTTTTCCTATCTGGGTTCCTTTTATTTCTTTTTCTGCCCACAAAAATAAACTCAAATGGAATAAAGATCTAAATGTAAGACCAGAAACTAAAACTCCTAGAGAAGATCATAGGCAAAACACCCTCTGACATTAATCACAGCAAGATCCTCTATGGTCTACCTCCCAGAATATTGGAAATAAAAGTAAAAATAAACAAATGGGACCTAATGAAACTTAAAAGCTTTTGCACAACAAAGGAAACTATAAGCAAGGTGAAAAGACAGCCTTCAGAATTCGAGAAAATAATAGCAAATGAAGAAATAGGCAAAGGATTAATCTCAAAAATATACAAGTAACTTCTGCAGCTGAATTCCAGAAAAATAAATGACCCAATCAAAAAATGGGCCAGAGATCTAAACAGACATTTCTCCAAAGAAGACATACAGATGGCTAACAGACACATGAAAAGATGCTCAACATCACTCATTATTAGAGAAATGCAAATCAAAACCTCAATGAGGTACCATTACATGCCAGTCAGAATGCCTGCTATTCAAAAGTCTACAAGCAATAAATGCTGGAGAGGGTGTGGAGAAAAGGGAACCCTCTTACACTGTTGGTGGGAATGCAAACTAGTACAGCCACTATGGAGAACAGTGTGGAGATTCCTTAAAAAACTGGAAATAGAACTGCCATATGACCCAGTAATCCCACTCCTGGGCATACACACCAAGGAAACCAGATCTCAAAGAGACACGTGTACCCCAATGTTCATTGCAGCACTGTTTATATTAGCTAGGACATGGAAGCAACCTAGATGCCCATCAGCAGACGAATGGATAAGAAAGCTGTGGTACATATACACTATGGAATATTACTCAGCCATTAAAAAGAATTCATTTGAATCAGTTCTAATGAGATGGATGAAACTGGAGCCCATTATACAGAGTGAAGTAAGCCAGAAAGATAAAGACCAATACAGTATACTAATGCATATATATGAAATTTAAAAAGATGGTAATGATAACCCTGTATGCAAAACAGAAAAAGAGACACAGATGTACAGAACAGACTTTTAGACTCTGTGGGAGAAGGCGAGGGTGGGATGTTCAGAGAGAACAGCATTGAAACAAGTATACTATCAAGGGTGAAACAGATCACCAGCCCAGGTTGGATGCATGAGACAAGTGCTCAGGGCTGGTGCACTGGGAAGACCCAGAGGGATGGGATGGGGAACACATGTAAATCCATAGCTGATTCATGTCAACGTATGGCAAAAACCACTACAATATTGTAAAGTAATTAGCCTCCAACTAATAAATATAAATGGAAAAAAAAAAAGAACAAAAAATGAAAAATAAAATAAAATTATTTTTTCACCTAAAAATAAATAAATAAATAAAATATTTAAGGGCTGCAACTGACAAAACTAGAATACAAATTCAGACCTTGTGGCAAATGTGAAAATGAAAGTTAAGTCGCTCAGTCAGGTCCGACTCTTTGCAACCCCATGGACTGTAGCCCACCAGGCTCCTCCGTCCATTGGATTCTCCAGGCAAGAATACTGGAGTGGGTTGCTATTTCCTTCTCCAGGGGATTTTCCCGATCCAGGGATCGAACTCGGGTCTCCCGTATTGCAGGCAGACGCTTTAACCTCTGAGCCACCAGGGAAGCCCAAGTGTAGAGCACTCCAAAATTCCACCACAATTAACCTATTTGTACCAACTTGTTCCTCTCTCTTGATAACATAAAATATCTAATGTTTAGTTAGTGAGGAGTTTTATGAAGTTCTGGGGATTCACAACAAAGTGTAAGGTACATGTGGAGTTTCTCAAATTCTGTTTGCTCATATTTCTATAAAAATGTAAGTCATAGCAACACCCCCAAATAATCCTTTAAGGCCCAGTATGAATAGAAATCACAGTTAAGGCAAGCTGGGTTGTTGTACTCTCTAAGTGTTCAAACATCGTGATGGACTTCCCGTGGGGTAATCTCGTGAGGCTTAATGGGCCAATCGTGCTTCAGAGGAGCTGACAAGATTCAATACACTAATATGTAGATTTCCTAAGGACTTGTTAGGCAATGTAGCATCTTATGAAGCAGTTCTTTAAAAAGATTTTTAAGAGATGAACTATATTCTTCAAGTCCTACAGGTTCTCCTTCCACATCCCTTTCCCACCTCCCTGCCACACTCCCAGGCCTGGTTCCTTGTCACCTTTGCTGCTCCATGCAGTTAGCTGTCCCACCAGCCTCAAGAACTTTCTTCTCAACTGCTGCTAAAAAAGAGCCTTCTGTTATACCCGAAGAGGATTTGCCTCTTGATAGAGGGATACTAAAGAGTATAAAAACACATCTCAAAATAATAATCTCTATTATCATGATCTCAAAATTCATCTTTATCTTTATTCAGCCTCACCTCTTTCCTTCCTGTGTTATCTCCCTTTTCATAGCAGAACTATATTGCATCTCCTCAGGCATTTGGTTCCTCAAATAACCCCACCTATAATTCCTCCATGTCGTTCTAGAGGCCTCTTTTTCTTCCTTCAGCTAAAAACAAACTTGTTCAATTACTATATTCAAGACGTGCACTAGCTGGACTCTATCTGCTTTGTGAAGTTTCCCTGCTCACCACCCTGTTGTCTTTAATTTCCATCTCCACAAAGGACCATTCAACATTTACTGAATACTCATAATTATGTCACACCTGCATGCTTTTGCCTTGATGATGTCTTCCAACGGAACTGTCTTGCCTTGAACTCCCCACTTTTCTAAGGAGATTTCTAATCTTTCCTAGGGAAACTGAGCTAATTCTTCCTCTGTATGTGTGTTCTCAGTCACTCAGTGATGCCCCACTCTTTGCAACTTCATGTGCTGTAGCCTTCCAGGCTCCTCTTGCCATGGGAATTCTCCAGGTAAAAATACTGGAGTGAGTTTCCTACTCCAGGGGATCTTACCAACCCAGGGATCAAACATGTGTCTCTTGTTTCTCCTCCCTTGGCAGTGTACTCTTTACCACTGTACCACCAGAGAACCCTAATTCTTCATCTACACTACCATTATTATCATCACATAAGTTTCTTGTAAAACTCGTTGCATTCTATGATAAATGGAAATTTGTGTTTCTATGATACTATTTGATTTGAGCTGCTCAATGTCAAAGTCTCTCTCTTATCCACTCTCACTGTATCAAATTACTGATAAAGAATTGGGCACATACAATGACCAAAATAATAATTTAACTACTATGGGAAAATTAAAAAAAAAAAAAATCATGATGATTAATGCTAGCATTTCAGTCATCCTAAGAAGCAATGTAAGAGAGAATTTCTGGTTAGGCAACTGGAACTTCCTGGAAATTATATCAAACAGTTGCCTTGCTATGCAATTACAATTGCCACAAGAAAAGTCAATTGCACAATAAATACTCTCTCTCCATTTTAAATTAAAATCAAACAAGTTTTCACTTTGAAGAACCAACTATAAAATTTAAGAGCTGTAATTAAACAAACATTATAACCAAATTAATTTGGACTAAGCAGAATACTTACTGGAATGTATTTAATAGGGCATTAATATTACTAGCAGATGTAGAGGAAAATAGAGCTCAGGAGTCTAAAACATTACTATTTATGATATTTTAGATTTACCTGCTATGAGAGAAAATTATAAATATAGCAAATTTAACATGAAATTAAACAAGTGGAACATATTTTCTAAGCAAGAAAGAGTTATATCATAGTATAATTTGACCAAGTTAGAAAACTATGTGAATGTTTCTGACATTTATATCTCCACAGGAAATGTAAATATAACTAAA
The DNA here is from genome assembly GCF_963930625.1 of Muntiacus reevesi. NCBI lineage: Eukaryota > Metazoa > Chordata > Mammalia > Artiodactyla > Cervidae > Muntiacus > Muntiacus reevesi. The sequence goes on from NC_089252.1 coordinate 13,156,721, forward strand.
TCTCATTTATCAGCCAATGATAAATACGTTGATAAATAGAAATTATGAAGAAACTATGACGAGTATAAAGAAATATATATGTATGTCTGTTTGTATGTGTGTGTACTCCTGACTCGTAACATTTACCAAGTCTCTAAATATAGTGGAGGGACAAGACACATGTTTCCTGACAATTTCAGACACTGATTAATGATGAAAGCAAGTTATATGATCTAAAAGTCATTTAATAACTTTTTCTGTTTGAAAATTGTAACATTACTGTGTTTCCAATAGTGTTTTGTTTTGCTTTGTTTTTCCTAATTCAGTCTAAGAAAAAACAGAATCATGAATCACTAGGTTGGACAAGGAGAGGATAAACAACTTTGCTATGGTTCTGTGGTTGCTAGGTTGCTAAAGGCTTGAAAGTGGTAATTTTCCTTATTTGATATAGATAATTTGCTAAATGAGTGTTAAGGCAATCATTGATGCCTGGAGTAGTTGAAGTGACTTACTGGCATACTGACCACCATGAAATCTCTTCCATTCTCCCCAAGAGTACAGACTATTTCACTGTTCTCACTGCAGATTTTCATTACTCAAGCACATCCAGATTTATTCATTTCAGTACCATTTTCATCAAACTATTTAAAGGCACAAAATGGTTCCTAACCATATAAAAATAAAGTTCATCCTCCAAAATATATCTTCAAGTAATAACACAATCTATCTACAATCACCTTTCCAGTATTATAGTTAACAGCTCTCCTAAAACAACCCTGTGACCTATACAAACTTACTTCTGATCATAGCGTCTGTATACACACTTCCATACTCAATCTATCTAATAGATCTCATTTCTCTTTTCGTTACCATTCATTTTTTCCTCATTTTTTTCTGACTTGTCCTGCTCTTTGTGATTATCCCAGCCTCTTAATCAAATATCATGCATTCTCCAAAATGTTAATACAGTAAATGTTCATATATAAAAACATGAAAATATAAAAAATATGAAAATGTTGACTCCTGAATCAGAGTATAAGAATTTTAAGACAGCTTGTTTTACACTCCTTTTTGAAACTCCACACAATCTATTGGAACACTTTACATAGCAGATCCTTGGTAAATCCTTATTTTAACATCTAATGTTTTAGGATGAAATGTAAAAGGCACCTTTTCTCAAAAGACATCTCTATTACTCTAGTCATGCCAGGCATTCTGACCTGTATTTGAAGCACTTAAACATTCTCCTGTAGGCAATCCACTTTTTAAAATCTTTCTTATTTATACTAAGACAAATTCTGTTTTACAGTACCTTCCAATTGAGAGCCTTAGTTTCGTTCTCTGAAGTGACACAAACTAAGTCTAACTCATTTTAATTAATACTATTGCATTTACTTGAAGACAGTTTACGATGTTTCTCTCTTAAGGTGTTTTTCTCCACTCTACACATTATTCTTCATGTAACATAGCTTCTAGAAATCCTAGTCATCCTTTTGGCCTCTTCCTGGACTCCAAGATATTTTTTCAAATTTTCTGTTTAATATGGTCATCAGACCAAAACATAAAACTTTAAATGTCATCTCACTGATGAACATTTCAGTGGAATACCTGATTTGCTTAATCTTGACACTGAATTGCTAGTAACAATGTCTAAGTTAATGCTACTTATTTTAATATCACATAATAACCTTGGCTCAAATTAATATCTATAAATATTTTTCATGCAAATTACACTTTACTAAGGTGTGTGCATCTTGAAATTGCATGAATATTTGTTGTTGTTAAACTCCTAATCTTACAGTAAACTTTCAAAAAGGGAGATAATGTTAGCTTGAAATAATGTTTCCTCCTTAGAGAAAACTTGTTGGCAAATGTGGATGGGGAAGTAGTGATTTTCTTCTAATGATTGTAACCTGTCCTCATATATCTATGACACTACCAGTTAGAAAAGAAACTAAAGTAATCTATGTATCTTCAGGTAACCAAATAAGCAATTAGTTGGATATAAATGGAAAAGCTTACTGTAAAGATAAATGAATTCTAACAATTAAAACTGGACCTCAAAGAGATTATCTCATCATTGATTATTTTTAAGCCATCCCTTTTCTAAAACTTTTAAACTAGAGTGAAAATCTGTCAGTTACAATGGGTTGTCAAATGGAAGTCCCATATAGAGTTCCCACAGCTCAGAATCTTGTAGTGCAAGAAGGTTTGAAACTAATTTGAAATGGTGCTCAATGTCAATAACCTCAGATAAGATGACACCTATATGTATTCCCCAGCCCGATGTAACTCTATGACTGATTCATATCAATGTATGACAAAATCCATTGAAATGTTGTGAAGTAATTTGCCTCCAACTAATTTAAAAAAAAAAAAGAAAGAAAGAAAGGAAAAAAAAAAAAAAAGAAGAAGAAGATGACACCACCCTTATGGCTTAAAGTAAAGAGGAACTAAAGAGCCTCTTGATGAAAGTGAAAGAGGAGAGTGAAAAAGCTGACTTACAACTCAACTTTCAAAAAAACTAAAATCATGGCATCCGGGCCCATCACTTCATGGCAAATAGATGGGAAAACAATGGAAACAGAGAGAGACTTTTTCTTGGGCTTCAAAATCACTGTGGATGGTGACTGTAGCCATGAAATTAAAAGATGATTGCTCCTTGGAAGAAAAGCTATGACCATCCTAGATAGCATATTAAAAAGCAGCGACATTAATTTGCCGACAAAGCTCCGTCTTGTAAAAACTATGGTTTTTCCAGGAGTCATGTATGGATGTGAAAGTTGGACTATAAAGAAAGCTGAGCACCGAAGAACTGATGCTTTTGAACTGTGGTGTTGGAGAAGACTCTTGAGAGTCCCTTGAACTGCAAGGAGAACCAATCAGTACATCCTAAAAGAAATCAGTCCAGAACATTCATTGGAAAGACTGATACTGAAGGAAACTCCAATACTTTGGCCACCTGATGCAAAGAACTGACTCATCAGAAAAAAACTCTAATGCTGGGAAAGATTGAAGGCAGGATAAGAAGGGGACAACAGAGGCTGAGATGGTTGATGGCATCACCAACTCAATGGTTATGAGTTTGAGTAAACTCTGGGAGTTGTTGATGCACTGGGAAGTGTGGCAAGCTGCTTCCCCAGGGTTACAAAGAGTTGGACACTGAGCAACTGAACTGAACTGAACTCCACCTGACAAAAAGATGCTTACTGAGTAAACAGTCCCTGACAATCACTATAAATGGCCCACAGTAACACTTGACCTTGCAGGATATTGGCTGTCTTGGCTCTAAAATAAGAAAGACTCACCTGGAGAGTTACCTTGTCTCCTTTTGAATAATAGACTCTACAGTCTTCCTAAGTATATTCACATGATACATTAAAGAATTTGTTCTGAATATAGATGTGAGAGAGTTAATTCTTAGGTAGGTCGATAAGGAGTCTGGAGCTCTGGAGAAGAAAGGGGTCTGGGGCCCTCAATGAGGAGAAAAGGACAAACATTTTTGTGTTTTACATTACTTTAATCTTAGTCACATATTTTTTTTTTCTTTAAGCCCAGAGATAATGATTACACAAAAAGTAACTCATTTTAAACTCTATACCAATTATGCTATGGTTTTTCCAGGAATCATATATGGATGTGAATGTTGGGCTATGAAGAAAGCTGAGCACCCAAGAACTGATGCTTTTGAACTGTGGTGTTATATATAATTATATAATTATAATGTATCCTGCTTGAGGACATGTTTCTCCTTAAAAACCTTCTGACTAATCCCTGTCATCTTAAAGTGTATGTTGTGGGAGTGGGTCTGGTAAGATCTATTGTTAGTTCTAATCCTGTTAAAATGTAAATTGTGGGAGTGGGTCTGGTAATACTTTTATAACCTTGAGATATTCTTTAATTTACCGTAATAACCAATTGAAAAAGTATATAGCTCCCTTGCTAAGACTAGCAAGTGGGACACATTCTGTCTCCCTTCTGATGTCTATATCAGACTCTTTCTCTGTCCTTTTCACTGTAATAAAAATTCTGCCAAACAAAAACTCTTGAACGATCAAGCCTGGTCAATGGCCCTGAGGCTAAATCTTCTTTGGCGATCATGAATCTGACACCTTCACTGTAAGCTATCAGATGGATATTGGTGTTAAATAAATCAGTTTAAGGTTTAAAATAGCCAAATTTTCCTCCATTGGGAAACTGGAACAGATTTTATCTTTTTATATTGTATTATGCAATGATGAAAAAGCTGAAATTGAATGGCTCTATGATGACCTACAAGACATTATAGAACTAACACCAAAAATGATGTTCTTTCATCAGGGGACCTGGAATGCAAAAGTAGGAAGTCAAGAAACACCTGGAGTAACAGGCAAGTTTGGCCTTGGAGCACAAAATAAGCAGGGCAAAGGCTAACAGAGTTTTGCCAAGAAAATGCACTGGTCATAGCAAACACCTTCTTCCAACACAAGAAACAGCTCTACACATGGATATCACCAGATGGTCAATACCGAAATCAGATTGATTATATTATTTTCAGCCAAAGATGGAGAAACTCTATACAGTTAGTAAAAACAAGACCAGGAGCTGACTGTGGCTCAGATCATCAACTCCTTATTGGAAAATTAAGACTGAAATTGAGGAAAGTAGGAAAAACCAATAGACCATTCAGGTATGACTTAAATCAAAGCTTTTATGATTATACAGTGGACGTGACAAATAGATTCAAGGGATTAGATCTGATAGAGTGCCTGAAGAACTATGAACGGAGATTCATGACATTGTATACAGGAGGCAGTGATCAAGACCATCCCCAAGAAAAAGAAATGCTAAAGGCAAAATAGTTGTCTGAGGAGGTCTTACAAACAGCTGAGAAAAGAAGAGAAGCTAAAGGCAAAGGAGAAAAGGAAAGATACACCCATCTGAATGCAGAGTTCCAAAGAATAGCAAGGAGAGAAAAGAAAATCTTCCTCAGTGATCAGTGAAATATAGGAAAACAATAGAATGGGAAAGACTAGAGAACTTTTTAAGAAAATTATAGATACTAAGGGAACATTCCACGCAAAGATGGGCTCAATAAAGGACAGAAACAGTATGGACCTAACAGAAGCAGAAGAAGTAGCAAGAATACACAGAAGAACTATACCAAAAAAGATCTTAATGACCCAGGTAACCACGATGATGTGATCACTCACCTAGAGCCAGACCTCCTACAGTGTGAAGTCAAGCGGGCCTTAGGAAGCATCACTACAAACAAAGCCAGTGGAGGTGATGGAATTCCAGTTGAGCTATTTCAAATCCTAAAAAATGATGCTGCATAAATTCTGCACTCAATATCTCAGTAAATATAGAAAACTCAGCAGTGGCCACAAGACTGGAAAAGATCAGGTTTCACTACAATTTCAAAGAAAGACATTGCCAAAGAATCTTCAAACTACTGCACAATTGCACTCATCAGACATGCGAGCAAAGTAATGCTCAAAATTCTCCAAGCAAGGCTTCAACAGTATGTGAACTGTGAACTTTCAGATGTTCAAAATGGATTTTAAAAAGGCAGAGGAACCAGAGATCAAATTGCCAAAGTATCCAAATTGCTAAATTTGGCAAAATTGCCAAATTGCCAAAGTACCAACATCCGTTGGATCATATAAAAAGCAAGAATTTCAGAAAATCATCTACTTCTGTTTTATAGACTACGCCAAAGTCTTTGACTCTGTGGATCACAACAAACTGTAGAAAATTATTAAACAGATGGGAATGCCAGACCTCCTGATCTGCCCCCTGAGAAATCTGTATGCAGGTCAAGAAGCAACAGTTAGAACCATACATGGAACAACAGACTGGTTCCAAACTGGGAAAGGAGTACAACAAACCTGTATATTGTCAGTCTATTAATTTAACTTATATGCAGAGTACATCATGCAAAATGCTGAGCTGGAAGAAGCACAAGTTGGAATCAAGATTGCCAAGAGAAATATAAAAAACCCCAGATATGCAGATGACACCATCCTTATGGCTTAAAGTGAAAAGGATCTAAAGATCCTCTTGATGAAAGTGAAAGAGGGGAGTGAAAATGTTTGGCTTAAAACTCAACATTCAAAAAACTAAGATCGTGGCATCCAGTCTCATCACTTCATGACAAAATGATGGGAAACACAAAGGAAGCAGTGAGAGACTTTATTTTCTTGGGCTCCAAAATCACTGCAGATGGTGACTGCAGTCATGAAATTAAAAGATTTTTGCTACTTGGAAGAAAAGCTATAGAGCAACCTGGATAGCATATTAAAAAGCAGAGACATTACTTGGCTGACAAAAGTCCATCTCGTCAAGGCTGTGGTTTTTCCAGTAGTCATGTATGGATGTGAGAATTGGAACATAAAGAAAGCAGAACACTGAAGAATTGATGCTTTTGAACTGTGGTGTTGGAGAAGACTCTTGAGAGTCCCTTGGACTGTAAGGAGATCCAACCAGTCCATCCTAAAGGAGATCAGTCCTGAATATTCATTCGAAGGACTGATGCTGAAACTGAAACTCCAATACTTTGACCACCTGATGCAAAGAACTGACTACTTGGATAAGACCCTGGTTCTGGGAAAGATTGAAGGCAGGAGGAGAAGGGGATGACAGAGGATGATATGGTTGAATGGCATCACTGACTTGATGGACATGAGTTTGAACAAGCTCTGGGAGTGGTGATGGACAGGGAAGCCTGGCGTACTGCAGTCCATTGGGTTGCAAAGAGTTGAACATTACTGATTGACTGAACTGACTGAATGACGATTTAACAATTAAATAATTTGAACAATAGCTTCTAAGATTTTTTTTTTTAAGTTGATTTTTTTTAAACAAATTAATACCGAGCAAAACCATGAATATCTGCCTCAGTGTATCTTCTCTTAGCCATTCTGACTTTATATCCCTGGACCAAATTGTTCCAGGTCAAACTGAGATAGAATTATCTTGTGTGTGTGTGTGTGTGTGTGTGTGTGTGTGTGTGTGTGTGTGTGTGTGTTTGCCAATGTGTATCTGTTCGTCAATCACATTTAATTATCAGAAACTATGATTTCACTTTCCTGCCCCTATCTCAGTTCAGACTTTGGAGTTTTCAACTGACAAAGTGTTAACAACTAGCAGATGGACTAGACAGGCAGATGGGGCTCTCCAGAAAGCAGCTCAAAATTGATTAAAATTACCAAAGACTGCACGCATTATTCCTCCTTTCAAATGATGCTATATTTTTCTTAATGTTAAATCTGATTAAAATAGCAAAGCAAACAATAGAAAGAGAATCAATTCCTGTTATTCTCTCTCTCTCTCTCTCTCTCTCTCTCTCTCTCTCTCTCTCTCTCTCTCTCTCCGTGTCCTCTCTCTCTCTCTCTCTTCCCGTGTCCTCTCTCTCTCTCTATCTCTCTCTTCCCGAGTCCTCTCTCTCTCTCTCTCTCTCTCTCTCTCTCTCCCCGTGTCCTCTCTCTCTCTCTCTCTTCCCGTGTCCTCTCTCTCTCTCTCTCTCTCCCCGTGTCGTCTCTCTCTCTCTCTCCCCGTGTCCTCTCTCTCTCTCTCTCTCCCCGTGTCCTCTCTCTCTGTCTCTCTCTCTCTCCCTGTGTCCTCTCTCTCTCTCTCTCTGTCTCTCTCTCTCTTCCCGTGTCCTCTCTCTCTCTCTCTCTCTCTCTCTCCCTGTGTCCTCTCTCTCTCTCTCTCTGTCTCTCTCTCTCTCCCCGTGTCCTCTCTCTCTCTCTCTCCCCGTGTCCTCTCTCTCTCTCTCTCCCCGTGTCCTCTCTCTCTCTCCCCGTGTCCTCTCTCTCTCTCTCCCCGTGTCCTCTCTCTCTCTCTCTCCCCGTGTCCTCTCTCTCTCTCTCTCCCCGTGTCCTCTCTCTCTCTCCCCGTGTCCTCTCTCTCTCTCTCCCCGTGTCCTCTCTCTCTCTCTCTCTCTCTCTCTCCCCGTGTCCTCTCTCTCTCTCTCTCTCTCATATTCCCTGGAGCGTGGAAGCCTGCTGCATAACCCAGGAAATAGTAGCGTATTTCCTTCTTTCACTTTCTTATCGTCAAAAGTCCGGACCACCAGGTTCCAGTCCATTAAATGACCCCAACACACATGGACTAGAGTCTGCTAGGCTCCTCTGTCCAAGGGAATAGTGGACTGACATTTCCATCTCCAGGGGATCTTCCCAACCCAGGAATCAAACCCAGGTCTCCCACATTGCAGGCAGATTCTTTACCATCTGAGCCACCAGACCAGAAACACAGCTGAAACTAACACAACATTGTAAAGTGTCTATACTCTATAAAAAAGCAATTTAAAAAATAATAGTGCTTTGTTAACATGGGTTTGAGGAGTAGAGGTAGTTTATACCATCTTGTCAGTCTTATTTTTTTATAATATCAAGATCGATGATTTTTACCTGATCTCAGTGTGATACCTGGAATGCTCTGCCACTGGGGAAGACTGTATAGCAAGAGTACAGTTACACAACTAGCCAGTATAAGAAGCACCAGATGAAACTCTATTTTGGCCTCTCTGAGTCAAAATTTGTTGTTGCTCAGTCACTAAGTCATGTCCAACTCTTTGTGACCATATGGACTGTGGTACACTGGGCTTCCCTGTTGTTCACTATCTCCTGGAGTTTGCTCAAACTCATGTCTTTTGAGTTGGTAATGCTATCCGACAATCTATGCATGTATTGATGGTTCAAAAGAGAAAGTATGTCCAATAAGGCTCTGCACTGGGAAAACAACTGGAGCTTGTATCTGACCTCTCTGGATGCCTTACTGGGAGAGAGCTTTACTTTGATGCTGTTGTCATATTGTATCCTTGTAGTCTTTTTTCTAACAAAATGTATATTTGTATATTTGCAAGCACTGTCATTTGGGGTCCTGTGACTTTTTTTTTTTTCAGTACTTGAACTCTAATTGCCAACATTAGTGCTTAAATCCAAGTGAGACAAGTAGAGAAATTGAGAATAAACTTTCAGAATCTTTATTTGACCAGATAATTTTTATGATTTTTGAAGGTGATCAAAAGAGACAAACGTCCAGTTATAAAATAAATAGCCATGAGGATGCTGTGTGGCTATAGTTAATGCTATATTACATATTTGAAAATTACTGAGAATAGATCCTAAAAGTTGTAATCACAAAAAAAGGAACTATGTATGGTAACAGATGTTACCTAGACTTATTATAGTGATCATTTCATAATATATATTCATATTAAATCAATATTGTATACCTGAAACTAATATATGTAAATTGTACATCAATAAAAAAATTAAAAAGCAACAACAACAAAACCCCCAAACTCTTAATTCCTTCCTACCTAAGAATAAATAAATTCAGTTGATGCTTGAAGAATATGGGTTTGAACTTCATGAATCCACTAACACCTAGATTTTTTCAATAAATGCATACTACAGTACTACACCATTCAAAGTTGGTTGAATCCATGCATGCAGAACTTTGAGTGTGGAGGACTGACTATGAAGTTATATTGGGATTTTTTACTGTACAGGTATTAGTGCCTCTAGCCCCTTAATTGTTCAAGGGTAAACCATAAATACAATTTTAAAAACAAGTGGTGGATTTTCTTTTTTATTTTCCTTACTATTTATTTGATAATCCATTTTTACTGGTTCCCCAAACAATGTATTTTTATAAATCTGCATTTTTCCTATCCCTTTTTAGTATTTTACTTTAATTTTAATTTTTAAACTGATGAAATTAAAAGAAAACAGTCCACCACAGATTGCTTGAGAAGCATTGCTTTACCTTGAATGTTCAATTTGTGATAAAACATTATGTGATACATCTTTGTTCTACACACTTTTAAGTGTATTATATTGCACAACAAAAATTTTATAATACATTTTAACAATTCCATGCAACTTGTTTTGCTGCAAGGTTGAGAGCACTGTCCCTCAACCCAAGACTTCTAATTGCAACTTCAAGAGTTATGGTTCAGCTACAGAGTTAGAGGAAAGAGCCCATACAAGCCCACTCTCACTTCTGAGAGCAACTGGAGGTTCAGAGTTTGCAGGGGAGGGTTTCCCAAATACACTCAGATTCAAAAATTTGTTTGTAGAATTCATTGAAGCCAATTATATTCCAAGTTATATTTTATTACAGGGAAAGTATACAGATTCTAACTATCCAAAGGAAGAGATGCATAAGGCAAAGTCTATGAGGGTTCTAAAAGCAAAGTCTATTATTCTCAGGCTGCATTACTCTCCTGGCATCAATATGCACAGAGTATTTCCAATCTGAGAAGCTCACTCGAGCTTTAGTGTCCAGAATTTTTATTGTATCTTTGATATGCAGACATGATCAGTTGATTGCCCATATGATTGTTGCAGATGGATTGATAATACAATATGACCTGAAGTCCCATTGTAAATTACATGGTAGATTTTTTTTTCAGCACAGCCAGCTCCTGCCCTAAACAGAAACATTCTTATCAGGTATGACATCCCTGGGTTTGGAAAATCTGCTGGAGGAGGGCATGGCAACCCACTCCAGTATTCTTGCCTCGAGAATCCCCATGGACAGAGGAACCGACAGGCTACATTTCATGGGGTCACAAAGAGTCGGACACAACTGAGCAATAAAGGACACATCAGGTATTGTTGCAGGAAGAGGGACCCCTTCCAGGGTCTGAAACTGGGCTCTTGCCTAACACTCCAAAATGAATTGTCCGAGGAGACACATGTGCTGACAAAGCAAGAGATTTTATTAGGAAACGACACCTGGGCAGAGAGCAGTAGGGTAAAGGAACTCAGGAAAACTGCTCTGCCACGTGGCTTGACAAAGTCTCGGGTTTTATGGTAATGGGGTTAGTCTGCTGGTTGTCTTTAGCCAATCATTCTGACTCAGAGTCCTTATGGTGGTGCACACCTCATTCAGCCAAGATGGATACCAGTGAGAAGGATTCTGAGAGGTGATTGGACATGTGGTGTCTCCTTTTGACCTTTCCTGAACTCTTCCAGTTAGTGGAGGCTTACTAGTTCCATGTTTCTTACCAGAACCTCTGTCGTAAAACAACTCATGCAAATGGTTACTATGGTGCCTGGCCAGGGTGAGCGGTTTCAATCAGTGTGCTTCCCATAACAACTCCCCCCTGAGAGACTTCATACTCAAGATACTTCTTGGGAATTGGTGCAGAGGTTTCTTTCTTCTGTAACTTCTTTCTGCTGTGCATGGGCCTAGGCCTGCCTAGCAGAGCAGAAGTCTCTCTCTACCTGGTCTAAGTTGAGGTATTCTTTGTCTGAAACCAGCATTCACCCTTGTAATAACAGCAATTTAGCTTGAAACTGTTGACCCCTGCCAGAGATGAAACAGACGGGGCCAAACAGGAGGCCTAAACAGATGGTCATCACCCTGCCCCCAGAAACAGAAGGTGACATGTGGGGTGATGGCTGCAGGGAGTGTGACCTTGTTCTGATTGGTTGGTGGTGAGGCAACAGAGCAGTGCTCCAGCAATCTTGTGTTCAGCCTGAAGTTACCATCCTCCACCTGGGTGGGGGTCCCAGTTCTGTAGAAGAACTCAAAGACATTGTTATGCTTTTATTTATTTATTTATTTATTTATTTTAGTAGGAACCAGAACCCCATCTCAAGGCTGTACCACCATTTGATTGTTCCTCCTCTGTTTCTGTATCCACTCCCTTCCCTGATTAGCAATGGTTTGAATCTGCTCTTTGGGATTCATGGAAGTTCAAGAAGGTTGAATGAATGTTTTTATCCTAAGAACAAGAAACAGAGAATACAGAACATATCTGTATGCCAGAACCCCATGGAGTCCTGCTCAGTTTTAATTTAAGAAACTGCAAAACTATGACTCTGATAACTTCCTGTCAAAATGGGGCACAGGACTGCCTCAGTTTGGAGAATAGACACTTAATTGCAAGTATTTCTGAGTTCCAAGTCCTAGATCTGAGTCTTGTATGATTAAAATTGAAATGCCTTGGTCTGCCATTTTAGTGTAACAGACCCAATTAGAAGTAGTTGGAGGAGTGACCACTGAAATTTTAAGAGACAAAATAAATCTCATTTAATTTTTAGAATAGGCCTGAAACCCAATCTGGACCTGGTACTTTGGGGAGACTTGTAGCCAGGTAGCCAGTTTTCTAGTTGTATAAAAAGTAAAGTTGTAGCTGCTAGCTGCCAGCAGACATCGTTTTGAGAATGCCTGGTGGCATCCAAGCCTGACACAACTCAGAAAATTCAAGTGCTTAGAAATACAAGATCTAGCCTGAAATTACACCCATAGTATCCCCTAGTGATTTTCGTGGATGGCTGAACCATAGCTATTCTGTTTTGACTTTTAATTGTAAAATTCTCCTTAACAGTCAAAGCAGATGTCACCATTAACAATGTCAGTGTTTCTCTAGGTATGAGAAGATGCAAGAATTGGGACTCATGAAATCTTTTCCTGAAAAGATCTAACTACCTGAAGGCCTGTTCTGCCATTTTTGCCCAGAGCACAGAGTGCCTCATTCCGGATTTCCACCCTGAACCCCTTTCAGGGGTGTTGAAGATCAGCAGCTGCAGTGGCCATGATTTGATCTTTATAGAGGTAGATGGCAAGTGTCAGTTTTTAGTTGGCAGAGTCCCTTCTTGGTCATAAACTAGACCATGATGTTGGGGGGGGGGGGGGGGGCCTGTCATTTCATGATTATTTTATCCCATGGTGCTGAGAATGTCCATTCTCAGGTTTTGGCAAAGATTTTTATTGACAGGACACTCAATGTGCTGTTACTGGACTAGGCCATAAAACAGTATCCAAAATTCTATGGACCACCTGTCTTACTAGCCTCTTGGTCCAGGAAAACATTCCCTCTTGTTGCTTCTCCCCATATGTAGAGTTACACTGTTACCATCATCAATCTCATATGTAACTATATATTATTTTATCAGAGGCATCAGTCAAACATTTGGTAGTGTAAGAAAGAGCAATTTTGCAAAACAGGCGAAGTACAAATAACACAGTCAGCAGTATCAGTAAAGTCATAAGTAAAGACTTAAGTTAAGAGCTTCCATTAGATGTAGCCCAGTATATCCCAGGTCATTGAACTTAGTCTACTCTGTAGGAATCTTTATCTTCCAGGGAAATTATATATTGGCACAGTCTATAAGGAACATAGCCCAGTTTTCTAGTGTTACTAGACTGATTATCCTTTGTCTGATTTAATTGTTTCCAACATAGAGAAGACTTTAAATCTAAATTACCATAGCCTGGTGTTATCAATATAAATCCATCCCATAATTGTGGGAGATGGTTTTTTTTTTTCCTTTGTTAAAACTTTGTTTGTTGCTCTGATTGAGCTTGAGTAACAGAAGAATCAAATTTATGGCCAGAGTCAGAGCAGGCATTATTAATTGGCCAGGTGAGAGGATCCCATCTATTAATATCAATAGTGACTTGAATCTGATTATATATATATGTGTGTATATATATATATATATATATATATATATATATATATATATATATTTTAAGTAAATTTTCTCAGGGCCAACCAGTTAGTCTTGGAATAGAGAAATTCAGCAAGGTAACCCAGAACTAGACACAAGGTAATTGGCCAGAAACCCAACAATTGGATTGATTTTTAAAACTAGCATAGGATCAGGCATTTGATCAGGCCTATGATCAGGCATTTGATTTATATGCAAAGGTCTAAGAAGTCAAGAAAACATTTTAAATGATCATATGAATCAGGTTCAGCATCTTCGGCAAGTTGTCTACCTCTGATGTTGTCCTCTTCTCGTCCTTGTGTAGTGTAGTTTCTTCTCTGTTTGAGCATCATTTTAAGGTGAGATGAGGTGAGCTGTCCTCTCTATAGACTAGTCCAGTGTAGGGTCCTTTGGAAGTGGGAATTAATCTAAGAGTCAGTTTTCCCTCAATTTCACTGTGCATGAGCCAGTCAAGAGTACCTGATAAAAAGTTCCTTCTATCCAGGTTGGAGACATTCTCTTAAATTATGTCTTTGTCCAGTCCTGTTTGCAGCTTATGAGGCATCTGATCTTTATCCAAAGATAGATGACTGAGAAGCACTTCAGAAGCAAACTTAGAGTGTTCTTTAAGAATTCAATTAAATTTTACATTAATATCGCATAACAGGAAAAAACTATTCAAGAAATGAGTCTTACTAGATGCAGACTTCCATTAACAAGCTGGGATTTAATATTTAATGAAACACCTTTTTCTCCCTAAAATTACCCTCGTTTAAATCAAATAAACCAAATTAAGGCTACTTTGCTTGCAAAATAGGTCTGTTCTCAGTAATTTTGGTCTGATGATTTATATAAACATAATTGATCATAGACTTTTTGCTTTGCTGAAACATTTATAGTCTCAGACTGAACTTTTAAAATAAAATAGGGCTGGGAAACTCACACCAAAGGCTTATCACAGATTTCGCCTAACAAATCTAGGTTAATTCTTCCCTTTCCAGGGTCTCAAAAATTCCTTAAGATTTTTGCACCTGTTAGTGAGATAACTTTCCTAACTCATCTGATAAAGTTACTGGAAACCTAAGATTTCCCAATCTCTGGAGAAGTTAGATAGAGACAAAATATAATTGTTTTGTTTATAATGTATAATTTTACCAAATTACTGTCATAATTAGTTTGAGAGGAAGGTTTTCCCTACTCCCAGAAAACACAAGATTCAAACCTGTAATTTTTCAGATAAAAACCATGAAAGTTATAAGCATATTCGCTGGTTCATTCAGTCCTTTTGTTAACTTCTGGGAAGTCATCAGGTTTTCCATTAGAATACCAGGACATAACAGAATGTTAAGAATTACATATAATTTCTAGGATACCTATATTAGTACTATCTATCATATGTTATAATATTAGAGTATTTATTACTCATTTGATAATATTTTAATGCAATTTAACCAATCAAATAAAGATAATTAGTTTAATATCTTTCTTTGGAATGTTCAGGGGCCCTCTGAAGCACACCAAAGTTAACTAGATGTCAAAGGCACTTCAACAGAATCCGATATAGGAAGTTTTGTCCAAAAAAAAAAAAAAATCAATCAATTAAAAAGGTTTAGAACATTTGGTCAGATTTGGTTAATGCTAATGGTTGTATCATTTAGCTTGTTGATACATCACAATGGGCATATATACCAAGGCTCAAGGTCTAGTGAAAGTCAACTCTGCCATCTTGGACCTAGCTGGCTCTTAGTCAATCCTAACAAAATCCATTTATCTAACTAATCCAATTTTAGAAAATCCTGATCACGCATAACTCTTTTTAGTATTTTTTCATACTTTCTTTTACTGAAAACACTCCTCCTACTTTCCTTAAGCAACCAAGAACTAATTTTATATTAGCCTTTTATAGATTAGTGAGCATAAATACCAGTGATAATTTCTAAAACCTTTGCTTTCTCAGAACATTTTAGGATGGCACTAAACATTATTCATTTGTAGTCCCAAATCACTTTCTTTGTCAAAGGAAATTAGTGTTTGAAAGAAAGAAAGAAAAGTGAAAGAAAGTGAAGTCACTCAGTCATGTCTGACTCTTTGCAACCCTGTGGATTGTAGCCTACCAGGCTCCTCCGACCATGGGATTCTCCAGGCAAGAATACTGGAGTGGGTTGCCATTCCCTTCTCCAGGGGATCTTCCCAACCCAGGAATCAAACCCAGGTCTCCTGCACTGCAGGCAGATTCTTTACCCTCTGAGCTACTAAATTAGTGTTTAGTAGTAAATGTTTCAAAATCATATTTTATTTGGAAATGACCAAGCTATTCAATAGACTTTCAACACTTAGTTTAGCACAACCTTTAGAGATGTAAGTTACCCCAATATGGAGAGACTATTTTAGAGAGACATTCCTAAAGCATAATTATTCTTAATAGAGCTTATATAAAAGCTCATATGTCATTTACATATTTTAGAAGTTTCTTCACTTGTAATTTCCTTGTTGACAGACTTGTAATAGATATAATAATATTTAACTTATATTAAACCTAGGTACAATGAAAATATTCTACTTAATGTTAATTACTCTAAGACATGTCTATATTAGTTAGATCAACAAACATTAATATCATGTATTTAATATTGAATATTTTCCAGTTCACATGAACCTGGAATTCATTGTTCAATTTAGAATGATTTCATTTGTAAGTTCTTACATTTTTCTAAGCCAATTAAATAGAGCTCATTTACAAATTAATCTCAAAAATATTATCCAGAGACAAAGACATGTGGAGACATATTCAGACAGACACAACACAAGATCTAGCTTCATTTTCAAAGCTTAGTTAGTCATGAATTACCTATTACAATATAAAATTCACTAGTATATAAATAACAGAATAAATACAATTTTTAAATAAAATTTTTAAAAATTTAAATAAAAAAATAAATAAAACTTTCCCATTTTTTGTCAGTCTTGGGAGTTAGAGATGGTTTAGATAAGTGTTCCTGAGAGCCTGGTCTCAAGGTACAGGGAAAGAAAATCAATTTCTAACAAAATGGTGGCAGGTCTAAACCAAATGGTAGCTAGACAAAGCAAAATGGCCATCACAAATCACTACACAGAACACAGAGTATAAAACACACACATAGACCTGGCAGTCCTCATCAGACACTCCCTTAAATACAACATTGCAGTCTCTCAGAAATCTTCCTATAGAGACACAGAACTTCATATCCAAGTACTAACAGAGTAAATGAAAATATCTCAGGTCTTCAAAAATTTCAAAGACCAGACCAGACCAAACCAGAACCAAAATCTGAGTTCTCTGCCAAGAAGAGGTGATCAGTCTCCAATCCTCAGCTCAGGCTGAGGCCCTTAGACCAGATTCCTGCATCCAGGACCAGGGGACTACAAAAAAAGGGTAGGATAGGAAGGGTTAAGGAGAGGAAAGAGAGAGGGAAGGGGAGAGAGGTCAATAAAATCTCTTGTTCCTTACCCAGTCGGCGCGCTCTGGCCAGTTGTCTGTGTCAGGAGGAGACCAGGGACAAAAGGGTCCCAGTGCAGCCGTTGGGTCTGGTCCATCAGCAGGCAAGCTGGTCCCTGAGTACCCCAAGTGGTCAGGATGTCAGCTGCAGCAGAGACCCACCAGAGTCATCATTTGTTGCAGGAAGGGGTCCCCTTCCAGGACCCAAAACTGGGCTCTTGTCTAACACTCCGAAGTGAATTGTCCAAGGAGATACATGTGCTAACAAAGCAAGAGATTTCATTGGGAAAGGGCGGCTGAGCAGAGAGCAGTAGGGTAAGAGAACCCAGGAGGACTGCTTTGCCACATGGCTCACAGTCTCGGGTTTTATGGTGCTGGGATTAGTTTCTGGGTTGTCTTTAGCCAATCATTCTGACTCAGAGTCCTTCCTGGTGGTTCACACCTTGTTCAACCAAGATGGATGCCAGTGAGAAGGATTCTGAGAGGTGGTTGGACATGTGCTGTCTCCTTTTGACCTTTCCCTAACTCCTCCCATTGGTGGTGGCTTATTAGCTCCCTGTTCTTTACCAGGACCTCCTGTCCTAAAATAACTCATGCAAGTGGCTACTATGGTGCCTGGCCAGGGTGAAGGGTTTCAGTCAGTGTGCTTCCCCTAACAGTATGACATACTGTGCCTCCACAAGGCTGAAGGCAAAGACAGTTTCTCTCTTAGAGCAAGGCTAGATTCTTTATTACAAAATATCCTTCACTAAAATAGTTTCAAATATTAATCTTTTACTGTATTTACTTTATTCTTGGCTATCAAACTCCATTCTCCCCTCTCTTTCTTTCTCCCTTTTCAGCAGACGCCACTCAAATAGACGGAAGACTTGATCCAGTGGAGGGAAAAGTCACTCCATAGGGGTTCCAGTAGGAAACCAAACAAAAGAGTTGCCATTGGCCAAAAAAAAAAAAAAAAAAAAGCACCAAGAGAAGAGATGAGGTAGGCAGAAACCAAAGACTACTGTTACCTTCTAAATTTGCCCAGAGATAACTTTGAGGTCTCTTTACGCATGTTCTTTTGAACTGTTGCGGTCTCGACCTGTGCAAGCTCTCGCACTGTAAACGAATAAACCAGATTTCAGGAGTTTCCCCTTGCAGTCTGCAGAGTGATACCCAGCAAAACGCAGACCTCAGGCCCCTGCGCGGCACACTCCTGAGGCCGCGACTGCCCTTCCTTTGCCCTTCTCTAAGATGGCGGCCGCCCTGCCACTTGCCGCCTCGGCCCCGCCCCGCCGCGACCCGCCCCGGAGCAGGCCCTCCCCGCCCCCCTCGGGCCACCCCCCCCCCCCCCCACAGCAGGCCCGCCCCGCCTAACCGCCGCGGGGCCGCGCCGCGCGCTCCCGCCGCCCCTTCCTGCCAGAGCCCCACCCAGGTCCAGGCAACGAGGTCTACAGTGCTTGTTTCCCGCCATTAAGCGAGGTGTAGACTGGGTTCCCGCGCCTGCCCGTCGCCTGCAGCTCCTCGCTGCCACCGCCCTCGCCGCGGTTCTCTGAGACGCCGGGAGGCCCGGCGGTCCGCGCCGCGAGGCTCGCCCCGCGTTGGAGGGTGCAGGCGAGGGGCGGCCGAGCCCCGAAGAGGAGCAGCGGCGCGAGACCCCAGGCTGCGCCGCCTCCGAGCCACTGGCTAAATGCCCTGTGGGGAAGATTGACTCTCTTTGGAGGATTTTCCTTTTCTTCTTCCTTTTTTAAAAACAATATTTCTCCCTTCCTCTCTCTTTTCCTCACTTTATTCCTCTCTTCCTCTAACTCTTTTGTAATCTTTCTTTTCTATTCCCCTTTATAGTCTCTCTTTAAAAACAAAGTCATTGTCTATTTTTTTTTTATTACCACACTCCAGTTATCAAATAATTCAGATTTTACCAGTTGCCCCCGTGTCTTTTTTCAGCAACAGAAAATATGGTGTTGGACCTTACTCCAGTTGTCACCGTTACATTCATTTGTCATCTCTCTTTGGTAGGGAACAGTACCTTATTCTGATTTAGAATTTCATGACATCGACATTTTTGAAAAGTACAGATCAATTTATTTTGCAATGTCCGTGTTTATTTGAATTTGTCCGAAGAACTGATGCTTTTGAACTGTGGTGTTGGAGAAGACTTGAGAGTCCCTTGGACTGCAAGGATATCCAACCAGTCCATCCTAAAGGAGATCAGTCCTGGGTGTTCACTGGAAGGACTGATGCTAAAGCTGAAACTCCAATACTTTGGCCACCTCATGCGTAGAGTTGACTCATTGGAAAAGACCCTGATGCTTGGAGGGATTGGGAGCAGGAGGAGAAGGGGACGACAGAGGATGAGATGGCTGGATGGCATCACTGGCTCTATGGACATGAGTTTGAGTAACCTCTGGGAGTTGGTAATGGACAGGGTGGCCTGGCGTGCTGCGGTTCATGGAGTCACAAAGAGTCGGACACGACTGAGCGACTGAACTGAAGTGACTGAATGTTTCCATTGGGCTTCCCTGGTGGCTCAGCTGTAAAGAATCTGCCTGCTAATGCAGGAGATGTAGATTCAGTCCCTGGATTGGGAAGATCCTCTGGAGAAGGAAATGGCAACTCACTCCAGTATTCTTGCCTGGAGAATCCCATGGACAGAGGAGCTTGGTGGGCTACAGTCCATGGGGTTGCAAAGAGTAGGACATGGCTGACAAATTAAACAACTCTTTCCAAAGTCCCATGTCATTTGCTTGCTCTGTCCTCTGTCTTCTCTGATGTTTTAGCATAACTTCACCATTCTGGGTCATAATTATTAATCTGGATGTTACTATAATACCCTGAGCTCCCAGTATCAAGATTAGATTTCAGTCTAGTGCCTGACATATAGTATGTCTTCAGTAAACATTTGTTCAATAAACAAATGGTTTTTAGACAGTGTTTGTTATAAACCCTCTAGCAGCTACATGACAGCCCTACTTACTTTTTCATTACACTTCTCTAAACCTCTCACCAAGTTTACTGAGCATCTAGTTTCTAGCATATGCAGAGATACAGTGCAATGTCATGAGCAGCATTTGGCTAGGCTTCAGGAAATATGTTTATACCCAGTTACAAATATGGGCTTCCCCAGTGGCTCAGCTATAAAGAATCTGCCTGCAATGCAGGAGATACAGGTGGTTCGATCCTCGGTTTGGGAAAAGCCCCTGGAGAAGGATATGGCAACCCACTGCAGTATTCTTGCCTGGAGAATCCCATGGACAGAGGAGCCTGGTGGGTTACAGTCCACAGGGTCAAAAAGAGTCAGACAAGATAGAAGCAACTGAACACAAAAACACAAATGTATAACTTGTTTTGTGTCTTTTTCAGCCAAAATAACCTCAGCTAGAGTCTAGGCATAACACAATTCCCCTACCCAAAATGGGAAAACAGATAAGAAAGTAGTTTGACACCTTAAGTAAAGCGTGGCTGTGAAATAGTGGTATAGTGCTAGTAGGGATCTAGGGGTTATAGCAACTAAACAAGGACTTAATTTTGAGTTAATCCACTCTGTTTTTATCAGTATCTTTAATATGCAGGCCCTGTGCCAGATAATGGGAATATGATAATATTGAGGTTAATGGTCTTGATATAGACCTCTGAGGAAGCCCTTCTCTCTCATCAAAACGTCCTAACGGCCTTTTGCCAAAACAGTACCAAAACCATGGAGTTTTGCTGTAATTCTCCCTTTATACATGAAATCTCTGTTTTTTCCTGATTCAACAGCTTGCATTATTTTGCTCCAAATACATAAAAACACCATAAACTTGAAAAATCAATTTAGGCTGCTTAAACTTCCAGCTCACATCCTGAACTCTCTATATCTTCCAGAGGCTTTCTTGTTATGCATCCTGGGTACTAGCCATTATTGGCAGTGCCGTATTAGTGTTAAATGTGATTCAGACCTGCTTCCTGATAGATGGAGGCTGAGAAAGAAAATACCAAAGGTCTGAAGCTCACTACATAAATCAGAAACTGCTTCATGTTGTGACCATGATAAATAGATCTGAAAATATCTATCAAGAAAAGTTAAGTCTTGGGACTTTGTGTCATACCTGAATTAAAAAGCAGTTTTGCAAAAAAATGAAATTTTCTCCAGGCCAGTATGCTTGTTGTTTTATGTTTATAAGTGAAGTATAGCAAAAACTCTATAAGGCATTAAAGAGATCTTGCAGTTCAAACCCAGGATGCATTTTGCTAAGGGGTGGCCATTGTATTAGGCAGACAGAACAGATGGGTTGTTTTTCTTAGAGCTAATAGATAAAGGCCCTGAGTGTCTATCAATTTCTTGCTTTCATGAACTTTGCTAATTTTCTTTTTTCTTTCCATTTTGACTGATATCCGTTCTCTGTCAGATTCCAATAATAGCCTACTAAGGGTTATTACTCAGTATTATTCAATATCTGGGAATTTAAACATTTTATTCTTTGAAGCTGTTATTTGGAAGTGCCAAGATCCTTGGAATAGGTTCTGACAACCTAAAATTATGGTGACAAAAAACAGGTTAACTAAAATGACATAATAGTTGAATTTCACTATTGCAATCATAGGTCTATTTCTCCATTGATATTGTTTTGAAATAATTTCATATTTTGGTCTCAAATTGGTCTCTTTTTAGACAAGCTGAATTCATTTTGTTCTTCAAATTACTGATTTTAAGTTCATGGATGGATCTGGTGGGTTAGGATATCTGTAAAGAACAAAATGGTCCCTTCTGTGATAACAGTCCAGAGAAAGAATGTGTCATGTTAGAAACCCACATATCCTGGACTGTAAATATTTCCTTACCAAACTTAAGGAGTATTTTTAACTCTCTTGTTTGTTAATACTAGCATAACAGTAATAGAAAAAAAGCACAGGCCTTCAGACAATGAAGTTATGTTCTTAATTACCATGCAGTACTGACTCAGCTTCCTGTACATAAAAGTGGAACTGTGCTATTTTGAATCCTTTGAAAATAAGGTTAGTAACTAACTAGAAACTCTATAGAAGTTTAGCAATGTGACTAAAAGGTTCAGCTCTGGAGTCAATGTAATCAAGGCTAAGCTCTTTCAACTTACTAACTCTCTTTCTTTTCTGGAATTAGAGATGCAAATAGGATTTTTTTTTTCATATGGTTTTAGGAGTCAAATAATGTATATAAAATTATTTCAATTCTTTGTATAATGTTAGAGCTCAGTGGCATATTACATTGACATTATTATTATAGCATGTACAGCATGTAGAAAAAAAGGTAAAAGCATTGCACAGAATGGTCAAGTTAATACTCAGTGGTGGCATGATTGAAGACTATCACTCATCCCTTTTGGTGCTAGCTCCTGAAAACATTGAGAAGAATTTGCCATTCCATAGTTGGGAAAACGTCAAAGCAAAACTGAGAAGTCAAGCAGCCTGGAGGTAGATGCCAAGAAGTTAAACCTCCTGTCTATTAGGTGTTAATTACAACACACACACACACACACACACACACACACACACACTGGAAAACATTTAATAAAACAAAATTTTACCCAAATTGCTTAAATAGTTCAGAGACTTTTAATGTTTATGTCACTTCGTTGGCTTAAATAATTCAGAGACTTTTAATGTTTATGTCACTTTGTTGGCTTAAATAATTCAGAGACTTTTAATGTTTATGTCACTTTGGGGCAAGAAGGGACACATCAAGATAGAAAATCAAGACAAAGAAATGCCAAAATCTGTGAGAAGACTTGAATTCAAGATGCACTATTACAGAGAAGAAACCATATCTTGACTAAGTGAATTAGAAAGCCCAAATTTGCTCTAAAAGACAGGTGCAAATTCAGGTAATGTTAGGCAATAAACTAAATTCACTTGGAAAAGTGTTGGAAAATTAAAATATTTTTGAAGTATGAACACTTAAATGTTGCTTAATTTTGTGTATTATGTATATGTGCTTGGAGAAATACCCTATCCTTCCCAACACTACCATTACCACTATCTTACTATCTTCATTCCTATTGAATTTTTAACAGAAAAGCCTCAAAAAATTATGATGCTAAGGGTTTGAGTTCTGTTTTAATTGGTTATTAACTGTCTTTGAAGTCATTTGACATCACTTGTGGAATAAAGACAGGTGCTAGTCTTGAGTGAAAAGATCCAGAAGTCTGGAAACCAATCTGGGAGAGTTCTTCTGTAATAAAGTCTACAGCCTAGTAAGTGCCGAGACAAGTAGACAGAGTGGATGTCACACGAGGGACATTTAAAAAATGTCCATGGAAGGGATCAAATTGAGGACAACTTGCTAGTCAGTACTGCCATTTTCACTTAAGTGGGAATTAGTACCTCAACCCAGAATTTTCCCCAGTCAGCCAAGAGTCCCATTTCGGTTGGAGTAAGAAAAGTGCCTACTCTGACCTGAATTGTTTCTTACCACCTTATTTCATCATATAATGAAGATGTTTCCCCACACAGCACCAGAGTTACATGTTAAATAACTGGAGAAGTGATTAATTAAAAATAAAATTTTCTCCCAACCCAGAAAACCTCTCCAGAATAGTTACAGAGAAAGAAAATAGCTTATTGAATAATCATTAAACCAGAATGTCATGCACATCACAGGCAGTCCTTTGTGAGATTGCAAAATAGAAACAAGTCTTATCCATTTATAACCAGGTAGATAGTACCCACTACCTACATGTTCTCTAAATAAACAGTAGTTAGTCTTCAAATAAGAGAATACAATAGCACCATTTATTACACACATGCTTACCTAAATTCACCTGGTAATTGGAGTGACCACCCATGTTTTTTAAATGGTTTATACAAAGGAAAGACAAATTTCTCGTATCTTTTGGACAAGAGGTATTTTTTCAACTTGGAGCCAGGTATCCACTGAAGTTAGGCTCTTACTGTCCCACAGAAAATGCAAAATAGGGGTACTATTTCAATTGATGTTTACTTTTCAAAGAGCTGTCTCCCAGACCCTTAAGAAAAGCATTCTTAAGTTATAAAGCTGGCAAGAGGCTTATTTTGTTTCTAGAAAGATTTACATACATTTTAAAGAGACAGTGAAAGAACTTACAAGTTTTCTAAAGTAAAATTCTAATAAAAGAGAAGGATGAGAAGACTCTTATTTACAACAGGGAGAATAAAGCCTCTTAAAAAAAAAAAAAAGTATTTAAATGGGGACCTTGGACTCCGATGCTGTGGTGGAGAGACATCCCCATGCTGTTTGCTGTGAGTGAAATGAGCTGCCAAGGCAGGGCTCTCCCATTTGGAAGAGCAGCACAGGCGGTGACCATTTCAGCGAGGAGAGTATTAACTATAAAAATTGTTTATCAAAGTGTTGTTGAAAAATAATAACATAAAGAAAACCTAACATGTAACTTGAAGAAGAAGACATGTATAACGCATTTTAATGCCCAATGTCATTGTTCTAGGTCACTTAGAATGGTAATGCTATAATTATTTCTCTCTGACTAATCCAAACATACCTTTTTCTCACCTGGTGGGTGTTCAAACACTTCTTTCTTGTCTATACTGAATTTATAGACTCTTTTTTTGTTTATTTGTTTATTTGGTTTTTCACCAGTGCTTGGAAATTATAACTCTATCCCACAGTACCTCAAGTTATCTTATAAAACCTCATGAGAGCAAGGATGGGAAAATTCTCCTAAAGTTAAAATGAAGTATTGTCATTGTTGGAAGTAAAATGACTTGCAATAATTCAAAGAATGGTCACTCCAAAAGACATATTAGGCTTTTGAATGCATTACACAGAACTTGTATTTAAACTGAATATCTGAATAAGTTCCCTGAAAATGTTAATTAAATTAACTTGTATGAGGCACACTGGAAGAAAACAAGAGTAGCATTTCCTGTTGTAAGGCATCTCTCTTCCTTATGTCTAATATACAAAACATCAACAATTTTTTTCATTGGTTTCTGTCTTTGGAAAAATTTATGTTTATTATCTTTCATAAACACATGTGACCATCAAAGAATACAGCTTATCATATTTTGTTTTAGGGCTTCCAAATCACCTATATCTTAAGATAAACCTGAATTTTTCTCACACCGATATATCTACTTGAACTAGAGTTCAGATATATGATTTGTTCTTATATAACTTAGCTTTTACAATCAAGTGCCAAACTTGATCTGACAAATGCATTAACAGAAACAGAAAACTTTCAGAATATGTCCTAAAGTAAATAAATACAACCCAACTCCCATAACTTTCTTATTTCTATCTAATATTCTGTGTAATTAAATGTATCTTTAGAATGATCCTAAAGCTTTGGAAAGGTCTTCAGATTGCTAAAGATGTTAATGATATTCCACAACATTTTAGTGGACATTAATTTCAAAACTGATAATTTAAGTATAAAATGATTAATTTTGATTAAGCAGACTATTCATGTGATTGGACTATTGTTTTGTAAACACATTTCTGGAAAAATAGAGATTGACTATTCTTAATATACTTTTGTTAAAATAAGAAAATATATGGATGTTGATGGTTGACTTTTCATCAAACTGATGTCTGGGCCTCATATGGGTGGATCCAGAAAGGTCCCTAGAACCCAGACATTATACATAAATGCTAAAGTGCTATGATTACACCCAGTTTGGCTATTGCATACAAATTGTAATAATACTTACATGTCAGCCACCAGGAACAACTTAAACATTTTTCCTATTGATTCTTTACACCAAATGTTAACCAAGCAGAATGCCATATTATTACCCAAAATGTTTCATAAAAATAATCAAGAAATGATATATCTATATTATTCCCAAAATATATACTGGTGATAAGAATGTATGAGGTAGTTTGTAAACACATCAGCAGTGATCCTTCTTCTAACAGATGGTGCAAACTGGGCTGTACTTAGCTCCATTTTAATAATAAGCTCTTTGAAAACAGAAGGCTGGCTTCAGAAAGGAGCAGCTGGCAAAGGCAAAAGAAATAGAATGTATTCAAGGTTGGACTAAATAGGTTTTCCAGAGCATTACTGCATGAATTGCTTTGTGGATTCCCACTAGACCTTACCCCACAGATAAACTGTAATGTTTCACATGATCCATCACACTCCTGAGATGAATGCATAGACAATGTCCTGGGAATAAAAGTCCTTTTGTGACAGCTGCCCATTTCAACTTGTGTTTCAAACATGAAGGGAAAAAAATGAATGCATTCCACTGAATATTGCATTCATTCATTGTTAACAAAAATATGCTCAGAAGAGAAAGGGACTTGTCTTAATTCAAGAAGGGCTCCTGTGGAAAAAGAATGATATTAAGGCTCATGATTATTTTTAAATAAGCTTATTGTATACCTGTTATTGATTGCCAACTTAAAAAAAAAAAGCACAATGTAAGAGTTGAGAGTTAAGTTTTATTTGAGGGCAGAATGAGGACTATTGCCCAGGAGACAGCATTTCAGGTAATTCTAAGAAACTGCTCTGAAGAGGTACAAGGACATGTCAGCATATATGTGACTTTGGTGAAGGGGGAGTACATGCAATTAAATACATATTTTTCAAGAAGATTTCTGCTATTCACGAGGAACAGACATCAATATGAAGGATTCTATTGCTTTTCTGGATATGATTGCTTTTCTGGATATGAGGAGATAAAAAAAACCTGGACTCATAAAATCAGTTCATAAAAATATCCATCTGAAGACCTGTTCTGCCAATTTTTCCCACAGCACGAAGTGCCTCATTTCTGGTTTCCATCCTGCACTCCTTTCAAGGCTTGTTGAAAACCAGCAGCTGCAGCAGCACATGATTTAATCCTTGTAGAGGTAGATGGCAAGTGCCAATGGCAAATGCCAATTTGCAGCTGACAGATAGTACTACTTTTATGTTTAGTTTACTTTTGATATTCAATTTAAATGCAAACTTAAGTAGATTGATCAAGCCAAATGTCACTGGGAGAATTATGAAGCAGTCCCTGTAATGTTTCTACTGATAACTGGGAGTGCTACAATCCTAGATATCAACTCTGACTAAAGATCAGACAACACTACTAAAGAGATTCCTACACCTACTTTGATGTCTTTTCCTCTAAAGAATGCTATGTCCTAACAAGAATGTGCAGGACATTCACATTCACAAATGAACCCCAGGATAGAAAACATAGTAATACTCAGCTGTTCTCAAGGAGCTCAATGTCCATTGCTCGCAAAAATCTAGAGTTGGTTATTAAACAGATAGATTTTAGAGGTAATCACAAGGACAACAAATTTAAATTAAGAAAAATCAAGCAACACTCACTATAGCAGAGACTAACATACAGCTAGAGAATGGAAGCTTGATCTGTGAATTAAGAGCCTATTGTGTCCAAGAGAACTGCATGTGAATCCTAGCCACATGCTAGATGGCTGATGCTGCATAAGTAATTAGTATGACTGAGCCCCAATTTTTTTCATATATGAGATTGCTATAATAACTGTAATTATGTTCATGATTAATATTTTGATGAATTTATGATGTGAGTATATCTTTATGTTAGGTAGTTAGAATAGGGGAAAGGAGTCCAAAATGGTGGTGGCTAAAAGACAAGGAAGGGAAAAGCCAGCGAAAATAGAACAAAGGAAGTTCAAAGAAAGGTCCGAGGACCAGAGTGAGGACTTCAGGTAGAATAGCACTCCTGGCTGAACCCAATTTGCATAGGCCAGGCCCAGGGGGAAGAAAACATAAAAGGAGGAGTCAAGCATGCTCTCTCTCTCTCTCTCTCTCTCTTTCCTGTGTGCATACGCTCTTTCTCTCTCTCTACCCACCCCACCACCACCACCACATGCTGGCGTGCTCCTCCACTCTCTTCTCTTCTTTGAGGATGGATTTTCCTGCTATGTTCTAAATAAAATAGAGCTGTAACACTGATTTGTCTAAGAGCTATCACACGGTTTGTCCAAGACCCGAGAGCCGTAATGCACTGAGGGCTTTAATGTCCGTCGCTCCAAACCATTGTTGTGATGAAACAAGAACCGAGGAGCATACACTCGCCTAACATTTATATACTATACCCTCCAGAAGTGTGGGAATACTTACTATTAATATGCAAATGTTTTAAAAGGAGAGTCTAGAGTTAGAAATAACTATGAAAGAACTTAATGAAACTTTAAATCATTGGGGCCTGAATAACATTTATATTGTATAAAGTCATTTACTGTCACAGAAAAGAGGGGATGTTACTGAGTCCCAGCTCCCTCTGCTCACCACACAACAGGCCAATGAATCCAAGACAAGGTGTTGAGGCTAGGAACTTGACTTTATTCAGTAAATCAGCTGACTGAGAAGATGCAGACTGGTGTCTCAGAGTAACCATCTCCTCAGGGTCTGGATTCCAAGTTCTTTTGTAGGGTCAGAAAGAAGCAATGAGGAACTAAAGTCAAAAGGCAGAATAGAGAGGAGAGGCAGTGGGGGAAGTAAAGTAAAAGAGTCTTCAATCTTGCAAAACATCTCCAAGTGAATGGCCAGCCTCGGGAAGGTGTGTGTTAATCTCTTGTATTCACAGGTGGGCAGGGCCACATTATCTATGAACTGAACAAAAGAACTTTAGTTTACATATAAAAGGAGAAGTTTACAGTTTACAGTCAGGCAGAGGGGCAGGGTCCTCTGAATCAAGTTGTTAAGTATGATTATAATAACAAAAGAATGAAAAGCAAGTCAAAGAAACAGTTTCCAACACGGAGTCATAATTGGTTTCTTCTCTGCAATGGAGATAGTCACTCCTGCTGTTATTTCCACTTGATAGAAAGGCTGCTTAGAAACAAAGAGTTCTCTAGTCAGCTATCCCACAAGTTATGGACGTTTGCTTTTGTCTGCTTCCAAATTACAACCATTGTAAAACATCTTGACCTATACCATGAACCAATTATTTAACAATTTAACAGGGCAATTAAATGTCATTATGATAAAATCTCTTTAGCTCTCAACCCTGAGACATCTTGAATAAATGAGGAAAACAATAAGAAAGAATGGATCAATTTTAAGGCAAGAGTGAAGATTCTAGGGTTTATGTTTTTAGTGGCATGTTCCCCTATAATAAATCCATTTTACTACATAGTTCTGTGAGATCTGCTTTCCAAAATAGTAAAAAAAAAAAAAAAAAAAAAAAAAAATCTGTAAAAGCAGCTTGGTGTATTTATTTCTCTTATTATCCTTAGAAAAATAATCAGAAAATCTTGAGCCTGTAGTGGCCTGATACTAAATCCAATTTTATCTATGGATGATAGTTTCTTCTTTGTTTTTATCTTTTCTTTAATTTTATTTTTTTAACATCAAAAAACATTTTGTATTGGGGTATAGCAGATTAACAATATTGTAGTAGCTTCAGGTGAACAGTTAAGGTACTCAGCCATACATATACATGTAACCATCTCCCCCAAGGAGCCGTTCCATTCAGACTGACGCATAACATTAAGCAGAGTTCCATGTGCTACACAACAGGTCTTTGTGGGCTATCCATTTTAAATACAGCAGTGTGTACTTCACCTGGGGGCTTCCCTGGTAGCTCAGCAGGTAAAGAACTCACCTGCAAAGGAGGAGCTGCAGGAGGTAACATGTTCGATCCCTGTGTCAGGAAGATCCCCTGCAGGAGGGCATGGCAATCCACTCCAGGGTTCTTGCCTGGAGAATCCCATGGACAGAGGAGCCTGATAGATTACAGTCCATGGAATCGCAAAGAGTTGAACAGGGCTGAAGCAACTTGGCATGCATGGCACATACATGTTTTCTGAGTCTGTGAGTTTCTTTCTGCTTTGTAAGATCAATTGTATCATTTCTTTTTAGATTTCACATATAAGGAATGTCATATAAATTTCTACTTCTCCATCTGACTTACTTCACTCAGTATGACACTCTATGGATCCATCTGTTTTGCTGCAAATGGCAGTATGTCATTCTTTTTAATGGCTGAGTAATATTCCATTGTATATAAGTACCACATCTCCTTTATCTATTCCTCTGTTGATGGACATTTAGGATGCTTCAATGTCTCAGCTACTGTAAACAACACTATGATGAACATTGGGATGCATGGATCTTTTGGGGTCACGTTTTTCTCTGGATATATGCACAGGAGTAGGATTGCAGGGTTATTTGGTAGCTCTACTTTAGTTTTTTAAGGAACCCTCATATTGTTCTCCATCAAGTTCGGTCTTGGGATATGAAATGAAGCAGGGCAAAGGCTAACAGATTTTCCAAGAGAATGAGCTTGTCATAGCAAACACCCTGTTCCAATAACACAAGAGATGACTCTACACATGGACATCACCAGATGGTCAATGCTAGAATCAGACTGATTATATTATTTGCAGCCAGGGATGGAGAAGCTCTATACAGTCAGCATAAACAAGACCAGGAGCTGACTGTGGCTCAGATCATGAACTCCTTAGTGCAAAATTCAGACTTAAAGTAAAGAAATTAGGGAAAACCACTAGGTCATTCAGGCATAACCTAAATCAAAACCCATGGGGTCCAAAGAGTCAGAGACAACTTCAAAACTGAACAATATACTATTCTCCATAGGGACTGTACCAATCTCCATTCACACCAACAGTGCAAGAGGATTCCATTCTCTCCACACCCTCTCCAGCATTTGTTGTTTGTAGATTTTTTGATGATAGCCATTCTGACTAATGTGAGGTGATATCTCATTGTAGTGTGATTTGCATTTCTCTAGTAACTAGTGATGTTGAACATCTTTTCATGTGCTGATTGGCCATCTGCCCATTTTGTTAGTGAGTTGTTTGTCTTGATATTATTAAGCATCACAAGCTGTTTGTAAATTTTGGAGACTAATCCCTTATTGGTCATATCATTTGCAAATATTTTCTCCCAATCTCTGGGTTGTCTTTTAGTTTTGTTTATTGTTTCCTTTGCTGTGCAAAAGCTTGGAGTTGGAGTAGGTCTATTTGTTTATTTTTGCTTTTATTTCCATTATTCTTAGAGATGGATCAAAAAAGATGTTGGTATGATTTATGTCAGAGAGTGTTCTGCCTATGTTTTCCTCTAGGAGTTTTATATTGTACAGTCCCACTTGTAGGTCTTGAATCCATTTTGAACTTATTTTTGTGTATGGAGTTAAGGAGTAATCTAATTTCATGTTTTTTATATGTAGCTGTCCAGTTTTCCCAGTATCATTTGTTGAACAGACTGTCTTTGCAACATTGTGTAGTCTTGCCTCCTTAGTCATAGATTTCTTGACCATAGGTGCATGGGTTTATTTCTGGGTTTTCTATTCTGTTCCACTGATCTATGTTTCTATGTGAGTACCATGCTGTTTTGAAGACTGTAGCTTTGCAGTATAGTCTGAAGTCAGGTAGCCTGATCCCTCCAGTTCTGTTTTATTTTTCAAGATTGCTTTTCCTGTTCAGGGTCCGTTGTGTCTC
Organism: Muntiacus reevesi; assembly: GCF_963930625.1. Taxonomy (NCBI): domain Eukaryota; kingdom Metazoa; phylum Chordata; class Mammalia; order Artiodactyla; family Cervidae; genus Muntiacus; species Muntiacus reevesi. The sequence continues at coordinate 13,187,994 of NC_089252.1, forward strand.
CATAGAAATTTTAAGATTTTTGTTGGTGTTTTTCTTCTTATGTGAAAGATACCATTGGCAATTCGATAGGAATTGCATTCAATTTTTAGATTGCCTTGGATAGGAGAGTCATTTTGACAATATTGATTCTTTTGATCCACAAACATAGTATACCTTTCCATCTGTTTATATCTTCTTCAATTTCTTTCATCAACATCTTATAGTTTTCAGAGTACAGCTCTTTGTCTCCTTCAGTTCATTTCAGTCAGTCAGTAGTATCCAATTCTTTGTGACCCCATGAACTGCAGTATGCCAGGTCTCTCTGTCCATCACCAACTCGCAGAGTCCACAAACCCAAGTCCATCAAGTTGGTGATGCCATCCTATCCTCTGTCATCCCCTTCTCCTCCTGACATCAATCTTTCCCAGCATCAGGGTCTTTTCAAATGAGTCAACTCTTCGCATCAGGTGGTGAAAGTATTGGACTTTCAGCTTCAACATCAGTCCTTCTAATGAACACCCAGGACTGATTTCTTTTAGGATGGACTGTTTGGATCTCCTTGCAGTTCAAGGGTCTCAAGACCCTTCTTGAAGTCTCAAGAGTCTTCTCCAACACCACAGTCCAAAAGCATCAATTCCTCAACACTCAGCTTTCTTTATAGTTCAACTCACACTTCCATACATGACCACTGGAAAAACCATAGCCTTGACTAGATGAACCTTCGTTGACAAAGTAATGTCTCTGCTTTTCAGTATGCTGTCCAAGTTGGTCATAACTTTCCTTCTAAGGAGTAAACGTCTTTCAATTTCATGGCTGCAATCACCATCTGCAGTGATTTTAGAGCCCAGAAAAATAAAGTCAGCCACTGTTTCCATTGCATCCCCCTCTATTTGCTATGAAGTGATGAGACCGGTCGCCATGACCTTAGTTTTCTGAATGTGGAGCTTTAAGCCAACTTTTTCACTCTCCTCTTTCACTTTCATCAGGAGGCTCTTTAGTTCTTCTTCACTTTCTACCATAAGGGTGGTGTCATCTGCATATCTGAGGTTATCGATATTTCTCATGGTAATCTTGATTCCATGGTAATCTTGTGCTTCCTCCAGTCCAGCATTTCTCGTGATGTACTCTGCACATAAGTTAAATAAGCAGGGTGACAATATACAGCCTTGACATACTCCTTTTCCTATTTGGAACCAGTCTGTTCCACAACCAGTTCTAACTGTTGCCTCCTACCTGCATACATATTTCTCAAGAGGCAGGTCAGATAGTCTGGTATTCCCATCCCTTTCAGAATTTTCCACAGTTTATTGTGATACACACAGTCAAAGGCTTTGGAATAGTCAATAAGGCAGAAATAGATGTTTTTCTGGAAATTTCTTGCTATTTCTATGATACAACGGATGTTTGGCAATTTAATCTCTGGTTCCTCTGCCTTTTCTGAAACCAGCTTGAACATCTGGAGGTTCACAGTTCATATATTGCAGAAGCCTGGCTTGGAGAATTTTAAGCATCACTTTACTAGCGTGTGAGATGAGTGTAATTGTGCAGTGGTTTGAACATTCTTTGGGATTGCCTTTCTTTGGGATTGGAATGAAAACTGACCTTTTCCAGTCCTGGAACCACTGTTGAGTTTTCCAAATTTGCTGGCATATTGAGGGCAGCACTTTCACAGCATCATCTTTCAGGATTTGAAATAGCTCAACTGGAAATCTATCACCTCCACTAGCTTTGTTCATAGTGATGTTTCCTAAGGTTCACTTGACTTCACATTCCAGGATGTCTACCTCTAGGTGAGTGATCACACCATCGTGATTATCTGGGTCATGAAGATCTTTTTTGTACAGTCCTTCTATGTATTCTTGCCACCTCTTCTTAATATCTTCTGCTTCTGTTATGTCCATACTATTTCTGTCCTTTATTGAGCTCATCTTTGCATGAAATTTTCCCTTGGTATCTCGAATTTTCTTGAAGAGATCTCTAGTCTTTCCTATTCTGTTGTTTTCCTCTATTTCTTTACATTGATTGCTGAGGAAGGCTTTCTTATCTCTCATTGCTATTCTTTTGAACTCTGCATTCAAATGGGAATATCTTTCCTTTTCTCCTTTGCTTTTCACTTCCCGTGTTTTCTTAGCTATTTTTATAGCCTCCTCAGAGAGCCATTTTGCTTTTTTGCATTTCTTTTTCTTGGGGATGGTCTTGATCCCTGTCTCCTGTACAATGTCATGAACCTCCATCGATAGTTCATCAGGCACTCTGTCTATCAGATCTAGCCCCTTAAATCTATTTCTCACTTCCACTGTATAGTCATAAAGGATTTGATTTAGGTCATTCCTGAATGATCTAGTTGTTTTCTCCACTTTCTTCAATTTCAGCCTGATTTTGGCAATAAGGTGTTCATGATCTGAGCCACAGTCAGTGATATTGGCCTGTAATTTTCTTTGTGTGTGTGTGGTATCTGACTGGTTTTGGTGTCAGGGTGATAGTGGCCTCACATTGGGAAGTTGTCCTTCCTCTGTGACATTTAGGGACAGTTTCAGAAGGTTAGGCATTAAGTCTTTCTCTAAATGTTCAATAAAATTCACCTTTGAAGTCATCAGGTCCTGAACTTTTGTTTGTTGAGAGATTTTTACTCAAGATTTCAATTTCAGTGTTTGTGTTTGATCTGTAAATATTTTCTATTCTTCCTACTTCCATCCAGGGAGACTGTACCTTTCCATGAATTGTTTTGAGTTTGTCCATTTTATTGTTATACAGTTGTTCATTGTACTCTCTTATGATTCTTGGTATTTTGGTGGGGTGCATTGTAGCTTCCCCTTTTTCATTTCTAATTTTACTGATCTGAGTCCTCTCCCTTTTTTCTTGATGAGTCTGGCTAATCAGTTTTGTTTATCTTTCCAAAGAACCAGTTTTTAGTTTCCTTGATCTTTGTCATTGTTTTCTTTGTCTCTTGTTCATTTATTTCTGCTCTGATCTTTATGATTTCTTTCCTTTTACTGATTTTAGGATTTGTTTGTTTTTCTTTCTCTTGTTGTTTTAGGTGTAAGGTAAGGGAGTTTATTTGAGATTTTTCTTGTTTCTTGAGGTAAGATTGTATTGTTCTAAACTTCCCTCTTAGAACTGCTTTTTCTGCATACCATAAATTTTTGACCATTTTGCTTTCATTTTCATTTGCCTCTAGGTATATTTTTTTCTTCTTCTTTGATTTCTTCAGTGATCCAATCGTTGTTTAGTAGCATATTGTTTAGCTGTAACATGTTTGTGTTTCTTAAAATACCATGTAGTTTATATTTAATCTCATAGCTTTGAGGTCAAGTTTCTTCTGTTTTACAGTAGAAGAGAGAGCTTTGATGATCATGAGCACACAGTATAAATATTGAGATCACATGCTATCCCCTGCCACACTCAGGAGTTCATTTTTTCATAGCTGACATCTTTGCAACACCTTTGTCAGACAGAGGTGTTCTTCTGTTAGGATCTGAAGGAAGCAGCTTGCTGAGAAGCTCCATCCATCTATCAATCATAGTGATCCAGATATCTTTTCAAAAGCATTCCTACAGTGAGAATTCAGTCAAGTGTCAAAGCATAGTTGTAATTAAAAAGTTGATTTTTACCCTAGTGGTTTTGAAATCTAAGAATTAAACTTGGTTATCCAGATCCTAATAAAATGTAAAAGCTCAGAATGTTTCATGAATTGTAGAGAAATCCCCTAGATGGGCTGGGAGTTGGGATAGTGTCTAACATATTAGAAGATCCCCAACTCAGTCATAAGAGAATCTTAAAAAATCCTTTATGCAATTTCAAAGATAGGGGTTAGAGAATTAATTATAGGGAAAGTGGCTGACCTTAACAGTAGAACTGACCTCTGTACCCCCAAGGATGATAAATATGGAGCCCTATACCAAGGTCACAAGGACAAAAATCTCTCAAATTGACCAAGCCCAAGAGCAACTGTTGCCATGAGCCTCCAGATATAAACAAGCCATTTCTATGATCCCATATTAGGTAAAATGCCCACCACATAGCATCCTAATGAAACACTTAATCCCACCCTTCCAGTAGAAATTTTGTTTCTCTTGAAGCTATAAAAATTGGCTCCTAGCTAGTGAAAATGGTTGTCAGCTCTCCCTTGAGCCAGTACACTGTTCTAACAGCATGTCCCACTCTAATAAATTTTATACTCCTCTCATTCTGCCTCATGTCTGGAATTTTTTTTTTCAACCTGTACACAAACCATGACAATAAGGAATATTTACATCCTCACAGTAAAAGAATATATGAAAAAAAAAAAAAAACTACTCAGAGTAAAATGGCAAAGTCACACAAACAGGGTGCAGACTGCAATGTGGATTTCCCTACAAGCTTTTAATCTTATCTCAGTAAGGAGAGAAGTCATGGTGTGGATAATCAGTCACACTTTCTGGGGGAAGATGTGAAGCCAGGCCTGGAGAAGAACCTGTGGAAGAGAAAGGAAGCTACAAGACTGACCAAAAATTCAGGGGTAAGATGTAGGCTATAGTTGCCTCCCCTCTCTGCCCAACACTTCAGTCTGTTCACCCTCACCTGGCCTGCAGTCATAGCAAAGTATCAGTGCCACCGTCAGAAACAAAACCACCTGTTTTGATGGGGTTCAGAATATGCTACCTCAAAATAGGGTACCTTGGCATACTGAATATTTCAGGCTGAAGGAATTTAAGAAAAAGCATGTGTAGGAAGGAGTTGCAGACTTTCACCTGAAGCAGGTGTTAAAACTCTCATTTGAGAGATACTGTCCTCTATACCTGAAACAAAGGAACATCTTTAGATGGGAAAAAAATTTCTGCCTGTCGTTTCAACAAGCAAACAGCAAAAGTTGCCAGCCACAAGGTCAGCAGCCACTGAAGCCACTCCAACGTTGCCCTGAGGAAAACGAGGGGAGTTTAGGATGGAGAAACACAGGATACTGGCCCGAGATAGTTAGGATGCTTTGATAAATGACAATTTGTGACCACTGTGCTCAGTCGCCCAGTCATGTCCAACTCTGTGGTCCCATGGACTCTAGCCCACCAGGCTCCTCTATCCATGAAATTTTCCATGCAATAATTCTGGAGTAGAGTGCCATATCCTACTCCAAGGGATCTTCCTGAACCAAGGATCAAACCCACATCTCTTTGTGTCCTCCTGCATTAGCAGGTGGATTCTTTACCACTAGTCCCACATCTTTACCACAGTTAAGATGCATATCAAAAGAATCATTTCAATAAGCCCAGAATCTTGGATCTTCCTATGCATAGAAAACCACTAAAATTATGAAGTTGAGATGTCTATTTTTTTGATTAGCAGTATAATTTTCATGTTTGACATTTTTTTTTCCAGTAAACTCCTATATATCTTGATATTTCCCTTACATATTTGGAAGAATCCCTCAGAGCTATCTGAGAATCTGGGCTATAGTCCTCAGTAAGGTCCAGGAATAAATGTAACTCTCAACTTTAAGATTACACTTTGTTACCTGGTTGATTGTTTTAGTGGCCAACAAACAGATCCAGAGCAGACGTCTCTCCTTCAACTGAACTCTACAAGGAACCAGGCCTTTGGTACCAGCAGAGGCTTCTTGTGCCTGTCCACCTTCTTGGATAGTCCAAACAAATTTGGGTGAGTGTATTCTGGGTCTTGAGTCTCCCATTATTGACTGATAATTCTAAATTTTACTTGGTTATGTTAAACTACTCTCTTGAGGAGTGATTTTCCTTGAAACATACATTCATGAAGAGCTACCTAGGTTATCCTCAATTGAAAGACACTGGAAAGATTTTGCTCAATTGAAAGACATTCTGTTAGGGGAACCACTGACCAAAACTTCCCTCTCTGGCCAGGAAAGATAGTAACCACTTGAATGATTTATCTTATAACTGGAGTCCTGGTAAGGAATATATAACTAAAAAACTACCACAAACTAGAAGAATTTGAGAAAGGTCAAAATGAGAGAGGGTCTTCCCAGGTGGTTTAGCGGTAAAGAATCTGTCTGCCAATGCAGGACACCTGGCTTGGGGAGATCCCTTGGAGTAGGAAATGGCAACCCACTCCAGTATTCTTACCTGGAAAATTCCATGGACAGAGAAGCCTGGTGGCTAGATCATGAGGTCACAAAGAGTCAGAAATGACTGAGCACACATGCATGCAAAATGAGAGATGAAATGTAAGTCCATATGTCCTAGTAACCTTCCAGAATCCTTCTTGCTGGAATCCATCTTGACTGAGTGATGTGTGCACCATCAGGAAGGATCCTGAGTCAGAATGATTGGCCAGAGATAATCTGGAAACTAATCCCATTATGATAAAACTTGAGACTGCAAACCACTTGGCAAAGCAGTTCCTGGATTTGCTTACTCTGCTGCTTTCTGCCTGGGTGCCCCTTCTCAATGCTGCAATAAAATTAAAAATGAGCTTTTTTTTTTTAAAACTAGGAAAATAAAAGGAACAATGAACAGGCTAGAGAAGAAGCATAAACTGGCCTGAAAGAGCTAAGCAATCCTAGTTTTACTTTAACTATTACTCGTCTGTAATGTCTATCCTTCACAAAGCTCACCTATCACTCTGTACTCCTGTGTAAATTGCCTCCTGAACCCGGTGCTTACTCTCCCTGCACTCTCTTATAGCATATCACCCTGTATAGCTGTTTGCATTTCAGAAAGAAGCTCAAAGGCCAGCAACTCAATGAGTGGACCCAATTACTGAGCTGTTGGACCCACGCCTGCCTGATGCCAGCAGTGACTTTTATAATGATGCAAGCAGAAGAAAAATGCAAATCCTTCATCACTTTGATCCTCATCACTTACCCTGGACTTTGTGTTTCACCTATAAAACACTCTATATTTCCCCAAGAAGTGGGGTACAGTTCTTAAGGTTTTAGTCTACTGTGTTTCCTTTTTGCCAGGAAAATAAAGCTACTATTTTATATTTCCTCCAAACTCTGTCTGTGTATTTCCATTTGGCATCAATAGACAAGGAGCTAAGATTTTTAGCAGTACCAATAAAGTCTCTAGCTGCATCAGCATGCATATCTCATGGGACAATTTATTTCTGAGTGTTAGATAAAAGCCCACTCTTGGGCCCCTTCTTGGAACAGCTCAGTGGTTTATTCTTAGTTGAAAGACACAAAGAAGACAGTTTTGGGGAATAAACTTTATATTGATAGATCTTGTGAAGGCTATATTCTTGGTACTCTCCTGTGGGAACATCTCTTGTGTCTTTTTGGTTTGACTTACTATTAAGATACTACTCATCAATAGCCAGACAGATCCTTTAAATTATATAAACTTCTAAATTGGTAAATTTTTAGAGAACTCTCATTGTTAACAGGCTTCCCTGGTGGGTCATTTGTAAAGAATATGCCTGCCAATGCAGGAGATGCAGGAGATGCAGGTTCAATCCTTGGGTCAGGAAGATTCACCTGGAGGAAGAAATGGGAACCCACTCTAGCAATCTTGCCTGAATAATCCCATGGACAGAGTAGCCTGGCAGGCTTACAGTCCATGAAGTCACAAAGAGTCAGACATGACTGAGAGACTGAACACACACACACATTATTAAAAACTGTTTTATTTGTACTTATTAAAAAAACAAAATATTAATAAAGTATGGATATATATAATGGCATATATATATATATATATATATATATATATATATATATAAGAACTCTCTTAGTTTAAAATAAGCAAATAAAAAATGGACTGAGAAACCTTATTTGTTTTCATGGTTTCCCTCAATGGGTCTTACACCTCGTAATAAAACATCAGATTGTTAATTAGATTGATTTAAAAAAAAGCTGAGGGAAAAATTAAGAAATGTCTTCCCCAAAAGGTGAAAATTTTAGAGATGCATGTCAACTGGATAGAAATCTTTAGATAATTATTAAGAAATGGAATAAATAAAACTTATATTAACAGGATTAAAACAAAAGGTTTTGATGCAATACTACATAAGGTTGGATGGGCTAAAGGGATTCCTTATCAGTCCATAACAATAAAGGACCTCAAACAGGTCTGTTCTATTTATCCCATTATATGTGTTTCTGTATATATATAATTTGACATTATATATATATGGTCAATTACATAAAAGACATGTATATATATATATATATATATACATACACAGACACATGTATATATATATATATATATAATCTGCATATGTTAAGCTTGAAGAAAATTATACTAAAGTACCTAACCAGAAGTGGTTTGGGGCAACAGTTAGGCAAATTAAGCAAGTTGAAAGGTTTAGCAAAAGGCCTGGGTTCCTTGGCTCAAACCCTCACTGAGGACCCCAAAGCATTTATTTAAAAAATTGACAAAATGACTGGGAAATAAAAAGGAAATATTCTGGGACTTCTTAACATGAAGCCGTGATGAGGAGGTTCTAAAGGAAAGGAAAGTTAGAGGTATAAAGGTTGATAGAATTGAGATGAAAGTCTATAAACATTGGTATATTTAAATTGACTTTTTGTAAGATGGCTATATCATTGTTGCCTAATTATACTGTGGAATAGACACAGCTCACTGGGGAATGCTTCTGTGCCTGGTATTATAAGACAGAGTATATAAATATGCCCCTCAGGAAATTTTAATTCAACATATTAAAAGAATGATCAGAGTGATCTCAGTTCATTTCCATGGCAAAACATTCAACAACACAGTAATCCAGGTCTATGCCCCAAACACTGATGCCAAAAAGCTGGAGCTGTACTGGTCTATGAAGACCTACAAGAACTTCTAGAACTAACACACGCACATGCACAAAGTTGTCCTTTTCATTATACAGGATTGGAATGCAAAAGTAGGAAGTCAAGAGATACCTAGAGTAAAAGACAAGATTGGCCTTGCATATAAAATGAAGCAGGACAAAGGCTAGCACAGTTCTGCCAAGAAAATGCATTGGTCATGGTATGGTAATCCATTTCCAATAACACAAGAGACGACTCTACACATGGACATCACCAACTGGTCAAAACCCAGATCTGACTGATTATATTCTTTGCAGCCAAAGATGGAGAAGCTCTATATAGTCAGAAAAAACAAGACCTGAAGCTAACTGTGGCTCAGACTATGAGAGCCTTACTGGAAAATTCACAATTAAATTGAAGAAAGTAGGAAAAACCAACAGGCCATTCAGGTATGATACAAACCAAATCCCTTATGATACAGTGGAGGCAATAAATACATACATGGGATTAGATCTGGTAGACAGAGACCTGAAGAACTATGGACAGAGATTTGTAACGTGCAAGAGGTGGTGACCAAAATTATTCTAAAGAAAAAGAAATACAAAACGGTTGTCTGACGAGGACTTACAAATAGCCAAGAAAAGAAGAGAAGCAAAAAACAAAGGAAAAAAGGAAAGACACACCCAACTGAATACAGAGTTCCAGAAAATAGCAAGAAGAGATAAGAAAGCCTTCTTAAGTGAATGATGTAAAGAAGTAGAGGAAAACAATAGAATGGGAAAGGTTAGAGATCTCTTCTAGAAAATTAGACATACCAACAGAATATTTCATGCAAAGGTGGGCAAAATAAAGGACAGAAAATACAAGGAACTATCAGAAGCAGAAGAGATTAAGAAGAGGTGGCAAGAATACACAGAAGAGCTATACAAATATGTCTTAATGACCCAGATAACCATAATGGTATGGTCACTCACCTAGAGCCATAGATCTTGGAGTGTGAAATCAAGTGGGCCTTAAGAAGCATTACTATGAACAAAGTAAGTGGAGGTGATCCTAAAAGATGACACTGTGAAAATGCTGTACTCAATATGTCAACAAATTCACAAAACTCAACACTGGCCAAAGGACTGGAAAAAGTCAGTTTTCATTTCAATCCCAAAGAAGGGCAATGCCAAAGAATGTTCAAACTACCTCACAATCTCACTCATTTCACATGCTAGCAAGGAAATGCTCAAAATCCTTCAAGAGAGGCTTCAGCAGTTCAACTGAGATCTTCCAGATGTACAAGCTGGATTTAGAAAAGGCAGAGGAACCAGAGATCAAATTGCCAACATCTGTTGGATCATAGAAAAAGCAAGGAAATTCCAGAAAAATATCTAGTTTTGCCTCATTGACCATGATAAAGCCTTTGAGTGGATCACAGCAAATTGGAAAATTCTTTAAGAGGTGGGAACACCAGACCACCTTACCTGCCTCCTGAGAAACCTGTATGCAGGTCAAGAAGTAACAATTAGAATTAGACATGGAACAGTGGACTCGTTCACAATGGGGAAAGGAGTACATCAAGGCTTTATATTATCATCCTGCTTGTTTAACTAATATGTAGAGTACATCATGTGCAATGCTGAACAGATGACTTGTGAGCTACAATCAAGGTTTCTAGGAGAAATATCAAGAACCTCAGTTATGAAGATTATACCACTCTAATGGCAGAAAGTAAGGAGGAACAAAAGAGCCTCTTGATGAAGGTAAAAGAGGAGGGTGAAGAAGTTGGCTTAAAACTCAACATTCAAAACACTAAGATCGATTTGTGGGAGAAGTTGGCAGAGGAATAAGAGGAGGGGCTTGCTTGCCTGCCCACAAATATATCACAGACTCATCAAAATACAGAACAATTCCAAGAAAGCTACTTCTAAATGACAGCAGACAACTCAGGACTCCAAAAAGGTAAGCTAATCTCCCTCAAATGATGTGGTAAAAGATAAGGACATTAAAAAAGAACAAGAAATACAGCAGACTTCAGAAAACAAGCTTGTGCCCCAACAGGGAGGGAGTAGTGAAGGAGGAAAAGTTTCTCGGCACTGGGAAACCCTCTCACTGGCGGGACCAAGGGGTCGTTGTGGAGCCTCAGACTACATTACAGCAGCGGGGGCTCAGAAGGCAACATACAGATAAAACTTGGGAACAGAGCTCTGGGACAGCACTTCTCAGTCCATTAGTAGCTTACAAGCCTTAGCCTCATCTCCAGAAGGAGAGAACAGGAAGCTGAAGAAAGCAGCACACAAGCCTCCATCAAGCAGAGGCTGGGACTAGGAGCTGAGAGAAGCAGCTAGAAGTGACAGAAAGAGGGGGCAGGAAGCCAGGAACAGCGGCACACAGGCATCCGCCCCAGCAGAGTGTGGGTGCATGACATTGAGAGAAGCGGCTATCAAGAGCCAGCCTGCAGCAGAGGGGGGAGCTGGGGGCATAGGGTCCAGCAAAGATCCTAGGGAGAGGTAGGGGGCTGGCGGCTGTGAGGATGTGCTTAGAGGCCTCTTCCACAGTGCTGCAGAAATAGACCTGACTGCCACGTCCCTGGTGTCTTAAATGGTAGTCTGCCTGCAATGCAGGAGACCTCCCTTGGATTCCTGGGTTGGGAAAATCTCCTGGAGAAGGAAATGGCAATTCACTCCAGTGTTCTTGTCTGGAGAATCCCATGGACAGAAGAACATGGTGAGACCCAGTCATTGGGGTCACAAACAGTCAGACACGATTGAGGGACTAACACTTCACTTCACTGCTGCCAAAGTCAGGAGAGGTGCCAGAGGCAGTGGACAAAGCACCACCAATGTGGTCCTGATCCCAGAGGTTGCGGCTACCACCAAGCTGTGAGCAGGCACAGGTTACTGCCGTCCCCTTGCTGGAGCTTGAACAGCTGAACTCTTTCTTGGGACCCATGAAGTGGGGCCTTTTCCTCTGAGAGAACCCACACGCTTCAGACTGTAACATCCAACAGGTCACTATTGCTACAGGCACTTCCCGGTACAACCCATATTTGCTGCCATATCCTCCCCTCTCCCCAACCCAAGAGAGCTAGTAAGCCTTAATGAGCCTCAGACACAGACCCTCTTGTGTCCAAATGTGGAACAGACTGTGGACTCTAGGGGCAACTATGAACATTAGGAACAACTACAAGCTGGAATAAGGTCAGATCTGAGACTGGACTGACCCCAGACTGCTCACAACAGGTCCAGCCCTCCCTAGAAATATTAGAGGACTTTGGTGTAAGCTTCACTGGGTGTTCTGGGCTGCTGAGTGCTGCCTTCACTATAAGTATTGGGAACTTGTCTTTTGCACTGGGTGACTTGTGAGGTCTTGGAGCTTCAATAAACATTTGAGCCTGAAACCCTGAGGGGAGATACCCAAGTCCAAGACTTTGAACCACCAGAGAATTGCTGACCCCAGGAACATTAATAAATGAGAGCCCTTCCAAAGGCCTCCATCTCAACACCAAGACCAGCCCACTGAAAGGCTAGCAAGTACCAGTGCCCAAATACACCATGCCAATCCTTCAACAAAACAGAAACACAGTGCTACACACTGGCAGATGGGCTTCCTAAAGCCATACCAAATCCATAGTCACCCAAAAGTCTACTACTGGACACAGAGCTGCCCTTCAGAGAGACAAGATTCAGCTCCATTGACAAGAACACAGGCACAAGTCCCTCCAGACAGGAAACCATCAGAGAATACTAGCCTCACCTCCCCCGAAGGGGGTGGGGCTGGGGGAAGGACTGCACAGCTAAGAAGAACTATGACCTTGAGGGCTGTATTTTTTTTTTTCTTTTTCTTTTTTTTTTAATCACACTGTGGAATTTTCCTTTTTTAAAAATGATTAAAAATTTTTAAAGTTTTTGTTATTGTTCTATTTGATTGTTCTTACCATTCTTTTTCTGCTGCAGTTATTTCTTAACACATATAAATCTTTTTTTACATACTTCTATTTAACTTTGCTTTTCTATTTTTTTCTTTTCATCCTTCCCTTCCTTTTTCTTCTTTCTTTCCTTCTTTTTCTACTTCTTTTTCTTTTCTTTTATTCATTCTTTTTTTTCACCATCTTTGTTCATGTGTTATGTTTTCTTTGTTTTATTTCCTAGTAGGCACTCTGCTTTGGCTGAGTTTTCCAGTTTAAGTTTTAGTTAGCTCTGTTTTTAATTGGTTAATATCATTTTTTGCTTCCTTTGCTCATCAAGCTAATCTCTTGTACTTTCTTTTCTTTGGACTATTTTGGTTTTATTTGCGTGTGTGTATGTGTATATGTCCCATTGCTTTTGTAATTATCTGTCTAATCTTGTATTTACTATTTATCTGGGTTCTTCTTTTATTTATTTTTATAAATATTTTAATTTTTGTCTTGGTGTGTTTGTTTTAATCCCCTTTAAGTAAGTAAAGTTGCTCAGTCGTGTCCAACTCTTTGTGACCCCATGGACGGTAGCCTACCAGGCTCCTCCATCCATGGGATTTTCCAGGCAAGAGTACTGGAGTGGGTTGCCATTTCCTTCTCCAGAGGATCTTCCTGACACAGGGGTCGAACCCAGGTCTCCGGCAATGCAGGCAGACGCTTTACCATCTTAGCCACCAGGGAACCCTTTAATCCCATAAAAAACAGCTTGCTGGGTCTTGATCCCCTGACCAGGGATTGGGCCTGAGACATTTAAATAGGAGCAGTGAATCCAGGATCACAAACTGCCAGAGAACTCCTATTAATTAATACTCACAGGTAGTATTAATTAGTGAGAACTTCCATGAAGGTCTACACCTGTATGCAAAGCTCAGTATCACCCAGCTGCAAGCATCAAAAAAACACAAAATCGATCATCAACAAACAGAATTCCCACAAACACCTCAAAAAATATACCACCTTACACAGACCTGCCCATTAGAGGGAAACAAAACCAAAAAAATAAAACTCACCACCTCCCACTAGAACACAGGCATAAGACACCCACAACACAAAGTCAACACAAACCACTGGGCCGACCTTACCCACTGAGGGCAGAAACCAGCTGGAAGTAGGAATACAACCATGAGTCTGTTCAAAGGAGACCTCCAATGGAGTAAGTAGGGGAAGAAAATGAAAAGACAGGGAAATATAGCACAAATGAAGGAACAAGGTAGATTCACAAGAACAGATAAATGAAGAGATAATAGGCAAACTACCTGAGAAAGTATTCAAAATAATAATAAAGATGTTCCAAAGCCTTGAAAATATAATGGAGAAAATGCAAGAATCAATTATCACAATTGAAAAGGACCTAGAAGAAATAAAGAATAAACAGATGAATAACACAATTGCTGAAATTAAAAATACTCTATGAAAAACCAATAGTAGAATAACTGAGGGAGAAGAACATATAAGTGAGCTGGAAGATAGAATGGTGGAAATAACTGCTGAAAAGCAGAATACAATTTAAATAATGAACAGAATTGAGGATAGTCTCAGAGATCTCTGGGAAAATATTAAACACACGAGCATTTAAATTATTGGGGTCCCAGAGGAAGAAGAGAAAAAGAGAGACTGAGAAAATTTCTGAAAATATTATAGTTGAAAACTTCCCAAACATGAGAAAGGAAATAGCCAATCAGGTCCAAGAAGCACAGAGAGTCTCATACAGGATAAACCCAAGGAGAAACACATCATGACACATACTAACCAAGCTAATGCAGAATAAACACAAATACTAGTAAAAGCAGCAAGTAACATACAAGGGAAGGCTCATATGATTGACAGTTCATCTTTCAGCAGTAACTCTACAGGCCAGAAAGGAAGAGCAGGATATATTTAAAGTGCTGAAATAAAAAAAAAAAAATCTACAATTAAGATTACTCTACTTGGGAAGGATCTCATCAAAACTGATGGAGAAATCAAATGTTTTACAGACAAGCAAAACTTAAGAGAATTTAGCACCACCTTGTTTGCTCAGAGCGTTAAAGTGTCTGCCTGCAAAGTGGGAGGCACGGGTTCGATCCCTGGGTTGTGAAGATACCCTGGAGAAGGAAATGGCAACCCACTCCATTATTCTTGCCTGAAAAATCCCATGGATGGAGAAGCCTTGTGGGCTACAGTCCATGGGGTCGCAAAGAGTCAGACACGACTGAGCGACTTCACTTCACTAGCACCACCAAAGCAGGATTACAACAATTATAAAACGGACTTCTATAGGCAGAAAACACAAGAAAAGAAAAAAAATCTCAAAACAAACCCCAAACAATTAAGAAAATGGCAATAGAAACATACATATGAATAATTACTTTAAGTGTAAATGGATCAAATGCTCCAACCAAAAGATACAGACTGGCTAAATGGATACAAAAACAAGACCCCGTATACATGCTGTCTACAAGAGACCCACTTCAGACCTACCCACTACAAGAGACACATACAGACTGAAAGTAAAAGGATGGGAAAAGATATAGCATGCAAATGGAAATCAAAGGAAAGCCAGAAAGGCCATTCTCATTTCAGACAAAATAGACTTTAAAATAAGGAATATTACAATAGATAAGAAGGACAGTACATAATGATCAAGGGTTTAATCCAAGAAGAAGACATAATAATTGTAACTCTTTATGCACCAAACATAAGAACACCTCAATACAAAAGACAAGCACTAACAAACATAAAAGGGGAAATTGACACTAACACAATAATGACAGGGAGCTTTAGCACCACATTTACACCAGTGGACAGATCATCAAAACAGAAAAGTAATAACGAAACACAAACTTTAAATGACATATTAGATCAGATGGACATGATTGATATCTTCAGGACTTTCCACCCGAGTGCCAAAGAATACACTTTCTTCTCAAGTGCACATGGAACATTCTCCAGGATAGACTGTGTCTTGGGTCACAAATCAAGCCTCAGTAAAGTTAAAAAAATTGAAATCATATCAAGCACATTTTCTGACCAAAGCACTATAAGAGTAGATATCAATATAGGAAAAAAATGTAAAATACACAGTAACATAAAGATTAAACAATACATTTTTAAGTAATGAAAAGATTACTGAAGAAATAAGAAGGGAAATCAAAAATTTCCTAGAGACAAATGGCAACAAAAACACGACAACCAAAACCTATGAGAAGCAGTTCTATAAGGGAAGTTTACAGTATTACAATTCCACCTCAAGAATTAGTAATCAAATAGACAACCTAAATGTACACCTAAAACAGTTGGAAATAGAAGAACAAAAAACCCCAAAGTTAGTAGAAGGAAAGAAGTCATAAAGATCAGAGCAGAAATAAATGAAAAAGAAATGAAAGAAACAATAAAAAGGTTAATAAAACTGACAACTGGTTATTTGAGAAGATGAACAAAATGACAAACCAACAGCCAAACTGATAAAGAAAGAAAAAAAAAAAAAAAGGGAGAAAAATCAATCAACAAATTAGGAATGAGAAAAGAGAGGTTACAACAGACAACACAGAAATACAAAGGATCATAAGAGACTATTACAAGTAACTATCTGTTAATAAAAAAGACAACCTAGAGGAAGTGAATATATTTTTAGAAAAGTTCAAACTTTCAAGAATAAATCAGAAAGAAGTAGAAATAATGAACAAACCAATTACAAACAATGAAATTAAAAATGTGATTAAAAAAAAAAAACTTCTCCTAAACAAAAGCCCAGGGCAAGATGGCTTTACAAGTGAATTCTGTCAAACTTTTGGGAAAGAGCTAATGTCTGTCCTTCTGAAACATCTACCAGAAAAGTTGCAGAGGAAGGAATACTTCCACACTCAATCTAGGGAGCCACCACCACCCTGACACCAAAACCAGACAAAGACAACACAAAAGAAGAAAATTTCAGGTCAATATAACTGATGAATATAGACGTGAAATCCTTAAAAAAAATTCCAGCAAATTGTTTTCAACAGCACATTAAAAAGATCATACACCATGATCAAGTCAGGTGTATCCAAGGAATGCAAGATTTCTTCACCATACATAAATCAATCAATTTGATACATCATATTAACAAATTATAAGATAAAAACCATATGATCATCTCAATAGATGCAGAAAAACCTTTTGACAAAATTCAATACCCATTTATGATAAAACTCTTCACAAAGTGGTCATAGAAGGAACCTGCCTTAACATAATAATGGCCATGTATGACAAATCCACAGCAAACATTATTCTCAACTGTGAGAATTTGAAAGGATTCCCTCTGAGATCAGGAACAAGAAAATGGTGCCCAGTCTCACCACTATTCAACATAGTTTTGGAAGTTTTAGCTATGGCAGAGAAAAAAAAAAGAAAGAAAGAAAGAAAGAATTAAAGGAATCCAGACTGGAAAAGATGCAATAAAACTATCACTGTTACAGACGACATGATACTACACATTGAAACCCTAAAGGTATTATCAGAAAATTACTAGAGCTAATCAGTGAATTCAGTAAAGTTGAAGGATAGAAAATCAAGACACAGAAATCACTTGCATTCCTATATACTAACAATGAAACATCAGAAATGCAAATTAAGGGGAAAAAAAGAGAATATGAACCTAAGATGAACCTAGAGCCTTTTATATAGAGTGAAGTAAGTCAGAAAGAGAAAGATAAATATGGAATATTAATGTAAATATATGGAATATGGGAAAATGATACCAAAGAATTTATTTGCAGGGCAGCAATGGAGAAGCAGACATAGAGTGTAGACATATGGACATGGGGAGAGAGGAGGAAAGGGTGAGATGTATGGAGAGAGTAACATGGAAACTTATATTACCATATGTAAAATAGAAAGCCAGGAAACTCAAACAGGGGTCTGTATCAACCTAGAGAGGTGGGATGGGGAGGGAGATGGGAGGCAGGTTCAAGAGGGAAGGGATAAATATATACCTATGACTGATTCATGTTGAGGTTTGACAAGAAACAACAAAATTCTGTAAAGCAAATATCTTTCAATTAAAAAAAAAAAAAAAAAAGCCCTAGGAATAAACCTAACTAAGAGACAGAAGTGCTGTATGCAGAAAACTTTAAGACACTGATGAAACAAATCAAAGATGACATAAACAGATGGAGAGATATTCCATGTTCCTGGGTTGGCAGAATCAATATTGTGAAAATGACTATATTGCCAAAGGCAATCTACAGATTCAATGCAATGTCTATCAAATTACCACTGCATTTTTTTTTTTTTTCCACAGAACTAGGGGAAAAAAAAAAAAAAAAAAAAAAAACCTCACAATTTGTATGGAAACACAAAAGACCCCAAATAGCCAAAGCAATCTTGGGAAAGAAGATTGCAGCTGTAGAATCAACTTACCTGATTAAATACTATACTACAAAACTATAATCTTCCCGACAATATAATACTTGCACAAAAACAGAAATATAGACCAATGGAGCAAGATAGAAAGCCCAGAGATAAATGCACACACCAGTGGGCACCCTATCTTTCAAAAAGGAGGCAAGCACATACAATGGGGGCAGAGATAATCTCTTTAGTAAGTGGTGCTGGGAGAACTGCACAACTACGTGTAAAAGAATAAAATCAGAACACTTCCTAATACCATACACAAAAATAAAGTCAAAGTGGATTAAAGACCTAAAAGTAAGACCAGAAACTATGAAATATAGAAGAAAAGATAGAACATAGAAGAGGACATATAAATCTTAGAAAAATCCTCTATGATCCACTTCCTAGAATAATGGAAATAAAACCAAAAACAAACAAGTGGAACCTAATTAGACTTAATAGCTTTTACACAGTAAAGGAAACTATAAACAATGTGAAAAGACAGAACTCTGAATGGGAGAAAATAATAACAAATGAAACAACAAACA
The DNA here is from genome assembly GCF_963930625.1 of Muntiacus reevesi. Taxonomy (NCBI): domain Eukaryota; kingdom Metazoa; phylum Chordata; class Mammalia; order Artiodactyla; family Cervidae; genus Muntiacus; species Muntiacus reevesi. The sequence continues at coordinate 13,206,517 of NC_089252.1, forward strand.
AAGGATTGATTCCCAGAATATATATTCAGCTTATACAACACAATACCAGAAAAACAAAAACAAACAACCCAATCAAAAAGTGGTCAAAAGACCTAAACAGACATTTCTCCAAAAAAGACATCAATTCAGTTCAGTTCAGTCTTGTCTGGCTCTTTGTGACCCCATGGACTGAAGCACCCCAGGATTCTGTGTCCTTCACCATCTCCTGGAGCTTGCTTAAACACATGTCCATTGAGTCAGTGATACCATTCCAACCATCTCATCCTAGGTCATCTGCTTCTCCTCCCACCTTCAATCTTTCCCAGCATCAGGGTCTTTTCAAATGAGTCAGTTCTTTGCAGCAGGTGGCCAAAGTACTGGAGCTTCAGCTTCAGAATCAGTCTTCCCAATGAATATTTAGAGTTGATTTCCTTTAAGGTTGACTGGATTGATCTCCTTGCAGTCCAGGGGACTCTCAAGAGTCTTCTCCAACACCACAGTTCAAAAGCATCAATTCTTTGGTGTTCAACTTTCTTTGTAGTTCAACTCTCACATCCATACATGACAACTGAAAAAGCCATAGCTTTGACTATACGCACCTTTGTTGATAAAGTAATGTTTGCTTTTAATATGCTGTCTAGGTTGGTCATAACTTTCCTTCAAAGGAGCAAGTGTCTTTAATTTCATGGCTGTAGTCACCATCTGCAGTGATTCTGGATACCAAAATAATAAAGTCCGTTGCTGTTTCCACTGTTTCCCCATCTATTTGCCATGAAGTGATGGGACTGGATGTCATGGTCTTAGGTTTTTTAATGTTGAGCTTTGAGCCAATTTTTTCACTCTCCTTTGACACTATAATCAAGAGGCTCTTTAGTTTTTCTTTGCTTTAGGCCATAACAGTGTCATCTGAGTATCTGAGGTTATTGATATTTATCCATGCAACCTTGATTCCAGCTTGTGCTTCATGCAGTCTGTCATTTCACATGATATACTCTGCATATAAGTTAAATAAGCAAGATGTATTGTGAAATTCAGACTTAAAGAAAGTAGGAAAAACTACTAGACCATTCAGTTGTGACCTAAATCAAATCCCTTATGACTATACAGTTGAAGTGACAAATAGATCCAGGGGATTAGATCTTATAGAGAGCCTGAAGAACTATGGATGGACATTCAAAACATTGTACAGGAGGCAGTGATCAACCGTCACCAAGAAAAAGAAATGCAAAAAGCCAAAATGGTTGTCTGAGGAAGCCTTACAAACAGCTTATAAATAAAAGAGAAGCTAAAGGCAAGGAGAAAAGGAGAAATATACCTATCTGAACACAGAGTTCCAAAGAAGAGCAAAGAGAGATAAGAAAGCCTTCCTCAGTGATCAGTGTAAAGAAATAATAGAAAACAATAGAATGGGAAAGACTAGAGATCTCATCAAGAAAATTATATATACCAAGTACTGATACTGAAGCTGAAACTCCAAAACTTGGCCACCTAATGCAAATAACTGAATCATTGTGAAAGGCCCTGATTCTGGGAAAGATTGAAGGCAGGAGGACAAGGGGACAACTGAGGATGAGATGGTTGAATGGGCATCGCCGACTCGATGACCATGAGTTTGAGCAAGCTCCAGGAGCTCATGATGGACAGGGAAACCTGGCATGGTGCAGTCCATGGGGTCAGACACAACTTAGCTACTGAACTGAGCTGAACTGAAGGAAACATTTCATGCAAAGATGGGTAAAATAAAGGACAGAAATGATATGGGTTTAACAGAAGCAGAAGATATTAAGAGGTGGCAAGAAGATACAGAAAAACTATACAAAAAAGATATTCATGACCCAGATAATCATGATGGTGTGATCACTAACCTAGAGCCAGACATCCTGGAATGTGAAGTTGAACAGGCCTTAGGAAGCATCACTACAAACAAAGCTAATGGAGGTGATGGAATTCCAGTTGAGCTACTTAAAACTCTAAAAGATGATGCTGTGAAAATGTTGCACTCAATATGCCAGCAAATTTGGAAAACTCAGCAGTGGCCACAGTACTGGAAAATGTAAGTTTTCATTCCAATCTCAAAAAAGGCAATGTCAATGAATGTTTAAACTACAGCACAATTGCACTCATCTCACATGCTAGCAAAGTAATGCTCAAAATTCTCCAACCCAGGCTTCAACAGTATGTGAACTGTGAACTTCTAGATGTCCAAGCTGGATTTAGAAAAGTCAGAGAAGCCACAGAACAAAGTTCCAACATGTATTGGATCATAGAAAAAGCAAGAGAGTTCCAGAAAAACATCTATTTCTGCTAATAAAGCAGAAAGACTTTGACTATGCCAAAGTCTTTGACAGTGTCAATCACAACAAACTGTAGAAAATTCTTCAAGAGAGGGTTATACCAGGCCACCTTACATGCTTCCTGAGAAATCTGTTTTCAGGTCAAGGAGCAGCAGTTAGAACTGCAGATGGAACAATAGTCTGGTTCCAAATTGGGAAATGAATAGGTCAAGACTGTGTATTGCACCCTGCTTATTTAACTTATACACAGAGTACATCATGAGAAACGCTGGGCAGGATGAAGAACAAGCTGGAATTCAGATTGCTGGGAGAAATGTCAATAATCTCAGATTGGCAGATGACAGCAGCCTATGGCAGAAAGTGAAGAAGAACTAAAGAGCCTCTTGATGAAAGTGAAAGAGGAGAGTGAAAAAGTTGGCTTAAAAGTCAACATTCAAAAAAACTAAAATCATGGCATCCAGTCACATCACTTCAAGGCAAATAGATAGGGAAACAATGGAAACAGTGAGAGTCTTTATATTTTTGAGCTACAAAATCATTGCAAATGGTGACTGAAGCCATGAAATTAAGAGACACTTGCTCTTTGGGACAAAAATTATGACCAACCTAGACAGAATATTAAAAAGCAGAGATATTATTTTACAAACAATGGTTCATCTAGTCAGAGCTATGGTTTTTCCAGTGGTCATGTATGGACGTGAGAGTTGGATTATAAAGAAAACTGAGCACCAAAGAACTGATACTTTTGAACTGTGGTGTTGGAGAAGACTCTTGATGGTCCCTTGGACTGCAAGGAAATCCAACCAGTCCATCCTAAAGGAAATCAGTCCTCGGTGTTCATTGGAAGGACTGATGTTGAAGCTGAAACTGCAATACTTTGGCCTCCTGATGCAAAGAGCTGACTCATTTGAAAAGACCCCGATGCTGGGAAAGATTGAGGGCAGGAGGAGAAGGGGATGACAGAGGATGAGATGGTTAGATAGCATCACTGACACAATGGACATGGGTTTGGGTGAATTCTGGGAGTTGGTGATGGTGGACAGGGAGGCCTGGCGTGCTGCGGTTCATGGGGTCACAAAGAGTCAGACGCGACTGAGTGACTGAACTAAATTAAACTGAACTGACTTTGCTAGTATGTGAGATGAGTGCAATTGTGCTGTAATTTGAACATCCTTTGCCATTGCCTTTTTGGGGGGTTGGAATGAAAACTGATCTTTTCCAGTCCTATGGACATTGCTGAGTTTTCCAAATTTGATGGCATATTGAATGCAGCATTTTCACGGCATCATCTTTTAGGAATTTGAATAGCTCAACTGAAATTCCATCACCTCCATTAGCTTTGTTCTAAGTGAACTGAACTGAACTGAAGTGGTGCTTCCTAAGGCCTACTTGACTTCCCACTATAGAATATCTGGCTCTAGGTGAGTGAAGACACCATCCTGTTTATCCGGGTCATAAGGGCTTTCTTTTACAAGTCTTCAGTGTATTCTTGCCACTTCTTCTTAGCATCTTCTGCTTCTTTTAAGTCCATACAATTTCTGTCCTTTATTGTGCCCATCTTTGCATGAAATGTACTCTTGGTATCTCTAATTTTCTTAAAGAGATCTCGAGTCTTTCCCTTTCTATTGTTTTCCTCTATTTATTTGTATTAATCACAGAGGAAGGCTTTCTTATTTCTCCTTGTTATTCTTTGGACTCTGCATTCAGGGGGATATGTCTTTCCTTTTCTCCTTTGTCTTTCATTTTTCTTCTTTTCTCAGCTATTTGTAAGGCTTATCAGGCAACCATTTCATGTTTTTGCATTTCTTTTTCTTGGGGATGGTTTTGATCATCACCTCCTGTACTATGTTATGAATCTCTGTCTATAGTTTCTCAGGTACTCTATCTATCAGATATAATCCCTTGAACCTATTTGTCACTTCCCCTGTACAATCATAAGAGATTTGATTTAGGTCTTACCTGAATGCTTTAGTTGTTTTCCCTATTTTCTTCAATTTAAGTCTGAATTTAGCAATAAAGAGCTGATGATTTGAGTAACAGCCAGCTCCTGGTCTTGCTTTTGCTCACTGAATAGTGATTCTCTATCTTTGACCTCAAAGAATATAATCAATTTTATTTAAGTATTTTCCATCTGGTGTGTGTGTGTGTACAGTCTTCTTCTGTGTTGCTGGAAGTGGGTGTTTGCTATGACCAGTTCATTCTTTTGGCATAACTCTGTTAGCCTTTGTCCTGCTTCATTTTGTACTCCAAGGCCAAATTTGCCTGTTACTCCAGGTTTCTTGATTCCTACTTTTTCATTCCAGTCCCCCATGATGAAAAGGACATCTCTTTTTGGTGTTAGTTCTAGAAGCTCTTAAGGTCATCATAGAACAGTTCAACTTCAGCTTCTCTGGCATTAGTGTTTGGGACATAGACTTGGATTACTGTGATGTTGAATGGTTTGCCTTTGAAAGGAATCAAGATCATTCTGTCATCTTTGAAACTGCACTCAAACACTGCATTTTATGCTCTTTTTTTGACTATGAGAACTGCTCTACTTCTTCTAAGTGATTCCTGCCCACAGTAGTAGATATAATGATCATCTGAATTAAATTCACCCATTCTGGTCCATTTTAGTTCACTGATTCCTAAAATGTCAATGTTCACTCTTTCCATCTCCTGTTTGATCACCTCCAGTTTACCTTGACTCATGAAGCTAACAATTCAGGTTTATATGCAATATTGGTCTGTACAGCTTTGGACTTTTCTTTCATCACCAGTCACATCCACAACTGGGTGTTGTTTTTGTTTTTGCTCTACATCTTCATTCTTTCTGGAGCTATTTCTCCATTCTTCCCCAGTAGCATATTGCACACATATCAACCTGGGGAGTTCATCTTTCAGTGTTATATATTTTTTATATAAGTTTGGACATGAATTTGTTCAAATTCTGGGAGATAAGGAAGGACAGTTTAGCCTGGAGTACTGCATTCAATGGGGTTGCACACCACTGAGTGAGTGAACAGCCACCTTGGAAGAAAAGATATGACAAACCTAGACAGAGTATTAAAAAGCAGAGACATCACTTGGCTGACAAATGTCTGTTTAGTCAAAGCTATATTGTTGGTTTTGTTTGTTTGTTTGTTTGTTTGTTTGTTTGTTTTCAGTAGTCATGTAAGGATGTGAGAGTTGGGCCATAAGGAAAACTGAGCATTGAAGAACTGCTGCTCTCAAACTGTGGTGCTGGAGAAGCCTCTTGAGAATCCCTTGGACAGCAAGGTGAGCAAGCCCATAGATCCAATGTGAAATCAACACTGAATATTCATTGGAAGGACAGATGCTGAAGCTGAAGTTCCATTACTTTGCCTACTTGATGTAAAAGGCCAATTCTCTGAAAAGATCCTGATGCTAGGAAAAACCTAGGGCAGGAAGAGAAGGTGGCAACAAAGGATGAGATCGTTGGGTGGCATCATCAACTCAATGGACATGAGTTTGAGCAAAATCTGGGAGAATGTAAACTATAGGGAAGTCTGGCATGCTGCAGTCCATGTGGTCACAAAGAGTAGGGCATGACTTAACAGCTGAGCAACAAAGGAACATAATAGGGTCAAATAAGCCCCAAAATATGAAATAAAATCTGGGAACTAATATTCAGGGGTGATAAAAATGAAATAGATATTTTTATGCACCTCCAGAAAGAGGGCATCTATGGAATGACTTTTGCTAAGTGTTGAAAGTGAAAGTCACTAAGTCATGTCCTACTCTTTGCGTCCCAATGGACTATACAGTTCATGGAATTCTCCAGGCCAGAAAACTGGAGTGGGTAGCCTATCCCTTCTCCAGTGGATCTTCCCAACTCAGGAACTGAACCAGGGTCTCCTGTATTGCAAGCTGATTATTTACCAACTGAGATATCAGGGAAGCCAAGTAAGTTTTGAAGGCATGATAAATTGAACCCTAAAGTTCTAGAATCTAGAACTGCTGATTTTTAGTTTAGTTGCAAATCTTTTCACTGATACAAAAGAGCAAATTAAACAAAATGTAGTTGAGCAGAACAATCTTTAATCTTATTTAGTCAGCAAAGCATTTATTTGTCTTGTCTTGCAAATCTCTACGTATCCGAAATATAAATATCGCTCACAATACCTGAGACTCAGCCTAATTAGCTAAATCTGTTCCAACCTGAAACAAAAGGAAATAAAGAGAGGTGGGACTTTTTAAATAGAAACCCTGGAAAGGGTCCCTCACCCAAAATCTAATTCAATACCTCTTTAAGAGTTTATCAAGGACAAGCAGAAATGTTTAAAGACTTTTCCACAAGTAATAAAGTGTTTAGTCATTTGAGCAAATAATATAACTTATTCCCAATGTTATTTATAAACTAGTATTAAGTATTTATATTATAATATTTAAGTTTTAAGTGAAGCTACAAGATGTCTAGTTATGTATGTTTTATGTCTGTGTGTACATTATACATATGATATGGCTCTATATTCAGATATATTTAAATTATTTTTAATTTTAGTTTTGAATTAAATTATAAAACAGCTCTATTTAATTGACTTAGAAATAAGCACTTACAAATAAAATATTAACAATTGTAAACTGAGCAGAATGAATATCAGGTTTACATGATCTGGAAATTTATGTCTGGTATTAAACTTAGCTTAGATTTCAGCTCAAGTTCCCAGGTTGGCTAGTGGTAAAAAGCCTACCTGCCAACATCAGAGACATAAGAGACACAGATTCGATCTGGGCTGGAAAGATCCCCTAGAGAAGGTAATGATGACTCACTCACTCCAGTATTCTTGTCTGGAGAATCCCATGGACAGAGGAGCCTGGTGGGCTACAGTCCATAGGGTCGCAAAGAGTCGGACACACTGAAGCGACTTGACATGCACATACGGTTACGATGTATCTTTGGAGTCATCAATATTGTGTTATCTGTATTATACCTAGGTTTACTGAAGGTCAATAAGTTAAATTATTTCTGTTGCAGAATTCGTCAGTGGAAAAAAATTGTTATGATTATATTCCCCTAAGTAATAAAGTGAGATGGCTGGATGGAATCACCAACTCGATGGGCATGAGTTTGAGTAAACTCCAGGAGTTGGTGATGGACAGGGAGGCCTGGCGTGCTGCGATTCATGGGGCTGCAAAGAGTCGGGCATGACTGAGCGACTGAACTGAACTAAACTGAAGTTATAAAATAGAGGTAAATGAGATATGAATTTTTCAGGTGAATTCTTTAGGAGTAATTACATTTTGGTTATGGCTATCTAAAACAGTTTCACCAGATTTTTGGTAACCTGAAACTTTAGAGTTCTCTAAAATAAGTTAAACTGTAAAATTTATTGAATACCCAGATCATTTCAAATAAGACAAAAACTGGAACACAGACTCTGCTAAACTGGTCTAACTTTACCTACTTTTGTTTTCTTATGAGAGGGAAACTAAAAATCCTTGGGTTTGTGTACTCAGTTGCCCAGTTGTGTCCAACTGTTTGCAGCTCCACGAATTGTAACATGTCAGGCTCCTCTGTGACTTCCCGGGCAGAATACTGGAGCGGGTTGCATTCCCTACTCCACGGGACCTTCCCATCCCAAGAACTGAACCCATGACTCTTGGGTCTTCTGCATTAACAGGCAGATTCTTTACCACTAGTGCCACCTGGGCAGTCCCCTCCCCCCAAAATGTTTTGGACACATATTTTTTTTCCTCAGTGAGGAAAGAAATTATGCTATGTGAAGATAACATGCTTCTAGAGGTTATGGAATACTCACTTTGACAATTAGGCAATGCTGGTGTGGCAAATAGTTCACAATTATTCACTTTTCAGGTTTCACTAGACATTAAGATTTTTAAAAACTAAAATTATAACATGTAATTAAAGCTACAGGGATAATAAGAAAGACATTTCAGTATTCAAAGAAAGTAGAACATATGGTTTCAGCAAACCATATCAAAAGTGTGTTTTGCTGAGGGGAAAGAAAGTGGTTTTATCCTAAAATTGGTTATTTCTAATTGGGAAAGAAAAATAAGAGATAAACTAATATAGATACAAAAAGTTGAAGAAAGTTTGTAAAAAGGGGGCCCTAATAAAAGAATTGTGTGCCTTGTCAGGCTGGATTTGGATTGAATTTAATTAGATAAATGAATTTTGTTGAACGTGGACTGATACAGGTCTAGAATTTGGTTTTCTCTCTGTTAAGAGAATAAAGTTTTCTTAGAATGTTGATTTGCTTTTGATAACAGAGTATGAGTTTCTTTGCCTTCTAAATGATCAATATTTACCTTACAGTTCTTTTATTATCACTTTGGTTGAATACATAATTATTGTTTGCTAAATTACATAGGGCTAAATGAACTGGCAAATATGATTTATAATTTTATGACTTTTTTCTGAAATATACTGCCTTTAATGCTTGTCTTCCAGAAAACCTTTCCTCTTACACTATGAACTATAACAAGTTGATAAAGTATACTTTGTAAACAGAAATGAAGCATTTATCTTTTTCTACCTGATTAACTCCAGAATTTGACTTTTCCAACTGTCTCCCTCCCCTGTGGACTTGATGGCTTAATCAACCAGATTACAACTAGTTTTACTAATCATTTTTAATTGGCCTTTCATTCTTTTTCAATTATATATGCCTTGCTCCTCTCTCTGTTAAACTATGGCTTTATTAATGTTATTAAGTATATTAATTCAAAGTGGAAATGTTAGTTGCTTAGTCATGTCTGATTCTTCATGACCCCATGTACTATAACCCACCAAGCTCCTCTGTCCATGAAATTCTTCAGGCAAGAATAATGGAGTCTGTTGCCATTTCCTTCTCCAAAGGATCTTCCTGACCCAGGGATGAAACTCAGGTCTCCTGCATTGCAAGCAGACTCTTTATTGCCTGAGCCACCAGGAATACCAAGTATGTTACTTATATCTTGTCTATTTTATAAGATTGGTGTCTCTTACATCATCCTGTGTGTAACCAGGCCTCCAACAAAAGAAATAATGGCTAAATGACTTGAGGCAGTCAATCATATATTCTATGTAGATAGAATAATCGTAATAGTACAACTCCAGATATTGAAATAAGCAACAAGGGAAAACATTTCCTGGATCATAATAGACTTAGTAAAACATGTTACTTAGAGAATTTTTGATTATCAAGAATGCCCAATTCAAAACTTAACATACTGGGTTATCAACAGAATCCAGCCCTCCTGTTGCAGTGGGACAAATTAACCATAAAATGCCTCTGAAACCTTTGTTGAATTTATTACCAAGAGAGGAACTATGGGCAAGAAAATGTTGCCTGCCATTTCAGTAAATAATGTTGCTTGCCATTAGGCCATTAGCCACCAAATGGCACCCTGAGGGGGGTTCAGGGTGGAGAAAAACAGGATACTGGCCCTAGATAGATAAGATGCACATTGAAGGAATAATTTCAGTGAACCCAGACTCTTATATCTTCTCACACAAGGAAAAAAACTAAACAAAGTTGAGATTTCTGCATTTTGTTGTTGTTCTTGTTGTTGATTAGTCGCTAAGTTGTGTCAGGCTCTTTGTGACGCCATGGACTGCAGCAAGGCAGGCTTCTCTGTCTTTCCCTGTCTCCTGGAGTTTGCTCAAACTCCTGTCTATTGAGTTGGTGATACTATCCAAACATCTCATTCTCTGTCACCTCCTTCTCCTCTTGCCCTCATCTTTCCCAGCATCAGGTCTTTTCCAATGTCAGTTTTGTTTTCAACAAAAATTCCTATATATCCTGACTCCTCACTTGCCTCTTTGGAATAGTTCCTCAGAGATATCTGAGAGGCTTTTCCCCATGCCATAGTCATCAGTAAGGTCCCCAGATAAAACATAAATTTCAACTTATATGTTCTTTGCTTTTTCCTTAGTGGATACTTATTTCTGAAGACAAAGGGATACAGAGAGAAATCTGAACAAACAGGCCTTGCTAAGTTTCCCTGAGTGTATTACACTCACTCATACTCTTTGCCCTATCATATCTTTTTACAACTTTCCACTGTTCCCCAAACCTAACATACAACACACATATTTAACCATTTCTTTGGGTCTTCATTTCCTTATGAAGACTCTTGTGTTAATGTAAAACATATATCATAAATCTATATGCATTTGTTCTTGTAAATCTGTCCTTATCAGTTTAATTTTCAGACCCAGTCAGGAACTGTAAGCAGATCAGAGTAAACAAAACCTTTCCCTCCTTTCAAGATCATCTTCTCTATCAACTCCCTAGCCCCTGTGACCACTCCCTGACTTCTGCTATAATCCTGAGCACTGCATGTTGTTTCCTAGCTAAACAGGTCATTTCATATCTCTGCATTTTGAGTCACAACAGTCTCCCCAATCCTACATCTCTGGCATATTTTCTGCTACTCTTCTTCCATTAGCAAACTATTTTTTAAGCTTCCACACACAACTTTTCTCCAGAAAACCTTTGCCAATATCTTAAACCTGCACACCATGGTTAGATCTCTGTGCATAGCCAATAAAGCAGAAGCAGATGGTTTTCTGGAACTCTCTTGCTTTTTCAGTTATCCAACAGATGTTGGCAATTTGTTCTCTGGCTCCACTGCCTTTTCTAAATCCAGCTTGAACATCTGGAAATTCACAGTTCATGTTCTGTTGAAACCAGGCTTGGAGAATTTTGAGTGTTATTTTGCTAGCATGAGATGAGTGCAATTGTGTGGTAGTTTGAACATTCTTTGGCATTGCCTTTCTTTGGGATTGGAATGAAAACTGACTTTTTCCAGTCCTGGGACCACTGCTGAGTTTTCCAAATTTGCTGGCATATTGAGTGCAGCATTTTCACAGCATCATCTTTTAGGATTTGAAATAGCTGAACTGGAATTCTCTCACTTCCACTAACTTTGTTCATTGTGATGCTTCCTAAGGCCCACTTGACTTTGCATTCCTGGATGTATGGCTTTAGGTGAGTGATCACACCATCATGGTTATCTGGGTCATGAAGATCATTTTTGTATTGTTCTTCTGTGTGTTCTTAATATCTTCTTCTGTTAGGTCCATACCATTTCTGTCCTTTATTGAGCCCATCTTTGAATGAAATGTTCCATTTGTATCTCTAATTTTCTTGAAGAGATCTCTAGTCTTTCCCATTCTACTGTTTTCCTCTATTTCTTTGCACTGATCACTGAGGAAGGCTCTCTTATCTTTCCTTGCTATTCTTTGGAACTCTGCATTCAAATGGGTATACCTTTCCTTTTCTCCTTTGCCTTCAACTTCTCTTCTTTTATGAACACTTATTTTCCCACAAACCCCCTCTAATACAACTTGGGAACTGTGTCAGGGGCAAAGTGGTTACTGTCCATAGAAATGCCCGCCAAGACTGGCTTCTGGTTCATGAAACCAGCCCAATTGCTTGCTAAGCATCTGTGTGCACTACCGTTAGTGATTTCTATGAATTGTATTTAGGTTTAGTTTAAATATATTTTTAATTATACTGTTGGAATTCTTGGTATCATGATATTGTCACATCTAAACACGTCATTTGTTCAAGTACAAACACATGTACACACACAAGCTCAAGCTACATATCTCTAATACTACTCTGTGTACACCATATCACCAGATACTGATGTGATTATGGTTACAGAAGTAAAAAGTGAAAACATCTTTAAAAAGTCTTCATGGAAGTGACAGTTTTTTTGATGAGCCTTGAGTTAAGGACTCCCCAAAAAAATGAGAGGGGAAGAGTTGGTAGAACTGCAAGAAATGTAACATGGAAAGAGTAACAAACTGGAGGACAAAGGTAATAAAGGTAAAAACTGGAAAGTGTGGTGAGAATCAAATAATGAAGACCCTTGATTTAAAGCTGCTAAGAATTTGGACTTTAAACTGTGGGTAACTAGGTTTGAAGCCTTTTAAACAGAAGTTACATAAAGACTAATATTATTGTAACAATGTGTATATTTTAGAGTACAAGGAAACTGCAAACAAAGTTGACCAATTTAAGAAAATCAATATTTAAACTACAGTGGTAACAATGGGAACACCAGAGGGAGGAGAGCAGAGAACAGCTCTAAACTGTACAGGCCATTCTAGCAAACATTAAAGAGCTTGCTAACTCTTCTGTGTAACATAGTCTGGGGCAGGGATTGTTTGCTAACTTTTTCTTTAATTTCCACAGCTAGGGCAAGATTGATCACAAAAGAGATGCTCCATAAATAACTATCGATTGGTTAGCATGAAAAGAAACTTTCCTGTGTTAGCTTTTTCAATGAGCAACAACAAAGCATTCCTTGAATCCACCCAAGTAGAGAATGGGCTAGAGCCACAGTATCATTTGTCACATCAAAAATCAGAACCAAAAACTTCCCTCCATGAAAAATCCAAAACAGTGGCCCATGCAGATAGCATCCATTACCCCTGCTTCCTCCTCTGTGTGAAAGTAGAATGTCAGGATTGCCTGTGGCATAAAAGGCTTGTAAATTAAATTTCAGAGCAAACTACGGTGCCCCATTCATGACTATCCTCACATAGCACCAACATTTTCAGATATCCCATGCACACTTCACAAGAGGAAGAATTTCATCTATGAATTATTGAAAATAGTGTTTTATGTCACATTTGGAAAAGTGATTATAGTCTGAGCCTCCATGAAAATATGTGACACCCACACTTCATGTTCATTTCCTCTTTGGGCTTCATTACTCTCCTGAAGTATGATTTATAAATCCATTTTATAGATTTTTCTTCAAGATAAAAACATTGCTTAAGGTCTCAGGAAAAATTGATGTGAAAGGCAAGACTACACTGACAGAAGTTTTAAAGACTGTCAAAATCTAGTGTTCACAAGGTAATGGGAACAGTATCATAAACTGATACAGCTTTTCAGGAGGCAATATAATATTATTTATCAATGTTACTGATGAACTTATTATCTGACACTGAAATTCTACTTTTGAAAATCTACCAAAATACTTGTACATATACACAAAGCCAAATGGGTGAGAATGTCCGGTACTTCATTATTTGCTGAGCTCAATGGTTTAAATCATATTTCATCTGCACTATGGAATATTACCCATTTTTTTTCATTTATTTTTATTAGTTGGAGGCTGATTACTTTACAATATTATAGTGGTTTTTGTCATACATGAATCAGCCATGGATTTACATGTATTCCCCATCCCGATCCCCCCTCCCACCTCCCTCTCCACCCGATTCCTCTGGGTCTTCCCAGTGCACCAGGCCCGAGCACTTGTCTCATGCATCCAACCTGGGCTGGTGATCTGTTTCACCCTAGATAATATACATATTTCGATGCTGTTCTCTTGAAACATCTGACCCTCGCCTTCTCCCACAAAGTCCAAAATTATGGAGAAAAGATTGTAACTTTTTTATTGTATATATCTTTTCTGTAGCTCATTTTTTTTATAATGAACATATATTGATATATATTTTAAAAATTTAATGTAAAAAGAATCTGGGCTACAATCCCAAACTCTGTACTCATAGTGCCTACTGTGTGTCACCCATAAGATGAATAAGATACTATCCTTTTTGTCTTTTCCCTTTTTCTCTGGGGAACATGGAACAGGATATAGACATATAAGCAATTATTCAATGAAGGCAATGATAGGAGCCTATGCTTCCTTTCCTTCCATCATGGTCCCCTGATTTCAGTTATAAATTAATAGTCTATACTTGTACAAAGGCAGAAGACATGTGACAGAATGAGAAGCTAGTATGGGGAATCAGAAGCTCGGTATACTAGGCAGTTTCCAATGATGTAACTGTTTAATTTCTGAGACTCAATTTCTTTATTATTATTTATGAGGAAACATTCTGCCTCCCACAATGATTTTATTCAGAGAAAATAGTCACTATACTTTGGGCTTCCCCGATGGCTCAGCAAGTAAAGAATCCACCTGTAATGAAAGAGACACAGGAGACGTGGGTTCGATCCCTGGGTCAGGAAGATCCCTAGAGAGGGAAATGTCAACCCACTCCAGTATTAATGCCTGGGAAATCTCATGGATAGAGGAGCCTGGTGGGCTACGGTCCTTGGATTGCAAAGTGTAGGAAACGACTGACAGTGAATCTCTTTCCAAACTCCCATGTCATTTTCTTGCTCTGCCCTTTGTATTCTCTGATGTTCTAGCATAACTTCTACCATTCTGAGTCATACGTGTGTGTGTATGTGTGTGTGTGTGTGTGTTTAGTAGTTTCAGTCGTGTCTGACTCTCTGTGACCCCATGGGCTGTAGCCCACCAGGTTCCTCCGTTCATGGGATTTTCCAGGCAAGAATACTAGAGTGGGTCGCCATTCCCTTCTCCAGGGGATCTATTACTTATTAATCTGGATGTGACAACAGTCCAATGGGTTGCAAGGAGTTGGACATGACTGAGCCATTAAGAACTTACTTACTAGCACTAGTCACTATACTGTACATGAAAGCACTGCATATGCTAGAAGTCATATGTAAAAAAATAAATTCATTTAAATAAAGTCCCGTGCTGTGGTTGAGAGGATTATGTGAAAAAATCTTCAAGATATACAGACTTCTGCTTCTTCTGCCATGACACATTTTAAGGATTCCACCTCTGAGTCAACAATACAATAGAAATAACATTTCTGAGTACAGAGTAATACATGTAGAATTGCAAGATGTAAAACTATTTGTGTTATTAGTCAGAACCTGTTTATTATATGTAACTATGTGTGTGCATCTTTGAAATAATGATCACCTCTATAAACAACCAAAATTACATAAGAAGATGCTAACCAAAATGTTAAGCTGAGATTAGACCCCAAGACAAAATTATCTGTGGTATTAAATACAAACTACCTGTGATTTCAAAGAACCCATAATACCAACTAAAAAGAATGAAGATGGGTCTGCAAAGACAGATGGGAGAAGGAAAGACACCTGGTCAGAGTATGACAGCTGGAAGTGATCATTCAAGCTCCTGGTTATTGCTTTATACAGAGGTCAACACTAAGAGGAGGAGATAAAGTTTTCAGCAAACCACTCGTATGGAACACCACAAAAAAGAATTTCTCTCTTTGTGAGCCCCAAAATATCTTCTTGATCTGCCTATTATATTATCAATTCAATAATCAAAATTACAAGTGACATAACACTACCTCCTCCTCCCAATCTCTGTTGCCCTGTTGTAGGTAAAAAAAATAAAAAAAGCAGAAATAGCTATCTGGAAGTTTTTCTGCCTCTTGCTACTAGAAACTAGGTAACATGGGGGGGGGGGGGGAAATGACACATATTAAGAAAACTGAAAATTAAAAAATAAGATTAAACAAAAATTTCAGTGCTTTAAAATTCAAACCTCAGATATTACCAAAGCTGAGATGATATGGGAGAAGGCAAAGGCATTCCACTCCAGAACTCTTGCCTGGTAAATCCCATGGATGGAGGAGCTTGGTAGGCTGCAGTCCATGGGGTCACGAAGAGTTGGACATGACTGAGTGATTTCACTTTCACTTTTCACTTTCATGCATTGGAGAAGGAAATGGCAACCCACTCCACTGTTCTTGCCTGGAGAATCCCAGGTACAGGGAAGCCTGGTGGGCTGCCGTCTATGGGGTCACACAGAGTCGGACACAACTGAAGCAACTTAGCAGCAGCAGCAGTGATAATATGACCTACAAGACATTCTAGAACTAACACCAAAAAAAATGTCCTTTTTACTGTAGAGGACTAGAATGAAAAAACAAGAAATCAAGAGATACCTGGAGTAACAGAAAAATCTGGCTTTGAACTACAAAATGAAGCAGGTCAAAGGTTAGCAGAGTTTTGTCAAGAGAACACACTGGTCATAACAAACACCCTCTTCCAACAACACAAGAGAAGACTCTACACATGGACATCACCAGATGGTCAACACTGAAATCAGATTGATTATATTCTTTGCAGACAAAGATGGAGAAGCTCTATACAGTCAGCAAAAACAAGACCAGGAGCTGACTGTGGCTCAAATCATGAACTCTTTATTGCCAAATTCAGACTTAAACTAAAGAGAGTAGGAATAACCACTAGACCATTCAGGTATGACCTAAATTAAATCCCTTATGATTATTCAGTGGAAGTGACAAATAGATTCAAAAGATTAGATCTGGTAGACAGAGTGGCTGAAGAACTATGGATGGAGGTTTGAGACATTGTACAGGAGGCAGGGATCAACACCATAACCAAGAAAAAGAAGTGAAAAAAGGCAAAATGGTTGTCTCAGGAGGCCTTACAAATACCTGAGAAAAGAAGAGAAGTGAAAAACAAAGGAAAAAAGGAAAGATATAACCGTTTGAATGCAGAGTTAAGAGATAAGAAAGCCTTCCTCAGTGACCACTGCAAAGAAATAGAGGAAAACAGTAGAATGGGAAAGACTAGAGATCTCTTCAAGAAAATTAGAAATACCAAGGGAACATTTCATGCAAAGATGGGCACAATGAAGGACAGAAATGTTATGGATCTAACAGAAGCAGATCTTAAGAAGAGGTGGCAAGAATACACAGAAGAATATTACAAAAAAGATCTTCATGACATAGGTAACCATGATGGTGCAATCACTCACCTAGAGCCAGTCATCCTGAAATGCAAAGTCAAGTGGGTGTTATGAAGCATTCCTATGAACAAAACTAGTGGAGGTGACGGAATTCCAGTTGAGCTCTTTCAAATCCTAAAATATGATACCGTGAAAGTTCTGCACTCAGAATGCCAGAAAATTTGGAAAACTCAGCAGTGATCACAGGACCGGAAAAGGTAAGTTTTCATTTCAATCCCAAAGAAAGCTAATGTCAAAGAATGTTCAAACTTCACAAAAATCACATTCATCTCACATACTAGCAAAGTATTGCTCAAAATTCTCTAATCCAGGCTTCAACAGTACGTGAACTTCCAGATGTTTAAGCTGGATTTAGAAAAAGCAGAACAAGAGATCAAATTGCCGGCATCTGGAGCATCGTAGAAAAAGCAAGAGAGTTCCAGAAAAACATTTACTTCTGCTTTAATGACTATGTCAAAGCCTTTGACTGTGTGGATCACAACAAACTGTGGAAACTTCTTCAAGAGATGTGAATAACAGACCACATTACCTGCTTCCTGAGAAATCTGTATGCAGGACAAGAAGCAACAGCTAGAACTGGACATGGAGCAACAGACTGGTTCCAAACTGGGAAAGGAGTACATCAAGGTTGTCTATTGTCACCCTGCTTATTTAACTAATATGCAGAGTACATCATGAGAAATGCCAGACTAGATGAAGCACAAGATGGAATCAAGATTGCCAGGAGAAATATCAATAACCTCAGATATGCAGATGATACCACGTTTATGGGAGAAAGTGAAGAGGAACTAAAGAGCCTTTTAATGAAAGTGAAAGAGGAGAGTGAAAAAGTTGGTTTAAAATTCAACATTCAGAAAACTAAGATTATAGCACCTGGTCCCACTACTTCATGGTAAATAGATGGGGAAACAATGGAAACAGTGAGAGACTTTATTTTTCTGGGCTCCAAAATCACTGCATGTGGTGGCTAAAACAATGAAATTAAAAGGTGCTTCCTCCTTGAAAAAAAAGCTATGACAAACCTAGACAGCATATTTAAAAGAAGAGACATTACTTTGCCAACAAAAGTCTGTCTAGTCAAAGCTATGCTTTTCCCAGTAGTCATATATGGATGTGAGAGTTGGATTATAAAGAAAGTTGAGTACTAGAGAATTGATGCTCTTGTACTGTGGTGTTGTTGAAGACTCTTGAGAGTCCCTTGGCCTGCAAGGAGATCAAATCAGTCAGTCTTAAAGGAAATCAGTACTGAATATTGATTGGAAGAACTGATGCTGAAGCTGAAACTCCAATACTTTGGCCACCTGATGCGAAGAAATGACTCATTGGAAAAGGCTCTGATGCTAGGAAAGATTGAAGGCAGGAGGAGAAGGGGGCGACAGAGGTTTAGATGATTGGATGGCATCACTGACTCGATGGACATGAGTTTGACTAAGCTGCGGGATTTGGTGATGGACATGGAAGCCTGGAGAGTTTCAGTCCATGGGGTCTCAAAGAGTCAGACATGACTGAGCAACTGAACTGATGATGCATTTCCTTTGTCCTGCCATGAGAAAGGTGTATTGAGGGGTCAGAGGAAGCACCACAGGTCATCTCTTCTTGGTGTCTGTAGCCCCACCAGCACCTCAGAGAGGTCCCCTTCCTCTCTGTTTCTGGAACTGGTAGAGTGACCATCCCCAGAGCACCATATCCTTGCTCTTCAAAACCTGGAGTCAATCTTGATTATCTTTCAGTTTAAAATAGAGGACAAAGACATATATACAAATTAAGCACAAATCCCTCATCACCATATAATATTGGTTTTACCTACATTAGCTATATTGTTTTGTTTGCTTATTTGTCTTATGGTTTTTCTTTTCTTTTTCTTAAGCATAGGAAGCTGGAGGAATGTTGTCTCCTGATAAGAAAGAAGTATACCATAATCACATTAATTTCCAATCAGGCTGCCCAAGGACTGTCTCTCTTCTTAGAGGAAAAGACAATGGAAGCAGATTTTCATTTATCATGTAATAAACTGGAGACAGGAGAAGGTGCTGGGTTTTGTACTTCAAGAGAATGAGCAGATGTGTGCTTCAGGGCTGGCTGTGAGGTAGCCACTGCCATCACTTTCTTTTCTCAGTAGGAGGACTCTTGGCAGCCTGAGGTAACAGTTCAATATTTGAAGAAGAGTGACTGTCACTTCTTCAAAGAGTGAAGCTTTTAAGTTTTGTCTTCTTTTTAAACCTAAGAGATGCAACTGACCTAAAGGCTGAAGTGATCACGGAGTGATGTTACCTGCAGAAGGGATGAGGCAGAGTGAAGGAGTAAAATAATTTACATTAGATTCTATGTTTGTCTATTGATTTATTACTTTAAATGTTTTAATTGAAATATAGTTGACATATAAGGTGCACTACATAATAATTTGATATTTACATACATTATGAAATGACCATCAAGTTAAGTCTGGTGATCATCTATCCTCATACAGAGTTATTACAATATTATTGACCATATTCTTTATGCTATATATTATATCCCTGTGATTTATTAACTGTATACCTAGAGGTGTATACCTTTTAATCCCCTCAACCTACTTCCATCACTTCTCAGCCCCCTCCCTTCTAGAAACCACCAATTTGCTCTCTATGAGTGTGTTTTCATTTAGTTTTATTTGTGTTTAGATTTCACATATAAGTATTATCATGCAGTATTTTTCTTTGTCTGACTTTTTCCGTTAGCATAAAGTCCATCCATGTATCATGAACAACAAGGTCTCATTCTTGTTTTTTTTAATACATAATATTTCATTGCATGTTTAATACCACAACGTTACCATACTAGCATGGTAATGATAATAATCCTTTAAACTAGGCTTTAACAGTACATGAACTGAGAACTTCCAGATGTACAAGCTGGATTTAGAAAAGGCATCGGAACCAGTGATCAAATTGCTAACATTTGTTGGATCTAAGAAAGAGTGAAAGAATTTCAGAAAATTATCTACTTCTGCTTCATTGACTACGCTAAAGCCTTTGACTGTGTGGATCATAACAAACTGTGGAAAATTCTTCAAGAGATGGGTATACCAGACCATCTTACCTTCCTCCTCAGAAACTTGTATGTAGGTCAAGAAGCAACAGCTAGAACCAGACTTGAAACAATGAACTGATTCAAAATTGGGAAAGGAGTACATCAAGGCTGTATACTGACACCCTGCTAATTTAAATTCTATGAAGAGTACATCATGCAAAATGTTGGGCTGGATGAAGCACAAGCCAGAATCAAGATTGCTGGGAGAAATATCAATAACCTCAGATATGCAGTTGATACCACCATAACGACAGAAATGGAAGAGGAACTAAAGACTCTCTTAATGAAGGTGAAAGAGGAGATTGGAACAGCTGGCTTAAAACTCAACATTCAAAAAACTAAGATCATGGCATCTGGTCCCATCACTTCATGGCAAACAGATGTGGGAAAAATGGAAACAGTGTGAGACTATTTTTTGGGGTTCCAAAATCACTGCAGATGGTGACTGCAGCTGACGTTTTCTGGTTTTTATGTCAGGGCAATGCTTCCTTAATGTAATGAATTTAGAAGCTAGAAGCATTCCTTGAAAAGGATATGTTAACTACTTTTTAAATATTTGATAGTATTCATCTATGAAGGCTTCTTTTCCTGGACTTTTGCTTGTTGGGAGTTATCATTATTATTGTTATTATTATTATATTACTGATTGTATTTCATTATTGGTAATCTATCTGTTTATGTGTCCTATTTCTGTTTCAATCTTGGGAGACTATAGATTTCTTGAATTTATCCATCTCTTCCAGGTTGTTCATTTGTTGGCATATAATTATTTGTAGTCCTTCGTATTTCTGTGACACCATTTGTAACTTCTCATCTTTCATTTATGATTTAATTTATTTGGGTAACCTCTTTTTTTTTTTGATGGATCTGGCTAAAGTTTTATCAAGTTTGCTCATCTTATCAAATACCAGCTTAGTTTCACTGATTTTTTCTGCTGTTTTGTTTGGTTAAGCATTTATTTAGCTTATTTCTGCTCTGATCTTTTTTTTTTTTTTTTTTTTTCTTTCCTTGTACTAACTTTGAGTTTCCTTATTTTTTCCCCTAGTTTCTTCAAGTTAAGGTTAGGTGGTTTGAGATTTTTTTTTGCTTCCTGAGTTAAGCTTATACTGTTCTAAACTTCTTACAACTGCTTTTGCTATGTCCCATATTTTGGAACATTGTGCTTCCATTTTCATTTTTCTCTAAGTATTTGTTTTTTATTTTTTATTTGATTTCTTCAGTGACCTGTTGGTTGGTTAGTATGTTGTTTACCCTCCATGTGTTTGTGTTTTGGACAGATTACTTTTTCCTTGTAGTTGATTTGTAGTTTCATACCATTGTAGTCAGGAAAGATGTTTGATATTTTACCTTCTTTATTCTATTAAGTGTTGTTTGTGGCATAATATGTGTCCTATCCTAGGAAATGTTTCATGTGCACTTGAAAAGAATGTGTATTCTACTGCTTTGGGATGGGATGTTCTTTATGTATCTATTAAGTTCACATGATCTAATGTGTTATTTGGGCTTCCCTGGTGGCTCAGATGGTAAAGCATCTGTCTGCAATGCGGGAGATCCGGGTTCAATCCCTGGGTCCGGAAGATCCCCTGGAGAAGGAAATGGCAACCCACTTCAGTACTCTTGCCTGGAAAATTCCATGGACAGAGGAGCCTAGTAGACTACAGTCCATGGGGTCACAAAGAGTCAGACACGACTGAGTGACTTCACTTCACTTCACTTCAATGTGTTATTTAGAGCCAGTGTCTCCTTATGGATTTTCTGTCTGGATGATCTGCCAACTGATATACATGGGTGTTTAAATGCCCTATTTTATTATGCTGCTGTCAATTTGTCTCTTATATTTCTTAACAGTTGTTTTATGTATTTATTTGTTGCCATATTGGATGCATGTGCATGCATGCTCATTCTCTCAGTGGTGTCAGACTCCACTGCATATGGAGTGGTGCATCCCCATGGACTGCAGCCCACCAGGCTCCTCCATCTTTGGAATTTTCCTTGCAAGAAAACGAATGGATTTCCATTTCCTCTTACAGGGAATCATTCTGACTCAGGAGTCAAATCCACACCTCCTACTTCTCCTGTGTTAGCAGGCAGATTCTTTACCACTTAGCCCCCTGGGAAGCCATTGGGTGCATATATATTTAAAATTGTCATATATTCTTGCTGAATTAATATGTTTATCATTATATAATCTCCTTTTTTGTCACTTGTTCATTCCTCTTGCATTAAAGACTTTTTTTCCATCCCCTCACTTTCACTTTGTGTGTGTATTTATATATGAAGTGAGTCTCTTGTAGACAGCATACATATTGTTATGCTCGATGTCCGAATCCCCAAGCGGGAATAGAGAAGGCCTCCAAGACAATGCAACTCGCAGAAAGGGAAGTTTATTACTGACTTGAGCCAGGACTCCCTGCCGCAATCAACGCAGTGGTGTAGGTCAGAGAGCCCCGAGCCCAAGCTGTTACACAAATTTATAGGGTGAGAAGCAGATTGGTTACACGTTTGCAAAACAATTTCATTGGTCAATACTTTCGCACGCATGGAACTTTCCTGGGGGTTTCCACCCCGTTCCTAATTTCTAAATTGGTGAACAGAGGTCAGTATTAAGTGAAAGCTAATTGGTCCTAATTGGCTAGTTGTTTGTATCCAGGTGGCCTGATAATCTTACCAGGTAGGAAGGCCTACTCCTAATCTAAGCTGCTTTACTTCTGCTCACCTCACATCGCCCCCTGTCTGTTGTTCAAGTAGAGGAATCTTCCTCTTTTCCATCTTGGGCCACTGACACTATAAGTGGACCCAGGAGGGTGGAAATTAAGGTAGTCAGCCAAGGGGAGTGTTTGAAACCAAGACTCAAATCATCTCTGCTGGGCTTCCCATTCTCTCTTTCGGTTCATAGGGAGGAAAGCCCTTGGCCTTGCAGAGATAGTGAAGCTTGGTTAAATTGCCCCCTTATCTGAGGTACTTGGCCCTGGGGATTGCGCCACACTCAGGGCTACCAAATCTCTGTTTCCTACGTCCCATTCCTGGGGCCCATCACAAGAGGTTACACAGCTCCAGCTCCTGCAATAATAGCTTTCCATGCCACCACAGGTTTGCCCAGGCACGCGAAGAACCCCTCTTGGCCGAGTTTTCTCCCGGTCCCCACGGCTCCCCATGGCCCGAATTGTGGATATTTCTCCTGGGGTCCTTCCCTGGGGAAGATTCCCCTTAGGTCAAAGTAAAGTTCTGGCCACCAGGTGTTCAGAGGGTGGATTCCTGAGGTCTCGTTGAGCAGCTCATGAGTCTGCCCGTCGATCAGCAGGAGAATTAGGAGACCTCCCAGCAGACGAGTTTCAGTTTCAAAGGATTTGACGGGTGAGGATTCGCCTTCCATTCTCTTCGCGCTTTTCCTGTTCTTCCGGTGTGGCTTGCCGCACGTGATTGCAGTGAACCCAGGGTCCAATCCCGTCGACCTTGACAGCAGTAGGAGTGGTAAGGAGAACAACATAAGGACCTTTCCATCTAGGTTCTAATACACACAGGAGGGGGTCTTCCATACAGAATTTCAAAAGGGCAGCTTATAAGGGGTGTTACGTGCCTGAAAGAGTGCGAAGGGAAGGAGGGTCACCCAGTCCCCGCCAGTCTCTATTGCCAACTTTGTCTTTTAGAGTCCAGTTCATACTCACAAAGGCAGGTCCGTTATCAGAGCCCATAGTCACTGGCAGCCCGTACCTAGGCATTATCTCCTCTAAGCTCTCCCTTAGCAGGGAAGGCTCCCACTAACCCCGAGAAGGTATCTACCAGAACCAACATATAGCGATACTCGTACTTGCCTGGCCTCACCCCAGTGAAATCTATCTCCCAGTGTTGCCCTGGCTCTTCCCCTTGGTACCTCATTCCCGTGTGCTGCTTTTTCCCTGTCCTCATCAGCTGACATGCTTTGCAAGCCTGGATTATCTCTCGTCCAGTTGCATTTTCCTCAAACACTGATCAACACGCAGATTCAGTCCATATTTGCTTTCCTTTATCTACTGAGTGTACCCAAACTTCTTCTTCAGAGACTCTGGCATCTCAGGGGGAGGACGGTGAGGGAGCCTGAAGTAGACCTTCATAGAATCATAGATAAACCACTGTAGTGCAGTCAGAGTGCCGATCGTGATGATGCGGTCAAAGAGTCCCTTCCATCAACACAGACACCACGGAATCGGCAGGGTGGGAAACAATGGCACAGAAGACTCCAGCTATGTACAACCAGCTGCTCTGACTTTGAACATTCACTTCGGGGCTTGGGAACCACAAACTTGCTCAAAGCAGGCAAACTTATCCAAAGAGGAGCGACCCCCTTGTAGAACACCTTTAAGCCTTCTTCCTTATACATTTTGGGAGCTGCACCCCTCAGAGTGTTAGCATAACCTGGTTGGGTTTGGATTTGAACCTTAGCAGCTTTCATAGGAGCCAGAGCAATGTCAGCAAAGAATTCAGCACTGGCAGAGGCAGCCAAATACAGTGATGTGCGTCACAGATAGGCATTCTCCTCTCCAAGCATGTTGCTGTACAAAACCTTGAAGACTTCATAAAAGCCAAACTTGCAGAGCCCCTGCAGAGAGTGGCCAATGAAGGTTGGGGCCCATCCTTTGGCCAAACCATGGAAACCATCCTCTTTGAGTGTAACTGAAAATCCATTAAAAATGCCCTTGTACTTCTGTGGGTCCACCTGCATACAGCATTTCACTAAATCCAGAGGAACAACAGCAGCGTGTGTCAGACCACAACTTAAGACCCCACCAAAGCCACACAGTGCATAAAACTTCACGGAGCCATATTCACAATTGTACTCTTCTACCATGGTGACTCCAGCTTTCCTTTGCCCATCTTTTACATAGCTGGTCCCATCGGTGAACCATACTAGCTCACTGTTGTCTAGGGGTACATCAGTTAAGTCTTTTCGTGCTGCCAGGGCCTCAGCCAGTATCTCGCTGCAATCATGGAGCTACAAACAGCTGGAATGGCTTATTTGGGTTAGGCAGGGCAAGGGCTGGGGCTTCTAGTAGGGCCCGTCTGAGTGTCTAGAAAGCCTGTTTCATTGGCTCAGTCCAAGTCCAGTTTGGGATCTCTTTACTTCCCTCATAGAAGGGCCGGGCCTTCTCAGCAAACCCCATGATGCACAGTCTGCAATATCCAACAGTCCCCAGAAACTCTCTCACCTGGTGGGGGGTCTTGGGCTCTGGTATCTGCAATATTGTTTCCTTCATGGCCTGGGTTAGCCACCTTTGCCCCTGCCTGATCTTATACCCCAAACAGGTGACCTCTTGCTGGGCTATTTGTGTAGCAGAAGGACTTCTGGGTGGCAAGTAACTTTCTGGGTCTGATCTCCACCATAGAGAGGTATAAAGCCTACATTTGACAGGCTAATAGAAAAACATTCCAGATTTTTAGGGTCCCCACACCTCAGATATAACATGTAATATTTAGCAGCCTCAATTCTGCTCCAGCTTTTATCTCCACAAAAAGAATCTGGGCTAGCTCCCTCTGGTTCTTCCGGTTTTCCCTTGTTCTATATTTTCTATCTTCCTTCCTGATCTTCTCAGCTAATTCCCTTTCCTCCCATCGAATCCATTCTTCCCTTTCTTCTGGGGTCTCCCTATTATTAAATACCTTTTCAGCTGCTTTCAGTAAATCCTGTATCGTCTGTTCTCCCAATCTCTCTATCTTTTGTAATTTCTTCCTAATATCTGGGCTGTCTGATTTACAAACGCTAACAGAACTGCAGTGCGTGACTCCTCAGCCTGGGGATCCATGGTGTATATTGCCTGAAAGCTTCCATCAGTCTCTCTAGGAAGGCTGCTGGGCTCTCAGTGGGCTCTTGCCTTACTAAATTTACCTTTACCAAATTTGTCAGCTTTCTTGCTGCAGCCCGCAGGCCAGTCATCAGAGTCTGGCGGTACACTCGGAGACGCTCCCTACCTTCCGCTCGCTCAAAATCCCAGTTAGGCCGCAACAGAGGAAACCCCTCATCCACAAGATGAGGCTGGGAGGTTGGCCTCCCATCGGCCCCGCGACCCGTTTCCACATAACTGCCAGAATTCGCTCCCGTTCTTCTGTGGTACAACAGCTGCTGACAATCGTAGTGAAAGGAGAGTTTCACCTGGTCGGGTTCTAGTTACTGAGGCTCACTTATTGTAGGGCCTTCAGAGTCCGCCAGAGTGTAGCCCTGGCCGGGACTCATCAATTGCCCCCACAACCGTTCGCCTGTTCACTGAAACTCCTGAGGAGAGTAGGAGTTGAAGGCAGCACTGAAACTCCTGAAGAGAGTAGGAGTTGAAGGCAGAACGAGACCAGAGACAATGCCGGCACACACACAAACACGGACAAACACGGAGAGCCGAAGACAAATGCACGGACAGACAAACGTCGGCCGACAACACAGCACTGGGTTTTCGGGCCCCCTGAGTTTTCTCACCAGACAGAAAGTTTTCTCCGGTGCCAGATACCTTCCTGCTTCACAGCAGGGTCCCGGATTTACACTGGACTTCCTGTGCCAGACACCTTCCTGCTTCACAGCAGGGTCCCGGATTTACACTGGACTTTTCCTGTCCTGCCTGAGACAATGCCGGCACACACGCAAACATGGAGAGCCAAAGACAAACACACGGACAGCTGACAACACAGCGCTGGGTTTTCGGGCCGCCTGAGTTTTCCTGAACACCGGTGCTATTATCTATCCTTCCCCTCTGTCCTGGAAGTGTTCTCTTCCCCCGGTAAAGGGATCCCAGATGAGCCCCCAAATGTTATGCCCAATGTCCGAATCCCCGAGCGGGAATAGAGAAGGCCTCCAAGACAATGCAACTCGCAGAAAGGGAAGTTTATTACTGACTCGAGCCAGGACTCCCTGCCGCAACCAACGCAGTGGTGTAGGTCAGAGAGCCCCGAGCCCAAGCTGTTACACAAATTTATAGGGTGAGAAGCGGATTGGTTACACGTTTGCAAAGCAATTTCATTGGTCAATACTTTCGCACGTGCGGGACTTTCCTGGGGGTTTCCACTCCGTTCCTAATTTCTAAATTGGCAAACAGCGGTCAGTATTAAGTGAAAGCTAATTGGTCCTAATTGGCTAATTGGTTGTATCCAGGTGGCCTGATAATCTTACCAGGTAGAAAGGCCTACTCCTAATCTAAGTTGCGTTACTTCTGCTTGCCTCACTACATGAATCTTGGTTTTGTATCCATTCAGCCACTTTGAACCTTTTAATTGGAGCATTTAGTCATAATTACATTTCAAGTAATAATTGATAGGTATGTACTTATTGCCATTCTGAATTGCCAAATTGCCAGATAGAGTATTCTTGGTGTTGTTTTTTTTTTTTTCTTTTTACTTTCAACATTTCAAATATATCAATATATCATGACACTCCTGGTCTGCAAAGTTTCTGAGGAAAAACCCACTCCTAATCTTTTGGGCTTTCCTTAATATATGCTGCTGCTTCTGCTGCTGCTGCTAAGTCGTTTCAGTCATGTCCGACTCTGTGCAACCCCATAAATGGCAGTCCACCAGGCTCCCCCGTCCCTGGGATTCTCCAGGCAAGTACAATGGAGTGGGTTGCCATTTCCTTCTCCAATGCATGAAAGTGAAAAGTGAAACTGAAGTCACTCAGTCGTGTCCAACTCTTCATGACCCCATGGACTGCAGCCTACCAGGCTCCTCCATCCATGGGATTTTCCAGGCAAGAGTACTGGAGTGGGTTGCCATTGCCTTTATATATAACCAGTTGCTTTTCCCTGCATCTTTTAAGATTCTTTACCTTTAATTGTTGCTATTTTAATTATGGGCTCCCCTGATAGCTCAGTTTGTAAAGAATCCACCTGCAATACAGGAGACCCCAGTTTGCTTCCTGGGTCAGTAAGATTGGAAGAAGGGATATGCTACAATGCAGTATTCTTGGGCTTCCCATATGGTTCAGCAGGTAAAGAATCCACTTGTAATGTGGGAGACCTGGGTTCGATCCCTCGGTTGAGAATATCCCCTGGAGAAGGGAAAGGCATTTTAATTATGATGTATCTTGGTGTGGACCTCTTTAGGTTCATCTTATCTATGACTCTATGCTTCCTGGAAATGGGTGACTGTTTCCTTCTTAGAAATGGATGTCTGTTTTCTTTCCTTTCCTTTCTCAGTTTCTATTTTTTCAAATAGCTTCTCAGCCCCATTCTCGCTCCCTCTCTTCTCCTTCTTGGAACTCTATTATGTGAATATTAGTACTCTTGATATTGTCTCAGAGGACTGAAACTACCCTCATTAAAAAAAAATAATTATTATTTTCTCTATTTCTGTTCAACTTGGATGCTTTCCATTACTCTGGTCTCTAGTCTGCTGATCTATTTCATTGTACAATATAATCTACTGCTAATTCCTTCTAGTACTTTTTTTTGAGTTGAAGTTATTCTTCAGCTCTGTTTGGTTACTCTTTATATTTCCTACTTTTCCCTAAATTTCTCACTGTGTTTGTCGATTCTTCCAAATTTGTTGAGGATAGTTATGATCATTACTTTGAACTCCTTATTGGGCAAATTGCTTATCTCCAATTCACATAGCTCTTTTGGGGTTTTGTCTCATTCCCTTATTTGGAATATATTTCTCTGCTTCTTCATTTTGCCTAATTCTCTGTGTTTATTTATGTGTATTTGATATATTAGTTATTCTTCCTAATCTTGAAGATGTGGTCTTTATGTTGGAATTATCCTATGGTGCTCAGAGCACTCATCACCTAAACTATATGCTCTAGGGGCACTCTCTATCTAAGCTACATTGGGCCCTTCTGTTGTGGCGGGGCTGACTTCTATGGGAACACCAGTAGGTGGAGTCTGGTCTTTGCCCGGCTGACTGCCATAGCAGTGGATGCCTGGTGGCGGATAGGGATGGGTCCTGAATTGGATAGTTGCAGGGTCCCATGATTGGTACCAGTCTGCTGGTAGCTGTGAAAGCCTTCAGAATTAGTAAGCTATAGGAAGGATTCCTTAGGGGAATTTTCCAGCACCAATGGTCTTATGATAGAAGTAGCCTGCCAAAATGACTTTCATGGCATCTATGCCCCTAAGGGGATTCTTAGTTAACTGTTGCTTCTCGAGGAAGCTCTCTAGGATCAGAAAATTGGTCTCACCTAGGCTCTTTTCAGATCATTGCCTCTGTACTAGGACCTAGAGTGTGTGAACCTCTTAAGATCAGACTCTCTGTTGTCTCCAGTTCTCCCACATGTAAATCCCACTGGCTTTCAAGGCAAGATGTTTTGGGGTCTTGTCTTCCTGGTTCAGGATCCCTGGGAAAGGAACCTAATGAAATGGACCTCTCACTCCTGCAATTGTGATTATTCTCTTGTTCATGTTTCACCTGCCCAGAGGCATCAGCCTTGACTATACTGTGCTTCTGCCCCCCAACCCATCTTGTTGTGCTATCTTCTTCATATCTTAAACTATGGAAAATCTTTTATTATGGTCTTCAGGCTTTTCTTATAGATAGTTCCATAAATAGCTGTGACTTTGGTGTGCTCATGGGAGGAAGTGAGCTCAGGGCCCTCTTATCCTACCATTGAATCCACACCCTCTGCCTGTGGATATCTTTTTAAATGGACTTCTTATAAGGTTCTAGAAAAAGAAAAAAAAAACAGCTATGAAGCATAAGCTTGGCTGTTGTACAGTTGTTAAGTTGTGTTTGACTCTTTGTGACCACATGGACTGCACTACAGCAGGCTTCCTTGTCCTTCACTATCTTCTGGAGTTTCTTCAAGCTCATGTCCATTGAGTCAGTGATACCATCCAACCATCTCATCCTCTCTCACACCCTTTTCCACCTGCCTTCAAACTTTCCCAGCATCAGGGTCTTTTCCAATGAGTCAACTCTCTGCATTACATGGCCAAAGTATTGGAGTTTCAGTTTCAGCATCAGCCATTCTAATGAATACTCAGGGTTTATTTCCTTTAGCTTAGATTGGTTTGATCTCTTTGCTCTCCAGGGGACTCTCAGAAGTCTTCTCAAACATTACAGTTAGAAAGAATCAGTTTCTCATTGCTCAACCTTGTTTATGGTTGAACTCTCACAACTGTACATGACTACTGGAAAAATCATAGCATTGACAATATGGAACTTTACCAGCAAAGCGATGTCTCTATTTTTTCATACACTGTCTATGTCTCCCAAGGAGCAATCATCCTTTAATTTCATGGCTGCAGTCACTGTTCACAGTGATTTTGGAGCCCAAGAAAATAAAGTCTGTCACTATTTCCATTGTTTCCCTATCTATTTGCCATGAAGTGATGGGACCAGATGCCATGATCTTAGTTTTTTGAATGCTGAGTTTTAAGCCAGCTTTTCCAATCTTCTCTTTCACATTCATCAAGAGAGTCTTTAGTTCCTCTTCCATTTCTGTCATTATGGTGGTATCATCTGCATATCTCAGGTTGTTCCTTCCTTCCTCCAGAAATCCTGATTCATACTTGTGCTTCATCCAGCCTGGCATTTCACATGATGTACTCTGCATATAAGTTAAATAGGCAAGGAGAAAATACACTGCCTTGGGGTACCCATTTCCAAATTTTGAACGAGTCCATTGTATCATGTCCGGTTGTAACTGTTGCTTCTTGATCTGCATACAGGTTTCTCAGGAGATAGGTAAAGTGGTCTGCCATTCCCAAATTTTTAAGAATTTTTCACACTTTGCTGTGATCCACAGAGTCAAAGCCTTTAGCTTACTCCATGAATCAGAAGGATATGTTTTTCTGGAATTCCTTTCTTTTTCTTTGATCCAGCAGATGTTGGTAATTTGATCTCTGGTTCCTCTGCCTTTTTTAAATCCACTGGTACATCTGGAAGCTCTTGGTTCATGTACTATTGAAGCCTAGCTTGAAGGATTTTGAGAATTATCTTGGTAGCATATGAAATGAGTGCAATTATGTGGTACTTTGAACATTTTTAGGTATTATCTTTCTTTGGGGTTGGAATGAAAAAATGATCTTTTCCAGTACTGTGGTAATTGCGGCCTTTTTCAAATTTGCTAGTGTATTGAGTACAGCACTTTCACAATATGACCTTTTAGGGTATTAAATAACTCAGCTGGAATTCCATCACCTCCACTAGCTTTTTCATAGTAATGCTTTCTAGGGCCCCCTTGACTTCACACTCCAAGAAATTTGGCTGTAGGTGAATGACTACCTCATTGTGATTATCTGGGTCATTAAGACCTTTTTTTGCACAGTTCTTCTGTGTATTCTTGCCACCTCTTCTTAATCTCTTAGCTTCTATTAGGCCCTTTCCTTTTCTCTCCTTTATTGTGCCCATCTCTGCAAGAAAAGTTTAGTCTTTCCTGTTCTATTTTTTTCCCTCTGTTTCTTTGTATTGTTTGCTTAACAAGGCTTTCTTTCCTCTCCTTGCTATCGTCAGAAACTGCATTCAGTTGCATATATCTTTCTCTTTCTCATTTGCCTATCACTTCTCTTTTCTCAGCTATTTGTAAGGCCTCCTCAGACACCATTTTAGCTTCTTCCAATCTTTTTTTTTTTTTTTTAATGAACCAGTCCATTGTTCCATGCAAACTTCTAACTGTTGCTTTTTGACCCATATACATGTTTCTCTGGAGACAGGTAAAATGGCCTAGTAATCCCATATTTTTACAGATTTTCCAGTTTGTCATGATCTACACAGTTAAAGGCTTTAGCATAGCCAATGAAGCAGTTTTTTCTGGAATCCCCTTGCTTTCTCCATGATCCAAAAAAAAAAAAAAATGGCAATTTAATTGCCTGTTCCTCTGCCTCTTCAAAATCCAACTTGCACATCTAGAAGTTTTCATTTCACATACTTCTAAGGCCTAGTTTGAAGAACTTTGAGCAGTACCTTAATTGAGAATTACCTCACTGGAGAAGGGAAAAGCAAACCACTTCAGTGTTCTTGCCTTGACAACCCCATGAACAGTATGAAAAGACAGAAAGATAGCACACTGAAAGATGAACTCCCCAGGTTGGTAGGTGCCCAATATGCTACTGGAAATCAGTGGAGAAATAACTCCAGAAAGAATGAAGAGACAGAGCCAACGTGAAAACAATGTGGATGTGATTGGTGATGAAAGTAAAGTCTGATGCTGTAAAGAGCAATATTGCATAGGAAACTGAAACGTTAGGTCTATGAATCAAGGCAGATTGGAAGTGGTCAAACAGGAGATGGCAAGAGTGAACATCAACATTCTAGGAATCAGCAAACTAAGGTGGACTGGAATGAGTGAATTTAACTCAGATGACCATAGTATCTACTGCTGTGGGCAAAAATCCCTTAGAAAAAATGGAGTAGCCATCATAGTAAAAAAAAAAAAAAAACAAAACAAAAAAAAAAACAGTTCAAAATGCAGTACTTGGACTCAATCTCAAAAACAACAGAATGATCTCTGTTCATTTCCAAGGCAAACCATTCAATATTGCAGTAATCCAAGTCTAATGCCCCAACCAATAATGGTGAAGAAGCTGAAGTTGAATGCTTCTATGAAGACCTTCAAGACCTTTTAGAACTAACACCCAAAAAAGAAGTCCTTTTTATTATAGGGGACTGGAATGTAAAAGTAGGAAGTCAAGAAACACCTGGAGTAACAGGCAAATTTGGCCTTGGAGTATGGAATGAAGCAGGGCAAAGGCTAATAGAATTTTGCTAAGAGAACACACTGGTCATAGCAAACACCCTCTTCCAGCAACACAAGAGAAGACTCTACACATGGACATCACCAGATGGCCAATACCAAAATCAAATTGATTACATTCTCTGCGGTCAAAGATGGACAAGCTCTATGCAGTCAACAGTAACAAGATGGAGAGCTGAATGTGGTTCAGATCAGGAACTCCTTATTGCCAAATTCAGACTTATGTTGAAGAAAGTAGGGAAAACCAATAGACAATTCAGGAATGATGTAAATCAAATCCCTTATGATTAAACAGTGGAAGTGACAAATAGATTCAAGGGATTGGATCTGATAGACAGAGTGCCAGAAGAACTACGGATGGAAGTTCATGACTTTGTACAGGAGGAAGGGATCAAGATCATATCCAAGAAAAAGAAATGCAAAAAAGACACAATCATTGTCTGAGGAGGCCTTACAAATAGCTGTGAAAAGAAGAGAAGCAAAAGGCAAAGGAGAAAAGGAAAGATGTACCAATTTAAATACAGAGTCCCAAAGAATAGCAAGGAGAGATAAAAAAGCCTTTCTCAGCGATCAATGCAAAGAAATAAAGGAAAACAACAGAATGGGAAAGACTAGAAATCTCTTCAAGAAAATTAGAGATATCAAGGGTTCATTTCATGCAAAGATGGACACAATAATGGACAGAAATGGTATGGACATTAAGAGAAGCAGAAAATATTAAGAAGAGGTGGCAAGAATACACAGAAGAATTATGCAAAAAAGATCTTCGTGACCTAGATAATCACGATGGTATGATCACTCAATTAGACCCAGACATTCTTGAATGCAAAGTCAAGTGGGCCTTAGGAAGCATCACTATGAATGAAGGTCGTAGAGGTGATGGAATTCCAATTGAGCTATTTCAAACCCTAAAAGATAATACTGTGAAAATGCTGCACTCAATATGCCAGAATATTTGGAAAACTCAGCAGTGGTCACAGGACTGGAAAAGATCAGTTTTCATTCCAATCCCAAAGAAAGGCAATGCCAAAGAATGCTCAAACTACCACACAATTGCCCTCATCTCACATGCTAATAAATTAATACTCAAAAATCTCCAAGCCACGCTTCAGCAGTACATGAACTGTGAACTTCCAGATGTTCAAGTTGGATTTAGAAAGGCAGAGAAAACAGAGATCAAATTGCCAACATCCTCTGGATCATCAAAAAACCAAGAGAGTTCCAGAAAAACACCTACTTTGGCTTTATTGACTATTTCAAAGTCTTTGACTGTGTCGACCACAGCAGACTGGATAATTCTTAAAGAGATGGAAATACCAGACCACCTGTCCTGCCTCCTGAGAAATCTGTATACAGGTAAAGAAGCAGTAGTTAGAACTGGACATAGAACAACAGACTGGTTCCAAATTCAGAAAGGAGTATGTCAAGGCTAGGTATTGTCACCCTGATTATTTAACTTACATGCAGAGTACATCATGGGAAATGTGAGGATAGATGAAGCACAAGCTAGAATCAAGATCACCAGGAGAAATATCAATAACCTCAAATATGCAGATGACACCACCCTTGTGGCAGAAAGCGAAGAACAACTAAAGAGCCTCTTGATGAAGTTGAAAGAGGAGAGTGAAAATGTTGGCTTAAAACTCAACATTCAGAAAACTAAGATCATGGCATCTTGTCCCATCACTTCATGGAAAATAGATGGGAAGCAATGGAACCAGTTTCAGACATTTTTTGATCTCCAAAATCACTGCAGATGGTGACTGCAGCTACGAAATTAAAAGACGCTTGCTCCCTGGAAGAAAAGTTATCAGCGACCTAGATTGCATCTTAAAAAGCAGAGATGCTTTTTGCCAACAAAGTTCTATCTAGTCAAAGCTATGGTTTTCCAGTTGTCATGTATGGATGTGAGAGTTGGACTATAAAGAAAGCTGTGTGCCGAAGAATTGATGCTTTGAACTGTGGTGTTGGAGAAAACTCTTGAGAGACTACACGGAGATCTAACCAGTCCATCCTAACGAAATCACTCCTGAATATTCTTTGTAAGAACTGATCCTGAGGCTTAAACTCCAATATTTTGGATCCATTGTGCAAAGAACTGACTTATTTGAAAAGACCCTGGTTCTGGGAAAGAATGAAGGCTGGAGGAGAAGATGACGACAGTGGATGAGATGGTTGGATGGCATCACCGACTCCATGGACATGAGTTTGAGTAAACTCTAGGAGTTGGTGATGGATCGGGAAGCCTGGCATGCTGCAGTCCATGGGTTGCAAAGAATCGGACATGACTGAGTGACTGAAATGAACATTAATGGCATGTGAAATACAAGCAAATGAATGGTAATTTGAGCATTCTTTGGCATTGCCCTTGTTTGGGATTAGAAAGAAAATGATCTTTTTCCAGTTTTATGGGTGGTTCTGTTTTTCAAATTTGCTGGCATACGGATTGCAACACTTTAATAACATCATCTTTTAAGATTTTTGTTTGTTTGGTTTTTACATGTTGTGATAGGTCACTTTTATTAAGACAAAACTTATTTTCATATGAAGTCTATAGGATGAGATGGGAAAAACTAATTTTATGAAGAAAAAAAAATTACATACAAACATCTTTGCCTTTATCCATACTTTTAAATATATGTGTGTATTTATATTTTTTCAGGTATAAGTGGCAAATCTTCTACCATATCAAAATATTTTCTCAATAAAGATCCTTGTGGATAGATTAGATGCTATTAAACACACTACTTAATATCATACATGCAAATATTTCTAAAGTTCAGAGAAGTAATTTCTACTTATCATTACCTACCCCACAATCTCGTAGATGTTATATTAAAAAGACTAGCTAAATAAAACATTTTTAATAGTATGTCTGAACATTTAGGGCCTCCCTTGTAGCTCAGATGGTAAAGAATCCACCTGCAGTGCAGGAGACCCAGGTTCAGTCTCTGGGTCAGGACAATCCCCTGGAGGAAGAAACAGCAACCTATAGTATTCTTGCCTGGAGAATTCCATGGACAGAGGAGCCTGGTGGGCTACAGTGCTTGGGTCACAAAGTTTTGGACACGACTGGGCAACAAAGCAGGCACACATGCATATGAACATTTATTTCAGCCACCAAGCTATGATTGCATAGATTGACCACCACTATAAACACTGATGTTTGGATACAAACATTCAATTGGATTTCAGAGTATTATTTCTCTTTAGAGAAGTAGCACGTTGGTCTGTTTTTATTCATTAACACTGCAACTTGAAGAGGCTTATCGGGTAATATCAGGGCCTTCAGTTCAGTTCAATGGCTCAATCTTGTCCACCTCTTGGTGACCCCATGAACTGCAGTACACCAGTCTTCCCTGTCCATCACCAACTCCCAGAGTTAACTCAGACTCATGTCCATCAAGTCAGTGATGCCATCCAACCATCTCATCCTCTGTCATCCCCTTCTCCTCCCACCTTCAATCTTTCCCAGCATCAGGGTCTTTTCAAATGAGCCAGTTCTTTGCATCATGTGGCCAAAGGATTGGAGTTTCAGCTTCAACAACAGTCCCTCCAATGAACACCCTGGTCTGATCTCCTTTAGGATGGACTGGTTGCATCTCCTTGCAGTCCAAGGGACTCTGAAGAGTCTTCTCCAACACCACAGTTCAAAAGCATCAATTCTTCCCCACTCAGCTTTCTTTATAGTCCAACTCTCTCATCCATACATGACCACTGGAAAAACCATAGCCTTGACTAGATGGACCTTTGTTGAGATTTTAAATAGCTCAGATGGAATTCAGTCCTCTCCAGAAGCTTTGTTTGAAGTAATATTTCCTAAGGCCCATTTGACTTCACACTCCAGGATATCTGGCTCCAGGTGACAGATTACACCATTGTGGTTATCCAGGTCATTAACACCTTTTTTGTATAGTTCTGTGTATTCTTGACACCTCTTTTTTATCTCTTCTGCTTCTGCTAAATCTGTACCATTTCTGTCTTTTATGGTGCCCATCCTTGCATGAAATATTTCCTTGATACCTCTAATTTTCTTAAAGAGATCTATAATCTTTCCCATTCTATTATTTTCCTCTATTTTTATTGTTCATTTAAGAAGGCCTTCTTATATCTCCTTGCTATTCTCTGGAACTCTGTATTCAATTGGGTATATCTTTGCCTTTCTTACTTGCCTTTTGCTTTTCTTACTTCCTCAGCTACTTTTAAAGCCTCCTCAAACAACCACTTTGCCTTCTTGCATTTCTTTTCCCTGGAGATGATTTTGATCTTTGCCTCCTGTACAATGTTATGAACCTCTGCTCGTATTTCTTCAGGCACTCTCTCTACTAGATATAATCCCTTGAATATATTTTTCACCTCCACTGAATAATCATGAGGGATTTGATTGAGTTCATACCTGAAAGGTCTAGTGGTTTTTCCTACTTTTCTCAATTTAAGCCTGAGTTTTACAATAATGCATTTATGATCAGAGCCATAATCAGCTCCAGGTTTTGTTTTTACTTACTGTGCAGAGCTTCTTCATCTTTTGCTGCAAAGAACATAAGCAATCTGATTTGGTATTGATCATCTGGTGATGTCCTTGTGTGGAATTTTCTCTTGTGCTGTTTAGAAAGGGTGTTTGCTATGACCAACACGATCTCTTGACAAAGCTGTGTTAGCCTTTGCTCTGCTTCATTTTGTACTCCAAGGTCTAAGTTGCCTGTTTTTCTAGGTATCTCTTGATTTCTACTTCTGTATTCAATCCCCTATCATGAAAAGGATAGCTTTTCTGGTCTTTTTCTAGCAGGTGTTACAGATCTTCATAAAACCAGTGAACTTCAGCCTCTTTGGCATCAGAGGTTGGGGCACAGACTTGGATAACTGTGATGTTGAATGTTTTGCCTTGGGAAAAAAACAGATCATTCTGTCATTTTTGAGATTGCACCCAAGTACTACACTTTGGACTCTATTATTGACTGTTAGGGTTACTTCATTTATTTTAAGGAATTCTTGCTCACATTAGTAGATATAACAGTTATTTAAATTAAATTTTCCCATTCCTGTTTATTTTAAATCACTGATTCTTAAGACATCAATGTTCAGTCTTGCCATCTCCCGACTGACTACATGCAATTTATCATGATTCATGGACCTAACATTCCAGGTTCCTATGCAAAGTTGTTCTTCACAGCATGGGACTTTACTTTCACCACCAGACACATCCACAAATAAGCATAATTTCCACTTTGGTCCAGTCAAGAGATAACATTAATTTCTAGATTATACCAGTCTTCACGATGGCAGTGTTTTCAAGGGAGAATTTCAGGAGGGTTGACTCCAAAATTCAGTGGAAAGTCAAGGTCATGCTCTTGAAGACTAAGACCAGCTGAACAGGAAACAACCTCCTGTTACTGAAGTAAGGGAAGACACACATCAAAATATTTAGTCCTGTTCAAGCAGATGACCCAACCAATGCTGTCAGGGAAGAATGTAGATCCACTGGCATTGCCAAGTGAGAAGTCTCACTGAACATTACAAATCACATTTAATGTTTAGGAACACTGAATTGCAATGGACGATCAGTAATCAGCCATTGATATCACTGCACAGCAGCAGCTGAAGTAAGCCAGATCTTGTTGCAAATTCTTCTTCTATTTCCATCCTATTAAATTGGCTCAGGCAGTAAACAATCCAGTGTTTCTGGTCTCCCTGGAGGCTGTGGTGGTGTATACAAAGAACTGACTCATTGGAAAAAACCTTGGTATTGGGAAAGATTGAAGGCAGGAGGAGAAGGGGACGACAGAGGATAAGATGGTTGGATGGCATCACCGATTCCATGGACATGAATTTGAGCAAGCTCTGGGAGCTGGTGGTGGACAGGGAAGCCTTGCATGCTGCACTCCATGGGGTTGAAAAGAGTTGGACATGACTGATCGACTGAACTCATCCGGAGCAAAGAATCCTCCTACAATGCAGGAGACCTGGGATCTATCCCTGGGTTGGGAAGATCCCCTGGAGAAGGGCATGGCAATCCACTCCATTATTCTTGCCTGGAGAATCCCATGGACAGAGGAGCCTGGCCATTTACAGTCCATAGGGTTTCAAAGAGTCAGAATGATTGAGCAACTGAGCACATATGCACACAGAAAAACTCAAACTATACTAACTTTAAAATTAATTTTCAAGTTTTTCTTTTTATAATAACTTCATAAGGACTTCCCTGGTGGCATAGATGGTAAAGAAACTGCAAAAAAGAAAGAAACTGCCTGCAATGCAGGAAACCTTGGTTCTATCCCTGGGTTGGGAAGATCCCCTGGAAGAGGGCATGGCAACCCCCTCCAGTATTCTTGCCCAGAGAACCCCCATGGACAGAGGAGCCTGGCAGGCTACAGTCCATGGGGTCAGAAAGAGTCAAACACGACTGAGTGACTAAGCCCAGCACAGCACATTAAACTGAAACTAACACTTATATATGAAGAAGACAGACTTAATTCACCAAACAAACTAAAATTGTATTGTATCCCAGAACAGAGAGTCAACTGGTAGCTTATATAGCTATATCTCCATTGTTTTGGATTTTTTTTCTCATTAGACCAATAGTTCAAATTTTTAAGTAGATAAGGAGTTAGAAATAATTCTTTTCTGAGGGGAAAAAAAAAAAAACATTAAAAGCAAACCCAAGGCATTGGTCTAATTCAGTTCAGTTCAGTTCAGTCACTCAGTTGTGTCCAACTCTTCACGACCCCATGGACCACAGCACGCCAGGCCTCCCTGTCCATCACCAACTCCGGGAGTTTACTCAAACTCATTTCCATTGAGTCAGTGATGCCATGCAACCATCTCATCTTCTGTCATCCCCTTCTCCTCCCACCTTCAATCTTTCCCAGCATCAGGGTCTTTTCAAATGAGTCAGTTCTTTGCATCAGGTGGCCAAAGTACTGGAGTTTCAGCTTCAACATCAGTCCTTCTAATGAACACTCAGGACTGATCTCCTTTAGGATGGACTGATTGCATCTCCTTGCAGTCCAAGGGGCTCTCAAGAGTCTTCTCCAACACCACAATTCAAAAGCATCAATTCTTCAATGCTCAGCTTTCTTTATAGTCCAGCTCTCACATTCATATATGACTACTGGAAAAACCATGGCCTTTGGTTGGCAAAGTAATGTCTCTGCTTTTTAATATGTTGTCTAGGTTGGGCATAACTTTCTTTCCAAGGAGTAAGCATCTTTTAACTTCATGGCTGCAATTACCATCTCCAGTGATTTTGGAGCCCATAAAAATAAAGTCAGCCACTGTTTCCCCATCTATTTGCCGTGAAGTGATGTGACCGGACGCCATGATCTTAGTTTCCTGAATGTTGAGCTTTAAGTCAACCTTTTCACTCTCGTCTTTCACTTTCATCAATGGATTCTCTAGTTCTTCACTTTCTGTCATAAGGGTGGTGTCATCTGTATATCTGAGGTTATTGATATTTCTCCAGGCAATCTTGATTCCAGCTTGTGCTTCATCCAGCCCAGTGTTTCTCATGACTCACTCTGCATATAAGTTAAATAAGCAGGGTGACAATATACAGCCTTGATGTACTCCTTTTCCTATTTGGAACCAGCCTGCTGTTACTTGTCCAGTTTTAACTGTTGCTTCCTGACCTGCATACAGATTTCTCAAGAGGCAGGTCAGGTTGTCTGGTATTCCCATCTCTTTCAGAATGGCAAACAACTTCAGTATTCTTGCCTTAAGAACCACATGAACAGTATGAAAAGGCAGAAAGATAGCAAACTGAAAGATGAACTCCCTGGGTCGGTAGGTGCCCAATATGCTACTGGCGATCAGTGGAGAAATAACTCCAAAAAGAATGAAGAGACGGAGCCAAAGCAAAAACAACACCCAGTTGTGGATGTGACTGGTGATAGAAGCAAGGTCTGATTATGTAAAGAGCAATATCGCATAGGAACCTGGAATGTTAGGTCTGTGAATCAAGGCAGATTGGAAGTGGTCAAACAGGAGATGGCAAGAGGGAACGTCAACATTTTAGGAATCAGCAAACTAAGATGGACTGGAATGGGTGAGTTTAACTCAGATGACCATTGAATCTACTATTGTGGGAAAGAATCCCTTAGAAGAAATGCAGTAGCCATCATAGTCAACAAAAGAGTTCAAAATGCAGTACTTGGATGCGATTTCAAAAATGACAGAATGATGTCTGTTCATTTCCAAGACAAACCATTCAACATCACAGTAATCCAAGTCTATGCCCCAACCAGTAATGCTGAAGAAGCTGAAGCTGAATGGTTCTATGAAGACCTTCAAGACCTATTAGAACTAACACCAGAAGAAGATGTCTTTTGCATTATAGGGGACTGGAATGCAAAAGTAGGAAGTCAAGAAACACCTAGACTAACAGGCAAATTTGGCCTTGGAGTACAGAATGAAGCAGGGCAAAGGCTAATAGAGTTTTGCCAAGAGAACGCACTGGTCATAGCAAACACCCTCTTCCAACAACACAAGAGAAGACTCTAGACATGGACATCACCAGATGGTCAACACTGAAATCAGATTGATTATATTCTTTGCATTCAAAGATAGAGAAGCTCTATACAGTCAGCAAAAGAAGACTGGGAGCTGACTGTGGCTCAGATCATGAGCTCCTTACTGGTCTAATTATCATCACTGAATAAGCCACACACATTGCGTCTAACTGAGTTAACCAGTTCATACAGGGACTGGTTAGGAAGGCCCCAGAGAGTTACTTCCTGAAATGTTTCCAGTGGGTGGATTTCTAATTTGACAGGATTCCAGGGCACATGTGGAAAGCCCTGGGATTCAGCAACAATTCTAAAAAGCCATCTCTAAACAGTAAGGTAAAAATAGCTTTCTCTTTCTCTGAAATATCACTTCACATTTTACCATGGTTAAATATCCAAATGCCTGTGCTGCATTCAGTGCTAACATCAACCATCTTAGGCATTTTCACATATTCTGTATTTTCTGGATTAGTATGCAAATAGGCTATTTTTTAAATTGCATTAAAGAACACTTAGAAGTATTTAAAGAACAGCCAGTGTTATCTATTAATGCATAAGAAAGGGGGGAGGGACAAGAGGGAGGGAGGTGGAATAAGATATGCCATCCAGCCTGTCACAGAACATAACAGTGGCTGGGAATATTGGGAGAAATACTGAAAATCAATTTTAAGTGTTTACTAGATGTAAAAATCAAAAGTAGGACATTTCATTCTTCACTACTGACCTGATTCTTTCATTCCTTGCCTGTCATTTGACTTTGTGATGTTTTTCTCTTTTTTTGTCAGAATGTTTCATTCTTGACTAAAACAGAGGGGAAAAAAAAGCTGACTGAAAGTGGGTTCCAGCCAGAAATTTCTCTGTGGAAGAATCTCACAGGTTGTGGCTTCATCAGGAAACCCAGAGCCAGTCAGATATATAATACATGTATATAAAAAGCATTGTGTCTCAGTTACAAGGATGTTGAGTGTGAAGGGGATCAAGCAATCAGTCAGTGAAGACATGCTCTTTCTGTTCTCTGTGGAGGATCATTTAAATGTAACTTTTAACAATTTAGAATTTATTTTTCAGAGCAATTTTTTTTTCTTCTTTTCAAAGAAATTTTAGGTTCACAGCAACAGTGAGCAGAAAATAGAGATTTCTCATATTGTCTCTTTCCCCACATATGCCAATTATTAACATCCCCCATCAGAGCAGTGTATTTGTTACAATTAATGAGCCTATATTAACACAGCACGATCATATAATGTGCAGTTAAACATTCAGTTTCAGTCTTGGTGTTACACATTCAATGGGTTCTGACAAACTTACAACGACATGGATCCATTATTAGTATCGCAGAGTATTTTCACTCCTCTAAAAATTTTTTGCACTCTGCCTAGTCATCCTTTCTCCCCCTGAGTTCCTGGCTACCACTGGTCTATTTACTGTCTTCATTTTGCCTTTTCCACAATGTCATATAGTTAGAATCATAAAAAAATGTAGCCTTTTCAGACTGGCTTCTTTTACTTAGTAAAATGTATTTAAATTTCTGGCATGCCTTTTCATTGATTGATAGCTTATTTCTTGTTAGTTCTAAATAATATCCCATTGTCTGGGCTATCCATTCTCCTAACTCAAAGACATTGTGGTTGCTTCCAAGTTTTAGCAATCATTAACAAAACTACTATAAACACCTGTGTATAGATTAATGGGTAGACATAAGTTTTTAATTCGTTTGGGCAAATATCAGAAGAGTAATCGCTGGATCATATGGTAAGAGTATGTATAGTTTTATAAGAAGCAGCCAAACTGCTTTCTAATGTGGCTGTACCATTTTGCAGCAATGCATTAGAATTTCTTCCTCTTCTTGTTGTCACTAGCGTTTGTTGTTGCCAGCTGTTTTGACCATTCTAATAGCTGTATAGTAGTTTCTCATTGTTTTAATTTCCATTTCTCTGATGACATAAGATGTGGAACATCTTTTCATATGCTTATTTGCAATCTCTATATCTTCTCTGGTGAGATTCCTATTAAAGTTTTTGGCTCAATTTTTAAATCAGGCAGTCAATTTTTTTTTTTGTTTGTGAGTTTTAAGAATTTTTTTTATATTTTGGATAATAGTCCTTTAACAAATATATCATTTGCAAATGTTTTCTCCCAAAATGTGGCCTGTCTTTTTATCCTCTTGACAGTGTCTTTAACAGAATAGAAATTTTAAATTTCATTGAATTCCAGCCTATCAATTATTTGTTTCATGGATCATGCCTTTGGTGTTATATCTAAAAAATCATTGCTACATTCAAGTTCATCTAGATATTCTCCTGTTATACTCTATGAATTTTTCATTTTTTGTTTTATTAAGTCTATAATCCATTATAAGTTAATATTTGTGAAGAGAGTACAGTATGTGTCTACATTCCTTGCTTTGTATGTGTATGTCCCACTTTCCCAGAGCTATTTGTTGAAGAGACTATTTTTTCTCTACTGTATTGCCTTTACTTTGTCAAATTTTCATTGACTATGAGTGAAAGTCACTTGTTCCTGTCTGACTCTTTGCAACCCCATGGACTGTACACCCCACGCTCCTCTGTCCATGGGGATACTCAAGGCAAAGATACAAGAGGGGATTGCCATACCCTCTTCCATAGGATCTTCCTGACCCAGGGATCGAACCCAGGTCTCCTGCATTGCAGGCAGACTTTTTACCAACTGAGTCACCAGGGAAGCCCATTGACTTTCATTGACTATAAGTGGGCCTATTTCTGGGTACTCTATTTTGTTCCATTGATTTGTCTACTCTTTTTTGCCAATACAGCACTGTATTGATTACTGTTGTTGTTCAGTAGCTCAGTCATGTCTGATTCTTTGCAAGCCCCTGGACTGCAGAGCACCAGGCTTTGCTGTCCTTCACTATCTCCCAGTTTGCTCAAACTCATGTCCACTGAGTCAGTGATGCCATCCAACCATTTCATCCTCGGTCCTCCTCTTCTCCTGCTTTAGTCTCTGCCTTCAGTCTTTCCCAACATTAGGGTCTTTTCCAATGAGTCAGCTTTTCACATCAGGTGGCCAAAGTATTGGAGCTTCAGCTTCAGCATCAGTCCTTCCAATGAATATTTAGGGTTGATTTCCTTTAGGATTGACTGGTTTGATCTCCTTGCTATCCAAGGGACTCTCAGAAGTTTTCTCTAGCACCACAGTTTGAAAGCATCAATTCTTCAGTGCTCAGCCTTCTTTAATATCCAACTCTTAGATCCATACATGAATACTGGGAAAACCATAACTTTGACTAGTGTTTCTGCTTTTTAATACATTGTCTAGGTTGGTCATAGCTTTTCTTCCACGAAACAAGCATATTTTAATTTCATGGCTGCAGTCACTGTCCTCAGTGATTTTGGAGCCCAAGAAAATAAAGTCTGTCACTGGTTCCATTTTTTCCCCCATCTATTTGCCATAAAGTGATGCCATGATTTTAGTTTTTTGGAAGATTGTAGAGTATAATAAGTGGTGAAGTTGAGAAGTATCAGTCTGTCAGTTTCGTTCTATTTCAATAGCATCTCAACTGTTCTGAGTCTTTTGCCTCTCCATAGAAACTTTAAAATCAGTTTGCTGAAATCTGCAAAGTAACCTTCTGGAATTATGATTGAGATTGCATTGAATCTAAAAATCAAGCTTATTACAGAATATAA
Source organism: Muntiacus reevesi (assembly GCF_963930625.1). Lineage (NCBI taxonomy): Eukaryota > Metazoa > Chordata > Mammalia > Artiodactyla > Cervidae > Muntiacus > Muntiacus reevesi. The sequence goes on from NC_089252.1 coordinate 13,251,215, forward strand.
AGATCAAACATTATAATTTGCATATTTATCTAAAACTGTACTTATCTTAAAAAATGCAAGCTTTTACATTATCTTCAGTGGACCAAGCCAAAATATTTGCTTAATTGGGTACCACAGTTGAACCTTTTAGTCATTCAGTCATGTCCGACTCTTTGCAACCCCATGGACTGCAGCCTACCAGGCTCCTTTGTCCATGAGATTTCCCAGGCAAGGATACTAGAGTGGGTTGCCATTTCCTTCTCCAGGGGATCTTCCCAACCCAGGGATAGAACCCAGGTCTCCTGCACTGCAGGCAGATTCTTTAGCAACTGAGCTACAAGGGAATCCCTTAACTATTTTACTGCCCTATAAATAAGAGCTATTTTCAAAAATCAGATAATTGTCAGAGCATGTCAAATATATGAGAGAAAAACATTAAGAACCCCCCTGCATTTCCCCTCAATGAAACCATAGACAATTTTCTTGAAGGAAAATGTCCTCTAGAAAGTTTTTTGAAGCATGCCTTAGGAATAGGGGCATAGCTGTGTTAGTGAAATTTGGGCAGAATTTTTTAGATTGAATAAAAAGATGAATTTCAGGAAAAGTGAGGCTTCTGGTAATGCATGACTCACAGGAAAGACTTTGGACATTTTCTATCAACCATTATAGTCTTTACAGTGTGTGAATTTCTGCAGGTTCCTTATTACCCTACTATGTGCTCATGCCCATGAATGGTGCAATGAAATGTTAATCAGACCTTCTTTCTGTGATGGCATTAAGAAGACAGGAACAAGAACCTCCTCTTTTCTAGTAGTAAATGTATTGTATGAAAACCTTTCCTTCTAAATTCCTAATAGTCCAAGATAGTGCCCTAATCTTCCAGCTGGGTGAGTACAATAGCTTTATGACTCAAATATATTTTTTCTTCCATTTTTCTACCCCTGCCACCCCTCCAGTGTCTACAGTTACTTTTAAGCTTGCTTCTAGAATCCAGCCATGCTAAAATCTTTAGCTTCTTTTGAATAAGCGCTGCTGATGTGACTGCTTAGTAGACCCCCTGCTTTCCTTCAAGGTTCCAGGGTCTTTGCTAAAAAAGAGTGCTGACTCACGTCTTTGCTAAGACTTCATTTCACCAGAAGTCTTTCTTCAGACCCCTATCTGGGTTAGTCCTCATCATCCCACAGATACTCCCACAAAACCCAGAGCTTCCTCATTTATCACAGATTGTTGATAGTTGCCAGCGCTGAGTCCCTGTTTAACCAGTCTCAGACAAGTGCCTGGACATAGAGCACCTGTATGTGTGCTAAGTGCCAGATAGAGTATATTCTTTATTACACACTTTCACGTGTTATTTAATGTATGCAAATTATATCACATTACTTTATATATTTCATAAATTATATAATATACTTTATACCTCAATTTCAGCTATCACAGGAAATTTCTAAACAGATTTCTATCCTGGAAATATTTATTTTTCTATCTGAAATTTTCTTCTCTAGAAAAACAAAACCACAAAACAAATAGTTGTTTTTTTTAATATAAGCAATTTAAAGCTAAGACCACAAATTTTTAAAAAAATAAATATTTCATTCCCCCTCATTTCCCTGAATTCTATGGATTGAAAACTCTTTTAAGAATTAAAAAAAAAAACTGCTAGGTTGTAGAGCCATGACAGGCTATAGAAAGGGTCTCTGCACAGTGGGGTCCTCACCTGTAACGATGATGTTTCAGAGAAAAACTGTGCCCTCCCTCACATTACTTTCATCTCTAGCAGCTCTCCAAGGGAAGGGTGTGGAACCCATCCCTCCACTAAGACTTTATCACTGGTTTAAAAGATTTATTGAGTCACATCTGCTTGTTCATTAGCTTCACTCTGGAGAGAAGATATTTGAAAACAGGGAGAGAGAGAGAGGGTATAAAATAGTTCACATGGGGAAGAAAGGGTGCAGTGTTAAGAGAAGAAATTTCACTAGCACAACCCAAGTTTTGTAAGCCTTCATGACACCTAAGAATTTTTCCATTTAACAAATTCTGCTCAAGCTTGCAGTTTGCAGCACCATCCTAAATTCATTTTCACCAGATAAGAACTGATGGAAACCTTTCCAACACTTGGGAGGCTGTATTGTCCAGGAGTAAGCCCTGCATGATGCTCTAATGAGGTTAAAACAGAGCCTCTTTGTTCAGTCAACCAGACCAGCATTTACTCTGCTGACTGCTAATGATGATTAAGGAAACAAGATTTACCTCAGAATCTGTGCTTCCTGACAAAAGATATCCTGGAGAGGTTGGCACTTATTGTTTCTGTCTGAAGTTCAAGGAGTTCCTTTTTTTTTTTTTTTTTTTTTCTCACTATGAAGAAAAAAATATAGAATTAATGACTATAAACTGAGAATTAGAGCTTGTAATATGTATAATCCCAGAGAAAAAAAGATAGGTAATGACCATTTTGTTAGTACATTAATTGCTCTTAGCTCCATCCTGGGCTACACTATTGTCAAGCCAGTCATTAAATACTAGTAATGGCTAGTTACACCAGAATTAAAAGCTTAAATACAAATAAAATGAGATTGATGCTCTTTAATAGGTTAATGTGTCTTCTCTTTACCATGGTTATGCTCTATGTTATGTTCTTATGAACAGTGTCATTTCTAGAGGGGATATGACTGTTTTTAAATCAGATTCTATTTACATCTGCAGCAGATATTTAGTCTACCACATATTGGCTATTGTTTTATAAATCCCAATACTTCCTTTCAATGAAATCTCCTTAACTCACATATTCCTGGAGTCTTTGGGAGGCTGTTTTGAGGTGTTCAGGTTTGTATTTTCTTTTGTTGTTGCTGTGTTTTTTACTTTGCCCTCACACTCTAACTTGAAAGCTTTTTTCTTCACTTCACTAGCCCCAGGATAACACATACACAGACATCTTTGCTGCATTGTCAATATCATTATTGTCAACCACAATCAGTTCTGCATAAACTCAGTCCATGGCTGTCTCAATAGAACACTGTATTACCTTTAGATAGAATCTTATTATATGAAAGTGATTTTTAGGTCCAGTGTGAAATGTGAATTCATATGTCTTTTCTGATTCAGAAAGCACATCTGAAACAGAAGCAGAGAAATCTATACAGGCCCCACTTTATTTTTAATGAGAAAGCCAAGGCAAAGGGAGGCCACAGAAACTGCCTGAGGCTTACACAGCAGGTTTCTGTCAGAGCAAGAGTTGAGAGTAAGTGGTGGGGTGGAAGGAGCCCAAGGCTAGGATCAAGGGACCTGATTGTTTTCCTAGTTCTATCAAACTGGAAATAGGTGTAAACTTTGAGGACTCTGACTTTCTAGATTGTAGTGTTCTTGTGAGTAAAATGAGGTTTTAAACTTGATATGCTTCAAAGCTTCTTGCAGTTCTGGCCTCTTAATTCAAAGATCTGTCTGTATTACACAAAAAGGCAATTTAATTTTAAAAAGTACATTAAGGTAAACTGAATTACTTAAGGCCAAGATTATAAGGACAAGAAAACATGACCTATGCCCTAAAAGAAAGATTTGGGGAACAGAATATTTTAACAAAGGGTGTTAAAACATGGTCATGGAAACAGGACAAATCCTGAACATACAAGCAAGACAACTATATAAGGTGATGAGAAAAGATCAAAATTATATTTCTGTAGTTTAAATTCTGGGAGGCTTCAGAAAAAGGAGACATCAGAAGTAGTTCCTTTGATAGCCTTTGGCATTTTCTTTTTGTCCGTCTTGGTTTGAGTGAAAATCTCTTTCAACATTTCCCTCTCACTTCCTCTCTATTGGGATTTCAACAAAGCAATCTAAAGCTTTGAGCCCTATAACTGATTTCAAGCCAAACTGATTATTTATATAAAGTTTCTATGGTCTTCCAATATTCCATACACTCACAAACTCTGCCTGCTAGAGTCATATGCATTTACATAGACACACACATTCTTTTCCTTATTTTCTCAGGGAAATTCAGGATATAAGCACACAGGCAAAATAAAAGTTCAGTTGAGATATTTTAACCAAAAGTGGGATCTGGATTCTTGTTGTTCAAAAGCCAATCAAGAGGCAGCATTGGTGGAAAATTTGTTTAACTTTGGATGCTGGCCACTGGGTAGAGGGAGGGCAGATGCCTATCCAAAGGCCAATCCTAGCCACTGACAATCAGTGGGCAAGAGATTTTACAGGCTGAGGGAGAGGGTTACATACAAAAACAACACGGTCAGCTCTAACAGCCATCTTCAAATTGGTCAACCATGGTCTGGTCAGCAACATCTTAATTGTTTTAAGTAAAATTAGTTTTCAGTTCCATCATGGAGGTAATAGAGTTCTAGTTGTATTATTTAAAATCCTAAACGATGATGTTGTTAAAGTGCTGCACTCAATATGCCAGCAGATTTGGAAAACTCAGCAGTGGTCACAGGACCAGAAAAGCTCAGTTTTCACTCCTGTCCCAAAGAAAGGCAATGCCAAAGAATGTTCAAACTGTAGTACAATTGTGCTCATTTCACATGTTAGCAAGGCTATAATCAAAATGCATCAAGCTAGGCTTCAGTACGTGAACCAAGGAATTCCAGATGTACAAGCTGGGTTTTGAAGAAGCAGAGGAACCAAAGATCACATTGACAACATTTATTGGATCATGGAGAAAGCAAGGGAGTTCCAGAAACACATCTACTTCTGTTTCATTGACTATGCTAAAGCCTTTGACTGTGTGGTCACTACAAACTGTGGAAAATTTTTAAAGAGATGGTAGTACCAGACCACCTTACCTGTCTCCTGAGAAACCTGGATGTGGGTCAAGAAACAACAGTTAGGAAAGGGCATGGTTCAAAATTGGGAAAGGATCATGACAAGGCTCTATACTGCCACCTGATTATTTAATTCAAATTCAGAGTGCTGTGCTGTGCTTAGTCGCTCAGTCCTGTCTGACGAGAACATCATGAGAAAAGCTGAGCTGGATGAATCACAAGCTGGAATCAAAATTGCCAGGAGAAATATCAACAAACTCAGATATGCAAATAATACCACTCTAACAGCAGAAAGTGAAGATGAAATTAAGAGCTTCCTAATGAGGGTGAAAGAGGAGAGTGAAAAAGTTGGCTTGAAACTCAACATTCAAAAAACTAAGATCATGGCATCTGGTCCTATCACTTCATGGCAAAAAGAAGGGGAAAAATTGGAAGTAGTGGCAGATTTGATTTTATTGGGCTCCCAAATCACTGTGGACAGCGAGTGCAGTCATGAAATTAAACAACACTTGCTCTTTGGAAGGAAAGCTATGGCAAATCTTGTTGTTTAGTCACACAATCATGTCCAGCTCTTTGCAACCCCATGGACTGCAGCACTCCAGGCTTCCCTGTCCTTTACCATCTCCCAGAACTTGCTCAAACCCATGCCCATTGAGTCAGTGATACATACAACCATCTCATCCTCTGTTGCCCCCTTCTCCTCCTGCCTTCAAACTTTCCCAGCATCAGAGACTTTTCTAATGAGTTGACTCTTTTAATCAGGTGGCCAAAGTATTGGAGCTTTAACTTCAGCATCAACCCTTCCAATGAATATTCAGGACTGATTTCCTTTAGGATTTACTCCTTGCAGTCCAAGGGACTCTCAAGAGTCTTCTCCAGCACCACAGTTCAAAAGCATCAATTCTTCAGTGCTCAGCCTTCTTTATGGTCCAACTCTAGACAGTGTATTAAAAAGCAGAGACATCACTTCGCTGGCAAAGGACCATCTTATCAAAATTATGGTTTTTCATTAGTCATGTATTGATGTAAGAGTTGGACCATAAAGAAAGCTGAGTGCTGAAGAATTGATGCTTTCAAATTGTGGTGCTAGAGCAGACACTTGAGAATCCCTTGAACTGCAAGTTCAAACCAGTCTATCATAAAGGAAATCAACCCCGAATATTCACTAGAAGGACTGATGCTGAAGCTGAAGCTCCAATATTTGGCCACCTGATGCGAAGAGCCAGCTTATTGGAAAGAACCCTGCTGCCGGGAAAGATTGAAGGCAAAAGGAGAAGGGGGTGGTAGAGGATGAGATGATTATGTGGCATCACCAACTCAATGGACATGAATCTAAGCAAACTCCAGGAGACAGTGGAGGACACAGAAGCCTTTCATGCTATAGTCTGTGGAGTCACAAAGAACCAGACACCACTTACCAACTGAACAATAGCAATGAAAGTCTTCAGTTCCAGAGTCAGTTTGTTCCCATTTCCTTGAGGCCAATTTTGGAATTGTGGTAACTTTTGTCATGGCAGTAGTCTCATTATCATTTAGTTAACTTTCTCCACCTGGTTGGAGTTGTAGTACCAATAAGATAGCTCATAGGATATGGCTCAAAATATTATCTATAACCCTTGTGTGCATGCACGACGCTCAGCCACTCAGTCATGTCTGACTGTTTGCAACTCTATGGACTGTGGCCCACCAGGCTCCTCCATCTATGAGATTTTCCAGGTAAAAACACTGGAGTGGGTTGCCATTTCCTTCTCTACTGTAGACCTTAAGAAGGAACCAAATGTTGTCAACTATGCTTAATGACTAAACTATTATTATTTGATCTCCTTTGACAGTTTTCCTTTGTTTCTGAAATTTCTCACATCTCTGATTAATCTTATCCCTTGGCTAAAGTTTTTCCACAGATGAAAGGCAGGCTGAGGACCTGAAGGCAGGGAGGACCACAGGGGCTTGCTCCATTTCAGTATGAGAACAGCCCCTGGGTTCAACAGGTTGAGAACATTACCAACAAATGAGAGAAACACAATCATTTCTAAGTTGTCTGGTCAATACTGACAAATTATTCCCTATACTTGCGTTCATCTTGGTCACCAGTATTAGCCATGATGCATTCCTAAAATACATTATGCCTTTTAAGGCTTTTTTTTTTTCCCTCATCTGGGTATTATTAAATAAGTACAAAGCATTGTCAGGTTCATAGATTTAGGATCATGTCTCTGTTCATAGAGAAACTTCTCAAAAACAGAAAAGTTGGATGCTGTATTAGAGGTACACAAATGTGTCCTTCTCATCACTGATATAGAAAGAATCCAGCCAAAAAGGTTATTTACTGAACTTTGAATAAACTTAAACTTTAAGTTGTGTGTCTGTGCTGTGTCCTCAGTTGTGTCCTACTCTTTGTGACTCCATGGACTGGAGTCCACCAGGCTCCTCTTGTACCTTTAGCTAAACTAAAAAAAAAAGTTTAAGTGGGTTTTCAGTGAGGTCATTATGACTAAACCTAACCAAACCTATAATTTTTTTAAACTGTTGAACTAGAATAAAACTGAAATATTGTAATACTGTTGAATCTGAACTCAAAAGGGTACTGAGAATCTGCTTTTGTAGTAATCCACCTTAATGTTGTGATTATTATGATTTTGGTCTTGGAAACTAAACAAGATAGTTTTGGTCATGCCTGGGAAGTGAGATAGTTGCTGAAACTAATGATATGACACAAGGGCAGTGTAAAGGCAAAATGATAAATGATGAACTGGGAAAATATAGCTGCGACTAATATAGCAGAAAAATAATTAAAGTCCTTGATATATTAATAAGTTCTAAAGTCCAACAACCCTACAGTAAAAATGGACTGTAGAAGTGAACATATAGCCAAACTAATAGAAATTCAAGGGGTCCTTAGCCATATAAAAAGTTGTTCACAGTAAGAGAAATGCAAATTGAAAATACACGACATAACTTCTCATATATTAGATTAACAAAACATCAAAGTTGACATCATACTTGTAGGGGAGGCTCTGGGAAAACAAGCATTCTCCTACACTTTTGGTGGGAATAAAAAGTAGCAAAACCAAGACAGATTTTGCCAAAAGATGCATCAACCTTTTGACCTAGCAATTCCAATTTTCTAATCTGTTTGTAATAAAAAGAAACTAGACACTATATCTAAGGCAACTGTCTACCAGTAGGAGATTGGTTGTAATAAAAAACACTCTGGAACACCCAGTCACATGATGGAGTAATTGTTGCTGTGAAAAGAAATGAGAATTATCTCTATTTTCTACTATGTAATAATATCTAGGTAGTATTGTAAATAAAGAAAAAAGGGGATGAAAAGTATGGTTTAATTTATATAAGAAAGAGTTGACACAAATATTAAATTATACACATATATATGTCTGCATGTAATAAGCTCATACATATAAGCTCAAAATGATATGCTTTTTTAAAAAGCTAATTAGAATCCATTAGAAGATGACAGTAGTTTGAATCACTTTGAAAACTGATCAATAAAGAGAAAGAGTTAAACATCTATCCTGACTTTCTTATACACACTGAACCACTGGGCTACCAAATAGTTAAAAGAGAAGTTCCTCCTTTAAGAAGTATCCTGGATTGTAAATGAAAAGAAAATATAGAATATTATTACTGTGAAACCCCCAATTAATTAATGAATCAAAATGATTGTTGACATCAAAAAAAGAGACAAACACTAAATGTTTTCTGATGGAAGAAAAAAAAATCACCATCTGTGATTTTTTGCCAAAAAACAAAATAAACTGAATCTGATCAAACCTCCTTCACATCTACCAATTTCAAGAAAAACAGAGGAAGAGGAAGATGTTAAATGATATCACAGTGTTACAATCAGCAAAATCTTGACTGTGAAAAGTTCTACAGAGCAAGTGACCAAATTTATCCTGCAAATGATATGCAAAGGAGGTAGAAAAAGAACTTATAAACTAAAAGGGAGCTCAAGAGATATAGCTATCAATAACAACGCATGGACCTTGAAAAAGTGAAAGTGAAAGTTACTCAGCTGTGTCGGACTTTTTGAGGCCCCATGGACTGTCCATGGAATTCTCTGGGCCAGAATACTGGAGTGGGTAGCCATTCCCTTCTCCAGTGGATCTTCCTGACCCAGGAATTGAACCGAGGTCTCCTGCATTGCAGGCGGATTCCTTACCAACTGAGCTATCAGGGAAGCCCAATAACAGTGCATGGACCTTATGTAAATCTAATTCAAAGAATAAACTGGGGAAAATGATATCATGAAATTATTAGAAATTTGAATACTTATTTTAACTTCTTTTATATATGATAATAATAGGGTGGTTATGCTTTCTGAAAGTTGTTATATCTTAGTGATGAATAATAAAATATTTACAGAAGAGATAATATGATTTCTGGAAGAAGCAAGTTAAGACACAGATGAAAGAAGATTGTCCATGAGTCTATACATTTTGAACCAAACTGGCATATGCAAGAATATTCATTATACTATTTTTATGTATTCTGGTATGTGTTTTAAACTTCCATAATAAAATACTTTTCAAAATGTGGGGGATGAGAAGGTATACAGAGTAGATTTTTTGTGGTTAATAAAATGTCTACTATTTCACTGATCAATGAAATGATTTGTGGCCATGGGGACACAATCCTAGGTCTTATAAGATGGAATCTTCATAAAACACAAATATCTGAGCTTTTCATGCTTCTATATAAATCACATAGCTTTCCATCAAAAATTAGTAGAAAATACACAAATAAACCTCTGTATATTCATGTAGTTTCCTAAGTCTCACACCTGAAATACTCTAAAAGTATAGCTGCAACTGTAAGGTCTCCTACAGCCATTGCTGAACTTTGCTTAGAATTCCCAGTAAAGGGATTTCTAAAAAGAAGGACTTGATAACATTGAACTTGAGAATGTGCTTGATTTCTTTCTTTTATTTTTTTAACCATTGGACCTACAACACCTAGCACCTAAGTGCTTAATAAACATCTGTTGAATGAATGAATGAATGACAGACCCTGTGGTACAGTGATAAGCGTATGGATATTATGTTTAGACTATGTTTTTTTAAATTTTTTTTTAATTTAGGCTTATGATTTAATGATTTATCTAGCAAATTTAGATTATGGTTATTTTAACCTGAGCTGTGCTACTAGTGAGTAATAAATTATATTCTCTTAAAGCAGTTTTGAGATCAGTATTACATGATGAAATACATGTAGAGTGCTAGTATGGTCTGGCACATAGTGAACATTCAGTAAATAATAGTGATACAGATGTTTCAGAAATTATCCAATGCAACAAGATAAATAGCTATAAATATATATAATTATATAGATAGATACATAGATGGATGAATGGATAGATGGACAACATGGACAATATCATAATAAGATCTATCTTGCATACTGGGCAGAGAAGAACTATATTAGAACTTGACTCTGTCACTGAATTACAAGTTTGGTATCAGGCAAAGCACTTAACCTCACTGAGTTAAAAACACAATAACAGGGTTTATTCAAATGCCATGGCTCATTCAGCAGTTCAGTCTTTTGATATGAAATAATTAGCATAAGGCAGATATAGATCACTAGAGCATGGAAAAATAGCTGCTATTTATGTCTTTCCTAAGCAATAAAAATACACAGTGACAGATGTGGAACTAGGATCTCCTAACTCCAGTTTATACTTTTTCTGAGTGAGATATTCCTTTCCTATGACTCATTAGGCCAACTGACCTACCTCCTATGCATGTTAGCTCCAGTATTGCAATGAACCTAACGACTGCAGAAAAATGTAAATTAATTTGCATCTGAAAGGCAAAGTGGGATGGATAGAAATATTTACTACAGAAGTCTAGAATAATCCAGGACTGTGATCCCCTCAGCTGTGATCTCCTTAGGCTTAAACTGTGTTTGCACCATTGCATTTGTAAATAGGGCTGCTTTCAGTGTTCATATGCGCATACGTTTGTTTCTTTTGTACATTGCCATGTCTCCAAGGTCAAAGGCATCAGATCCATAGAACTCAGTGCTAGAAGAGACTTTAAAGATTATCTGGCAAAGTCCAGAGATGAAGTGGCTTGCCTAAGGAGGTTGGCCATGGTGGAGCTATTCTAGAACATGAGCCTCCTGACCACACCTCTTCACAGTACACTGCTCTTTCCCCTTGCTAATGTTGCCCCAAAATGTTGGTCTCAGCTATGCAAAAGGATAAGAATTAACACATGCTAGTTCCTAGATATCTTCCTGATAGCCTTCAGTATCAAAGAGTCAAAATTCTATGCCAGTGACTGGATCAACAGATACTGTTGCCAGGGTGAGCTAGGGTTTCTATAATTCTCATTCTGTGATTTTTACACATAAAGCCACATGCTTCCCCAAGGAAGGCAGTATTAGGTAGAAAATGTTGGTTTTGCAACATTAACAATGGTTTTACAAAACAATGACTCTGGTGGCTAGGAGCCCTAGATGTTTAGGGAAAAAAATGTTATAGGAAGCCATGGCGATGTTTCCAACTGGACCTTCCATTTAAATTAATTAGGTTATAATAAGTGAGCAATGGAATCAGTCAATGTCTTCCAGGAAGTATAATTTTCCTTCTCTATGCATGTGTGCATGCCAAGTTGCTTCAGTCTTGTCCGACTTTTTGTAAACCCCGTGGCTCCTCCGTCCATGAGATTCTCCAGACAAGAATACTGGAGTGGGTTGCCATGCCCTCCTGCAGGGGATCTCCTGACCCAGGGATCAAACCCACATCTCTGACATCTCCTGCACTGGCAGGAAGGTTCTTTATCCCTAGCATACCTGGGAAGCTCTTCTTTATCTATAATATCCTGGAAAACATGAAATATTTTGTAAAGTCCTCAGCATCAAATAAAGAGACAGACTGACATTAAAGCCTCAATTCTGAGTCTGGGCAAAGAGAGTATTGTTAAACATCTGTGGAAGAACCAAGATTCTTTTCTGACCCTGATAAATTCCCAGAACTGTGGGACTCCAAAATTGCAGACAGAGGGAGACACACACACAGGCACAAACGTAGACTTCTACACAGGACAGCAGACAGAACCATGCTCCGCTGCGCATCCCCTAGTGTTTCCCAGTTAGTCCAGATATTAGCAACTTCCACACTATACTAAACTACACCATACTATGCTACACTACACTATATTATAGGATACTATACTACACTACACTACCCTACCCTACCCTAACCTACACTATACTATACCTTATTATATCTAAGAATCCCACATCAGTAACTCCTTGACAAGGGTTTGAGGAGTTACTTGTGTGGCTGGTGAGGTTAGAAAGAAGGAACTCAGTAGAGCGCACTCCTGGGATCTCTCACACGCCAGCCTGCACGCCCGATGAATGTTTGTTGTACCCCTGCCCTCCATGGGGTGAACTCAGCCAGACAGTGGCTCAAGTCTGCCTTCTCACAGGGAGTTCTCTTGCTGTCTCTACTGCCAGGACTTGCAGGGATGAGGCAGGGCTGCTGCACAAGAGCATTCTCTTTGCACACACTCTCCTTTACAGAGAACAAGTGTGTGTTGGGGGTGGGGGTGGGCAGGCAGTCCTGAGAGTAATACCAGGGTCAAAGTATGAGGAATGCTCCTAAGATATGCTGTTCCAACTACAAGTCTGCACTGCATTCTTCAGTCTAGCCTTACCAGTAATATCCATCTCTCTGACTCTCATCTTATTCTCAATTGGTTAATGAACCTGTGGAGGGAAAGAGAGGGTCATAATTTATTCCCTCTCCTACAAAAGTTCAAACAGCCCAGCAAATATTCTTCAACAGACCTAGAAAGGCCCACGGCTTCAGTGAAAACTTCCCATCACTTCTCTCATCACATATATAATGTAGTTTATGGGAAAGGCAGTAGCCAGCAATGAATTCCTGGGTGCAAGGAAAGTTTCACTGTTTAAGATTGCCTGGCCTATATCCCTGGACAAATCATTGATCAGTCTGTGTCCTGGTTTTCTTTTTTGAATAATGAAGGGTCAGCATTGTGAACATATAGAAAGTCCTTCTCTGTTGGAACATTTCCAATATTCACAAATGGGATAAGACAATAGTGTTAGCATGGTGAATTGGAAAAGATGATACACAGTCATGGAGGAGCCAAGAAAATCTTCATACAGAACTGGAGCTGAAGGTGAAGAGGGTAGAAATTGAACATGCAGAAATCATGAGAAGGCATTTAAAATAGGAGCAGAGTTTGAGATAGATCTTTATACAAATACAAATGGCAGCCTTATAGTTGCATACACCTCCAGTTTAAAAATATAAAAAAATGGTCAAATTTGTCATTTTGCATAGGTTTATGAGGGAATTCATGCTCAGAGAAGTTGCATGGAATGATCGTATAGCTAATAAATTGCAGGGTATGAATTCACTCTACCAGTGTGTGTGTGTGTGGGGGGGGGGGGTGCATGTGCAAGTGTGCACACACACATGCAGAGCTCATGTTTAGAGGGCTTATGGGGAATGAGATGGTTTAATGGAGCAGAGAATTCATGTAGAGCAAAACAGACATTGATTGCTTCTCAGTCAATCATCAAATAAAGATTTGGTATGCCTTAGGGTCGATCTAAAACTCTCATTAAGATGACTGAAATAACAGCCCACTGAATAGTCAATATGGTTATTTCATTCATCTTAATGACCCAATCAGATTAACTCTTGGGAGATCTTCAATACAACTCCAGAGGGAAAAATTCTTACACAGACATAATAGCAGCTTTTGTTGAGCCCTCCTAACTAAATGATGGATTAAATCACAGAGAGCTCCCTAGAGGAATGAGAGTTGAGCATTTATTGTTTATAAACAAAGTACCAAGGGTCATATCTTAATGGGACAAATAAGGACATTGTAATATTGAGTAAATGGACAAAGATAGGAATGAGCAAGATATACACAAAGGATCAGAGGCACATTTTTTTTTTTTTTTTTTACCAAAGCTGTACTTCCATGTCAGAGGCATATATAAATATGATAGAAAGTATAAGTCAGAAAAGATGAGCAAACTGATGGGGAATGGTCAAATGTATAATGTTTTGATCACTGTAACTTAGCTCAGGCTCTAGCAACACAGGAAAGTATCAGTAAGTGCTGGTTACGATGAAAACATTAATGATGGTGATGGTGATTTTGATAACAATCTGTTGACAATTAGGAAGAATGATGATCAGGAAATGATCAGTGTAAAAATGACAAAGGTCTGAGAAAATTTCTATTAAGAGATAAAGAAGTAGGGATTGGATGTAACCAGATCTGTGCAGTAGCCTTTATAGGGTAATAGATATAAATATATGAAAGGAAAAGAAGAAGCAATGAGGAGAAACATTGTTATTCACTGAACTGTATGTCTCTAAACTTCAGGTTTAAGTATTAACCCTCCATGTGACTATATTTGAAGATAGGGCCTCTAAGCAAATATAACTGGCTTTCCATGTCCACAGATGTTGAACCCCCAGATACAAAGGGCTGACTGTACTACCATTTTATACAAGGAACTTGGCTATCTTCAGGTATTGGTATACACAGGGTCCCTGAAGCCAGTCACTCCTGGAATACAGAGAGGACTGTAATTAAGGTTAAATTAGGTTGTAAGGGTGGGACTGTAATACTACCTTAAAGAGAATGAGGAAGAAAAACCAAGAATGTACACAAAGAGAAGGCAAGTATCAGGGAGCCAAGGAGAGAGGCCTCAGAAGAAACCAACTTTGCCATCACCTTGTTCTTGGACCTTTAGTTTCCAGAACTGTCAGGTTCTGTTATTAAGTCATCCCATCTTTGGTATTTTGTTATAAATACCCAAGCAGACTAGTACAAAGACTAATCCCAAAGACACTTACCTCAGTGAAAGAACACAACTTTTTACAGTTTTTGTCATTGAGGGACAAAATAATCTGCTAGGAAAGTGCTTAAAATAAGGAGATTGGCCTTCAAGATTTGGGCTCTTACAATGGATGAGAAACAATACCAAATTCCTAATTTCACCATAACTATCCAGAGTTTTAAGAAAAATTTTAAAGATTGCAAACACAGACCCCAACATTTGGACACTATAATACCAAAAATAGATTGTTTGGATACCTCAGAATATGAAGTTGATTTTTTTTTTTCAATTTTACCCCCTTTTCTGGAATGTGTGAATCTGACCAAGATATCAAAACTTAAAATTTTAGACCTAAAATATATCCTCTCAGTAGAAATGTGAAACTGATTAAGTTTAAGTTTGAAGACTCTAGGGATGCGGGTCCTGTTTGCTTCCACCTCTGTCTCATGAACTGCTCCAACTTTCTCTCCAGATGCCAGGCCTTTGTGCACGCCCTAAGTTGTACACCTTTCCCACAGTCCAATAATTCCATTCAATGTAACTAAAGCATAGCATAAGAGATAGGAAGCCCTTTCTCTTCCTATCAGCAACAACCCAACCAAACAGTTGGAACTACAGCATAAATAATTGTATTAATCAGAAAGGACAGAGTATAAGGCAGTAAACAGCTACAAAATTTCAATAGCTTAATACATCAAAGTTTTCTGTTGTCTTTTTCTCATTCACAAGGCACTTATCTAGCAACACAGAGGTCCAAACTAACAAGGGGACCCATGTGCTGCATCCTGGCTGTTAGAATCACATAACTTAGGGGGTTGAGAAAATGAAAGGTCAAGTGCCAGCAAAAAAAAAACTTTAGGCTAGGAAATGATATGATATGAACAGATGATATGAACAGATATGAACATCTGTGTTCACAGCCAACTCCCAAAGTAGTCACTGGTACCACCAAACTGCAAAAATGTGGGGAAACCCCATCCTCCCAAATGCAGCAATAAGTTTCCAACTTCAGCTTGTATTGCAGTCACTTGGAGAGCTTGTTAAAACATGAATCTTTAGTTTCTGGTTCTAATCATTTTCATTTCTATTAACTTCTTGAGTGAAGCTGAGGCTGCTGGTCCTGGGAGGTTCCTTTGAGAATCCCCAGTTACAGTGACAGTTCTCAACATTTGGCTTTCCATTAGAATCACTTGGACAGCTTGTCAAACAGATTCATGCTGAGGCCCCATCCATAGAAATTCTGATTTAGTTGGGTGAGAGTGGCGCCTTGACATCTAAAAATTCCCCTGTACAGCTAGCACTGCTAGTTTAGAAGAATATAATTTAGATATGGTTGGAGGTTATTCTTCAAGGAGCTCATATTACAGATGAAAAAACAAGTTTAATATCATACAGTGGGATAATGGTACCTCCAGACCTAAAAAACAAAACAAGGGGGGAAAAAGCCTCTGGATACCAGGGGGTACCATTTCCCTTAATGGGACAGCACACAGAATGGGCAATATTTTAAGATCAATTTACAACATAAATTTCCCTCACTCTGCTTAAAACAGACCTGTCTCTCTTCAGGCACAGCCTGGCTCTCAGTGCTGTATCTGCTGTGTTAGGCAGGGCAGGGGGAGCCCACCTCCGGTTCTGTGCAGCTGAGGGTGCCACCCCGGAGGGACCGCCCGAGCCCCCTCCCTCCCCATCCTCACCCCGGCAGCCTTGCTCTGCATCCCCGACCCAGACCCACGCAGATTCTGACTCCATGCCAGGAGCCAGGGCCAGCATGGCTGATGCTGGGGGAGGAGCCTGCTTCTAAAGAAATGGAAAGGAAACGAACAAGCTGCTGTCCGGTACCCTTTGGTCCCACATCGACTGAATCCAGGCTGCTGGAAGGCAGCCCAAAAGGAATCTCATTCTAAAGAGCAACTGACGGAGATAAAATGGAGCTACTTAACCATTATAAATTCAGAGATACAAGTCCTCCTCTGGTCCTGTCCCCAACACAAACACACAGTGATCATTTGCCCATTATGGAATTTTACTGAATGCATCAACTCTAAGTAAAAATAAATAAACAAGGGGTGATCTGTCGTTCTTTTACAAATTTTGAGCTGATTTGACAGCCATCTGATAAACACACCCTGCATCACTAATGGCCTCTGGCCCATTAGTCTCGGTGCAAAACTGAGAAACATCGCCATCTGCTGGCTCGGGGGCACACATGCGTGGAAATTTCCACCCCTTGTTACCTTCAAACAAGAGGAAGGCAACGTTAGGTCTGGAAATTTTGCAAACTAGTTGAAATTCAGGGCAAATCACTAAGTCCTTTCAGCAGAGTACAAACTATGTTAAATTTTGGTTGACTTTCTGCTGTGTTATGTATGTGTATGAATGGGTTGAGGAAGGAAGGTCTTTTGCATGTGTCTTCATGTTCTTTATTTTGTTGCCTTTGTCTTTTCTTGAAATGCTCAATGTTGAGATCTACATAGGTCCCTTCAGTCAATACTGAGCTTCTTACTTGCTTTGAATATCCATCCAATGATAGGCTCTGAGGAGAGGGAAATAGAACACAGTTTCATTCTCAAGGCCTGCATTGATTAGAAATCTGAGGTTCTGTGGTTTTGATTTCTGTGCATCTTGACAGTGAAACACATGAATCATATTGGAACCAGATGACTTATTCTTAAAATTGCCAAAATAATGCACTCTAATGGCTTCCTCTGGACTATATCCTTCTGGAAAACAGGAAAGGAAGATTCTTGTGACCTGAAAGAGGGTTATCTTGGCCCCTGGAAGGTGTGCCTGTTTACTCCTCCTTTCCCTTCCTCTTCCATCTTCAGGAAGCTCCCCCTCCAACCCTACCTCAACACCCCCCACCAATTTCCACAGTGCTGATATCTCTGACAGCCTAAAAAAATTGTATAGTGTGGTTTCTTGCTTTAATACTTAAAATTGTGAAACTTTTAAAAAATGTACAGAATGGTTAATAGAGGAAAAAATAGGGGAGAGACTGCTAAGACAGAATGCAAGGTATTGAAGTGGGAGCTGCTTTTGTCTTTGGTGATGAGACTTGGTGATGAGTGACCATTTTCAAGATGATGATAATTATATTCTCTTTTATTCCATGGAGCAGCTTTGCATTCACTCTTCCTAACTGTGGAGTAGGCTCTTTGCTTCATCAAGCTTTTTTAAAGAAGAGATGTCCTTATGGGAACCCAAGATAATCAATTCAGGCTGCTCAGAGCCCCAGAGACAGCTCAGATAACTCTTTCTCCTTCCTGTCACTTCCTTCCATTCTCCCCACACCTTGTGTGCCCAAATAGGCCAATGGGGAGCCTCTGCCCTAATGACTGAGAGTTGAGAAGTGAGGAATCAAAGGAAATGGGTAGGAATAATGCCAGGCACTATAATGATTTCTTGCCAGTGATGAGCTGGCTTGGACACAGTCTTTCTTGCTTTGCCACTTGAAAAGGACTCACCATAAAAACAAGAGAAGAGTGTTCACTTGGAACATGGAGCCTACACTGTTATCTGCAGATTAGTTAACTAGTCTGCTTTCATTGAACACTGGTCCTGTGGGCAAAACAACCTCTAAATTTCTAAATGATTAGAACAAGAAGAAAACATAAAGAGGATCACACAGATGATAAACCCAAAGGACAAACCTGAAGGATAAATCCCTGGAAGGACAAAGGAAGTTCGCTGAAAGTCACATAGCACAAGAATGGCAGAATTGCATCTCCAGCATTTTAGACAAGCTTTCTTACTATAATCCACTTCATCACAAAATAGAGTGATGCCACTGGCCACTGAGCAGTGGCCACAGGACTGGAAAATGTCAGTTTTCATTCCAATACCAAAAAAGGGCAATGCCAAAGAATGCTCAAACTACCACACAATTGCACTCATCTCACACACTAGCAAAGTAATGCTCAAAATTCTCCAAGCCAGGCTTCAACAGTACGTGAACCATGAACTTCCAGATGTTCAAGCTGGATTTAGAAAGGCAGAGGAACCAGAGATCAAATTGCCAACATCCCTTGGATCATCGAAAAAGGACGAGAGTTCCAGACAAACATCTACTTCTGCTTTATTGACTATCCCAAAGCCTTTGACTCTATGGATCACAACAAACTGTGGAAAACTCTTAAAGAGATGGGAATACCAGACCACCTGACCTGCCTCCGGAGAAATCTGTATGCAGGTGAAGAAGCAACAGTTAGAACTGAACATGGAACAACAAACTGGTTCCAAATAGGGAAAGGAGTATGCTAAGGCTGTATA
The DNA here is from genome assembly GCF_963930625.1 of Muntiacus reevesi. Taxonomy (NCBI): domain Eukaryota; kingdom Metazoa; phylum Chordata; class Mammalia; order Artiodactyla; family Cervidae; genus Muntiacus; species Muntiacus reevesi. Next base: position 13,270,096 of record NC_089252.1, read on the forward strand.
CTGTTACCCTGCTTATTTAACTCATATGCAGAGTACATCATAAGAAACACTGGACTGGATGACACACAAGCTATAATCAAGATTTCCGGGAGAAATATCAATAACCTCAGATATGCAGATGACATCACTCTTATGGCAGAAAGTGATGAAGAACTAAAGAGTTTCTTGATGAAGGTGAAAGAGGAGAGTGAAAATGTTGGCTTAAGACTCAATATTCAGAAAACTAAGATCATGGCATCTGGTCCCATCACTTCATGGCAAATAGATGGGGAAAAATGGAAACAGGGAGAGACTTTATTTTTGGGGGGGCTCCAAAATCGCTGCAGGTGATGATGCAGCCATGAAGTTAAAAGAGGAATACATGTAAATCCATGACTGATTCATGTCAAAGTATGGCAAAAACCACTACAATATTGTAAAGTAATTAGCCTCCAACTAATAAAAATAAATGGAAAAAAAAAAAAAGAGGCTTGCTTCTTGGAAGGAAAGTTATGACCAACCTAGACAGCATATTAAAAAGCAGAGACATTACTTTGCCAACAGAGTTCCATCTAGTCAAAGTTATGGTTTTTCTAGTAGTCATGTATGGATGTGAGAGTTGGACTATAAAGAAAGCTGAACGGCGAAGAATTGATACTTTTGAACTGTGGTATCTGAGAAGATTCTTGAGAGTCCCTTGGACTGCAAGGAGATCCAACCAGACCATCCTAAAGGAAATCAGTCCTGAATATTCATTGGAAGGACTGGTGCTGAAGCTGAAACTGCAATACTTTGGCCTCCTGATGCAAAGAACTGACTCACTGGAAAAGACCCTAATGCTCAGAAAGATTGAGGCAGGAGAAGAAGGGGATGACATATGATGAGATGGTTCGATGACATCACCGACTCAATGGACGTGAGTTTGAGTAAGCTCCGGGAGTTGGTGATAGACAGGGAAGTCTGGTGTGCTGCAATCCATGCGATCGCAACAAGTCAGACATGACTGAGTGACTGAACTGAACTGAGCTGAACTGGCCATAGGAAATTTTTTGACATTTTGCTAATTAATGGTGAGAAGTTCTAGATTTTACATCATCCTATTTTAGTCAAACCTCAAACACCAGGACCTCCTTTATCAGAGTATCTCCTTACATCACTGAAAAATTAATATAAGCAACTCATGCTTGAGTGTTAGAGATTCAGGTCACACAAATGTGAGGGTGGCAACTCTAATAATGAGCACCCAAGAAGAGAATGCAGGAAATTATCTTTGTTCTGTAACAAGGGTTTGTATTGTTTAATGCATTGGATTCTGAAAGCAAAATGCTAGAGACAGAATCCTGAATGTGATCCTTAATATCTGGGCAAATTATTCAAACTTTGGTAGTATCATAGTAAGGATAGGAGAAGTAAATCAAATTATGTGTTTTGAACAGCGTGAGTCACATGATAATCAGTCATAAACTTTAGCTTTTGTTTTTATGGACGTTATAATTCAGTGAGTGACCAACCATGACCTTTAGGAGAAAACCACTCTTTCCTCATCATTAAATTTCTATTGTGTACCAATATTCTCTCTACTCTCTCCATAAAGTCCTAAATCTTTCTCAAAGACATTCCCTATGGTAAAATACATCCAGAGTAGGTGCAATTTACAACTAAACCCAACAGCAGACCCCTCAGTAAAAATCTCATTGCTATTTCTTGAAATAATCGTGTTTGCTTTCAGCAATAACTAGAAAAATGAATAAATAACCTCCTTGATGGTCTTCAGAAATGATCCTCAAATCAGAACCAAGACTGCACAGGAAGGGAACTGAAGTCAGATTACTTCAAGTGAAGTGAAAGTGGTTTGGTCGTTTCCGACTCCTTGCGACCCCACAGACTGTACAGTCCATGGACTTCTCCAGGCCAGAATACTGGAATGGTAGCCTTTCCCTTCTCCAGTGGAGCTTCCCAACCCAGGGATCGAACCCAGGTCTCCCACATTGCAGACTGATTCTTTACCAGCTGAGCCACAAGGGGAGCTCTAAATTACTTGGAAGTTGGTAAATATTCAATATGGCAGAAAAGCCTAGAAATGAGTCCTGGTACTAAAATCACAGTGAATGCCCTATCCAATACCATATGACTTCTTTGTGCCTCAGTTTCCTCTTCTATAAAGTGAAACACTGGAATAAATCACACCTAAGGACCCTAGGCGATCTTTCTATCCTGTATTTTCCAGATGTATGTTTATTATAAGTATTTTTGCTCCCGGGGAGATGAAATATATGTGGTAAATGTTCAGTTGTCAGTAGAGCAGATGGTCAGAGGCTGGGGGTTATCACAGCTCACATCACATTTTTGCTACTATGTGATCAGGCTCTTGGCCACGTTTTAATATGAGTAGTAAGAATTATTCCTCTTTGCATAAACATTTTAGGATGGATAATCACTGACAGTTAACAATAAGATAAATTCACCCAATGATTATTTATTAATGATTAATGTAACACAGGTAAGCTTTTAAGCAATAACTTTAAAAAGTAAAAGGAACTCAGCAAACTTGTATACCAAAAACAGGACACTTCTTGTGGGTCTTCCAGGCTCCCTTTCTCAAACAACATTCTCTGGGACCTGTCTACTAAGCCTCTCCACACTCCCACATACCTCATTGTCTCTATAGTTATTGATTTCTTCCACTCCTCCGTTGAGGTTCTTGAACTTTCCTTCTTTAATTGCCCAGTGAAATCCATGTGAAATCTAAGTACACACAAGCCCATAAAGATAGAACATAACAAGAATTGTAGCGTCATGGATTTAATTTCCCTGGATGTTATTGCTGTTTTTGAGGTCAACACACCAAAAACTCACCATTCAATTATTGCTTTTAATGCACAGTGTAGATCTGATTTAATGTTTGTTTGACATCATAACTAGATAGTACTTTTTAAATGACAACTGATCTTTAATATGATTTTAAACCACTAGAATTTTCTTTAAATAAATTGAGAGGGTTTGAGGTGAGAGGTACCTAGTGCTTTAAAGCCTATTTCTTCGTAGGTCAAACTGATCTACCTGAGCTCTTCTATGTGACAGTTAGGCTTGACCACCTGACCCTGATTAATGTGGTTCTATCACATTTGACTAGGGGGAGAAAGTTATGCTTACATATTTTGCCACTGCTACGAATTTTAATTTAATCCAATTCTGGAATATGCTATTCAAATCGATCTCAAATTCAGTTCTCACTGAACCATGGGGAGTATGTGTGTGAAAGCTGATTTATATCCTGTTCATTTTGAAGCATTTCTTCTTTTCCGTTTGAAAGAGATCAGTGTGCATCTGCCCACATTTTGGTCTCAGAGAACACAAACCTTTTGGATATTTATGAGCTTCAGATGGAGTTGTAGGAGCTGTCCATTGCAACATCAGTGTGATTTGTATAGCATTAATAGCCCTTTTGTTCCACGAACTTCAATTCCCTTCAAAATATAAGAGTATTGAGTGCATCATTTCATGTGGGGAATGAAGAGAAATGTACACTTGGATGTGAGCTTATGTGCTATGGCTTTTGATACTGACTTTAAAATCACACTCCTCTCTGATCCTCACGCACTCCCAGCTCAGGGCACTGGCTTGTGGAGGCTGAGTGTGCTGTGGGTCAGACCGAAGAGCACTAAGTTACAACTTACACTAGGTTATCAACTCTGTGAGTTGATACTATGCTGAGAAATTTGTTTCTTTAACCAGAAAGAATGAAACTATGCAGACATATTAAGGTCTCCTATGTGAATAAGTGCTGTAGCAACAAAGTGGCTTTCAATTTCCAGCAAATGTTATTTTTAAAAAAATAAAAAAGCAATACCTAGTCTGGGTCAATATTTTAAAGGATTTTTTTTTATTAATGTTATTACTGACTCTCAAACCAATTATAGCAGAACAACATGGAAGTCCATGAGAAAAAAAGATGTGGCCCCATGAGGGGGAAAAAAAAAAAAAATGTGGCCTTGTTACAAAACATGCTGTAGAGGAACTTTACCAAAAAAAAAAAAAAAAAATCAGCCTCTTCAAATTAATGCCAAAGGAAAACTGCAAAGAGTCAAATGATTTCCAGGAAGCAGAATTTAAAGTAAGACAAAAAATCACCAGATACTCAATAAAAATGAACTGAGCTTTATATGGGTAATGAAAAAAAAAAAAAGGAAAAAAAAATAATCATGTGTTAATTGATGCCAAACTCTCCTCTAACAAACTAACCATCACAGGCTGTGTAGCAAGAAAAGCAACTAAAATGAGATGCTAGTGTGCTGTGAGGAAAAGTGGTCCCCTCACACTGCAACTAGAGAAAGCCTGCACATAGCAACAAAGACCCAGTGAAGCCAATAAACAAATATTTTTTTAAATGTACACTGAAATAGACATATTTTTTAAAAGTTGAGAATTTTACATTTCTGAAACCATAACACAAATTTATTGCTACCATGAATACAAGAGAAAACATAGTCCCCAAGACAACTTTCAAAACAAGGAAAATCAAAGCCAGAAAATATCAATACAGTGCCCTAGTTCACACAGTCAACTAGCAGGAACCAGTCTTACGACTGATCTCCACTGAATCTGACATGAACACCCCTCAATTTGAGGTTGTGCAGAGAGTTGGGATTCTCTGAGGATGGTTTTCAGGCCTTTTGCCATTTCTATAACCTTAGGCAAATTACTTAACTCTTTCTTCTCTCTCTTCTCTGCTTATATTTATCAATAAGGATAATGCAGCTATTATCTGGGAAGAACTTTGAATCAGTCTGATTAAAGATCCTGTTTAAAGTGCCAGGTGAATCAGCCATGAATTTACATGTATTCCCCATCCCGATCCCCCCTCCCACCTCCCTCTCCACCTGATTCCAAACTAATAAAAATAAATGAAAACAACAACAACAACAACAAAATAAATAAAAAATAAAGTGCCAGGTGCCATTCCACAGATAAAGGAAAAAGGAGCAAGAGGAAATCTGCGTTCAAACATCCGGTCTCTTCTGCTCCCTAGCCTCTCTCACCCTCCAGCACCCAGCAGGCACTTAGCCAGTGGAAGGATGAAGCTAAACAAAAGATGATGAATCTTGTATCAAACCTCCTCAGCATAAGGCAATAGTTGAAACATTCCATTTCAATCTCCCCCACCTACTTTTTTCCTAGAACATATGATTACTTCCAGATTATTATTTTACCTTTTCTTTTTGAGCTGGGGAAATGTAACTGAACCATTTTGAACAGTAGGTAGTTTGTTGGATATTTGGCAATGATTGTGTCGGCGGAAAACTGCATGGTGCACTGATGAGGACAACTGGGCCGCTACTAGATTATTTTTAATGCTGCCATGATACACAGAAGGAATGATCACTAATACACTTCAGTTAGGGGCAGATGACTATTCTCTTTCTACAAAACTCCAGAGAGAATAAACAGGTCAGTTTACTTCTGTCCTCTGCTAAAACAAAATAAGAGTGACATTGTAACAGCTATTATCCTGAATGGTTAAAATAAATGTGAGATCAGTTCAGTTCAGTCACTCAGTGGGGTCGGACTCTTTGCAGCCCTATGGACTGCAGCATGCCAGGCTTCCCTGTCCATCACCACCAACTCCTGGAATTTGCTCAAACTCATGTCCATCGAGTTGGTAATGCCATCCAACCATCTCATCCTCTGTTATCCCCTTCTCCTCCTGCTTTCAATCTTTCCTAGTATCAGAGTCTTTTCCAAGGAGTCAGTTCTTTGCATCAGGTGGCCAACATTAGATAGATTCACATAAAAGTTCAATAAATGTGGCTAACCAAGTTTTGACTTCTTCTTTCCCATATCTTTGGTCAGTACAATGCTAAGCTCAATAATGGAATGGAAAACTCTCATTTTGGAAGCTTTCAAAATGTGAAAGTGAAATATATGTTTTGAGTGGTTTTCCTAAAGGAAAAGTAGAATTTCCCTACATTATAATTAATATCACAAAGGATGGGAGAGGGGCCCCTCTAGAAGGAGAGAGAGACGGCATTATGACAAGGAAGAAGAGAGATGAGCTGTGGAGTTGCATCCTCACCCTTATGAGGGATGGCCTTTGTACTTCTTCACTTGTTCTCTGAAAATAATTACTTTTCTATGTTGCATTTCCTTCTGGCTATGGCTAATCTTTCAATAAAATCTGTTACATAAGAAAGTCTGGGGTCAATTGTGTTTTGGGGAACTGAGTCTAGCGTTCCAGCTATCTTCCCAAGGAAGTCAGTATGGCAATAGCCATAGGGAGAATGGAAGCCTACAAATAACAAGAAACAGTCAGCAAAAAGGTGAATCGGGTGCTCAGGGGCAGCTAAAAGTGATCCTGAAGACACTAATAAGCAAAGAGGAGACGGTATCAGTATACATTGACTCTAAAACTGATGCGGGGAAAACCCTGTCTGTTTCAGAGGTAGGTGACTTTTACAAAGAGGAGAACAAACAAAAGATTCTCATACTAATAAAGTGGGCATTATTCAGATACTAATAAAATGGGCATTATTCCAGATAGCAGACACTGGAATCAATACACTTCAAATAGTACTGGGCTCATAAAACCAAAACTCTTTTGAATTTCTTAAAGAAAAGCTCTGTAAAACTCTGCACAGAGTAAGAGTTGGCAAACTATGACCATGGGCCAAATCCAACCCACAGTCAATTTGTAAAGAAAGTTTAAATGCATAGCTTCTCCACACTCATTTGTTTTTATATTGTTTACGACTGTGTTCATGCTGCCACAGCAGAGGTGAGAGGTTGTGGCAGAGATCATATGGCCCACAAAACCTAAGATATGTGTTATCTGGGCTTTTATAGAAAAAGCTTGCTGACCCTTGTAGAAAAAGGAGCAAAGGTGCTTAACCAGGACTCGGAAGATCTGGATCCAGTCTCAGCTCTACCCCAGTGTGTTCTTAGCAAAGTCATCTAATACTTCTAAGTCTACATTTTCTAACCTGAAAATGAAGTTAATAGGTAATGCACTGGCCCAGCAAGGTTCTGGTGAAGTTCATGATGTGATTTATATTTGGAATACTTGGAAAACTATAAAGGTATAATGGTTTATACAAATTTATACAAATTGTTTCTATTTAACTACACCAGAGTGGATTCTGTTAGAAATTATATTACTCAGTGTTTGGGGGGTGAACAAGATGTTGAAATGGTCAGGTAGGAGGTTATAATTCATGAGGTGTTGGGTTGCAATTTTGATTGTGTATGAATATTCTTGGAATTCATATCTCCCCAGAAATAGAATCACAAAGAAATCTTGCTGCATCCTGCCTTTGCCTCTGACTCCAGTCACGTGGGCCGCCTAGTATAGAAGCTACAATTCTATGCATCACTGTGTCGTTGCTCTTACTGAGGCTTGTTCTGGACCCCTCCTCTCACCATCACCTCTCTATCATCTTTAGTCTGAATAACTAAGAAATCAGTTCAGGTGTGATCCCAGCAAGACGCCTTCCCTGACTCCCTTGACCCAGATAACTTGTTCCCCTTTATTGGGCCGAATTGTTGACTGCCCACAGCATATCCCTGTCATTGCTACTCCCCAGGTATATTATAATTAAGCATACATCTTTACATGTTTCTTTCCCCCCCCCCCAACCCCCACCTTAAAAGAAGCTTCTAGAGGACAGGGACTGCATCTCAACCAAATAGATTCCATTTCTGGGAAAACACCAGCACCAGGTAATTTCCACTTTTTCCAGCTACATAATAGGAAGGATATTGTTGTCCTCATCTTAAACCTTTGAAGAAAGTGCAGACTGGAGCAGAAGAGCTACTTATCCAGAAGAAAATTGCAAATGATTAGTGGAGTCACATTTAATTCTGTAAGGAATCCCCCCACCAAAAAAAATATATATATATATTCCATTCTTAATCACTATGTTATTCAGAGACCCTCAGTTTCTGAAAATTATCTGATTCACAACAGTTTTGACACATGAAGGCAAAGCAAAATTCTTCAAACTATGGAAATATTTGTTAACAAACCAACTGCCGACACAATTATCTCTCCTACCTTCTCATATTTCCTCAACTTACTCTATCCCATTTTTTCTGATGTACAACTCCAGCATTTGTGTCTCATTTATTCATACTGCCTGTGAACGTGCAATGCAAAATTATTGCAAAGTGAAATTACACATTTTCCAAAAGTCTCAAGTTTTTATGACATCTATGAAAATGACTTTGGAAAAATGACTTAAAACATACACAGACACTTGAAAACTGAGAATGCAGTATAGAAGTAGATTAATTAACAACAAAAAAAAGAAAAAAAAAGGAAATTAATGATGACAGATTAGGTCATTCAAAAGAGAATGATTTAAATATCAAAGAACCAAGGGAACCTTTTGGGAAATCTGAGAATACTTAAATATTTACACAAAAAGAACTATCTTCATGATGGTGATATGAAAGCCAAATATGAAGTAAAGGATGCCTTTTTGTATTATCTTAAAAGATCTATTAATATTCCTTCTTTATTTTTCCTGTAAGAATAGCTCCTAGTTGTAATCAAAATATGAAGTATATTTTTCATTATTTTATTTTCAAATTTTTCCTCAAAAAATTTCATTCAATTATTTGCCATGGAATTCTCTGTGGATGATAGTATCTAATTACTCTGTCTACAGTTTGATAAGTGGAAGACAAGCAACATGACTCAAGAAGAGTCAAGTCATTGCCCTAGAAATTTAGAATGAGAAAGAAAAGCATCCTTTTGGTTGCCCAGACTGACACATGCACAGCTAAGAACAGTCTGTGCCCAGATTTCCTGACATGTGAAGTGAAAAAGCAGGTCTGCAAGAAGAAAGACTAAAGGAGCAGAGATGCAGTAACAAGAGAATAAAGAGGGCCTATCTTTTGTCCCAACACCCCACAAATTTGTGCCCTTGACCCTGCCAAGTAAACTTGAAATAAATTCTTTTTTGATTTCCTTTTGTAGAGTTCCTTGGGTTACAGTCTGAAGCAAGCCAGAGGTGCCTCTGTATCCACAATAACCCTCCTCTAACCAGACCTTCCTCAGAAATCCTAGAGAATGTGCCCACAGGAAGCCTGAAACCCTCCAAATCCCTTGCATGCACCTCTTCTTCAGACTGTTATGTGGAGCATAAACCAAGTCACTGCTATGAATACCCCCAGCCCCGAGGGGTGGATTCAGGGAGCTGTGGCAATGTTGCAGGTAAAGCTTGAACTGGGGCATTCACTCATGCCACATGAGGTCTCTCACAAAGTAGAACAGAAGCTTGGGTGGGAAGAGAAAGTGTGTGGCCTTAGACCAAGGCAGGTGGTATGTCCAAGATTTAAACTCAAACTTGTCATTCCAGATTATTATGTATAAACCAAGGAGAATGTATTTGAATTAACAGTTTACTAGCTTAATGTATGGACCTCCTGGATAGCTCAATTGGTAAAGAATGTTCCTGCAATGCAGGAGATCCCAATTCAATTCCTGGGTTGGGAAGTTCCCCTGGAGAAGGGATAAGCTACCCACTCCAGTATTCTTGGGCTTCCCCTGTGGCTCAGATGGTAAAGAATCCTCCTGCAATGTGGTAGACCTAGGTTCGATCCCTGGGTTGGAAAGATCCCCTGGAGGAGGGCATGGCAACCCACTCCAGTATTCTTGCCTGGAGAATCCCTATGGACAGAGGAGCCAGGAGGGCGACAGTCCATGAGGTCACAGAGAGTCAGACACGACTGAGTGACTAAGCACAGCACAGCTTGATGTATAAGTGTTAAGTATTTAGACACACAGAATATAAGCCTCCATTTTTATTCTTTTCTGGATGCTGTAAATATAAGAGGCAGGCCTGACATCTCATGATAAAGATAACGTTGATTCAACCACACTGAAGTATACATCATGGCTCTAATACTACACTAGGCTCTATACAGATTTTATAATTGCATGTCATGAATGATGCTGAATTTCATGAGTTACCTTCCCAGGAATAGTGAGATTCTGGATTGCTCTAAACTGTGTCAGATATAGAAAGATTCAGAATAAAACTACACTAACAAGGTAAGTTATCCCTGACAGGATAAATCAAGTAATCTGGTTTCATACTTAAACAATTATGGTTGGCCCTTCCTATCTATAGGTTCTTCATCCAGCTGTACTCTTCAATTTTATATAAGGGATTTGAACATGGAGGAGTTTGGTATCCTTGGGACTTCTGGAACCAATATTCCATAGATATTGAGGAACAACTGTATTTCCATAATCCTTAATTATGGGCAGGAACTATGAACTTTGGAACCTAAAAATCCAAGCTATCTTTATCTGCAGAATCATATCCTATTAATTTGGTCTCTGTTTTAGACTTAATCTGTATGAGAATATGAAATCTACCATCACACTTTAGTTGAATTATAGGAATGACTACCCATAATTTGGGCTTCTCTTGCAGCTCAGCTGGTAAATAATCCTCTTGCAATGCGGGACACCTGGGTTTGATCCCTGGGTAGGGAAGATCCCCTGTAGAAGGGAAAGGCTACCCACTCCAATATTCTGGCCTGGAGAATTCCATGGACTCTATTGTCCATGGGGTTGCAAAGAGTCAGACACAACTGAGCGACTTTCATTTTCACCTATAATTTGGGCTTGCCTGGTGAGTCAGTGGTAAAGAATCCAATGCAGGAGACATCGGTTCAACCCCTGGGTCAGGAAGATCCTCTAGAGAAGGAAATGGCAACCCACTCCAGTATTCTTAACTTGAAAACCCCATGGGCAGAGGAGCCTTGTGAACTACAGTCCATGAGGTTACAAAAGAGTTAGACACAACTCAGTGACTAAAAAACACCTGCAGTTCAATTCACGTTTGACAAAATCAGTGAATTTCATTTAGTCAAGGTTTAAAATGCCAACTGACTAAATTTTTTTAGCATTTTCCCTTAAAAACTTTGATCTATTTATGATAGACATAGAATCCAATTATAGATACAAAAGTAAAATAAAACCAAGTCTATTAGGGTAAGAAGATGAAACTCTAGGATCCTGTGGCTCAACTTTATTTTTTATTTTTTTTTTCATTTATTTTTATTAGTTGGAGGCTAATTACTTTACAATATTGTAGTGGGTTTTTGTCATACATTGACATGAATCAGCCATGGATTTACATGTATTTCCCATCCCAATCCCCCCTCCCACCTCCCTCTCCACCCGATTCCTCTGGGTCTTCCCAGTGCACCAGGTCCGAGCACTTGTCTTATGCATCCAGCCTGGGCTGGTGATCTGTTACACCCTAGATAATATACATGTTTCGACAGTATTCTCTTGAAATATCCCACCCTCGCCTTCTCCCACAGAGTCAAAATTCTGTTCTGTACATCTGTGTCTCTTTTTCTGTTTTGCATATAGGGTTATCGTTACCATGTTTCTAAATTCCATATATATGTGTTAGTATACTGTATTGGTCTTTATCTTTCTGGCTTACTTCACTCTGTATAATTTTTAAAAACCTGGAAATAGAACTGCCATATGACCCAGCAATACCACTTCTGGGCATACACACTGAGGAAACCAGATCTGAAAGAGACACGTGCACCCCAATGTTCATCGCAGCACTGTTTATAATAGCCAGGACATGGAAGCAACCTAGATGCCCACCAGCAGACGAATGGATAAGGAAGCTGTGGTACATATACACCATGGAATATTACTCAGCCATTAAGAAGAATTCATTTGAATCAGTTCTAATGAGTGGCTCAACTTTAAAACCACCGCTTCACAGAGGGCAAAGTTCAGCACCAAAGAAGTGAAGTAACTAACCCAAAGTTAGTTAGTCTTTTTTTTTAATCCATCTCTAAATTACACAAGTTTATTTTAAAACAGTTTCTTTCTAGGTTTAAAACATGTCATCAAAAAATAATTCATCAATACTAAAAAAAAAAAAAAAAAAATACTGTAAGCAGGCTGGAAATCAGTGTTTTGCTGAATGACTTTTCAACAAATACTCCCATAATATTCTCAATTCTGCAAACACTTAGCATGGAAAATTTCCTTGGGTTAATCGTTTGCTTCAGTGTGTATAAGTAGCATTTAACTGTCTTTCTAAAGCAACACTCTTTATCCCTAGTTAAGACTATGTCTAACTTTAATTGACTTCAGAATAAGTAAGAGTGACTCAATTTTAATGATCATATCAGTCTTTCTTTGTAATCGATGAGCACATTTAAAAAAAAATTTGATGACCACCACACCCAAAGGGTATGATGTCCATTTCAACATAGGGGACTGGAATGCAAAAATAGGAAGTCAAGAGATACCTGGAGTAGTAGGCAAGTTTGGTCTTAGAGTACAAACTGAGGCAGGGCAAAGACTAACAGAGCTTTGTCAAGAGAACGCACTGGTCATAGCAAATACTCTCTTCCAACAACACAAGAGATGACTCTACATATGAACATTATCAGATGGTCAATACCAAAATCAGACTGATTATATGTTTTGTAGTCAAAGATGGAGAATCTCTATAAAATAAGAAAAACAGAATTGGGAGCTGACTGTGGCACAGGTCATGAACTCCTTATTACCAAATTCAGACTTAAATTGAAGAAAGTAGGAAAAACCACTAGACCATTCAGGAATGACCTAAATCAAATCCCTTACAAACACTATAAATATACAGTGAAAGTGAGAAATAGATTCAAGGCATTAGATCTGATAGAATGCCTTAAGAACTATGGGTGGAGATTCATAACTTTGTACAGGAGACAATGATCAAAACCATCCCCCAGAAAAAGAAACTCAAAATGGCAAAACAGTTGTCTGAGGAGGCCTTACAGATACCTGAGAAAAGGAGAGAAACTAAACGCAAAGGAGAAAAGGAAAGATATATCCATCCAAATGTAGAGTTCCAAAGAAAAGCAAGGAGAGATAAGAAAGCCTTCCTAAGTGAACAATGCAAAGAAATAGAGGAAACAATAGAATGGGAAAAGCTAGAGATCTCTTCAAGAAAATTAGAGATACAAAGGGAACATTTCAAGCAGAAATGGGCACAATAAAGGACAGAAAATATATGGACCTAAAAGAAGCAGAAGATATTAAGAAGAGGTGGCAAGATACACAGAAGAACTATGCAAAAAAAGATCTTAGTGACGCAGATAACCACAATGGTAAGATCACTCACCTAGAACCAGGCATACTGGAATGTGAAGTCAAGTGGGCCTCATGAAGCATGCCTATGAACAAAGCTAGTGGAGGTGATGGAATTCCAGTTGAGCTATTTCAAGCCCTAAAAGAGGATATTGTTAAATTGCTGCACTCAATATGCCAGCAAATTTGGAAAACTCAGCAGTGGTTACAGGACTGGAAAAGGTCAGTTTTCATTCCAATCCAAAAGAAAGGTAATGCCAAAGGATAGTCAAACCACCGCATAGTTGCACTCACCTTACACACTAGCAAAGTAATGCTGAAAATTCTCCAAGCTAGGCTTCAACAGTAGGTGAAACAAGAACTTCCAGATGTTCAAGTTGGATTTAGAAAAGGCAGAGAAACCAAAGATCAAATTGCCAGCATCCACTGGATCATAGAAAAAAGCAAGATAATTCCAGAATTCCAGAAAAACAGTTTACTTCTCCTTCATTGACAACACTAAAGCCTTTGACTGTGTGGACAACAAATTGTGGAAAATTCTGAAGGAGATGGGAATACTAGACCACCTTACCTGTCTCCTGAGAAATCCATACTGGTTAAGAAGCAACAGTTAGAACCGGTCATGGAACAATGGGCTGGTTTCAAATTGGGAAAGAAGTACATCAAAGCAGTATATTTTCACCCTGCTTATTTAACTTATTTGTAGAGTACATCATGCGAAATGTGGGTTGGATGAAGTACTAGCTGGAATCAAGATTGTTCGGAGAAATTTCAATAACCTCAGATATACAGATGATACCACCTGTATGGCAGAAAGCTAAGAGAAACTAAAGAGCCTATTGATGGAGGTGAAAGAGGAGAATGAAAAAGCTGGCTTAAAACTCAGCATTCAAATAACAAAGATCATGGCATCTGGTCGCATCACTTCATGACAATTAGATGTGTAAACAATGGAAACAGTGACAGACTTTATTTCCTTGAGTTCCAAAATCACTGCAGATGGCGACTGCAGCCATGAAATTAAAAGACATTTGCTTCTTGGAAGAAAAGCCATGACCAACCTAGATAGCATATTAAAAAGCAGAGACATTACTTTGCCAACTAAGGTCCATATAGTCAAAGCTCTGAATTTTCCAGTAGTCATGTATGGATGTGGAGAGCTGGACTACAAAGAACGCTGAGCACCAAAGAATTGGTGCTTTTGAACTGTGGTGGTGGAGAAGACTCTTGAGAGTCCCTTGGACTGCGAGAAGAGCAAACCAGTCAATCCTAAAGGAAATCAATCCTGAATATTCATTGGAAGGACTGATGCTGAAGCTGAGGTTCCAATACTTTGGCCTTCGGATGTGAAGAACTGACTCACTGTAAAAGACCCTCATGCTGGGAAAGATTGAAGGCAGGAGGAGAAGGGGCTGACAGAAGAAGAGATGGTTGGATGGCATCACTGACTCAATGGACATGAATTTGAGCAAGTTCTGGGAGATGGTGAAGGACAGGGTAGCCTTGTGTGCTGCAGTCCTTGGGGTCGCAAACAGTCAGGCACGACTGATGGATGGAAAAACAATGACACCCAAGAGGAAAAGTTCTAAAAATAAAAATTGTTTTAAATTTAAAAGTTGCTAAATTTCAACAACATTTAAGTTTAGTAAACATACACACATACACATGAAAAAAACTGGTACAAGGTTTAAAAAATCCACAGAGTCATTACATAAAACATTAGGTGAAAAATTGATTAATAATCAGGATATTCAAAGAGATTGACCATGCATCATCTGCCCTCAAACAGCTTAGAGTAGAAGCTTCTCGAGGAAACAACATTTTTAATACAAGAAAGCATAGGATAACAAAAATGCAATTGAAAACAAAAATTAGTACTCTAGAAGTTCAAGAGGAAAAAGGATGAGCATGGCATAGACTGTTCATGTGATCAGTCACACAGTCATGTATGACTCTTTGCCACCCCATGGACTGTAGCCCGCCAGGCTTCTCTGTCCATGGAATTTTCCAGGCAAGAATACTGGAGTAGGTTTCCTTCTCCGTGGAGTGTTCATAGATGGTATTCAAAACAAACAAGACTATAAAACTAGATCTTAGGTCTTACAGGAATCAAGCAAACCATCTGTGAGGACATTATAAATTTCCCTTGTGGGTTTCACTACCTCCTGAAGACTCAGTTTCCTGTCGTTGGTAAGAAGTAATTTGGATGCAGTGCCCAGCATCGTATCTAATACTAATTGTAGTGAATATTAGGTTTGCCCACATCTCTCCCCTGGCAAGTTTCAGAATGTAACATGCCATCACATTACCCAATCTGCCTCTCTTTCCTCAGTGAGCAGTGCCCTTTAGTGGCATCTGATCTAAGCTAGTTTAATCATAGTACCTCACTCCCCAGCCACAGTGACTGATTCTCAAACATGGATACATAACCTAATCGAGACCAAACTAGAGTACTCTTTGACCTAGAGCCTGAGGAAAGAGTCTCTCTCCTTTCTGGTGACCAACCAGGATCGAGAGGTTTACCATATGCAGAACTTTGAGCACTAAAATTGGGAAGATCTCAGGCAAACTGGGAATGCACTAGCTGGGAAGAATGATTCCCAAATAACCTATGGAAGAAGCAAGCCTACAGTTGGAAAAACAGAGCCATTATACAGAGAGAACAGAAATGAGGAGAAAGACAGTGCTGGTGAGCTTCCAGTCTTTGGTCTGAATTGTTTTCAAAGCTAGACACTTCCTGTTTTGCTCACTTTTGATTACATGTTACAATAAGCTTCCCTTGATTAGGGTAACTAAGTTAGGGTCTCTATCACTTGTAATAAAAAAATCCTAATCAATACATTGACCAATGGAAAATGCTTCATATATATGAACCATTATAATTGTGGTAATTATTGTTAAATTCTACCAAGAAACTTTATTTCTCCCAGTTTATTAGTTAAGATGTACTGTTGTTTAGTTACTATGACGTGTTTGACTCTTTGCAACCTCATGCAGCACTGCAGCACACCAGGCTTCCCTGTCCTTCACTATCTCCCAGAGCTTGCTCAAATACATGTCTATTGAATCGGTGATGCCATCCAACCATCTCATCCTCTGTCACCTTCTTCTCATTCTGCCCTCAATCTTTCCCAACATCAGTCTTTTTCCAATGAATCAGCTCTTCCCATTGGTGGCTCAAATATTGGCACTTTAGCTTCAGTCCTTCTGATGAATATTCAGGATTGATTTCCTTCAGGATAGACTGGTTTGATTTCCTTACATTCCAAGGGACTCTCAAGTTTTCTCCAACACCACAATTCAAAGGCATCAAAAATGAACAAAGAACATAAAAATAAATAAGTCTGCTGTCATGGAGATACAGCCAGAGACCACTTGTGCTAAAGAAAGGTTGCTGCTGAACGACAAGACACTGGGATTCTCGGCCTCTGGAGGAGATGAATTCAATCCGGGGCCAGAGATGAGGCTGGATCTCTCAGAGCTTTTGTGTAATAAAGTTTTATTAAAGTATAAAGGAGATAGAGAAAGCTTCTGACATAGGCATCAGAAGGGGGCAGAAAGAGTACCCCTCCTGCTAGTCTTCAGCTGTATGTTATATAGTCACTCAAAATCTGTTAATGAAAAGAAAGGAATGTCTTAAAATTCAGAATGGCACCAGATAATTTATCTCAGGCCATAAAACGATTGACTTGAATCTTATAGAAGGGCAGATTACCACACAAATAGTTTCATTTACATAGATTAGGGGAACAATACCTGAATATAACATACTGGTTTGTCAAGTAGTTTGAGCCATTTTGGTGGAACTTAGAGTCTGGGGTAAATGCACAGCACATTAACATAGCTTTAAGATAAACATTTCCATAAGAAAAATGTATTGGTTAACTCAAGGTTTGAGAGTAGTTAGCTTCAGGTGAAACCAGGTGTCATGGCAACACAGCATTTTAAAAGAAACCTCCTTCTAAATTTGTATAGAGAAGAATATATATATATATACATATATATATCACTATTTGTTTCCTCCTGCCGCTTAAGAGAGATAAAATGTCTGCCCCTTGCAGCCTATTTCCTCCGTTTGGAGACCCCTGGCCTTCTTGCCTGTGACCCTCTCACTCATTTGAATGACATGGTCCTTACTACTGGCCCAGAAACCACTTCCAACATCCAGGGAAACTTGGGAGCAGAAATGCTGCATAAGATTCAGTCAGTTATCTGGATATAGAACAGTACTGAAAGACTCCTTCCACTGCTTGCATCCAGGCAAGCTCCCCAGTCTCAGCCACTATTCTAATTTCTGGTGAAAGATTTGGATGTGTAGACTGGTAAAATTCTGCTTGGTAGAGACAAAACATGGTTTTCTCAAGATGAAGAGCATATGTGAAACTCCATACTGTTTCAAAAACAGGAATTTTCCCTGATTATTCTTAAAATTCAATGTTGTTCAGAGATAAAAGATAATGTATCATTGCCCAAACAGTTATTGACTACTTTGGTTACTTTCTATTTCAGAATCTATTGAATAATAATAATTTACTTTCCATGTAATCTATAGCTTGAAGTAGAATATTTTCCAAAAAAAAAGTTCTTAATTTATGAGAAAACGCCTTCCTTTAATTAAATCCTCCTCCTGAGATCAATCTGAAGCAAGGTATTCACATGGAACTTGCTAGGCTTATATCAAAAAGCAAAGACCAACAGAGAAATCTCACAATGGTTTTTAAATTTTTGCTTAGAAGTGAAATTCTGAGAAGAAACTTTGCTTCTGTTCACATTCCACTAGCCAAAGTAAGTTATACAAAAACGGCAAAGGAGTAGGAAAGGAAATTATAATTATTGTTTGCTCACTAGGGTGGGGGAAGGAGAAAACTGTTTGGAACAATGGTACAATTTAATACAAGTTTTGTTACTCTGATGGGCCCTCCTCTTTTCCTCTATCTGTCTTCTTTCTGGCCAATTCCCTCCCAGTACTTTCTTGCATCTCAACTCTCATCTGCACCCCAAGGTGTCTCTTCCCTGATTCCCCAAGCTATTTTGTTTACTACTCATGACTGTGCACCCCTTCTTAAATTTCTTGAATTTATATAATAAAATATATTACCAGTCTAACAGCTGGTAATGGCTCAGAATATCACATCTCTTAGACAACTTCATTCTTGACTTTAAATTATCTCCACAAATATTTTTAATCATTGAGTCTAAAAGAGTATGCTAGGTATTATACATTAAGTTATTTCTCTTTAAAAGCCTATTAAATATTTGGGTACAAAAGATGCAAAACACAAACATTAGGGGAAAAAAAACTAAATAAATGACAACTCACTCCAATATTCTTGCCTGGAAAATTATATGGATAGAAGAACCCAACAGGCTACGGTTCATGGGGTCACAAAGAGTCAGACACGACTGAGGGACTGAGCACATAGGCACGCACACACACACAATAAAAACATGACAGTGAGTGATTATTTCAAGCGATTTTCACATTCAGAGGCTTCTACTAAGGTATGACACCAGATTTCTTTCCTTGTTTCCATCCAACCAACTATTCAGTTAGTAAACCCAATAGTAATAAGCCACATAGGTGCTTCCAGTTTTCTTGTCATGACAACTAAGAAGCTTTGGGCTTTGCATGTGCAGTTTCTTTCACCTCTCACACCTTCTATGCCTTGTCAGAGAAACTTCTGGGGGGTTACAATCCAAAATGGGAAGATAAAAAGAAGTAGATGAAAGAATACTTTAGGGATGAAGGAAACTCAGTTTGAGAAATTTGGGAAAAGTATAGGAACCACTCTCTTTTTTTGAGAGAAACTAATTGAGAGGAAAATTAGCACTTTAAGAAGCATTGTTGAGGATTTTGTACATTTTGCATGTGCTGAAGAAGTGCATGTAAAGCCTTGAGTTATTTTGTAAATAACTGAGGATTTGGCAATTCTTTAACTCTGACACCACTCTGAGATTAGACCACATGGATCACAGCTTTCATAAAGTTACTAAACACACATTTACTGAACATGACTATGTGTTGAGGACAGTTTGAGGGGCTGGCTGTCCAATCATAAGCACAATAGATGTAGCAATTTTTACTTGGAATATGTATCATTTAAGATAAGCACCACCACAATGAGATAGAGAAATTAAGAATTACAACAATTTGTTAAAAGATTAACAAAACATCAAGAAAGTGACTTGCCATCCAAAGGTATATACAGGTGCATGCTAAGTGTCTTCATTGTGTCCGACTCTTTGTGACCCCATGGAGTGTAGCCTGCCAGGCTGCTCTGTCCATGGGATTCTCCAGGCAAGAATACTGGAGTGGGTTGTCGCGCCCTATATAAGGAGATCTTCCCAACCCAGGGACCGAACCCACGTCTCTTATGTCTCCTGCATTGGCAGGCAGGTTCTTTATCACTAGCGCCACCACAGATAAGAAGTAGCAAAGCACAGTTTACATCTCATTTCAGCCTTCTTGCCCAACTTACACACCAAATTCAATATCAGCTCATACAATTGTCCTCAAATTGTATGAGGACATATCTAAATACCTGTTGCCCCAAATATTCTTCCTTCACTGCATATAACACACTCAGGAGATTCAAATTCTCTGTCTTCCACCACAGATCTCCATGTAAAATTCAGAGTGAGAGTTAAAGAAGGTTTGGTAGATAAGCTACTGCAAATCTACTTTGTGCCTTAGAGATGCTGCCCAGGAGTGAGTGTGTTTTCTCTGATGCCTTTTCCATCTTCCTTTTTCCCATGAGTTGCAATAGTGCCATAAAAACAATTGCTATCTGAGTGGGAAATAGCAATTTAAAATGATTAAAAAAGAGACTCATTTTTAAAGTAATTACTATCATTATTCCTTTATTTGAGAGAGAGAGAGAAATACATTGGGAATCAATAGAAGCCTTGGCCCACAATCTCTAAGCCTTATTTATCTGGGTATTGTTTATCTCCCAGAGTTTCCCCTCAGAGGAAAGAATTATAAAGCAGAATGACTCATAGCTATTTATTTACAGAGAAATGCGTTTTGGAGAGAAATTATATTTAAAAGCCAAAGTATGAAAGGGGCTCAAAGACTTCTCTTTGGGACAGAAACATAGCACATGGCTCCTATAAATGAAAACAGAGCCATTGGCACTTGACTCTGTCTCACAAGTAATGCTCACACCTCTGAGAAATGAAGTCAAGAGATACATCTTTCAGCACAGACCAGCCTTCTGCTTCTTATGACTGCAGGGGCAAGGAGAAATCCCTCCAGAGGAAATCACATGTCTCTCAAGATGCTTCAAACTAAGCTATCCTATTATGGGCTATAACAATCCTCAGAACAATAAAGGGGCCATCAATATATACCTGATTCTACAGTTAACTTCGCTGTTGTTCTAGCTGATGACAATTTCTGCTTGCTCATCTAGGAACCTGAAATTCAGTCACTTGAGCTCTGTATTCTCAATTTCTAACTCCAGTGGGGCCCCTTAGCCCCAGTTGATAGTCAAGTCCCTGTCTTCTCTCCTCTACCCTCCTCAGGAAAATTCAAATTTCAGCCTGTTCCATTCTAGCTCTAAACCTTTAGATTCAGTATGAGGATATCATAATATCACCTTCATTCATTTCCAGGGAAATTGGCAACCGCTATAAATAAAGACAAACTCAGAAGGGAATCATGAATTTGGATTACTATTTTGTGACCATCTTACATACAGGAAATATTATTGTTGGTGTATTGTGTTATACTTAACTTTGCTATAACCTCTTCTAATTTGAAATGTAGACTATGAGTCTGATGAGATACTTCTCCACTTGTCCAGTTGCCAGGATTCCTAGAGTGGGGAAAATATGGAGGCAGTTAAAAAGAAAACTAGTGGGAAGATTCTGATCTTACACAAGAGAACTGCTTTAACATGAAGTTCAAGAGTTATATATAACATTCTTTTTTGTGATTCATTAAGAAGGCAGTTAGGGCTTTGTTTTGTGTGTGAAGATAAGACTGTCTATTATGTTGGGGGTACAAGTGGTAATTTTACAGTGCTGGGTAGAAAGCACTCTGAGATCAGCAGAATTGTCACCTGGCTATTGCCCCAGATTCATACCCCTGCCCCTGGATGGAGGTGAACTACTCTTAACTGAGTTTCAGGCTTAACCACAAAAGATAGAGCTACAAAGAGAAAAATAAGAACTGGTTAGAACCAGCTAGGTCCAAGATATAAGATTTGACTTCCAATAGACCTTGAACCTCATTATAGTCTCATTGTAATACATAAGCATGCTAAACGATACACCCAGCAGCACTATGACAGTTAAAAATTGCCATGACAACAACCAGAAAATTCCATACAAGAACTGAAAAGGAGTGTGTTTGGAGGTCTGAGCAAGTCACACTCCTCTTCCTCTTCTCCAGTAAATCATGAATATTCCTCCCTCTATTCACTCTTTTTTACCTTGACCCGAAGCTAAGCTTCAGCTACATACTCTTATGCTTTAATACATAACCACATTGGATGTGAATGAAATGTACCTGTGTAGTCACTGTTCTGTATATTAACATTTAACACTGCTGTGATCCCTCAAGGACATTTTATGTTATGGTCTTAAAGCAAAGGCATGCTTATTAGAAACTATTTAAGCTGTTTCAGCCCAAGTCAGGTTGAGAAGCTGATGTTTGAACTAAGTTTCGACTTCTCCATTCTCTGGCCATTGAATAAATCTTCTGCTGTTTTGGTCTCAGCATTGATTTCATTATTGGCTATATAAATCTGAGCTGGAAAAGAATCTTCCCCACCAAGGTGGGGGACTTCAACTGGGCTAGGGCCCAAGTTGGGATTCATGCAACCAATTTGATAACAGAATCAACATACCCACCAAACACAGTACCTGACAGTCTGCCCTTAGTGCTTTAGGATAAGTATTACTAACCTAAGGATATTAATGAATATCATAGCAAAACTAATTGTTTTATAAATTTAGAAAATAAGACAAACACAACTAGGAAAATTACATGTCATGCCAGTGATATCATCCTGTGAATTAATGTAAATAAAGAGAAATAGGTACCTGTAAAACAATGTGAGGAAAGGAAGGCATTAGATTACAGGGCTGATGGAAACAGTTTGCCAACATATTTTACCAAGGACCTGGCCTGCTCAATGATATATAAGGCACTTTCCCCTCCAAAACCAGCACAAACCACATTTTGCCCTATTGAGTCCACATCTTTAGTCAGTTCTTTTCTAACAATCAAAGCTTTTGGTAGCTGAAAAAAAAAAAATGCTTATAACACTGATCTTGTGGTCTGTGGCAGGTCTAATTGAATAGCATTTTCTGAAGAGAATAATACCCTTTCATTTTCTCCCTTGACCTATTTTAGCATATTCTGCATCTCTTAGTATTTTTCTTCTTTGCATTTTCCCTCCTGCATGTTATGCAAATGAGCTGCTGAGCTGGAGAAAATAAACTGCATTTGTCTTCCTGCAACACTCCCTGAAGGGTGATGTGGAAATCTGAACACATTCATTGATCACGCCTCCCACTCTCAGGGCCTGACCTGCATAAAGCACCCATGGTACAGAAAAACTCGTGGGATTCAGGAAGATACAGAAAGAAATTTCAAATGGCCCACCCCCACCTCTTCCTTAGGAATCTGCACCTCACTATCCCATGTAGGCCTGTCCCAACTGGACTTAGTCCAAAATATTCATGAAAATGCATAACACAAGTTTAGTTCTGGCCCCTCCACTACTTGATTAATGCTCACAGGAGACAGGCTGTGTTGACCCTCTCATCCTTCCAGTGAAGCTCACATTAAGTGTTTATAGTTGGTAAAGTGTAGGCCAGCAGTGTTAGTATCACCTGGCAGCTTGTCAGAAAAGAAGAGTCTCAGACCCCACCCAGAAATACCAAATCAGAGCCTACATTTTAATAAGGTCCCCAGGTAATTCATAAGCACATTAGCTTGAAAAACCTCGATTAAGTTGCTCAGAAACACTCTCTCCTTGTTGCTCCAAAACACTTCAGTGTAAAGTTATGGTGAGAGGCCACTCAGAGAACAGATTCCTCTCACCCTGAGTCCTGTCAGGTTTCAGAAGGAGAGGAGTTTGAACTTTGTCATTCTAACAAAGGAAGGCTGCTGGCATCTGCATCCAGAAGAACTCTTTCTAAGAAACATCATGGCTTTCAAATAGCACAATGTTTTAACCCTACGGTTTTCAAACCTCTCTGTCAACACCTATTTGATTGAGTATAGTTATCTTCACGTGGCTGTCTCTCAGCATTTCACCATTCCTGAGGCCCAAGCCACTTTTTGATAGAATGACTAAAATAATGTTTCTAAAAATATAACTAAGAACATTCTCTAATCTTTACAAAGTAAATCACTAGTACAGTTTGGTGCTTTGTTATTCCTAGTGAAGACACAATTTAAACACATGTCACATTCAGTCACAACACATTTGGGGACATACCTCCTAAGACATAAAACTGTTTTCTTCATCCCAGAGAGTGTTCAACTACCGCAGCTGTCAGGGTAGATATTTGGGGCATCAGGGGTGGCATCGATCATGGGATCTATCTGACTATAGATAGGACTCAGCTAACCTGAGTTACTTCAATCAAAATCTAAAGAGGAGACACTGTCCTTTATCACAACTCATTGGGATAAATTCAAGTTGACTAACTTAGAGATATAAGGAACAGGTAGCCAAAACGGAGTAATTTAGCAGTAGGGAACACCAGCTGTCCCAAGCTGAGAAGCCTCACAATCAGAAAGAGGAGCAGTTAAAGTGCTCTTCAGAGCATTGATTGAAATCCAGGATGTTTGACCTCAGCTGGAGTTAGATACAGTTGTAAGCTAGTTATAGCTGGTCTTTGAAAGCTTCTTTTCTCTTGCTCTGCTCACCATACTCCATTTAGTTTTTTATTCATGCCTTTGATCCTCTCTGTCCTTTTAAGTGTTACATATCCAACTTCTTGCTCCTGCCTCCTCAGGAAAATTCTCAGGAAAGGAAAAAAAAAAAAAAAATCTTATCCCATTCATTTATGTAAGCTACTGTCATTGAAATTCTGACATTTAAAAGCTGAAACGCAAACAAAGGAACGTTGGGGTCAAGAAACTTCTCTTCAGAGCCCCTGGACACCCCTTTCCCCAGAGATTACCTTAGTGGCCCTATGTGGGAAGCCTAGTCTAAATAGGGTTATGTACTCCCTAAACTTTCAGTTCGGTTCAGTCACTCAGTCATGTCCAACTCTTTGCGAACCCATGGGCTGCAGCAGATCAGGCTTCCCTATCACCAGTTCCCAGAGCTTACTTGAACTCATGTCCATCAAGTCGGTGATGCCATTCAACCGTCTCATCCTCTGTTGTGCCCTTCTCCTCCAGCCTTCAATCTTTCCCAGCATCAGGGTCTTTTCCAATAAGTCAGTTCTTTGCATCAGGTGGCCATAATATTGGAGTTTCAGCTCCAATGACTATTCAGGACTGATTTCCTTAAGGATTGACTGGTTGGATCTCCTTGCAGTCTAATTGACTCTCAAGAGTCTTCTCCAACAACACAGTTCAAAAATATCAGTTCTTTGGCTCTCAGCCTTCTTTATATTCCAACTCTCACATCCATACATGACTACTGGAAAAGTCATAGCTTTGGCTAAATGGACCTTTGTTGGCAAAATAATGTCTCTGTTTTTTAATATGCTGTCTATGTTGGTCATAGTTTTTCTTCCAAGGAGCAAGCGTCTTTTAATTTCATGGCTGTAGTCACCATCTGCAGTGATTTTTGGAATGCAAAAACAAAGTCTGTCACTGTTTCCATTATTTCTCCATCTATTTGCCATGAAGCAATGAGACCGGATACCATGATCTTCATTTTCTGAATGTTGAGTTTTAAGCCAAAATTTTCACTCTCCTCTTTCACTTTCATCAAGAGGTTCTTTAGGTCCTCTTCTCTTTCTGCCACAAGTGTGGTGTTATCTGCGTATCTGAGGTTATTGATGTTTCCCCCAGCAATCTTGATTCCGGGTTGTGCTTCATCCAGCCCAGCATTTCACAAGATGTACTCTGCATCATGACAGACATGTCATCATCAACAGGGTGACAATATACAGCCTTGATATACTTCTTTCCCTATTTGGAACCAGTCTGTTGTTCCATGTTCAGTTCTAACTGTTGCTTATTGACCTGCATACAGATTTCTCAGGAGTCAGGTAATGTGGTCTGGTATTCCCATCTCTTGAAGAATCTTCCACAGTTGGTTGTGATCTGTACAGTCAAAGGCTTTCATATAGTCAATAAAGCAGAAGTAGATGTTTTTCTGGAACTCTCTCACTTTTTCAATGATCCAACAGATGTTGGCAATTTGATCTCTGGTTCCTCTGCCTTTTCTAAATCCAGCTTGAACATCTGGAAGTTCACGTACTGCTGAAGCCTGGCTTGGAGAATTTTGAGCATTACTTTGCTAGCGTGTGAGATGAGTGCAATTGTGTGGTAGTTTGAGCATTCTTTGGGATTGCTTTTCTTTGGGATTGGAATGAAAACTGACCTTTACCAGTCCTGTGGCCACTGCTGAGTTTTCCAAATTTGCTGGCATATTGGGTGTAGCACTTTCACAACATCATCTTTTAGGACTTGAAATAGCTCAACTGGAATTCCATCACCTCCACTAACTTTGTTAATAGGGATGCTTCATAAGGCCCTCTTGACTTTGCATTCCAGGATGTCTGGCTCTAGGTGAGTGATCACACCATCATGGTTATCTGGATCCTGAAGATTTTTTTTTATATATAGTTTTGTATATTCTTGCCACCTCTTCTCAATATCTTCTGCTTCTGTTAGGTTCATACCATTTCTATCCTTTATTATGCCCATCTTTACATGAAACATTCCCTTGAATCTCTAATTTTCTTGAACACATCTCTAGTCTTTCCCAGGAAGTGAAGTGACCACTCTAGGTGAGTGACTACACCATCATGATTATCTGGGTCATTAAGACCTTTTTTGTGTAGTTCTGTGTATTCTTGCCACCTCTTCTTAATCCTTTCTACTTCTGTTAAGTTCTCGGTGTTTCTGTCCTTTATTGTGCCCATTTTGCATGAAATATTCCCTTGGTATCTCCAATTTTCTTGAACAGATCTCTAGTCTTTCTCATTCTTTTATTTTCCTGTGTTTTTGGGGGGTTTTTGCATTGTTCATTTAAGAAGGTTTTCTTGTCTCCAGAACTGTGAATTCAGCTGTGTTTATGTTTTCCTTTTGCCTTTGCCTTTTGCTTCTCTTTTCTCTGCTATTTTTAAGGCCTCCGTAGTCAACCATTTTGCCTTCTTGCATTTCTTTTTCTTGGGGATGGTTTTGGTCACTGCACCCTGTACAATGTTATGAATATTTGTACATAGTTCTTCATGCACTGTGTCTACCAGATCTAATCCCTTGAATCTATTTGTCACCTGCACTGTATAATCATAAGGGATTTGGGTTCATAGGGAACATTAAAAGAGATAATGTATATAATAATCTTGGCAGACTTCCTTACACTTAAATCTCAACAAGTAAGTTATTTATTCTTTATCATTATTATTAACAATATTTACTTTTAATATGTTTCACTATGATTACATAATTTTTCTTTTCCTGTGTATTTCTTCTGATTTTTGTTTTATGTGTCTTTGTTTCTTTGCTGTTAGGTGTCTAATGGTTTATGATGTCTATCTTCTTTGTGAATTTTACTTTTTATAGTTAAAAATATTCATCTTTGTTTCATTTAATAATAAGTAAATAACTTTAAAAAAAAAAAAGAAATACTAGATCATGCAAACTTGAATTAAGTTTCATGCTTTCTTGAAAGACTGTTTCTCTGCATATATAAGTAAGAATCTAGAGTACCTCAGAAGCATTTTGAATATGTTTTGTGCTCTGATCCTAGGGATGGTCTATTTTGAAAACAAGAGCTTGGGTATGGGGAGTAGTTGAAATAGAAAGTGGTGGCGCAATCAAGACAAGCAATTGCCACATGCCCTTCAAAGCTCAGAGGACAATGACCTAGGCAGTGTGAGGGTCAGAGAGGAGGGATTGCTCCAGTTTTGGAAAGTGGAGAGATACACAGAGTATAGGCAGAATTTATTTCTGAGTATCAGGATATATTGATTTGTCTGTGTTAAATTAAAAAACAAGGCAGCCATTAGACTGAGGTGGCTCTAATGCCATGACAGTTTCATAAGCAAACCAAAACCTAACCACGTAAATGCTTCGGGTTTACAAAATCAAAACACTAATGACAGCTAATCACAGACACCAAGTAGGCTTTAAGCTATGGTCAATCAATAGTTTCCTTATTTTGCTTCCTCTTCTCTGCAGAAGTCTGCCCTAAGTTCCCACCAACAGAGGCAATCCTAACCACTTCTGGTTAGAGGCTGCTCAAGTCAGGTTAATTTTTTCACAAAAAATCTTAAAATTCTTAATATATCTTGTGTTTACCTAATACAACATAGGTGTGAGTATCTGGAAACATTATAAATAACAGTCAAAGTAGGAAAATTATAGATGGCCTTTCCTCCTCCTCCTCATGTACCCCTTTTATTTCTGCCTCTTCCATCATAGAAATGACAGATCTCAAAGGGGACAAATATTGAACTTTGCTACTTTCTCTGACCACTGAACATTTAGAAACATTAAAGCTTTCAGAAAACAAGATAAAAAATATCTTATAAAGAATCATACAGCTCAAATATCCTAATATCTACAGGCAAATTTTGAGAAAAGAGATTCCATTTCTTGATAGATGATATTATTTATTTTTATTACTGCAACACATTTGGATACACATGATTTTACCACAATTTTTATAAGTAACACAAGTTTATGAAGAAGTTTGACTTTTCTATACTTCATTAAGTATATTATCTGGTGACTTTCCACCTAAAGTACAGCCACTATAATAATACAGAAAATATTAAACATCAATAAAGTATTGC
Organism: Muntiacus reevesi; assembly: GCF_963930625.1. Taxonomy (NCBI): domain Eukaryota; kingdom Metazoa; phylum Chordata; class Mammalia; order Artiodactyla; family Cervidae; genus Muntiacus; species Muntiacus reevesi. The sequence goes on from NC_089252.1 coordinate 13,298,147, forward strand.
CAGAGAAGATGCTATTTCCATTATTTTCCTTATCCTGAGTTTATCCTTAATAAAATTTCTGAGGAAACATCTATCTCTCCTCAAGTGCATGAGGTGATAAAATCTGATATAACAGCAATCCAGAGTGTTGCATATTTTTCAGCTGGCCTTGGCTCTAACATGTGATCTGGTAGCAGAAGGGGAGACTGTTGTTACAAATTACCTGGGAATATTACCTTATGAAAACAGATGATACAGTGCATCTCCCACTCTTCACCATCCAACGGGAGGCTCCCACAACTCTGCTTGAGCACATTACAGGTTCAACCTGAGCTGTTTCTTCTGGTTTTCATTTACAGTGCAATATCCTGTGGCTTTATTTTGAAATGTGTCTTCAAGAGCAAATTTGAGCATTCTATGTACTTTATCAAGTTAAACAATACTGTTAGAAAACTAAACAGAAGCAGTGGGAGAGAAAATCTGTGCACCTGAAAGCAATACATATTATATATTAAAATGCTATATTATAATATATTACATATAATTATATTATATCATCAAATTATATAGTATTTAATAATATACTATATTATATTATATAATTTATATTTATATTTTATAATTTATGTTATATTTATAATTAAAATTATATTTATATTTTACTTATTTTATATTTAATATTATATATAAAAGTATATTCATGTGTATATAAATATATATATTAATGTATGTATAAATGTATATTATATAATATACCATATATTGTACAATATATACAATATATGCAATATATACAATATATAAAATAATATACAATTATATAATATGCAATTATATAAATGTATAGTAATGTATATATAAATGTATATATAAATGTAATAAGTGTATATATATAACTATATATTGTATTTCTAATTTATATTTTATTTATATATTATTTATTTTATCTATTTATATTTTATTTATTTTATATATTTATTTATATGTATTATTATATTTTATTTATATTTATAAGTTACATTAATTATAATATAACACAATATTATATTAATACTATAATATAAAATTTATTGTATAATATTAATTTACAATTATATTAAATATTATATGATATATTATATTATAATAAACATATATTTAAATAAATAAATAAATAAAATATATATATTTATTATATAATATGTTATATATAATTTTATATAAATATTCATAATTATAATTCTATTTATGATTTATATATCATTTTTATATATATGATACATTTTATATTTTATATACATATATTTATATATATTTATTAAATAATGTATATACTTATATAATAATAAATAATATATGTTTATAATACATATGACATTTTAAATATTATAAACATACATACTATATATTATATACAGTATATGATCTGTTATATATATAATAAATTATAAGTAAATTTAAATAATATAATAAATATATTTATAAATGTAAATTTATAAAGTATTATATAAATTTATAAATTAAATCTCTAAAAACTGTTTATAAATATAAATGATAAATTATATAATAATTTATGATATAGTAATATATTATGCATAATATATTACATATTATATAAACATGCTTATATGTGTATTATATATTTAATATGTGTATAATATATATAATTCATATATATTTGTGTATATATATATATTTGATATAATATATCAAACCTACATTGTTCAAGGGTCTTTTTCTTTGTACCATAAAATATATTTAAATTTTCAACTAAAGTGTCTTTGGGAACTTGAATTTTTGTTTTATCTTTTACTTCACACACTTTATGTATTGTGAGTATAATATAGAAAAACTTGGTTCACATGTCAATAAGATACATTGACTCAGTGCTCAAAGTGAAAGCAAGTTGAAGACAGTGATAGCTTTCCTGTATTCCAAAAGAAGTGTTAAATGTGTCAATTCATCTGAAAGGTATTATGAAGTATTCACTGACTTTAACAACCAAGTAGTTGGGTTCAATAAAAAGCCTTTATCCACTGTACAGACACAGACAATTAAAGAATCTGGTGTTTCATGCTCTTTTGAATAAAATATTGGGTTGGCAAAAAAGTTTGTTTTTCTCTACTGATATTTTCATTTATTTTCAGGATAGAATGTAAAGTAAATGGTTTTACTTAAAAGAAAATTAAAAGTTAAAAGAAAATTTAAAAGAAAATTTTAAAGTTAAAAGAAAATTTGCACTTACCAAGATCACCAAAATACAAATCTATTAAAAATAGATCTTGTCTTTGATGTTTATTTTACATTACCTAAGTACATCCAATTATGCAACTTTACCTTTCACATCTGTACATTCCTGATACACATAAAACAGGACAAAGAACACATTTGCAATATTTAGCCTGGAAAATCTTGCTTGGGGCAAATAAGAGTCTCAACTGCTTTATTCTTTCTGCACATGTACAAATATAATTCTGAATAATTGAAATAAAAAAATCAAGATTGGCTTAAGGAAAAGTGACTAAATTTTTGTGTCACCTAATGTTATTTGTAATTGATTTTTAAAGTGGTCTTCAAATTACTGAATATTCCATGGGTAACAATTACTTGGAATCTCCTTAAATGATTTTAGGAAGCTTAGCTGGCTGTTTCTGCAGACCTTGTAATCTGAATGCAGTTGACACGAACTATACACTAACCCTATATATTCACCTAAGATCTTATTAAACACAGTAGTCACTGTTATTATCTCTCTCTTGTGAAAATATCTTGCCAGGCTAAAAAAGAGCACTTGCTTCTTCCATTAGGCAAAGGAAAAGTACAAACCAGTGTAATACAGTACTATTATAATTTGAAAGGAAATAATCACATTGAACAAAATGAAAGATCTTACTCTTTTAGTTATAATCTTACAAAACTTAAATCTACCTAAATCACACCATGATACTAGATGACTGCATTTTCCTTCTATTCAATGTTTCTCACAAGATATTTTGTATCACTAATTCCTGGACTTGATCCACTGTTAAAATACAGAGTATTCTCAGAAATGTCCTCTCGTCTCTCTCTCTCTCTCTCTCTTTTTTTTTTTTTTTTTTTAATAAAGGGAGGCCAAGGCCTAGGAAAGGGAGAAAGGAAAAGAGATAAGCCATACCCAGGTGCTGGCTGCCCTCCGGAAGGCCTATGGCAAACCCCGAGTCCTTAAAAGACAAGGCACAAGGTAAATGCCTAATCTGTAGACAGGCAAGACAATGGTCCAAAGAGTGTCCAAACCATAACAAGTCTCCTAAAATAGCTTGCTACAAATGCCATCAATTGGGACTCTGGGCAGCACTCTGCCCTCGGGACCAAGAGCCTCAAGGTCAAGTGTCAAGTCTTTCCTCATGATGGCTCAACAGGACTGAAGTGGCCCGCTCCAGCCAGCCCACCTGTCACAGATAATCATCACGGGGCTGGAGCTAAGGGTGCAGCTGGATGTGGCAGGTAGGTCCAAGAATTTCTTGGTTGACACAGAGGCTACCTACTCTGTCCTGATCTCCTACTCTGGAGCCTTCTTCTCCTAAACCTGTACCATTTTGGGTGCTAAAGAAAAAACAATTGCAAAAAGGATTCACCAAGCACTTCTTTGTTGCTGGGATGGACAAATATTTTCCCACCAGTTTCTGGTGGTCTCTGAGAGTCCTACTCCCTTTTAGGAGGAGACTTTCCCTGCTTAGATAGAAGGGATAGAAGATGCTTGATAACTCTCCCCTGGGGGCAAGGTAACTATTTTTACCAGCTACCAAGTGAAACAGCCCCTGAATGGCAGAGGCTATTTATGGATGTTGATTAAAGGATCCTCAGAAATCAAGTAGTGTTGATGGAAAATCCAGGACTGACTTAATCCCCTTGTTAAGTTCTTAACTTCGATACCCTCATGCCTATCCCTGAGTGCTCTCTCCACTTTCACTCTTGCCTAGATACCTTGGACTACTGGACAAAACCCCAACTGGGATTGTCAGAAGATCCTCTGACCAACCCTGAGGAGATCTGGTACACTGAAAGGAGCAGCTTCGTCTTGGATGGAAAAAGAAGAGCTGGATATGAAGTAGTCTCCAATTTGAGACCATAGAGGCTAAACCTTTGCCACCAGGTACTATACAAAAAAGATCTTCACAACACAGATAATCACAATGGTATGATCACATGTACAGCCAGACATCTTGGAATGCGAAGTCAAGTGGGCCTTAGGAAGCATCCCTTAGAACAAAGCTGGTGGAAGTGATGGAATTCTAGTTGAGCTATTTCAAATCCTAAAAGATGATACTGTGAAAGTGCTGCACTCAATATGCCAGCAAATTTGGAAAACTCAGCAGTGGCCACAGGATTGGAAAGTGTCAGTTTTCATTCTAATCCCAAAGAAAGGCAATGCCAAAGATTTCTCAAACTACCGCACAGTTGCACTCATCTCACATGTTAGTAAAGTAATACTCAAAATTCTCCAAGACAGTCTTCAACAGTTTGTGAACCATGAACTTCCAGATGTTCAAGCTGGTTTTAGAAAAGGCAGCAGAACCAGAGATCAAATTCCCAACATTTGATGGATTATTGAAAAGGCAAGAGAGTTCCAGAAAAACATCTATTTCTGCTTTATTGACTATGCCAAGGTCTTAGACTATGTGGATCACCACAAACTGTGGAAAATTCTTAAAGAGATGGGAATACTAGAGCACTTGACCTGCTTCTTGATAAATCTATATGCAGGTCAGGAAGCAACAGTTACAACTGGACATGGAACAACAGACTGGTTCAAAATTGGGAAAGGAGGACATCAAATCTGTATACTGTCACCCTGCTTATTTAACTTATATGCAAAGTACCTCATGCAAAACACTGGGCTGGATGAAGCACAAGCTGGAATCAAGATTGCTGGGAGGAATATCAATAACCTCAGATATGCAGATGATACCACCCTTATGGCAGAAAGTGAAGAACTCTTGATGAAAGTGAAAAAGGAGAGTGGAAAAAGTTGGTTTAAAGCTCAACATTCAGAAAACTAAGATCATAGTATCCAGTCCCATCACTTCATGGTAAATAAATGGGGAAACAGTGGAAACAGTGACAGACTTTATTTGGGGGGGGGGGGCTCCATAATCACTGTAGATAATGATTGCAGCCATGAAACTAAAAGACATTTGCTCCTTGGAAGAAAAGTTATGACCAACCTAAATAGCATAATAAAAAGCAGAGACATTACTTTGCCAACAAAGGCCCATCTAGTCAAGGCTATGGTTTTTCCAGTAGTCATGTATGGATGTGAGAGTTGGACTATAAAAAAGCTGAGCATCAAAGAATTGATGTTTTGAACTGTGGTGTTTGAGAAGATTCTTGAGTGTCCCTTGGACAGCAAGGAAATCCAACCAGTCCTGAATATTCATTGGAAAGACCGATGCTGAAGCTGAAACTCCAATCTTTTGGCCATCTGATTCAAAGAACTGACTCATTTGAAAAGACCCCTGATGCTAGGAAAGATAGAAGGCAGGAGGAGAAGGGGACGATAGAGGATGAGATGGTTGGATGGCATCACTGACTCAATGGACTTGAGTTTGAGTAAACTCTGAGAGTTGGTGATGGACAAGGAGGCCTGGCGTGCTGCAGTCAATGGAGTCACAAAGAATCAGACACAACTGAGTGACTGAACTAAACTGAACTGAACCAGGTACTTCAACACAATTAGCTGAGCCCATAGTCTTGACTCAAGTTTTAGAGCTGGGAAAAGGAAAAAGAGAAGCCATTTGCACTGACTCCAAGTATGCCTTTCTGGTGCTACATACACATGCTATTATTTGGAAAGAAAGAAGCCACCTGACCACCCGAGGAGCCCCAATCAAATATGGTGATCAAATCCTTAGGCTCTTGGAGGCAGTGAAACTTGCTGAGGTTTCAGTCTCATTGTAAAGGACATCAAAAAGAGAGCATGGAAGTGGCACGAGGGAACCTAGCTGCTGATCAGGCAGCTAAAGGAACAGCATGACAGAAAAATGACCTAATAGGGACTGCCGCCTTAGTTCCACAGTCTAATTTGCCAGAAACTGCTTTATATACTGAAGGTGAGACTCTTAAAGCTAAGCGTGAGGGCTTTCAAAAGGATCATATGGGTTAGTTCTGAAAGGAGGGACTCCTTATTCTGCCTGGGAACCTCCAGTAGAAGTTGGTTAATTCCTACATGGCACCACTCATTTAGGGGAGAAGGCCCTCCAAAGATTACTAGAAAGGTCCTTCAGAGGAACAGGCCTCCAAACGACTATAAGGCAAGTGTTCTCCTCATGTTCCACCTGCCAATTAAACAACCCTCAAGGAGCTCAAAGACCCCATCTGGCCCAGCCAATCCAATGGCATGGGACACACCCAAGACAGGACTGGCAGATGGACTTCACCCAGATGTCAGTTTCTCAAAGGTATAAGTACTTACTAATCATGACAGATACATTCACAGGATGGGTTGAAGACTTTCCCACTGGGACTGAGAAGGCTAAGGAGGTGGTAAAGAGGTGGTAAAAAAAAACTGCTCCATGAAATCATTCTGAGATTTGGTCTGCCCAGGTCATTATAAAGTGACAAAGGGACATCATTTACATCTAAAGTTACCCAAGGTGTCTCTAAAGCATTGGACATTACTTATTATCTCCATTGTGCCTGGAGGCCTCAGTCTTCAGAAAAAAGTAGAAAGAGCCAACCAATTTTTAAAATCAGTGGTAAAAAAGATAACCCAGGAGACCTCCTTGTGATGGAAGGAGAATTTACCAATAGCTCTCCTCTGTACCTGTATTGCCTTGAGGAACAGGTTGGTCTTAGTCCTTATGTGCTGCTGTATGGGAAACCTTTTGTTTATGTCAATGACTTCTTCCTAGATCCAGAGGCCCAGACCCTTTGGTCTTATACCTTGACCATTGGGCAATTCCAACAAGATGTACGCTTGCAGGCTATCAACCAGGACCCAACAAATTCTAAAGAGCCAACACTGTATGCTCCAGGGACTATCAAGTCCTAGTTAAAGTCTAGAAAGATAGGTCCCCAAAGACTCAACTCAGCCCACATGGCAGGGCCCCTACCCTGTAATACTTTCTACCCCCACAGCAGTCAAGGTACCAGGACACGACTCCTGGATTCACTACTCATGAGTCAAGCTGTGGAAGAAAACAGAAGAGGACACTCAATACTTCTGTGAGCCCCTGGGAGATCTCAGATACCTATTCAGGACTACAAATGCGTGCCACTCTAATGAAGACCCCCATAATTAAGCTTCTGGGGATGAGATTTCTCAGGAGAGCTCTAAAGAGCCAACACAGCTTGGCAGGGGTTGAACTGCAAAATAGACAGGAGATAGATCTCCTGATCCCTGAACAAGGAGGGATTTGAGACATCTTCAATGAGTCATGTTGTTTCTGGGTAAATACCTCCAGCTAAGTTAAAGTCTCACAGTCCTCAAGGAAAACATTCAGATCCTATGGGATCTCAAAGAATGAGCTGGAGAGTCCTCAGGGTGGCTACAATCTCTCTTTGGGGGATCCTCCTCCTGGCAAGGGGGCAATTTGAAGTTAGCTAATGCCCCAACTAATCCCTGTTATCACTATATTGATGCTGCTTATGATTGTTCCACGTATTATCAATTGTCTAACCTGTTTTGTCTCTGCCCAGGTCAACAAGCTACAATATGCAGTGCCAGTTCAACAAGCATATATAAAACTACACCTGACCGTGGAAAATATCACTCAACCTTAGAAGGACACTGCTATAAAGATTCTGAGGCCTTAGATTAGCAAGAGGGGGAGGCCCAAAGCCCCCCACCATCGCAGCTAAGCAGGAAGTAGCCAGAGAGACCTCGATGCCCCTATTCCCAAAGAACTGGGTCTTCCATCCCTTTAAGGGGGAATGTTAGGTAGTTAGAATAGGAAAAAGGAATCCAAAATAGTGATGGCTAAAAGACAAAGAAAGCAAAAAGCTTGCAAAAGTAGAACAAAGGAAGGCCTGAGGACCTGAGTGAGAACCTCAAGTGAAACAAACAGCCCTCCTGTCTAGCCCAATTTACATTGGGCAGGCTCAGAGGAAGGAGAAAAAACATATAAAAAGAGGAGCCAAAGTTGAGTGGCAAGCCTCTTTCGGGTTGGCCCACCCTCATGCCTTGAGGATGTATTTCCCTTTGCTTGCCAAATAAAACTGAGCTCTAACACTGGTCCACCATTTCAAATTTTTGCTGTGGCAAGAGAACTGAGTAAATTACACACTCTCCTGACAATAATAAAACTCCAATCCTTTGAATCAAGAGTTTTGTTGATATAAAATGCAAAAAAAAAAAAAAAAAAAAAAAACAACAGAGAGAAACCCTTATACAACTCTCTATATTAGAAAATTTCAAAAACTTCAGATCTCACAAAACTTAATTGGTTTTAATTATTGATATGCAAACTCTTTATCATTGTAAATGACATTTAAGTCTTCATCCAATAATTAAATTCTACAATTTCTCTAATCCTTAAACTTGGAGGAGTAGCTGTATCCAACCTCTTTCCTCACTCACTTTCTCTCTCTTCCCTCCACTTACAGTCTCTCTCCTTTTTTCCTTCTGTTTTTCCAGTTTCATTAGCTGTTTCCTCATTAATCCTTTACTTCTGCTTGGGCATGTCATCAAGAACATGAAGAGTCTAGGAGTCTCATGTTTTAACCTCATGTGAGGTTAAAATTCATGTAAGTGGAATTTGAAAGATGAGATTTATGGAACATGTGATAGTCTCTTTCAAATATTTGTGCATTAAAATGGGAGATACACTTAAGGATGTGCCAGAACTGCAGGATCTTTTGGTGGTGAAATTGAGACTTTGTAACTGTAATGTGTAAAAATCTGTTGGATGAGGTGGGAAAAATACTGTAATTTTGTTGACAAGTTACTGAAAATGTTTAACTAGCAAGAAAGCAACCTGTTATTTTCATGAAAGTAAAAGAAGTCATTATTTCCTTTTCTTACCAGCAGCTTGCTTTCTTCAATTTGGGGGAAATAACTATATTATAATCCCCAAATTGAATACTTACCCAGAAAAATAGTGAATCAAAGGAATATTAATCTGCTGTAGCTAGTGAATATTGAGATGCTAGCAATCACAATAATGTAAAAAGGATTCAAGAAAGACTATGTAATCAGACAGAGCAGAATTTCAACAAATAGGCATTTGATGTCTGCAATTTAACCACATATGTTTGGCAAACAAAAATGTGTGAAAAAGAACTAACAATTCAAGCAGAGTGGGTAATCCACCCAGATAGTCCCTTCCGTGAACATATGCCTCAGACACCAGAGATGAGAGCCAGGAATCTGTTGTTCCCCACTCTGGTCTTAGTTCCTTTAGGTTCTGATTTAGTGTTTAAGTTCTTACAACTTGGGTGAAAATCTATAGAAAAGATATGCCTTTTACAGTATGACTCTAATGCAACCTGACCACTTCACCCAATACTTCACTAAAGAAACAGCCATGTGCTTCAATGATGGAGGGAAAATATGAAAAAGCAGGCAGTGTTTCATTCAGCGGGAGATGATATGCCTATGTCCAATATGGCACCTTCCTGCAGCCCCTCTGTTGGCCTGCATCTCACAGACCTACAATGCCTGCACTTGCCCAGCTTTAATACTGAAGAAGAAGCCTGGAGTCAGCAACAAAGACATCAACGTCCTCAATTTATTAGAGGAAAGGGGACCTTGACCTTATACATCCAAAACAAGGTGTTGGAAAGACACCTCACCATGGGTGGTGCATGGAGGGCAGGACTGAGTTGGCAGTATTTGCTGGCAGGGAGTAGGGGAGAGATTGCCCACATTAGGTGGGATCATTCGTTACCAGGGAAACCAGCAGAGAGGCATCCTTTGGGAGGAACAGTCATTAACTGGGGCCTGACGCAAGTTACCTGGAAAGGTCAGTCATGTGCATAAGTTACAGGTGAAGCAAGCACTGGTCAGGCAGGCGATATACAGAGAACAGGAGAACAGTCATCACCAACAGATATATGGTGACCTGACCATATACCTTCTGAAACACACTGGTCAAATTCACGTGACAGACATAGGTTTGCTGTCAAGTTTCCCATCCTATCAAAACAACTGGTAAGTTGCTGTCACCATGAAACATCCCACAAAAGAATAAAAAATGTTTTGATTCATCAGGGGTCTTTATAGTTTAAGTTTAAGAAAGGATGGGTTTAAGTAAAAAAAAAAAAAAAAAAAAAATCAGAGCTCTTATCTTAATTTTGCCTTGGATTTATACTTGGAAGAAACTCGTTTGCCACTCTGAGGGTTGGATTTCTCTTCTATCTGATTAATATAACTTTTCTCTCCTCTTCGTGTCTCTCATGCCTATTATGTTAATTAAGATCATAACACTGCAGATATGAGAAAAGAGTATCAATACTATATTCACCTAATTGATTAATGTATTAACTTTCAGCTCAGTTCAGTCGCTCAGTTGGGTCTGACTCTCTGTGACCCCATGAACCACAACACACGAGGCCTCCCTGTCCATCACCAACTCCTGGAGTTTACTCAAACTCACATCCAGCGAGTCGTAGATGCCATCCAGCCATCCCATCCTCTGTCGACCCCTTCTCCTCCTGCCCCCACTCCTTCCCAGCATCAGGGTCTTTTCCAAAGAGTCAACTCTTTGCATCACGTGGCCAAAGTATTGGAGTTTCAGCTTTAGCATCAGTCCTTCCAATGAACAACCAGGACTGATCTCTTTTATGATGGACTGGTTGGATCTCCTTGCAGTCCAAGGGACTCTTAAGAGTCTTCTCTAACACCACAGTTCAAAAGCATCAATTCTTCGATGCTCAGCTTTCTTCACAGTCCAATTCTCACATCCATACATGACCACTGGAAAAACTATAGCCTTGACTAGATGGACCTTTGTTGGCAAAGTGATGTCTCTGCTTTTTAATATGCTGTCTAGGTTGGTCATAACTTTCCTTCCAAGGAGCAAGTGTCTTAATTTCATGGCTGCAGTCACCATCCGCAGTGATTTTGGAGCCCCCAAAAATAAAGTCTGACACTGTTTCCACTGTTTCCCCATCTATTTGCCATGAAGTGATGGGACCAGAGGCCATGATCTTAGTTTTCTGAATGTTTAGCTTTAAGCCAACTTTTTCACTCTCATCAAGAGGTTTTTTAGTTCCTCTTCACTTTCTGCCATAAAGGTGATATCATCTGCCTATCTGAGGTTATTGATATTTCTCCCAGCAATCTCAATTCCAGCTTGTGCTTCCTCCAGCCCAGCATTTCTCATGATATACTCTGCATATAAGTTAAATAAGCAGGGCAAAAATATACAGCCTTGACATACTCCTTATCCTATTTGGAACCAGTCTGTTGTTCTATGTCCAATACTAAATGTTGCTTCCTGACCTGCATATAGGTTTCTCAAGAGGTAGGTCAGGTGGTCTGGTATTTCCATCTCTTTCAGAATTTTCCACAGTTTATTGTGACCCACACAGCAAAGATTTTGGCATAGTCAATAAAGCAGAAATAGATGTTTTTCTGGAACTCTCTTGCTTTTTTGATGATCCAGTGGATGTTGACAATTTGATCTCTGGTTCTTCTGCCTTTTCTAAAACCAGCTTTAACATCTGGAAGTTCACAGTTCACGTATTGCTGAAGCCTGGCTTGGAGAATTTTAAGCATTACTTTACTAGCGTGTGACATGAGTACAATTGTGCGGTACTTTGAGCATTCTTTGGGATTGCCTTTCTTTGGGACTGGGACAAAAATTGACCTTTTCCAGTCCTGTGGTCACTGCTGAGTTTTCCAAGTTTGTTGGTATATTGAGTGCAACACTTTCACAGCATCATCTTTCAGGACTTGAAATAGCTCAAGTGGAATTCCATCACCTCCACCAGCTTTGTTCGAAGTGACACTTTCTAAGGCCCACTTGACTTCACATTCCAGGAGGTCTGGCTCTAGGTGAGTGATCACATCATCATGATTATCTGGGTCATGAAGATCTTTTTTGTACTGTTATCCTGTGTATTTTTGCCACCTCTTCTTAATATCTTCTGTTTCTGTTAGGTCCATACCATTTCTGTCCTTTATTAAGCCCATCTTTCAATGAAATGTTCCCTTGGTATCTCTAATTTTCTTTAAGAGATCTCTAGTCTTTCCCATTCTACTGTTTTCTTCTATTTCTTTGCATTGATTGCTGAAGAAGGCTTTCTTATCTCTCCTTGCTATTCTTTGGAATTCTGCATTCAAATGGGAATATCTTTCCTTTTCTCCTTTGCTTTTCACTTCTCTTCGTTTCACAGCTATTTTAAGACCTCCTCAGAGAGCCATTTTGCCTTTTTGTATTTCTTTTTCTTGGGGATGGTCTTGATACCTGTCTCCTGTACAATGTCACGAACCTCCATCCATAGTTCATCAGGCACTCTGTCTATCAGATCTAGTACCTTAAATCTATTTCTCACTTCCACTGTAAAATCATAAGAGATTTGATTTAGGTCATACCTGAATGATTTAGTGGTTTTCCCTACTTTCTTCAGTTTAAGTTTGAATTTGGCAATAAGGAGTTCATGATCTGAGCCACAGTCAACTCCTGGTCTTGCTTTTACTGACTGTATAGAGCTTCTCCATCTTTGGCTGCAAAGAATATAATCAATCTGATTTCGGTGTTGACCATCTGGTGATGTCCATGTGCAGAGTCTTCTCTTGTGTTTTTGGAAGAGGTTGTTTGCTATGATCAGTGGCAAAACTCTATTAGCCTTTGCCCTGCTTAATTCTGTACTCCAAGACCAAATTTGCCTATTACTCAAGGTGTTTCTTGATTTCCTACTTTTGAATTCCAGTCCCCTATAATGAAAGGGAAGTCTTTTTTGGGTCTTAGTTCTAAAAGGTTTTGTAGGTCTTCATAGAACCGTTCAACTTCATCTTCTTCCGTGTTGCTGGTTGGGGCATAGTCTTGGATTACCGTGATATTGAATAGTTTGCCTTGGAAACAAACAGAGATCATTCTGTCATTTTTGAGATTGCATCCAAGTACTGTATTTTGGACTCTTTAGTTGACCATGATGGCTACTCCATTTCTTCTAAGGGATTCCTGCCCACAGTAGTAGATACAATGGTCGTCTGAGTTAAAGTCACCCATTCCAGTCCATTTTAGTTTGCTGATTCCTACAATGTCGACATTCACTCTTGCCATCTCCTGCTTGACCACTTCCAATTTGCCTTTATTCATGGACCTAACATTCCAGGTTCCTATGCAATATTGCTCTTTACAGCATCGGACCTTTCTTCTATCACCAGTCCCATCCACAACTGGATATTGTTTTTGCTTTGGCTCCCTTCCTTCATTCTTTCTGGAGTTATTTCTCCACTGATCTCCAGTAGCATATCGGGCACCTACTGACCTGGGCAGTTCCTCTTTCACTATCCTATGATTTTGCCTTTTCATATAGTTCATGGGGTTCTCAAGGCAAGAATACTGAAGTGGTTTGCCATTCCCTTCTCCAGTGGACCACATTCTGTCATACCTCTCCACCATGACCGGACCATCTTGGGTGGCCCCACATGGCATGGCTTAGTTTCATTGAGTTAGACAAGGCTGTGGTCCGTGTGATCAGATTGGCTAGTTTTCTGTGATTATGGTTTTAGTGTGTCTGCCCTCTGATGCCCTCCCACAACACCTAGCATCTTACTTGACTTTCTCTTACCTTGGATGTGGGGTATCTCTTCACGACTGCTCCAGCAAAGCGCAGCCGCTGCTCTTTACCTTGGTCGAGGGGTATCTCTTCACTGCCGCCCCTCCTGACCTTGAACATGGAATAGCTCCTCTCAGCCCTCCTGCGCCCTCTTATCCCACGCCTGAGGTCGGGGCTGAGGCTGAGAGGAGCAACCCCACGTCCAAGAAAAGGCGGCTGTGTGGCCACAGGAGGGCTGAGAGGATCTACTCCATGTATTAACTTTAGGGAGAATTAAATAGCGTTTTTCCAGATTGTTAGACACTATGCCTCAATTAGTAGTTCCAATTAAAAAAATAATGACCAAAGTTGTTTTTTTTTTCCTTAGTCCTTTTCTTGTTCATATATACCTACAGCCTATCAAATTCTACCCCAAAACTTGCTAAAGATTTTTTTTTAATTACACTGAATCCATGGATGTATTGGGAATTGACTTTCTTACAGTATTGAGTCCTCCAATATTAGACAATAATCTTGTCTTCCATCTATTTTTGTCAGTAGATAGAAATGCAATCATTTTTTATATATTGGCGTTATAGAAATACATGCAAAATTCACTTATCAAGTCTAATAGTTTGAAGAGTAATTTGAATTTCACATATACATAATCATGTCTCCTATGACAAATGATGATTTTATTTCTTTCTCTCTAAACCTCATGCCGTTTATGTTGTCATGTTGCCTTCCTACACTGCCTGAGACTTATAGTAAAATGTTTAATAAAAGTGATCCCCATGTCTGGGAAAAGCTTTCAATGTTTTCTGTTAAATAAAAGTCTATGTGTTGTTTGGCCATATTTGCTAGTGGTGAACATATGCATATCTTATGATACAGTGACCCCACTCCTAGGTACATATATTCAAAATGTAATATCTTTGAGAATTATTACAGCAGCATTTTTTATATTCGCCTCAAACTAGACCACTCACGTGCTAGTGAACAATAGAATGGATAGAGGCAGGTTCACCCTGAAACACTATATAACAAAGAGAATGACCACACTAGAACTATATACATCAAGTTCAATCTTATAAGAGTGAACAAAATGTGGATACAAAAGAGTACACTCTGCATGATTCCATTTATATAAAAGATCAAAATGAGGTAGAACCAAGCTATAATCTTAGAAGTCAGTAGAGGAGTTATCAGTGAAGGAGGTAGTGAGTGAAGATAACAGAAGGAGACTTCTTGGGGTCTGGTTGTTCCTTAATCAGGGTGCCAATTACATAGGTGTGTCAGTTTGTGCAAAATTTATTGACCCTAACATTTATGGATTGAGCATAAGTTCCTTAAATTCCTAATTTAAAATTCAAAAATGAGCCTCCACTGATTTCCAGATGAAATGCACAATTAATACAGCCCACTAGGCCCATTGAGCCTCCCCCCACCACTCACTGCCACCAAACCTTAGACTTAATGTTTAAGCCACATGTGTACAGCTCCCTAAGTACTCTCTATTCTTTCCCATTCATTATTTCCCCTTAACAATTTTCATCAGAAGAAGCATTATATAGTCGTAAAAGCACTAATTAGGAACTTGCCTGGGTTTGAATTCAGGCTCTGTCACTTCTTAGCTTTGTAATCTTGTGCAACTTACATGACTGTCTTAGGCCTCAGTTTCCTCATCTATAAAACTGGGATAATAATAGAGTTATCACAGAGACTCTGCCCAGATGCCACCTCTCTGTCTTATCTGAGCACTTAAATTGGGGCCTTTCCTCTCTGCTTCTTTCTCTGTCACTAAGGGCCAATTTTCCTGTCACAACTCTAACTGAACTGCATTAGAGACATATATTATTTGGCTAGGGCTACTGCATAAAAGTACTACAGACTGAGTGGTTTAAATAACAAAAATTTTCTCACAATTCTGGAGGCTAGAAGTCCAAATTCAAGAAGCCCCACAGGGTTGATTTCATTCTGAGGCCTGTATCCTTGGTTTGCAGATAATTGTCTTCTTTAGTCCTCACATCAGCTTCCTGGTGTCTCAGCTGGTAAAGAATCCACCAGCATACAGGAGACTCCGGTTCAATTCCTGGGTCAGGAAGATCCCCTGGAGAAGGGATAGGATACCCACTCCAGTATTCTTGGGATTCTCTGGTGCCTCAGATGGTAAACAATCTGCCTTCAATGCAAGAGAACTGAGTTCGATCACTGGGTTGGTAAGATCCTATGGAAAAGAGAAGAGCTACCCACTCCAGTATTCTTGCCTGGAGAATTCCATGGACAGAACAGCCTGGCAGGCTGCAATCCATGGGGTCGCAGAGTCACACATGACTGAGCGACTTTCACTTTAGTCTTCACGTGGTCTTTCCTCCCTGCATGTCTGTGTCCTAACCTCCTCTTTTTATAAAGATACCAGTCATATTGAATAGAGCCCACATCAACAATCTCATTTAACTTTTATTATCTTCTCAAATACAGTTACATTCTGAGGTACTAGCGGTTA